>NC_134777.1:35911146-35916146 GCF_046742065.1 Oratosquilla oratoria | reverse complement strand
TTTCATTGTACATTCTTATTTCTTCCTTGCAACCATTTGTCACAGGAACGCCTGATTTTAGTCAATGTTGTACCCATCTCTTCATTCCACAATTCGCTAGTTTTTCCTCTATTTCCATCTATCCATTCCAGCACAACGTTTTCAAACATGGTGAAACTTCCTCCTTAAAACACGCCCATTCTTTTTTGTTCACTCCGCCACCCTTGTTTTCATTTCATCCCATAAATCCTTCAGACTGCCCTGGTACTCCCCTTGTTTCCCTCTATCACTCAAATCACTTTCAGCACCTCTCTGCCTCCCTCCATTATACGTTTTCTCTATTTTTCTTTCACCCTCAATCTTCCACCAGGTGATGATCAAACATGACAACATTCTCTTCCCTCAAAAAAAGTGCATCCAGTACTCTTCCATACTCACTTTTGGATACTACTTCCGGACCCATTAATCCTTAGATGAGGTACAATGTGCCCTTATATTAATACAATTTAAGACAGTCCTACCTTCCTCATTATCGCATTACCGGCGACTAAATCGGACTCCTGCTGGTTTTACGCCAGTAAGGAGGGTGTGCTGGACACCCCGATTGTGTGCGAACTCCCTACGAATCATTAGCCATCTAACCCCGTTAACTAGTATCTAAATCTCCAAGTCACTTGTGGCCCCTGACCTGCTGTACGGCTATGAAGTATAATCACTGAATGGAGACTTGAGGAGACGCCTCAACGTCTTTGGTACCAATTGCTTTCGGAGAATTATGGGGTATCGATGGTATAACTTTGTATCAAACCAGAGAATGCTCTGTAAGACTTAATCAAGGCCTGTTACCAGCATATCTTGTGAACGCCAACTCCGGTTATATGAGCATGTGATATGGTTCTCTGATGCTGATCCTACTCGCAGAGTTGTTTAAACATGAGACAATCCTCGGTGGAGAAGGCGAAGGGAAGGCCACACAACTCATGACTGGATTAGGTCGATTGGTCCTGCTTAGAACAATTTGGAATGGGAAAGGAGGCTGCATAGGCGTGAGGAAAGGCGTCGGCGTGGGGGTTAAATGATAAGCTCCCGGTATATGTTCCCCATTGATGAACTATCTTTCTACCAGTCACTCTGCTCTACGTTTACTTATGTACATCTTCCTTCTTAAACGCAATATCACTAATCTCAGTTTCTATCTCAGTGCACGAACCCAACAATTTCTCACCATTTTCACTCCTCTCAAGCACAATACATATCTCAATTGCATGATCTATTTTGTCACCCATATTCCCCGTTACCACTACATTCACATTCATTCCAAATCTAAATCTCCCCACAAATTCATATAAAACATTTCAAATGCCTTCTCTTTCCTCTCCACCACAGAAAACATAAACACTCACAAATACCTACACATCACAACCAATTGCCATCTATATATATATATATATATATATATATATATATATATATATATATATATATATATATATACATATGTATATACATTTACGATTCTTGAAAACACTTATTTCCGTTTAAACTATACACATAATACTTCATCATTCACCAACAGAAGCACTACTCATTCTCGCCCTCGTTCCACTTCAGAGACCCCAAACTCATCCTCACTTTTCCTTTTCGGTTCAATTTCACTCAGCGCTAATACATCCATTTTTCTTCTCACAAACATAATACAGTTAAACCTCAGATAATCAACGCCCCATTTAACGAACAAATTGGTTAACGAACATGTTTGGTGATTTTTTTTCTGTTAACGAACTATATTTAGGGGTACGAACATATATATACGCCTGTACATAAAATCCTACCGGCTCAGTTGTGCTTTAGCGCGTTTGCCCTAATCATTTCGGTTAGTGAACGCTTCTGTTTAAGAACGGAGTCACGGAACGGATTAAATTCGTTACCCGAGGTTCCACTGTACCAATCACCTTTTTACTCGCGATTGTTGCACAACCATACACATTATTAGGGTTAGGACTAGAAGAGCATACTTTTCAACTCTGCAGCAGAAGAACTTGACTAATGCTTTCCTTTCCTTATCTTCATTTTTCTGAAGGACAATTTGGCTTTTGACGCTGTCGAAGCACTCACCTCTGTTTACGGAACCCTCTATGAAATTGGATCGTCCACCAACACTATCTGTAAGTTGATATGTATTTTGCTTTCGTTTAAATATATATATATATATAAATATATATATATATATATATATATATATATATATATATATATATATATAAGAAACACAATTGAAGAAAATATATGAAAGTGAAGCAAGGAATATGTGTGTATGTGTGTCCGCATGCATACACCAATATCAGTAACATAGAAATTGCATATCTTACTGATGTAATGTACATCCGTAACAATGTTCACTGAAACTACAAAGACCTAATCATTTCCAGAATTGGAAGTCAGTAATGTACACATCATTACATATTTCTTGTGCTACGGCACGAGAGGCCATTTTGAATGGGGCCTGAAATGGGCATTTCCTACATCATTCTCCTTTCCAGATGCCGCTGCTGGTGGTTCAGACGACTGGGGCAAGGGTGTCGCAGGTATCAAATACACCTACACCGTCGAACTGAGAGATACCGGCAACTATGGCTTCCTCCTGCCCCCCTCACAGATCACCCCCACAGGCAAGGAAACCCTGGAGGGCGTCAAGGTTGTAGGCGAATTTGTAGCCAAAACCTATGGTTAGAGGTAAATCCAGGAATAAGTGCGGATCCCCAAGAGATGCCGTCCATGTCGAGACACAGGAAAAGACAAACAAATGTGCTTTAAATCTCACGTAACATTTGTATCAGTAATAAACTAAAAAAGGAAAATGGAGAAAATACTACTCAGTACAAAGAAATCACGGAGAAGAATATAAAAGAACATTAACATTAAAACAACTAGTTCTTAAATGCATAAAAATCTAATAATTCTAGAGTGTCTTGTCATTATTCCAATCTAGTGTGTTTTGTCCAATCATCATCAAGTTATTCAACAAAACATAAATTGGTGAAGAAGTGAGATCAGTCACAGACATTGCATTCCACTCTTGCTTATTACATTAAGTTGTAAAGGAATATTTACATAATAAACCTGACATAAATCATGCTTCTACAACTCTTTCACTTAGAAGTAGTATTGTTATTTGGTGCTATGGAAGTAAGTCTTAAAGAAGGGAGACTGGAGAAGGTGGAAAAGTGGTGTGGAGGTTAACTCTAAAGCGAGGGAAACAAGTGAAATCTCTTGGGGGAATGAATAGTGTCATGAGAAATAAGTATTTGGAGATGAAGGCAAAGAGAAGACTGAACGGAGGATTAATCGTGTCTACAACAATATATGAGGCAAAGGCTTGGAATTCAAGGAAGTCAGAAAGGAACCTATATGTGTCAGAGATGATATGTTTAACAAATACTTTGGGGGTTCAGAGGATGGACTGTGATAAATGAGGTAAGGCAGATATGAGGGCTGATTAAAGAATATAGGAATGGTTTGGGCATGTGGAAAGAATGAGCAAAGAGAGTCCAGCAAAAAGAATGTAGAAGGTGGAGGTGGAGGTGGTGAACTTGAGGGTAAGTCAAAGAACGGAATGAGTGGATGAAGGGGACCTTGGGTACAAGAGGAAAGTCTGCTGATCAGAGAAGGCAAGAGATATGTATTGGAAAGTGGTTGTGAATGGATAAGAAATTGACGCACCCCAAAGAGATTTCTTCTTGTCTGTTTTGTAAATTCTGGAGTGGACGAGGAGCAAGAAGGGTCACCATGTAATAAAGCGGTGGGGGTAAACCAGCTTTAACTGTCGGACCTTGCTGTAGAAGAAACCGTGTCTTGCTGCACTGCCTTTGGCCCGTGCACTGGATGAGCGAGAGGCAGGGATGACCCCTCATCCACATGGAGATAAGACAAAAGGGACAACAAATGGATGTGGATGGGTGTGGGATGGGGGAAGGGTAGGTGCATGCCTTGTTATGTCCAACACCTTACAAAGAAAAAAAAGCCTTTTGGTATATGAATATATGGACTATTTTCCTAGTAACCGTGCATGGATTTCAATTTTTTTTTTCTTCTTTTTTAAAGATTATGAAATATGTTATTAAAAATCGCCGCAAACGAATGATAACTGGCCCAATGTTTATGACAAAATATGAACGATTTGATATAGCAGAGGCACCCAAGGGGTGACGGAAGTAGGGCGAGTAATTCACGCCTGCAAGAACATCAGAAAGAACTTGCCAGAGGATAATGCACACCGCGTCCCTATTATAACACGCAGTTTCACTCAGGCGTCCATTGTATGCAAGAATGTACATTTTGCATTTCCTTTCTTCTTCTTCTTTTCTTCTTCTTCTTCTTCTTCTTCTTCTTCTTCTTCTTCTTCTTCTTCTTTTGCTTCTTCTTCTTTTGCTTCTTTTTTTTTCTTCCTCTTCTTCTTCTTCTTCTTCTTCTTCTTCTTCTTCTGCTTCTTCTTCTTCTTCTTCTTCTTCTTCTTCTTCTTCTTCTTCTTCTTCTTCTTCTTCTTCTTTTGCTTCTTCTTTTTTTTTCTTCCTCTTCTTCTTCTTCTTCTTCTTCTTTTGCTTCTTCTTTTTTTTTCTTCCTCTTCTTCTTCTTCTTCTTCTTCTTCTTCTGCTTCTTATTTTTCTTCCTTTTTCTTTCTGTCTGTCTCTCTTTCTTCTCAGTTAACTACTGCAAACCCTTAATAGATTAAACCTGTTCAGTAAAGTTAAATCACTTCAGCTGTAGACAATGCCCCCAGCACTGGCCAGAAAGAAATCTCTAGGAGTTATTCCCAGGGCACAAGGAGAACAGAAATATTGACCCCTTTAAAATTGCTTCGTATTAGCCATTTTACAAGCTCCTAAGGGTGTCACCATAGTGAGAGGATTAAATGGATAGGGCGTAGCACAAATTCAAATCTGCAATTCGTTAAGTACACTTAAGAGCATTTAAGAAATTAAAAATTCGATGGTGTGGAAATTTAACCCCTTCCATATTTGCAT
>NC_134777.1:35863646-35901146 GCF_046742065.1 Oratosquilla oratoria | reverse complement strand
AATCCACGCCCCGGATCGCCAACGGTACGGTTTGGGATGTACAAAGCAACATCACAGGGTGCCCGCCGTGCGGAAGTGTTAAATTCAGTGACTGAAATGACTCGTTATAACAAATAATGAAAAAACTGTTGCACTTGTCATTTCTAGACTGCATCTGATCTTATGATAGGTCAAAATATTTCTTCTTGCACACAAAAAAGTGTATTTGTTTACAATGCGACGGCAAGAACATGTTAATCGGTTGAAATTTACAGTATACAGAAAACCCACTAACAAAAACGATTTACTGTAATTCATTTCTACTCCCACCATGACATCAGGGTTAACCCATTCAACTCCGATGACAAGATGTCTTGTCATTTGGTCAAATAAAACAAAAAATCATAAAACACCAAAATGTTTGATCAAACACCAGAAAAATATGACGTCAGTCCACGCTTCGCTCGCAGCGAAGCGAGGATTGACGTCATATTTTTCTGGTGTTTGATCAAACATTTTGGTGTTTTATGATTTTTTGTTTTATTTGACCAAATGACAAGACATCTTGTCATCGGAGTTGAATGGGTTAAGAAAGGAGTAGTGATAGGCTTCCTTAGGACACTCGGAATATGAAGTGAAGAATTACAAGAGTGCTGGTGTATCAGGGAGGCTTTTTCAAAATAAAATTTTCAGATTTTCTTGTATATAAATGCAGAAAACAAGCCAGTAAGATTCTGGAAGGCCGTAGGCAGCAGAACGGAACAGCCAAACGTCTCGTGTTACCAACCAGCGACGTCGCCATCAATCTCATATTTTAAAAAACACAAATTTTGGAATTAGTGTGCCAGACCAGGACAATTAAAGACATCACGAGGACGAAAATAAGCATCGGCAAATTGTCGCACAATAAAGCCAGTGTTTATCGGATTCCGTGCTCGGGATGTGAAAAATCCTATATTGGGGAAACATCACGCGATCTAAAAACCAGGATACGAGAACACCGATACGATGTCCGCCATGAAGTCACCAACAATGCGTGTTTTACACAGGAACAGTAGCAACCACTTGATGGCCTGGGAAAATGCAGAACTTCTGGTACGTGAACCCAAGATCCGTAGAAAATGTTCTGAAGCAGCCATCATACAAGGAACCAACACAATTGAACAAAATAGGGGCATGTTCAATTTCTCACCCCACCTAACTCCTTTAGCACCCATTGCCAAAAAAGTTTTAAGCTATTCCTAGTTGCCCTCTAAAATCCCATTTTTTCCTATTAAGGTCATTGTCCACCCCCAGTAAACAATTGCTCACTTTTTTTTTTTTTTTTTTTTATTCCTCGGTTGTGAGCTAATGTCCTTCACCCAGCCATCTGTTCCATCTTATCCTGTTCCCAGACATTTGGTCCACCTTCTTAACCTTTTCTAGTATTCAGTGACCATCCTCCCCCAGTTCTTCTTATTTGATCTCAGGTCTCCGTCCTACAAAATGGACATAAATACACTAGAACCAGTACAGAGAAGAATGACCAAAATGATCCATGGACTCGGAAATTTGCCTTACGAAGAGAGGCTTAGGCACCTAAACTGACACTCTCTGGAAAGACGCAGAGTGAGGGGTGATCTAATAGAAGTGTTCAAGTGGATCAAAGGCTATAACAAGGGTGAAGCAAACAAGGTCATCATAATAAAACAACAGGGCGGGACTCACAGTAATGGGTATAAAGTGGACAAATATAGATTTAAGAAGAAAATAGGCAAGAATTGGTTTACTAATAGGGTGGTCGATGAATGGAATAAACTTAGTAACCATGTAGTAAGCGCTGAAACTATCAGTTGTTTTAAAAAACGATTAGACAACTTTATGGATGGGGATGACAGGTGGTGATGGATACAGAGCTGCCTAGTGTAGGCCTTATGGTCTCTTGCAGTCTCCTTTATTCTTATGTTCTTATGTCATGTGTATTATGACTATGTACTTGAAAAAGCTATAACAATGAAATGTCATACTAATAAAGGCTCCGTCTTCACATGGTTTTTATTTTGATAGATTTCTCCTTTCACCCTAGCTATAGACGATATATAAACCACACGGAAAATAACTGATTGTTAGTACCGTATATACTCGTCTATAGGTCGAAATCTTAAGGAATTTTTTTTAGGCCAAAACCTAGGGGTCGACCTATACACAAGTAATAATCTTGTTAGGTTGAAATCCAGACATGACAAGAAAGGCTAGGAAGAACTCTTACCTTTTCTTTAGGTTCAGAAATCAAAATATTTACCTACTAAATACTACCAGTAAACAATGGGTACATAAAATACACGGTACGTACTAAAACATGTAAAATTCCTTCTAGATACGGTAACCCCATACTGTGGTTTTACCTGTTTGTTAAATTTCTTAACACAGGCGAGCTTATTATATCATGTATACTATTACAGTACCCATAATTGTTTAAAAAAAATAATGAAATGCTGTGATATTCTCAAATCTATTTTTTTATTTTTTTATAGTTTAGTTTCGATCATGGGCGCAATATAGCAATAGAAAATTAATCATTAATTTTATAAATTAAAATGTATCAACGTAATATGCAATTTTGTGGGCGGAAGTGAAAATGAAAAATACCTTGCCACAAGCATAGGATCGGAACGCCATCTTGTCTGTCAATTGACGGCCTCTGTGCTTCCGACAGTACCTCGCCAGGTACATTTTCTTGAAGGAATGTTATGGAGCGGAGATACATGCATTCCTTCAAGCTGCAAGAACTTTGTATAGCCAGCAAGCTAAGTGGTTGAAAAGCCCGCCAACTTCTCATTTCTTCGTCGTCGGCATGTATCATAACAAATATCAAGGTCTAAGTAAACAGGTCTAACCGCTGGAGCAGTTCTGCGCAGCTTCTGACGTCATTTGGATGCGTCCATTTTCTCTTTGTGATACACTGAAGAAAACTGTGAAACGCCAAGGAAGACAGGAACTATAATATTTTATATTATATATATATATATATATATATATATATATATATATATATATATATATTATATATCATATATATTATATATTCATATATATAGACAGGAACTATAATATTTTATATATTTATATATATATTTTATATAATATTTGTCAGAATATAACTAATTGAGTGGAGCGGTGCGAGCGAAGGCGACGTCATTTTCGAACGACGGACCAACTTCAACTGACAGCTATAGGACCCGCTAACCCCACTTTGAACAGCCAGGTGACGTTCACGGGCCCGCTGCGCCAACTCCCTCGAAATTCGGTCGGAAGTGGTTAGACCTTATATTCTTAGATCTTGACAAATATGACGTACTATTCGTCCGACACGACTTCATTACTTACGAAATGTTTGAGCATCTTTCTTGTTATTTTATTTCCGATCACAAAATTGCATATTACGTTGATACATTATAATCTACAAAATTAATAATCAATTTTTATTGCTATGTTGCGCCCTTGGTCGAAACTAAAAATTTACCCAAATTTAGCTTTCTACATGGTATATGTTATTGTTACCATTACCAAAACAATGCATGGATCTCACCATCACGAAAACAAACTGTTCAGTATTGCCAACTTGTTACTGTTACAGTGACACATGGTATAATCCTAAATTTTTTAACTGAAATCCACCAAAATCGTTTTCCTTGATGTCGTCATCTTCACCACCAAACAGCTCCTCCCACTCACTTCTGTGTCGAGTATCGTCATACGAATCAACCTCATCAGCCATAGAAACATCAACATCATCTTTCTCCTCCACATTATCATTAGCCTGATCATCCGCACAGTTGAGATTACAACACTAACTCTGAGTGTTGGTTAAATTTTTTTCTAACGAAACACGCCTAGCCAGTTTATTCCGAATACCGTACTTGGTAATCTACCGTACTTGGCAATCTGTTCAAGTTTTTCACTCCGCTGAAATGGCAATTTCAGTGAAACTTATTAAATATTAAAATCAGTGAACTTGAAAAAACATAAACCAGAATACATCAGAATTAATGAAGTGAAAAAACCATAATAATCAATTGCTATACCAGGCAAGCCATGCTACTTCAAAGCATTAAGGCAGTGGAATGCTCACAGCACCAAAAACAAAAACAAACCACTCGACCTATACATGAGGTATATGGAAAATTCCAGATTTTTTGGCCAAAAATGGGGGGGTCGACCTACACACGAGATCGACCTATAGACGAGTATATACGGTATGTCAATAATTTGCCCTATTATGTCAGACCCCACCCTTCTCATGCCCAATGCCTTTTCCAAAATGTCATAACCCAAGTGCATCAATGGGCAGAACACCATGGGCTTTGTTCCTCAACCTCAAAGTCACCATGCTCTTCTATAGATGATGTTGCTGCAAAAATGCACCATCAATATAACTAGGAAGCACTACCCTCCGAACGGTAGAAGAGACAAGAATTCTGGGCCTAATTTTTGACATCATGCTCACCTGGACTTTCCAGTTTAACTAATAAAATCTTGCTTCCAGGACTGTGATCCCCTGAAAATACTATCCCATACAGGATGGGTTAATATATAGACAATCACTGGAACATATAACAGGCTCTCTTACTGAGCAAACTTGACTATAGATGTCAAGCCTCCTTTGCTACACCCAACAGCCCTCTGAATGTTAGAAATTGTATGCTATATTAACCTACACCTCAGCACAGGCATTTTTTACATTATTCTTGACATCTCTAAAATGACTCTACCACATCAAGAGTACCCAAACGAACACAATCTCCCACTATTGAAACCCAAGCTACTCAATAATTCAACACATATCCATACTATCTATTTGCTAAAAGAATGGCACTTGCTATCTACACTGGAAATTTCCGACAAAATCTTTCCCACAGCAATGCATGACCAACCACCCCTTCCTCGCTTTAGCCACCTGATCAAAAGATCAAATGTACCTGACTGAAACAAAATCTTGATTGCTTCCCCCATCACCTCCATCTCTGCTGAATTCTTATCCATCTTATATATTATCCACAACTCCTCCACTGCATCTTATCTAACCACATCAGATTCACGAAGTACCCTACAAAAAAATATCCGTCCTCAATTCCCATCACATTCTGGTTCACAAAATCCATTCATGATGATGACATGGTTTAATGTCACAAACTCCCCCCCCCCCTGTCAGGAGGCTAGGACAGTACCCCTTACAGAGGACTTTGTAGAGTGGAATTTAATGAACCATGCCCTTGGTTCAACCTTGCCAGTGGCAGGATTTGAACTACCACCCCGTTGACCTTCACCACAAGTAATGGCACCCTAACCCACCTGCTATCTGCAACCTTCTACTGGGTGCCATCTCCTAGGCATCCTTGGCAATGAAGAAGTTGACAAGGCAGTTCAAAAGACAATATCTAACCCTTTCAATGCCTCCACTCTGCCAATAAGACTATTCTTTGATCAACTGTGCTAAACAAGTGGTGAGGGCACTGGGAGCAACACTCACAAATCTAAAAACAATCAGAAACATGCATCCATGGTTGTCCTCATTTCAACATAACCAATATTTTGAAATAGTACTAGTATGCCTAAGAAAGGGACATTCTCACATCACACATGGCAACCTACATACATACATACATACATACATATACCGAGGCTTTTTCCCCCTTACTAGGGAGGTAGCCAAAAAGGAAAAGGCATAAAATCATTCCATCCCTGAAAACACTCCACACCCCTCCACCCTCCCTCCCATCTTAGCACCTCCTAGATGACGGGTCATCCCTGCACCCTGTCCACTGCCCTGGGTCAGAAGCAGTGTCGCAAGACAACCTACATACATATACCAAAAGCTTTTTCCCCCTTATGAGGGAGGTAGCCAAAAAACAAAGGCATAAAAACCACTCCCATCCATTTCTTCCTATCATACTCCACTCCCCTCCCACTTATCTTGGCACTTCCTGGATGACAGGTTATCCCTGCATCTCGCCCACTGCCCTTGGTCAGAAGCAGTGTCACAAAACACAGCACATCCACAGGAAGTTCACTTCATTAAATCTGCAACCCCCCCTCCATCCCCTCAAGCCCTTCGGGCTGCATCAAATTATTTCTCATACATACTCCCTCGCCTCCTTTCCATCTCATGTATCACAGCATCATCCATATACAACCATTCTCCATTCATCCATCTTCTGTCCTCTCCCATCCTTCCTCAACAGACATTCCCCTCTTTCCCAATGGCCCTTTTACCCCATCCATCCATCTCATCCTAGGTCGACCCCTCATGTTTGCTCCTTCCACCTCTGCCTTCCACACCTCTTTTACTAGTCTTTCTCCACTCATTCTTTCCATGTGTCCAAACCATCCCAATATTCTTTCATCAACCCTATCTCCCAACTCCCTTTCCACCCCCATTCTCCTCCTCATTTCTCACTCTATTCAGCCTTGTAACTCCTACATGGCAACCTAATAACAGATGATGAGCCTCAAATTTAACAAATATAGGTGAATGGAGAGAGGTTGTGAATGGATAATAAAATGACATACCCTAAAGATTTTTCTTCTTGTCTATTCTGTTAATTCTTGAGTGGACGACAGGGGAGGCTCACCACATCAACTTTAGCTGTCAGGTCCCACTCTGGAGATGCTGTCTTGCTGTTTTGCTTCTGACCTAGGCTGGGGACCAGGATGACAATTCATCTACAAAGAGCTAGGATATAAGGGGAAACAAATGGGTGTTCAATGGTTGTGGGATGGGTCAAGGGTGGCTGCATGCCTTGGCTGACCATCCCTTATACAAGGGGAAAACTGATTGATTTGCAGTTTATGGTGCCCGATATGTAATGAAGCGGCCTTGCTGTGGATGTGCTGTGTCTTGCGACACTGCTTCTGACCCAGGGCAGTGGACAAGGTGCAGGGATGACCCGTCATTCAGGAGGTGCTAAGATAAGAGGGAGGGTGGAGGGGTGGGGAGTGTATTCAGGGATGGAATGGGTGGGAATGATTTTATGCCTTTTTCTTTTTGGCTACCCCCCTTGTAAGGGGGAAAAAGCCTTGGTATATGTATGTATGTATACGAGGGGATAAGACCTTTCTAGTATATGCAAATATATTCTTACATGTAAAGGGGTCTGACAAGAAGTATCTACATAACAGTACTACAAGAGGGACTTGACAACTTCACTTCCATTTGGTTCGATTCTTAACCCTTCATCACCAGGTGGGAAAAAATAACTCAAAATGCCATGTGTTGTCCAGTACATATGTTGCCCCGGATATAGTGCATATAACCAATCCACCATGTGTCTTTTTTTTTTTTTTAAGCATTCACTCCCGATAGGGGTGGAGTGTGACATTAAACCATATCATCATCATCACATTATCACAACTTATCATCATAACTTCCAACAGAAACTTGTAGTTCAGTCACTATCATCACATAAATCACTGCAAGTCAATATCACCATCAGATATAAAGGATCTTTTCCAATTTCCACCCTCCAACTGTAGTACAGTTCAATAGGCAGTACTACGGACAATAATACCTAGAATCTGAAGAGAAAATTGTTACACAGTATGTTAGGTGGGGTACCAGATGACCCCACCAGTTTTCTACCTTGCCACTCCTTAAATTATAATAGCTTTGTTTTTCAAATTCATTTGCTTATAAACTGGCCAAGTACAAACACACTTCTGAGAGGCCTGATCCCTAAAACAAGATGTGACTAAATGGTATCTTACAAGAGAAATATTGGGGTCAGTCTGACCACACATAGCAGACAAAGGGTTAATCTAAAGATTGGACTGAAGACCTTAGATCAACTTCAACTGTATTTCCTACACCTAACACAAGGCAGCAGACAACTAGCAACTTTCATATGGTGACATAGACAGTCCCACTAATACAGGGGTTCTTAACCTTTTTTCTCCAATTCCCCACTTTTTAGTGAGCCAACTCTCCATTTCCCACCACAGCATCGGTCTTTGACAAATTCGATTTTAACCCATGCAGTGTTTAGTACGTAAATATACGCTTTGCTTTTTTGTGCCATTTTACGGCCCTTAATTTTTGTTTTCCCCACTTGGCAACTCCGCCATTCCCCACAGGTTAAGAACCACTGCACTAATACAATGTAGGCATCAGTCCATTGTTTCTTCCCAGAGATCTATGGGAGGGACCATTGGCTGCGACAATGGGGTTGCAGATTTGCAGTCAGTATGACTGAAGGCAACAAATGAAAAATTTCTAAGCCAAAATTTACCACAGCTTCCAGACAATTATGTACAGGTTAAGTTAAGAGTTCATAAAATGTATAAAGATTTTATTTCTTCGAAAATGTTATCACACCAATTCTTATTGTAACACAAGAAGCAACTTTCAAGTACTGACTACCCCACAGGAGGCTTGATTTGACTCAAAGGAGGGATTTCAAATACTTCACATTCACTCAACTTTTCCCAGCTATGAATCCTGATTGAACAGGACTAGATTATATGCTTAGATACTGTCAAAGACCAAGTGAGAATGTAGCAGGACTCCAAATGGTCATAGTGAGCACAAGGTCTCATGTGCAAGTTGATTGGAGAAACTAGCATTCCTTCCGCCTAAGCAATAGCTGCAATACATTGTTGCATTAACCACTTCAACCCAGAAACCTTAAGTTTTTGTTCAGAAAAAAACAATTGTTTGTCAGCTGAAGTCAAGAGTACATAAATTAACCCCTTTGAACTCCTAATGCCTCATGTTGACTGTTCTCACTAATGCCAGACAATCTTATTCAGTTATGAGGTGAACCTTGGGCTGAAGAGGTTACTACAACTCTCAGGCTACAAAAACACCTTAGATCAACATAAGCAGCAGTTCCCGGCAAAACATCCATATCAAACCAAGATTATTCTTTTTTAACAAATCTCAATGTAAAACTTTAACAAATAATTTGCAAATCACCTTGTAGCTAGGGCACCTGCTTAGGTTAAACAAAACATATTCCAATTTCCGTATTATTTCCACATCTAATCCTTCTAAATAGCTAAACTGGATCATGAGATCAAATTCAGGATATTTTCTCACAAATCAATGTAAATAAAACTTACACTCTTGTGAAGTATGCAATAAATGAAATCCTACACAGAGGACCTATAAATTACATTGCAATCACCAGTTAATCATGGTCCCATAACTATCTTATTGTAACACATGTTTAAGACTTTGCACATACCTTACGATGTACTCTCAAGCTTGGCCATTTAGCACTGCATGCACACTATTGCACTACAATGAAAAAGGTACAGGTAGCAAGAAATTATGCTCTCTTCCAGTACATATAGAAAGAAGTGAGGAGAGAGATGAAGAGAAAGAGAGACTGAGGAAGAGAGACAGACAAGACAGACAGACACACACACATAGAGAGAGAGAGAGAGAGAGAGAGAGAGAGAGAGAGAGAGAGTGTGTGAGTGTGAGAGAGAGTGAGAGAGACTGAGAGAGACTGAGAGAGAATGAGAGAGACTGAGAGAAACTGACACAGACTGACACTGAGAGGCAGAGAGACTGACAGAGACAGAGAGAGACTGAGAGGCAGAGACTGACAGAGACAGAGAGAGAGAGAGCACAAGCAAGAGTGCATAAGCAAGAGAGCACAAGCAAGAGAGAGTACAAGCAAGAGATACTGGTCGATACAGATATGGAGAGGAAGGCAGACAGACAGACACTCTCCAATACAATTTGT
This sequence comes from Oratosquilla oratoria, assembly GCF_046742065.1. Classification (NCBI taxonomy): domain Eukaryota; kingdom Metazoa; phylum Arthropoda; class Malacostraca; order Stomatopoda; family Squillidae; genus Oratosquilla; species Oratosquilla oratoria. The sequence continues at coordinate 35,891,439 of NC_134777.1, read as the reverse complement.
GCAGAAACTGAAGGTAGCAAGACATACATAAAGGAAAGGCACAAATTCATAGTACTTGAAATATTAACATAAAAAGAATCAAGGTAGGATTTGATCATGCTTATTTTGTGGGAAAAAAAAATCATCTACTGGGTATGTATGTATGCTTGTACGAATGCAGTAACCAAACATGGGCACCAGGACCATGTACCTACATGCAGTGGCACTGTGAGATATGACAGAAGACATCTCTCTACCAGTTCTTCAAATACCATAAATAGCCTCACCTCCATCCGTCTGTACAACCCCAAGAGTACTTGGTCTGAAGACTGGGCCCTTCAACTCCTATTCTTCCATTTCTTCAAATATGGAACGCTAACAATCAGCAACTGCTCCCCTCCTCCTACCATCCAGTGACAGACCCACACCAATAAAAAACTGAAAACTTTCCTTCCAGAGATACATTGGGGGGATGGATGTTTACTTACTACTGTGGGTCTCCAGGATTCTAGTTGGTGGAACTTGAGGCAGCAATTGTTAAAATGGGCACCTGAACATGGCTCTACAGGGCAGCCAATGGAAGGGACAATCTCCCCCACACTAATCTCCAGAACCCATCAATACTTTCACCGTACAGCTCCTCTGGTTTGGCACTCTTTCTAAACATGGCCCAAGATCCCTGTTTCTATCAAACAAAATCCCACTAATTTCCCACCACTTTTTTCACATTAATTGAGCTGACAACCAGCAAGTGTTCCTCTCTTACTTACATGATGACACAACCCCACTCTAACCACACCAATTCAATGTTTCTTCCCTGACAGATCTATGCAAAAACTCAACTATTGCCAGCTGCCATGAGGATGCAGGGTTTTTGGTACAAGAAACCAGAGGCAGTACCAAGTGTATGGATATATGTACAATATGTTATGTATGGGTGAACCTATATGATGTTATTTCAGACAAATGATGTTATGTTCTCGACTCAATGTAAGGCAGCACTACTAACTGACCTGTAACCAGCTTCATCTATTCAATACTCAAGCTTCTCGACTAGGACATCACAAATTCACGCAAGACATCTCACATCATTCCAAAGGTCCTAGGTAACTTACACCCCAAAATACCCACCCATCCAACCTAATCTAACCTAAATTATCCAGCCCAACCTAAACTGACCTTATCCCACACTACCCTGACTATGCTAACAGAACAGCCCCTTAGTATTCTTCTAAAATATATGAAACAGCTGAGAAATACGCTTCATAAGACTATTTGGTGGCTGCACTATTACTTTGGATTAGCTACTAGAAACAGAGGCATATTAGTAAAGCAACAACTCTTGCAATTAAGACAAAAACACGGGGCATACAATCTCAAAATCACACTTCTCCCTGGTCTGTAAATGTTTTCAGTCACTACCAATCAGTATGCAAAATACTAAGTCATCAATTATCCAAACAAGTAATTCACACTGATTAACACTTCCTTGTTACATTATGAAAAAAAAAAAAAAAATTGACATGATGGAATGAGGGGAGGTAATAAAAGATGCAAACAATTAGCTGTAATGACTTATGCATGCAGCAATGAATGGATGAATTTGATTTGAAAACTATTTTTTCTCTCTTATGGAATAAATAAAAGGCATTTCAGTGGTTGTAGTTACAGTTAAATATGTAATATAAAATATGTAATAACAACTGGCCTATGACCAAATGTGCGAAAATAAACCTTATTTCTTGACCTCGGAGACAAGGCTACCCACTGGGAATGCTTTGGGCTAAATGCAGAGGGAGCGGAGGGAAAGGAACAAAACCACTTTGCTATCATTTTTACCATGTGATATTTCATAATTCAGTACAAAAAGGATTTGAACTTTCAGGTGGATATTATTAATGTACCACTTTCATAACCGCTTCAATGTTCTTTTCTTGTCTTTAAGAAGTTTCTTCCGTTCTGCTGCCAATTTCTTGTCTCCGGCATGTTTCTTGGCCAGTGGCCCATTCACACCACTTGGTCCTTCACCCACTCCACAGTTACCATCACCTTTGCCATTCTTTGGCACCTGGAAAATAAACGAGCAAATAAATAACCAGATGACATAACACCAAGTTATCAATGCAAATGCCATCTCTGGTACAGACATCGAGTTCACAATACAATAATAGCCCCATCCCCCTTCTTTTTCGGAAACCATATACAAGCACGTACCAAAAGGTTTTTGCCCATTCCCCTTTATTATGGTGGCTGCCAGTAAAGGCATCCACCCAGCCTTCACCTATTCTACACCCAACATCTATTTCTTTTTTACCTTTCATCTTAGATCCTTGTACATACATATACCAAAGGCTTTTTCCCCCTTACACGGGGGGTAGCCAAAAAGAAAAAGGCATAGAAACCACTCCCACCCATTCCAATTCCTATATATTCCACTCCCCTCCACCCTCCTCCCTCCCTCTTATCTTGGCACTTCCTGGTAGATCCTTGTGGATGAGGAATAGACACAGAATTGGCCTGGCTACAGACTCAAATTTCCCAAGATATAACCACCACACAACAGACAAAGAACACTTCATACTACTGTACCCCACATTTGGCAATACACAGACAACAAAATATTTCTTCTCCAAGTGATTTGTGGTCCCAAATGGAGGCTGTTACCAGATTCTTGGAGGCCACAGGTCTTCCGCAAGAGAGACCTGGGGCAATGGATTTATTGATTGATTGGATGAAGAATTCCTTGCTCACTGCCTGAGTCAAAATTAGTGTGGCATGCCACAGAATCTCCACAGTTGCTATGGATTGACTGATTGATTGGATGAAGAATTCCCTGCCCACTGCATGAGTCAAAATCAGTGGAACAGGCCACAGAATCTCCACAGCAGAGCCCAACAGCCAAAGCTGATCTAACTACTTCATTATAATCATGGTGACCCTTGCAGTTCATCCACTTGTAATAGAGCAGACAAGAAGAAATCCCTTTCAGCCACCTCAATTTATCCATTTACAACCACTCTCCACCTCTCCACTCCCCTCCCTTCCCTATTCAAATGACATGCCCCTTGTACCCAAGGCCTAATTCACACCATCCATCAGTCCCATTCTGTCTTCCCCTCAAATTCATTCCATCCACCTCTGCCTTCCACTCTTCCTGCTAGTCTTTTTTCACTCATTCTTTCTATATGCCCAAATCATCCCAGTATTCTTTGATCAACCCTATATGCCAGATCCCTTTCCATCACCACTCTGTCTTACATCCACAAACAACTGCCCTATCTCCCATTTCCTTCAACTACCTTCATTTCCAATCCCCTTCCCATTACCCCAACATTTACCTCCCATACCACTACCACCCAATTCATGTACACATTGAACAGCCATGATGCAATGACACATCCCTGACACTGCCCCACCTTTACCTCTCCAATTTCAATCCTAACACGCCACTACTAAAGCACATAAATACTAACAACAAAATAAGACTTACCTGGGCATGGATTTCAGTCATCATTTTTGCTCTAGCAGCATAATCATCATATGCTTCCAGAAGTAGCTTGCCCGCTTCTTCATTTAAAGCTGACTCAGGATTGGGCACAATCAACAAACATTTTATTACCTGAAAAGAACCAAATCCCACCATGACTTAAACCCCTTACAAGATTCATTAAAGAGAAGTATGGCTGGGCTATATCCCACCTGAGGTATTGGCTGCATGTTATGATGGGGTTAAAAGCTGCTCAGTACCATGTACCTGATACTTTATGGTCTATATGGAGTGCCCCTATGGACCAGAGCAACACATCATTTTGTCTGTGATAGAAGAAAGCTCTATTCATAGAGAAATCATGCTACTTATTATACTGCAACTGTCCCTCCATTATGCTGTCCCCCCACTCTTAATACTGTCCTATACCACTTCTCTGAATATTTATTTACTTTTTTGCTGAACAATGTGGTAGGGTAGAAAGAATACTGCTACCAAGTATTCCCACTTGAGTCGTAAAAGGCAACAAAAAAGGGACTGGGATAGGACTAGGCATCTTACCTCTGTAGCCCCAAAGGTGACATTCCTAACAAAAAAAAAAAAAAAAAAAAAAAAAAAAAAAAAAAAAAAAAAAAAAAAAAAAAAAAAAAAAAAAAAAAAAAAAAAAGGCCTAAGAGGGTCTGGGAGTTTTCCAACCAGAACCCTAATGTTTTGGTCTTTCAGTGTGTGTGGATGTGGTACAGATGGAAGAGATAGGCAGTATATTTTTGAGAAGAAAGATGGATGTGTTGGCATTTAGTGAAACTAAGTTGAAAGGAAGGGGCAACTTTGAGTTTGGGAGTGTAGTTGGGAGGGTGTCAGGAGTGAAGAGAGGATGTGGGAGAGAAGGAGTGGCTATACTAGTAAGTGAAGAGAAAGGTAAATTTATGGAGTAGAAGGTTTCTTCAAGGTTAATGTGGATGAAGGTAAAACTGAGAAGGGAGATGTGGGTTTTTGTAAGTGCATATGGGCTTGGTAGTGAGAAGAAGGTAGAGGAATGGGAGGCATTTTAGACAGATTGAAATGAGTGTATTGAGGGTTTACGGAGAAATATCAATGCAGTGGTATTGGGAGATCCCAATTCTAGGGTAGGAGATGAACCAATAGATGGAGTGGTTAGGAAGTGTGGAGTCCCAGAAAAAAAAAAATTGCAGTGGAGTGGCAATGGTGATGTGTCTAGAGAGTTGATGAGAGCAAACACTGTGTTTAGGAAGATGGAAGGGTGGTAGACAGGGCTTTAATGGACTATAAAAGTGGTAACCAGGAGAATAGTAGTAAGAGTTTTGGATGTACATGTTCTAGGGGGAGAGAGTGGGAGAATATCAGATAATTTTTTGGTGGAAGGTAAGATAAGAGTGGAGGAGAGATGAAAAAATAAATAAAAAGGACAGAAAGGAGTTGCTTACAGTAAACTGTTTAAATGAGAAAGAAAAGGCAGCATATAAAAAGAAACTAAGAGAAGAGTGGGAGGGAGTGAAGGATAGAGTAGAACTAGGAGTAGAGCAGGGTTGCCACTTAGGTCAACATATGAATGCCACACACTCAACGAAAATGGCAATAGGAGGGGGACTAAGCTAATCCATTTTCACTTTGATGGTATCTAAATATGGTAATATTTGACACATTTGATACTAGTGTAATAGTAAATAACCAGAATATGTTGCAATACTAATTTCAAACTAAACTTAAGGGAAAACAAAAAAAAAACTAAATAAAAGCAGTATTCAGGTAGGTGGAAAAAAAATGTCTACACTCTTTGTGAATGTTGGATTTCCTTCCTATAGACTACATTTTCTCCACATATTACCCAAAAATTCCACACTTTGGCAACCCTGGAGTAGAGAAGGAATGGGGATGTTTCAAGGAGGGAGTCACAAGGTGTGCAAAGTTGGCATGTGGAACAAGAAGGCCGGGAGGAAATAGAAGGTAGTAAGTGGTGGGATGAAGCAACGTTATAAAAGAGAAGAAGCAAGCTTTCCCAGATTGATTACAAAAGAGAGAATCATATAAGAGGTAAAGAAAAAAAAGTATGACAAAATTTTACATACATATACCAAGGCTTTTTCCCCCTTACAAGGGAGGTAGCCAAAAAGGAAAAGGCATAAAATCATTCCCACCCATTCCATCCCTGAATACACCACACCCCTCCACCCTCCCTTTTATCTTAGCACCTCCTGGATGACGGGTCATCCCTGCACCTTGTCCACTGCCCTGGGTCAGAAGCAGTGTCGTGAAGAAGACAAAATTTTGAAAGTGATAAAAAGATGTTTGGGAAGGAAAATAAGAGAGGAGACAAATAAAGTAGTGAAGAAAAGGTAAAAGGTGCAGATAGAGAGATGATAATGGAAGAGACGGAAGTAGGAGGAAGATGAGCAGATTATTTTAGAGAGATGCTAAATGTGAATGAGGATAGGGAAGGAAAGGTAGTTGCAATGGGAAGCACTAAGAAAAAGACAGTGACGAATGAGGAAAATGAAGGTGAAATAGGGAAAGATGAGTTGAAAGCAGTTAGTAAAATGATGAGAGCAATAAAGGTCCTGGGTTGGATGGGTGCCATGTGGAGTGTCTAAAAAAGGGAGGTACAGTGATGGTGGACTAGCTGGTGAGGTTATTTAATAATTATCTAAAAGAGGGTACAGTACTGTAGAACTGAAGGAGTGCCTATATAGTTCTGCTATACAAGGGAAAGGGGGAAAAGTGTGAATGTAGTAGTTTGAGGGATCAGTTTGTTAAGTGTAGATGGGAAGGCTTATGGGAGGGTTTTGATTGAGAAAATTAGAAGATAAACAGAGGTAGCAATTGGTGAGGAACAGTGTGGGTTTAGGACAGGTAGGGGTTGCATGGATCAGATTTTTGTGGTAAAACAGATATGTGAGAAAACTTTAGGAAAAGTAAGGATGTGTTTCGGGCCTTTATGGATTTGGAAAAGGCTTATGACAGGGTAGACAGGAAGGCACTGTGGAAGGTATTGCAGATATATGGCATAGGTGGAAAGCTGCTAAGAGCAATCAAGAGTTTTTATGTTAGTAGTAGGAGGTGCTAAGATGGAAGGGGTGGATGGAAGTGGAGTATGCTGGAGATGGAATAGGTGGGAGTGGATTTTATGACTGTTTTTTGACTACCTCCCTTGTAAGGGGGAAAAAGCCTTTGGTATATGTATGTATAAAGTAGAGCTTGTGTTAGAATTAGAAAGTGAAAATGAGTGGTTTGAGGTAAAGGTGGGACTTCACCAAGGATGCATTATGTTGCCTTGGCTGTTCAATTTATACATGGATGTAGTGGTGCAAGAGGCAAGTGCAAGGGTAATGGGTCGGGAAATGGAGATGGTTAAAGAAAATGGAGAAAAATGGGAGATAAGCCAGTTGTTTGCTGGCAACACTGCACTTGTGGCAGGATCAGAGGAGGGACTAAGAAGTTTGTGGCAGTTTGGGAAGGTGTGCGAAAGAAGGAAATTGAAGATAAATGGGGGTAAATGTTAGGTGATGAGATGTACAAGGGGAGAATATGGCAGCAAATTGGAAGTATTAAGGGAGTGAGACTAGAAGAAATGTATAGCTTTAAATACTTGGGTGCAAATGTGACAGGAAAAGGAGTGGAGGTAGAACATAGATTGAGAGAAGCAAGTAATGACTTGGGGGATTAAAAAGTGTAACAAGAAACTGACATTTGGAATTGGATGCTAAGAGGAGATTGTATGAAGGAGTGATTGTGCTGACAGCACTGTATGGGACAGAAACATGGAACATAGGAAGAGAGGAGTGTGAATGTGTTTGAGATGAAATGCCTGAGAAGTATGGTAGGGGTTACTAGGCTGGATAGTGAGAAATGAGGTGAGAACAGGGGTGAAAAGGGAGTTGGGAGATTGGAATGATGAAAGAGTATTGGGATGGTTTGGACAGAAAAGAATGAGAGAAGAAAGATTAGTAAAAGAGGTGTGGAAGAGAGGTGGAGGGAGAGAACATGGGGGGGGGGACAACTAAGGATGAGATGGATGGATGGGATAAAAGTGGCAATGGGAAAGAGGGGATTGTCTGTTGAGGAAGTGAGAAGACAGAAGATAGGGGTTAGTGGAGAATGGTTGTTTATGGATGATCCTGTAATGCATGGAAGTGAGCAGGTGGGCGATGGGGGGGGGATATGTGTGAATGAGACTTTGACGCAGCCCAAACAGATTTCTCCCCGTCTTTTCTTTTTCCACAGGACGGGGCAGAGGGGGTTCGCCAAGTTAATGAAGCAGCTTTGCTGTGGATGTGCTCTGTCTTGCTGCATTGCTTCTCACCCAGAGCAGTGGGCAAAATGCAGAGATGACCAGTCATCCAGGAAAAGCCAAGAAAAGAGGGAGGGAGGGGTGGTGAATGGGAGTGGATCATGGTGGGATGAAATGAGTGGGAGTGGATTCAAGCCTTTGACTTTGGTTACCTCCCTTGTAAGAGGGAAAAAGCCCTTGCTATATGTATGTAGTATCAAAATCCTAATTTGTTATAATAAAATCTAAATTATAGAGATCATACCAAAGGGTTTCATAGTGTGGGCACACATATTCCTAAAGTCCTAATTACAAACAAAATTCCAACTTCAAATCCACTTTTCAAAATTCAAAGAAATAATTCTATATCCCTTGCTGTGGAAGTGCTATGTCTTGCAACACTGCTTCTGACCAGGGGCAGTGGGAAGATGCAGGGATGACCCATCATCCAGGAGGTGCCAAGATAAGAGGGAGGGAGGGGGGTGAATGGGAGTGGAGTATGTGCGGATGGAATGGGTGGGAGTGGATTTTATGCATTTGCTTTTTGGCTACCTACCTTGTAAGGTAGTGGTATATGGGATTATGATAGGAAGAGTTAAGGATGTACATGTGCTAAGGGGAGAGGGCAGGGGAATATCAGATAATTTTTTGGTGGAAGGTAAGTTGAGAGTGGAGGATAGATGGAGAAAGAGGAAAGCGGCAAAAGGTAGGGAGGTGCTTAGAGTGAACTCTTTAAACGAAGAGGAAAAGGAGAAGGAGTACAAGAAGAAGCTGAAGGAGGAGTGGGAGGGAGTGAAGGATAGAGTAGAGCTAGGTGTGGAGGAGGAATGGGGATGGTTCAAGGAGGGAGTCACAAAGTGTGCAAGAATGATGTGTGGAACAAGAAGGACAGGAGGAAATAAGAAGGAAGGGTAGTGAATGGTGGCATGAGGAAACAAAGAAGGTTGTAGAAGAGAAGAAGCGAGCTTTCACAGTTTGGTTACAAAATAGGACAAGGGAGTCATATGAGAGGTACAAAGAAAAGAAAAGAGAAGTAAAGCAAAAGGTAAAGGAGGCAAAGAGGAGAGCAGATGTGAAATGGTGTAGAGTATGACAGAAAATTTTGAAAGCAATAAAAAGATGTTTTGGAAAGAAATTAAGAAAGGAAGAGGAGGCAAATCAAGTAGAGAAGAAAAGGTAAAAGGTGCAGATGGAGAGATGATAATGGAAGAGAAGGCAGTAAGGGAAAGATGGGCAGAATATTTTAGGGAGTTGTTATATGTGAAGGAGGATAGGGAGGGAAAGATAGCTGCAGTGGGAAATGCTAAGAAAAGGACCGTGATGAGTGAGGAAAATAGAAGAGAAATAAGGAAGGATGAAGTGAAGACAGTTGTTAAGATGATGAAAGCAGGTAAGGCACCTGGTCTGGATGGATGCCATGCACAATGTCTAAAAAAAAAGGAGATACAGTGATGGTGGAGTGGCTGGTGAGGTTATTTAATGTTTGCTGGAGAGAGGGTAGAGTGCCGGAGGACTGGAGGAGTGCCTATATAGGTCCACTTTACAAGGGAAAAGGGGACAAGTGTGAATGTAGTAGTTTCAGAGGGATTAGTTTGTTAAGTGTAGTTGGGAAGGCTTATGGGAGGATCTTCATTGAGAGGATTAGGAGAGGAACAGAGGGAGTAATTGGTGAGGAAGTGTGGATTTAGGACGGGTAGAGGTTGTGTAGATCAGATCTTTGTGGTTGGTAAGACAGATATGTGAGAAAGCTATAGGAAAGGGGAAGGATGTTTTTTGGGCCTTTATGGATCTGGAAATGGCTTACAATACAGTAGACAGAAAGGCACTGTGGGAGGTTATGCAGATATACGGGATAGGAGGAAAGCTTCTAGGAGCTGTCAATAGTTTTTATGAGAGTAGTAGAGATTGTGACAGGATAAGAAATGGAGAGAGTAAGTGGTTCGAGGTAAAGGTGGGACTTCGTCAAGGATGCGTTATGTCGCCCTGGCTGTTCAACTTATACATGGATGGGGTAGTGTGAGAGGTAAATGCAAGGGTAGTGGGTCAGGGATTGGAGATGGTTAAAGAAAATGGAGAAAAGTGGGAGGTGAGATGGTTAAAGAAAATGGAGAAAAGTGGGAGGTGAGCCAGCTGTTGTTTGCGGACGACACTATGCTTGTGGCAGGATCGGAGGAGGGATTGAGGAAGTTGGTGACAGAGTTTGAGAGAGTATGTGATAGAAGAAAGCTGAAGATAAATGTGGGTAAAAGTAAGGTGATGAGATGTACAAGGGGTGAAAGTGGCAGTAGACTGGAAGTGAGCATAAAGGGAGAGCGACTGGAGGAAGTGGATAGTTTTAGATATTTGGGTGCAAATGTGGCAGGAAAAGGTGGAGTGAAGGTGGAGGTAGAATGTAGATTGAGAGAAGTGAGTAAATGCCTTGGTGGATTGAAGACTGTAATGAGGAATAGACATTTGGGAATGGATGCTAAGAGGAGACTATATGAAGGAGTGATTGTGCCAACAGCACTGTATGGGGCAGAAACATGGAACATAAGAGAGGAAGAGAGAAGGAATTTGAATGTGTTTGAGATGAGGTGTCTGAGAAGTATGATGGGGGTTACTAGGCTGGATAGAGTGAGAAATGAGGAGGTGAGGAGGAGAACAGGGGTGGAAAGGGAGTTGGGAGAGAGGGTTGATGAAAGAGTATTAGGATGGTTTGGACACATGGAAAGAATGAGTGAAGAAAGACTAGTAAAAGAGGTATGGAAGGCAGATGTGGAGGGAGTGAACATGAGGGGATGTCCTAGGATGAGGTGGATGGATGGGGTGAAGGGGGCTTTGGGGAAGAGGGGAATGTCTGTTGAGGAAGGACGGGAGAGGACAGAAGACAGGGGTGAATGGAGAATGGTTGTATATGGATGATGTTGTGATGCATGAGGTGGAATGGGCGGGGGGATGGGGGATGAGGTAGTATGTGTGAGCAAAATTTGACGCAGCCCAAAGGGATTTCTCCCCGTCTTCTCCTTTTATGCATGGGGGGACAGAGAGGGGGGTCACCGATTTAATGAAGCGGCCTTGCTGTGGATGTGCTGTGCCTTGCGACACTGCTTCTGACCCAGGGCAGTGGACAAGGTGCAGGGATGACCCGTCATCCAGGAGGTACTAAGATAAGAGGGAAGGTGGAGGGGGTGTGGAGTGTATTTAGGGATGGAATGGGTGGGAATGAATTTATGCCTTTTCCTTTTTGGATACCTCCCTTGTAGAAAAAGCCTTGGCATATGTGTGTATGTACCTTGTAAGGGGGAAAAAGCCTTTGGTATTTGTATATAAGAAGGACAAGTGGAAATTATGCATAGCAAGGGAGGAGACTGGGGGTAGAGGTAAGTGGAAAATGATTGTTTGGATGATTGTTTGACACAGCCCAAAGGGTACAAGGGGACGGAGGAGAGGTTGCCATTTAAGTGAACCAGCCCTGCTGTAGATCTACTGTGCCTTGCTGCATTGCTTCTGATACAGGTTGTGGGCAGGGGACAGGAATGACCCTTCATCCATGAGGAGCTAAGATGAGAGGGAAACATAGATGGTGAATGGGAATGGAATGAGTGGGAGTGAGTACATTCCTCTGACTTGGCTACCTCCCTTTTCAGGGGAAAGAAGCCCTTGGTATGAAGATAGATAATGCCCTACTCATTTTGATATTATCAAATAGACTCTTGGGTCTTGTCTGGAGCCCAACACTTCTAGAAAGAAATAAGGGTGACAAGTTTTGCAGAAAAAGAAAGAAATAAAGAGAGAGAGAGAGAGAGAGAGAGGGAGAGAGTAAGAGAGAGAGAGAGAGAGAGAGAGAGAGAGAGAGAGAGAGAGAGAGAGAGAGAGAGAGAGAGAGAGAGAGAGAGAGAGAGAGAGAGAGAGAGAGAGAGAGAGAGAGAGAGAGAGAGAGAGAGAGAGAGAGAGAGAGAGAGAGAGAGAGAGAGAGAGAGAGAGAGAGAGAGAGAGAGAGAAGGGGAGAGAGAGAGAGGAGAGAGAGAGAGAGAGAGAGAGAGAGAGAGAGATAGAGAGAGAGGGGAGAGAGGGAGAGGAGAGAGAGAGAAAGAGAGGGTGAGAGGGGAGAGAGGGAGAGGAGAGGAGAGGAGACAGAGACAGACAGCGAAAGAGAGAGAGCGAGAGAGAGAGAGAGAGAGAGAAAGAGAGAGAGAGAGAGAGAGAGAGAGAGAGAGAGGAGAGAGAGAGAGAGAGAGAGAGAGAGAGAGAGAGAGAGAGAGAGAGAGAGAGAGAGAGAGAGAGAGAGAGAGAGAGAGAGAGAGAGAGAGAGGGGGGGGGAGAGAGAGAGAGAGAGAGAGAGAGAGAGAGAGAGAGAGGGGAGAGAGAGAGAGAGAGAGAGAGAGAGAGAGAGAGAGAGAGAGAGAGAGAGAGAGAGAGAGAGAGAAGGGGAGAGAGAGAGAGAGAAGGGGAGAGAGAGAGAGAGAAGGGGAGAGAGAGAAGGGGAGAGAGAAGTGGAGAGAGAGAAGTGGAGAGAGAGAAGTGGAGAGAGAAGGGGAGAGAGAGAAGAGGAGAGAGGGGGAGAGAGAGAATAGGAGAGAGGGGGAGAGATAGAATAGGAGAGAGGGGGAGAGAGAGAAGAGGAGAGAAGGGGAGAGGGAGAGAGGGGGAGAGGGAGTGAAGGGGAGAGGGAGTGAAGGGGAGAGGGGGAGAGAGAGAGGGGATGGAGAATGCAAGTCAAGATATTTACCAATAATATACGTCTGATTCCGAGGTCAGGCTTCCAGTCCTTTTTGAGCGTGTTTACACAGATTTCTCCATTAGCAGCAACATTGGGATGAAATATTTTGGTCAAGAAGAATCCTTTTGGTGGGCCCTGTGGGAAGTCCTTGCCCAGAGCAAGTTTTACCCTAAACACTCCACCAGCATAGGGTGTTCCCGCTGCAAGAATAAGTACAATCTAAAATTCAGTTTTCTAAACCAAAATACAAAGCTCAAGTGTTTCAATATGACAAATTTCAACACATCCCATACAAGCATTATTTTTTTTACTACAAAATACATGACAATTCTATCAAAATAAATCAAGCCATATGTTTGAAAGAAAAATATGTAAAGTAAATACATAAACTTGTAACTATTTTCTGAGTGATGTTAGTAAGATCAATGCAAAGATGATTTACTAAAGAGTAGTATATAGGAACTTGAATTTTTCATTTTTCAATACACATCATACTAGGTTGAAATATTATTATAATTCTAAATATACAAAAAATGCCAACCTGGACCCCAGATGGTGGCTTGGATGTCTGTGATATCCTCGTCATTCATGTGTACTCTTATACCTTCTGGAGGACCTTTGACAAGTTCTGTCATTTCCTTTATAACTCCTCGCAGTATTTGAGGAGAAAGGTTTTCTACATTGCTTGTCTGGAATGGAAAGAAATATCCTGAAACACTATAATTTAGGCAATATTTGGAGTTGATCATAACAAAATAAACCTAACTTAACTGTTGGCATTCATTATGCCTATGCATGATACATACATCAAAAGCCCCTTTCCCTTGAACAAGATAAGAGGCAGTCTAAGCATATACCCACCTTTGTCCATCCTACACCCATTTGTTGTTTCTATACATGCTAGGTCATTCCTCCCCAAAGAATATCTTATGAAAAGGTACCAATGATAAGCACCTGCTTGTGGTTGTCCTGTAAGATGAACAGAAGAGCTCCCCATTTTCAAAACCTATCAACCCCCTCACCTCCATCTTACACTGTACTTCTTACATCTTTTCACACAAGGAGAGCTAACAAACTTCCTACCCAAAGTAAAAAACACAATTTTACAGTTATCCATATGTGGATGACTTTACCATCATATCCCACCACAGCAACCATGTAACAGCTACCAAAAATAAATTAAAATACTTTGGCAAACTAGAGCTGTAACTGATTCAAAACAGAATGGCAACATCATCTCAAAAATCAGTGACATTGCTTCCTCCAGACAACCATGAATTAGAAACATTCAACAGCCAAACTGGCCAACCTCCGCCAGCCAGCACTTAACAACAACAACAAATCCTAGGCCCTACATTTGATATGCACATGTCCTTCCGTGCACACATCAACAGTCCAAAGTTTCTTCCCACAGATATGCGAGAACAATCAATCCATTACCCTATATCTCTCTTGCAGAAGAACTGTGCCCTCCATGAATCCAGCAACAACCTTTGGTTAAGGCCATAAATCACTTAGAGAAACTATTGTGTTGTCTGTGTATTACCAGTGTGGGGCATAGCAGTATGAAGTGTTCTGTGTCTTCTGTGTAGTGGTTACATTTGTGGCAGATTGAATCTATAGCCAGGCCTATTCTGTACAAAATTTTAGAAAGGTGTTCCCCAGTAAAATCCAATAAAAATTTGGGATAAGTGTTGTAAATGTGAAAAATATCACTTAACAATACACTTTGTATTGAATCTTTCATCTATATTTCTAGTACGGTAGTTTCTTCATACATGCATTTACTAAAGTTTTTTTTTTTCCCCTTACAAGGGAGGTAGCCAAAAAACAAAGGCAAATCCACTCCCACCCATTTCATCCCCACATACTCCACTCCCATTCACCCCTCTCCCTCCCTCCTATCATTGCTCCTCCTAGATGATGGGTCATCCCTGTATCTCACCCACTGCCCTGGGTCAGATGTAGTGTCACAAGATACAGCACATCCACAGCAAGGCCACTTCATTAAATCGGCAACCCCCCCCCCCATTTTCCGTCCCCTTGAGCAGAAAATGAGAAGACGGGGAGAAATACATTCAGGCTGGAACAATTTATTATTTCATACATACTCCCTCACCCCTCCCTTTCATACATCACACCATCATCCATACACAACCATTCTCCATTCACCCCTATCTTGTCTTCATCCATCCTTCCTCAACAGACATTCCCCTTTCCCAATACCCCTTTTACCCCCATCCATCCATCTTATCCTTGATCGCCCCCTCATGTTCACTCCTTCCACCTATGCCTTCCACTTCTTTTACTAATCTTTCTTCATTCATTCTTTCCATGTCTCCAAACCATCCCAATACTCATTCATCAGCCCCATCTCCCAACTTCCTTTCCACCCTGTTTTCCTCCTCACTTCTTCATTTCTCACTTTATCCAGCCTAGTATCCCCTATCATACTTCTCTGGCACCTCATCTCAAACATATTCAAACTCCTCCTCTTTTATGTTCTACGCTTCTGCCCCATACAGTGGTGTTGGCACAATCACTCCTTCACACAATCTCCTCTTAGCATCCATTCCCAAATGTCTATTTCTCACTACACTTTTTAATCCACCAAGGCATTTACTTACTTCTCTCAATATACATTCTACCTCCACCTCCACTCCTTCCTTTCCCACAACATTCACACCCAAGAATCTAAAACTATCCACTTCCTCCAGTCTCTCTCCCTTAATACTCACTTCCAGTCTACCGCCACTTTCTCCCCTTGTACATCTCATCACCTTACTTTTACCCACATTTACCTTCAACTTCCTTCTTTTGCACACTTTCCCACTCTATCACTAATTTCCTCAATCATCTGATCCTGCTACAAGCATAATGACGTCAGCAAACAACAACTGGCTTATCTCCCACTTTTCTTCATTTCCTTTAACCATCTCCAATCCCCGACCCATTACCCTTGCATTTACCTCTCGCATCACTCCATCCACATGTAAATTGAACAGCCATGGCGACATAACACATCCCTGATGAAGTCCCACCTTTACCTCAAACCACTCACTCTCTCCATTTCCGATTCTAACACAAACTTTACTACTCTCATAAAAACTATTGACTGCTCTTAACAGCTTTCCTCCTATCCCATATAGCTGCAATATCTCCCAGTGTTTTCCTGTCTACTCGTCATAAGTCTTTTCCACATCCATAAAGGCCCAAAAAACATCCTTCCTTTATCTAAACATTTCTCACATATCTGTCCTCCCACAAAAATCTGATCCACACAACCCTTACCTGTCCTAAACCTAAACTCTTCCTCACCAATTACTCCCTCTGTTCCTCTCCTAATCCTCTCAATCAAAACCCTCCTTTAAGCCTTCCCTGCCACACTTAATAAACTGATCCCTTTGAAATTACTACACTCACTTGTCCCCTTTTCTCTTGTAAAATGGATCTATACAGGCACTCCTCCAATCCTCTGGCACTCTACCCTCTCTTAAACAATCATTAAATAACCTCACCAACCAATCCACATCACTGTACCTTTTTTTTTTTTTTTTTAAGACATTCTGCATGATATCCGTGCAACCCTGGTGCCTTACTTGCTCTCATCTTAACAACTGCCTTCACCTTATCTTTCCTTATTTCTCCTCCATTTTACAAAGGCAAAGCATGCCGACAGGAGACCTTTTGATCCATATCTAGGTCGGATGCAAAAAAAAAAAAAAAAAAAAAAAATCATATTAATAATAAATTAAAACTATAATAATGTAAATAACAATTAAAACACATAAATAAATGCATTGGTATAGTTGAATAACAAACAAACAGGTAAATAGTAAATGATAATAAATTGACATATAACTAATAATAAATGAAAATCAGACAGACAAATTATAACAAAACAAAATAATTACAGCATCTTACTTAGGTATTTATCTAAATGATTCTTAAAGCTTTGAACTGAACTACATTGCACTACCTGTGCAGGAAGTTTATTCCATTCATTAACTACACGGTTGGCAAAGTTGTTTCTACCTACTTCCAAATTGAATCTATTTCCGGACAGTTTGAGACCATTGTTTCTTGTCTGATTCTCATTCAATGTGAAAATTTGGTCACTTTTGATGTTGTCAATTCCCTTTAAAATCTTAAAGACCTGTATCAAGTCACCTCTGAGTCTACGCTTTTTTAGGGAAAACAGATTCATGTGCTTAAGTCGATTTTCGTATGATTTATTTTTGATATTTGGAATCAGTTTTGTGGCTCGCCGTTGTACTTTTTCCAGTCTGTCAATGTCTTTAATGAGATTCGGTGACCATACGGAAACAGCATATTCCAAATGTGGACGAACTAACGATTTATATAGCTTGTTAATGAGTGATGGACTTTTGAAATCAAAAGATCGCACAATCAATCCCAGAATCTTATTTGCTTTCTCAGAGGCTGAAATACACTGCTTGGATGATTTGAGGTCGTTACTGATAATTACGCCGAGATCTTTTTCATTATCCACTTTTGTTAACGAATTTCCAAATAACTTGTAATCGTACTTACTGTTATTTTTACCTATGTGCATTACCTTGCATTTACTTGTGTTAAATTTCATTAGCCACTTTTCAGACCATTGCTGTAATTTATCTAAATCTTCTTGAATATCTAATTGGTTTGAGTGATCATTTGCCACTCCGCACAGTTTTGTATCATCAGCAAATTTGGAAACAGTAGATTTTAGTCCATGGTCTATATCATTTATATATACTATGAATAGAAGTGGCCCAAGAACGGAACCCTGAGGAACTCCACTTGCAACACTTTTCCATCCAGAAGTTTTTCCATTTAAAACAACTCTCTGTTTTCGACCTTTCAACCAATTACTAGTCCAACCTAATAGGCTACCACTTATTCCATGCAAAGCTAATTTAGTAAGTAGTCTTTCGTGTGGGACGGTATCAAAAGCTTTTGCAAAGTCTAGATATATTAAATCTATATTGTTTCTTTTGTCATAATTCGAGATAACTGTGTTGTAGAATTCGAGTAAGTTAGTCACGCAAGAACGTTTCCGTCTGAAACCATGTTGGCTATCATTTATCAAACGGTTACTTTCTAAATGATATTCGATAGCATCTCTGATGATAGTTTCCATTATTTTTCCTACGATCGAAGTCAAACTAATAGGCCTATAGTTATTTGGTTTCTTTTTGTCACCTTTTTTGAATATGGGAGTAACATTAGCTAGCTTCCATTCTCTTGGGACATCTCCGGATATGATGGATTTCTTGAAAATAATTTCTAATGGAACAACAATCTCATTTTTCATTTCCTTTAAGATTCTTGGATGCCAACCGTCAGGCCCTGGTGTTTTATTAACTTTGAGTTTGTCTATACACCTTTTAATTTTTTCTTTTGTTATATTTACCGTAGTGAGTAAGTTTACCCCAGACTTTTCACAGGTTTCAGTTTGGAATTCACTTTGAGGTGTTTCGTTTACGAATACCGAGCTAAAATAATTGTTTAAGAGATTACACATTCCTTCATTTGAATATTCAAGTTGACCGTCAGCAGATAATAGTGGACCAATGTGATTCCTAACAACCTTTTTATCTCTAATGTAACTATAGAATTCTTTGGGATTCTCTTTGGATTTCTCAGCGATGTTCATTTCGTATTGTCGTTTTCTTTTTCTTATTGTCTTTTTTAAATCTCTCTGTATTGATACATAACTTTCATAGTCATTAGATGCACCCGAGCACTTATATTTCTTATAAGCCTGTCTCTTTTTAGCAATACTTTTTTCAGTTTCTTTGTCGAGCCACTTTGGGCAAGCCTGATTTGGGGGACGTCTGTCCTTAAAAGGAATGTAAGTTTGAATCATCTTAGTGAGCGTATTTTGAAATATTTCCCACATCTGATCTACAGGCCTTTCGTTTAATTTTTCCTCCCAATCTGTAAGCTGAAGCTCCTGACGTAGTTCTATGAACTGAGCTTTACTGAAATCGGGTATTTTAGAAGCACAAGTATCTATTCTAAAATTGTTTAGGAGTTTGAATCTGACTAAGTTGTGATCGCTATTTGCAACAGATTCACCGACTTCTACATCAGTTACCATGCTTTCGCGGCTAGTGATCAATAAATCGAGTAAGTTTCCATATCTTGTGGGCTCTTTTACATGCTGAATTAAGTAATTGTCACCAAGAAAATCAATCAAGCGACTACCTATATGGCCATGTTCAAGGGTCATCCAATCAATGTCAGTAAAATTGAAATCACCCATTATCAATAAATCCCGGTTGCAGAAACTAGACAGTTCTTGAAATAACAGTTTGTCGTCTGCTAATGATAATGTCTTTGGCCTATATATTACACCTATATTCATTTTTTGTCCATTTGTTTGGGTTAACTCAACCCACAAACTGTCATATGCATCCTGTTTCACTTTCTCTAAAACACAAGCATGAACATTGTTTTTAACGTACAATAGAACACCCCCACCTTTCTTGTGGTTTCTATCCTGATGAAAGTGTTTAAATCCCGCAATATTATGTCTTATATTATCATTTTGTTTTTTATTTATGCCTTGCTCTATATCATTATTATTTGGTCCTTCATTGACATTCAATGCCTCATTAACATTTCTCCTATCAAAATTAACATTTCCCCCATCACGGACATCTGGTCGATTACGGTCATCCCATCTATTTTGTACATTTTGTTCCCCTACGTCACCGTGATTCACGCCGGCCTCCCGTCGTTCAGTGACATTATGTCCGGCATCCTCACTCATCACCCTCATTTTCTTAGCACTACCCACTGCAACTACTCACTATCCTCCTTCACGTTTATCAACTCCCTAAAATACTCTGCCCAACTTCCTCTTATTGCTCTCTTTCATTATCATCTCTCATATGTACCTTTTACCTTTTCTTCACTACTTCATTCATCTCCTCTTCCTCTCTTAATTTCCTTCCAAAATAGCTTTTTATTACTTTCAAAATTTTGTCATACTATTACCCCATTTCACATCTGCTCTTCTCTTTGCTTACTTTATCTTATGCTTTACTTCTCTTTTCTTTGTATCTCCCATGTGATTCTCTTGTCCTATTTTGTAACCAATCTGTGAATGCTTACATCTTAGTCTTCTACAACCTTCTTTGCTTCATCCCACCACTCACTACACTTCCTTCTATTTCCTCCTGTCCTTATTCCATACTATCTTTGCTCACCTTGTGACTCCCTCCTTGAACCACCCCCATTCCTCCTCCACTACTAGTTCTACTCTATCCTTCACTCCCTCCCACTCCTCTCTCAGCTTCTTGTACTCCTTTTCTTTCTCATTTAAGCAATTTACTTTAAGCACCTCCCTAATTTTCCTCTATCTCCACTCTCAACTTTATATCAAAAAATTATCTGATATTCTCCCATCCTCTCCCCTTAGAACATATACATCCTTAACTCTTCCTATTATTCTCCTGGTTACCACTATATAGTCCATTAAAGCCCTATCTACCACCCTTCCATCCACCACCCTCTCCCATGTGTATTTATGTTTGACTTTCTTCCTAAACAATGTACTTGCTATCATCAACTCTCTTTCTAGACACATCTCCACCATCAACTGCCCACAATAATTTTTTCTTGGAACTCCACTTTCCAACCACTTCAACTATTGGTTCAGTTCCTACCCTACTCTAGCATTAAGGTCTCCCAATACTACTACATTGACATTTCTCCCTAATCACACTATGCACTCATTTAAATCTAAAAAAAAAAATCCCTTTCCCCTACACTCTTCTCACTACCAGGCCTATATGCACATACAAAAACCCATATCTCCCCTCCCAGTTTCACCTTCATCCGCATTCACCTTGAAGAAACCTCCTTCCACTCCACAAACTTACTAGTATAGCCACCCCTTCTCTCCCTCATCCTCTCTTCATTCCTGACACCCTCCCAACTACACTACCAAAATCAAACTCACCCCTCCCTTCAACTTTGTTTCACTCAATGTCAACACATCCATCTTTCTTCTCACATACTGCCTATCTCTTCCCATTTACTCTCATCTGTGCCACATCCACACACATTAAGGGAGCGTTGCCAATGATCATTCGAAAAATTCAGGTACATGAGCGAATTTTAGGCAAACATTTCAAAAGAATCTTTATGATGGTGGCAACACTCATACAGTTATACAACTGTATTTTGTTTCTATTTTGTATACAGCATAAAATATATAACATATTGGCAACCTCTGGCAACCCCATTGCATAAAAACATTCTGTATATTGAAATAGCATCAACATTTCTATAGCTATTTCGTTTTTTG
Source organism: Oratosquilla oratoria (assembly GCF_046742065.1). NCBI lineage: Eukaryota > Metazoa > Arthropoda > Malacostraca > Stomatopoda > Squillidae > Oratosquilla > Oratosquilla oratoria. Next base: position 35,870,663 of record NC_134777.1, on the reverse strand, counting down.
CTACAGAATTGTGTTTATGGAGATATTTGGCAACTCCCACCAGCATACCCCACAAAGACAGTGGACAAGACATTGGTACTCTTGAAAAGGTCAAAGGTGCCGTTGCTCCTGTCGCTCTTACCGTACACAACAATTTTGATTCTTCACCCTGTATTGTTGCTGCGATCATGGAAAAATTAACAAGAAACAAGAGAGTGAAGCAGCAGAATAAAGAGAAGGCCCGTGAGTGCCTGAAATAGAAACAAAAAAGGAAAAAGAAAGAAGAGAAAACCAGCAAAGCTGCATCCAGCACTCCACAAGCATTTACTAGCCATGCCCACCTGACACCTCCTCCACCTATGCCACACCACTCACCCTCACCTCACACCTCATTAGCAAAGAGGAGGAAATTGGAGATTTGCTATACATCGCAACCATCAAACAAATGGTTGCAAAAAATGGTCGCAAAAATTTAAATCCCATCCTGTAAAGTTTATGCTCTTTCTGTTGTAATATCTTCAGTTGCTCTTTATGGATTTTTGTCATTTTTGTTTAATTTGAAAGAAAACATCATGCTCTTTATGTTCTACAGTAAAAAATAAAAGAAATTTGAATTAAAAAAAATTATTTATGAAACCTGAATTTTGCAGCATTTTTTAATTATTCAGATAAACAAAAAAAAAAAATCAGAGGTATTAGTTTGAAAAAATTTATTCAATAAGATTTGTCCCCCAGACTCTAAGCTATCATTTCATACCAAGCTGAATGATGTGGAAAGATTTTCCATTAAGTAATTAGAGCTTCACTAGATTGGAAAAAAGCAAATATAGTACCTATATATAAAGGGGGAAATAAAGAAGACTCTAACAACTATAGGCCAGTCTCTCTAACAAGTACAATAGCAAAAATTTGTGAAAGAATTGTCAAAAATAGATGGGTAAAATATTTAGAAAAAAACAATGTGCTAAATCCAAGACAATTTGGATTCAGACAGGGACGATCATGCGTCACCAATTTAATATGTTTCTATTCAAGGCTAATAGATATAATACAAGAAAGAGATGGATGGGCTGATTGTGCATTTCTAGACCTAAAAAAAGCTTTTGACAAAGTACCACATAAGAAGTTGCTTAAGAAATTAGAAAATGAAGGAGGAATACAGGGCAAACTGCTAAATTGGATGGAAGACTTTTTGCAAGAAAGAAAAATGAGAGTAGTGATAAGAGACCAACACTCAAAATGGGATGAAGTAATAAGCGGTGTTCCACAAGGAACAGTTCTGGCCCCAATAATGTTTGCTATATATATTAATGATATGGATGAAGGAATTGAAAGCTATATGAGCTTCTTTGCAGATGATGCAAAACTATTGAAAAAAGTGAACACGGAAGAAGATTGTGAATCACTACAGAGAGATCTAAATAAAGTACAGGAATGGAGTAGGAAGTGGGAGATGGAGTTCAATACAAAGAAGTGTAGTATAATGGAATTTGGAAAAAGTAAAAACAGAATAACAGGATCATATAAATTGGGAGAAGGAATAAAAAAAGTAGAAAATGAAAAAGACCTGGGAGTCATTGTTATGAATAATATGTCAATTGAGAAACATATAAATAAGATTTTTGGAGAAACCTATAATTTAATAAGAACAATCAAAGTTGCATTTACATACCTGGATGAAGAAATGGTGAAGAAAATTCTAATCACCCTGATAAGACCAAGATTGGAATATGCAGCAACGATATGGTCACCAAGTACAAAAAAATGTATAAAAAAACTTGAAAGAATACAAAGAGCAATTACAAAATTGGCACCTACACTCTCAAAACTATCATATGAAGAGAGACTAGAAAAACTTGAACTACAGACACTAGAGCAAAGAAGAGAGAGAGGAGATTTGATAGCTATTTACAGAATCATGAAAGGCATAGAAATTACTGATAGAGAGAATCTGATAAAATGGGATGACAGAAATACAAGAGGACATGGAAAGAAAATCAAGAAAGACAGCTATAGAAGAGACCTGAAAAAGAACAGCTTTCCTCACAGAGTAATAGACAGTTGGAACAAGTTAGATGAGAAAGTGGTGTGTGCAAAAACAATACATTAATTCAAAAATAGTTTAGATAAAACGAGATATGAAAACGGGACACCACGAGCATAGCTCCCCTTCCCGTAAAATACAACTAGGTACAACTAGGTAAATACATATATATATATATACACACACACACACATACATATACCAAAGGCTTTTTCCCCCTACACGGGGGGTAGCCAAAAAGAAAAAGGCATAGAAACCACTCCCACCCATTCCATTTCCTATATATTCCACTCCCCTCCACCCTCCTTCTCTCTTATCTTGGCACCTCCTGGATGACGGGTCATCCCTGCATCCTGTCCACTGCCCTGGATCAGAAACAGTGTTGCAAGACACAGCACATCAGCTGGTATTATACATATAGATACCCCATCTGGAGTATTGGCTGCATGTTTTGTGGGGTTAAAAGTTGCTCAGTAGCATGCAGCTGATACTTTTGGGTCTATATGGTGCACCCCTATGGAACAGAGCCAAACATGATTTTGTCTGTGGTACAGGAAGTCTCCATTCATAGTGAAATAATGACACTTTATTATACTACAACTGTCCCTCCACTCTTGTTACTGTCCTGTACCACTTCTCTGAATATTCATTTTCTCATTTTGGCAAACCCTGTGGTGGGGGAACAGAATACTGCCACCAAGTCTTCACTTGAGTGGTATGAAGCGACAAAATGGGATGGGGATAGGACTAGGCATCCTTCTCCCTGTAACCCCAAAGGGTACATTCCTAAAAAAAAAAGTATTGGCATAAGAGGGTCTGGGAGTTTTCTAATCAGAACCCTAAGGTTTAGGTCTTTTAATGTGTGTGGCTGCAGTACAAGGGAAAAGATAGGCAGTATGTTTGTGAGAAGAAAGATGGATGTGTTGGCTTTGAGTGAAACTAAGTTGAAGGGGAGGGGCAAGTTTGAGTTTGGGAGTGTAGTTGGGAGGATCTCAGGAGTGAAGAGAGGATGAGGGAGAGAAGGGGTGGCTATACTAGTAAGTGAATAAATAGGTAGGCTTGTGGTGGAGTGGAAGGTTTCTTCAAGGTTAATGTGGATAAAGGTGAAATTGGGAAGGGAGATGTGGGTTTTTGTAGGTGCATATGGGCCTGGTAGTGTGAAGAGTGTAGAGGAACGGGAGCTTTTTTTGATAGATTTAAATGAGAGCATAGAGGGATTTGGGAGAAAAGTCAATGTAGTGGTATTGGGAGACCTTAATGCTAGGGTAGGAAATGAACCAACACAGTGGTTGGTAAGTGTGGAGTTCTAGGAAAAAATCAGAGTCCTGAGTTGATCATAGCAAATACAGTGTTTAGGAAGAAATTCAAATATTAGTATACATGGAAGAGGGTGGTGAATGGAAGGATAGTAGAGTGATAATGGACTATATAGTGGTAACCATGTGTATAGTAGGAGTTAAGGATGTACATGTTCTTAGGTCAGAGAGTTGGAGAATATCTGATCATTTTTTGGTGGAAAGTTGAGTGGAGGATATATGGAGAAACAGGAAAAGGACAGAAGATAGGGAGGGGCTTAAAGTGAACTGCTTAGATGAGAAAGAAAAGGAGTACAAAAAGAAGCTGAGAGAGGAGTGGGAGGAAGTGAAGGATAGAATAGAACTAGGAGTGGGGGAGGAATGAGGATGGATCATGGAGAGAGTCACAAGGTGAGCAAAGATGGTGAGGAACAAGGAAGACAGGAGGAAATAGAAGGAAGAGTAGTGAGAGGTAGGATGAGGAAGCAAAGAAGGGTGTAGAAGAGAAGAAATGAGCTTTCACAGATTGGTTACAAATTAGGATGTGAGAATCAAATGAGAGGTACAAAGAAAAGAGAAGTAAAACATAAGATAAAGGAGGCAAAGAGGAGAGTAGAAGTGAAATGGGGGTAAGAGTACAACAGAAAAATTGTAAAGTAATAAAAAAGAGGTTTTGGAAAGAAATTATGAGAAGAAAAGGTAAAAGGTGTAGTATTTTAGGGAGTTGCTAAATGTGAAAGAGGATAGGGAGGAAAAAGTAGTTGTGATGGGAAGCATTAAAAAATTTAGTGATGGATGAGGAAAATGGAGAAATAAGGAACTATGAGGTGAAGGCAGTTGGTAAGATGATGCGAGCAGGTAAGGCACCTGGGTTGGATGGGTGTCATGCAAAATATCTAAAAAAAAAAAAGAAGGTACAGTGATGGTGGACTGGCTGGTGAGGTTATCTAATGTTTGTTTAAGAGAGGACTGGAGGACTGTATAGTTCCACTTTACAAGGGAAAAGGGGACAAGTGTGAGTGTAGTAGTTTCAGAGGGATCAGTTTGTTGTGTAGTTGGGAAGGTTTAGGGAAGGGTCTTCATTGAGAGGATTAGGAGAACAAAGGGAGTAATTGGTGAGGAACAGTGTGGGTTTAGGGCAGGTAGGGGTTGCAAGCATCAGATTTTCGTGGTTGTTTTTTTTTTTCTTTCTTTTTTTTTCTTTGCGGGGAGAGCCTTATGGACAGGGTAGACAGGAAGACACTGTGGGAGGTATTGCAGATATATGGGATAGGAGGAAAGCTGTTAAGAGCAGTCAAGAGTTTATGAGAAGTAGAGCTTGCATTAGAATCAGAAATGGAGAGAGAGGTTTGAGGTAAAGGTGGGACTGTGGTGGCATGTGTTACGCCACATTGGCTATTCAATTTATACATGGATGGGGTGGTGCGTGAGGTAAAGCAAGGGTAGTGGGTTGGGGATTGGAGATGGTTAAAGAAAATAGAGAAAAGTAGGAGATAAACCAGTTGTTGTTTGCTGACAACACTGCTTGTAGCAGGTTCAGAGGAGGGATTCAGGAAGTTAGTAACTGTTGGGGAAGGTGTGTAAAAGAAGGAAGTTGTACATAAGTATGGGTAAAAGTAAGGTGATGAGATGTACAAAGGGAAAAAGTGGCAGAAGACTGGACGTGAGTATTAAGGGAAAGAGACTGGAGGAAGTGGATAGCTTTAGATTCTTGGGTGCAAATATGGCAGGAAAGGGAGGAGTGGAGGTGGAGGTAGAATGTTGATTGAGAAAAGCAGGTAAATGCTTTGTGGGATTAAAGAATGTAATGAGAAATAGACATTTGGGAATGGATGTTAAGAGGAGATTGTATGAAGGAGTGATTGGGCCAAAAGCACTGTATGGGGCAGAAACATGGAACATAAGAGAGGAAGAGAGGAGTTTGAATGTGTTTGAAATGAGGTGCCTGAGAAGTAAGATAGGGGTTACTGGGCTGGACAGAGTGAGAAATGGGGTGAGGAGGAGAACAGGGTTGGAAAGGAAATTGGGAGATAAGGTTGATGAAAGAGTATTGGGATGGTTTGGACATATGAAAAGAATGGGTGAAGAAAGATGGGTAAAAGAGGTATGGAAGGCAGAGTTAGAAGGAGTGAACATGAGGGAGCAACCAAAGATGAGATGGATCGATAGGGTAAAAGGGGCAGAGGAAAATAGGGAAATGTCTGTTGAAGGAATGGAGAAGACAGATGATAGCAGTGAATGGAGAGTGGTTGTGTATGGATGATGCTGTAAAACATGGAAGTGAGTGGGTGGGGGATGTGGGGTGAGGGTGTGTGTGAAATATAAATTGATGGTGATTGAACGCATGTCTCCCTGTCTTCTCCATTTCTGCAGAGGGGACGGAAAGGGGGGTCGCCAATTTAATTAAGCAGCCTTGCTATGGATGTGTTGTGTCTTGTGACACTGCTTCTGACCAGGGCAGTGGGCAAGATGCAGGGATGACCCATCATCCGGGAGCAGCCAAGATAAAAGGGAGGGAAGGGGGTGGATGGGAGTGGAATATGTGAGGATGGAATGGGTGGGAGTGGTTTTATATGCCTTTGTTTTTGGCTACCTCCCTTGTACGGGGGAAAAAGCCTTTGGTATATGTATGTTTTATATGCCTTTGTTTTTGGCTACCTCCCTTGTACGGGGGAAAAAGCCTTTGGTATATGTATGTTTTATATGCCTTTGTTTTTGGCTACCTCCCTTGTACGGGGGAAAAAGCCTTTGGTATATGTATATGTGTATGTATGTATTATTACTATATATATATATGTATATATATATATATATATGTATATATATATATATATATATATATATATATATATATATATAATTCATACATATACATTCATATATTATATACATGCATATTATAAATATACATATATATATATATATATATATATATATATATATATATATATATATGAAGATGGAAAAAGAAGTCAAGGGTCTAGTTACGAGTTCCTGAGTTTATTCCTGACCGGTTTCGCTCAGGAACTCAGAACTAGACCCGTGACTTCTTTTTCCACCTTCATCAACTTGTCACAATGTACCAACATATATATATATATATATAATTCATACATATACATTCATATATTATATACATGCATATTATATATTATATACAGTAGCCGCGAAAAGTTTGGGCGCAAAATTATAGGCGCCCCAACTTTTCCCTAAACTCAAAACATGCGAAAAATACAACTTTCCACCCAAACTTTTCGCTATTTTTCAATGCTAGCGTTTGTACCCGTATTTAGCCGAGACAATACACACTATTTGGCAACTCTGTTTAGGCGCACTCGATGTCACATGGAGTCAGTTTCTAAACATCTCTCACGGAGAGTAGTCTTTTTTTTGCGGTGGTCTCTGTTTTTGTGCCTTGATATCTCCGTAATGGGAAGTGGTAAAGAGCTGGAAATAAACACAGTTGTTACAATCATAACCCTCTATAAGGAGGGTTATAAGTGTAAAGATATTGCTACTCGTGTGGGAATTGGAGTGCGTCAAGTGCAAAAGTGGACCAAGAAATTTCGAGACGAAGGAAGTGACATCATTCGTACTCCAAAGCATCGCTCTGGTCGGCCAAGGAAGATATCAAATCGTACTTCTACGGTTCTAACTGCCTCCTAATAACCGTAGGAGGCAGTTAGAACCGTAGAAGTA
>NC_134777.1:35851146-35861146 GCF_046742065.1 Oratosquilla oratoria | reverse complement strand
ACAGTTCCTCATGACGTTCGTGACATCTGATCACAAGCCTACTGCTATGTATAGTGATTACATGCATTAAAAGACTCCCAAACCATAAGTTAGCAAACACCACATAACTAGAGCAACCGTAACCATCAACAGAGAGATTTCAAAACGTCAAAAAGCATCTTTTTCAAGATCTAGTAATTCAGATTTGGAACTTGGCCGCCTAAAGTAGAAAAATTACATAGTACGCTTTCCACAACTTACAGCCATTTCCATATTCGTATCACATTGCCAATGAACTACTTGCCAAGATCATCACAATCTTCCTGCTCTGACAAATTACTAAAAGTAAATCAATAAGCGTTGCCAATGCTTTGGTACTTTATTAGGCACCATACCTATCCAGGGGGGGTCATTTTACCTGTATCCCTTGCTCTCTTTCCTACCCACACGTAAAAAGGCAATAAGTAAATATATACTATTAACATTCATGAACTTACCGACGCCATTTCAAAGTTGCATTAGCCGATGTTCCCACAAATCTACAAAATATAATCGAAATTGTGGGCTTAATCGCCCACAGTCTCGCGACGTCGTCTTTCTGTTTTCGTCTTAGCATCAAACATTCGAAATGAGCCAATAGGGTCCTTCCTAGTGCGCATGCGTACTCCCTCCCTACCCCTTCTTGTCCAACCGACCCGCTTCACTTCAAAACAATAATTCCAGTGCGTGAAAAAATTCAAATGGGATTAAGAAAAAATTAACAAGAAATCAGAGTAAAAAGTCACTGAGAATAATTACAAATGTTAAATAAACATAGAGTTGCAGATAGAAAAGTAAAAACCACAGAAAACTATTACACATTGAATCAGCCAGAGAGTACATGAAAGAAGCTATCATGGTCTATTATTACACATTGTTGTTATAATTACTTTGTCGCACAGAAGGTATCAGAGTGGCAAAATAATAGGAAAAACAACACTCAGTGCAGTTTAATCGAAATAAACACCTCCTCCTTGCTAGGAGAATCCAGCGAAGATTAATAAATGAGTCTGGCGGCATCCAGATTACAAGGAAAAGTGAAACTCAGGAGAGTTGTTAATCAAATTTTATCACAATCCCTTCACTACCGTTGAGGCATGGAGAAGTATTAATAAAATATTTTGGTGGCTGCTACAAGAAAAAGGAAAATGGCATCCGGTAGAAAAGAAGTTAATCGAGATTGGTATTCCTACACTACTGAGGGGGTGCCGCGGAGAGCAGCCTTGCGACAGCCAGAATGAAATAAGAAAAGTCACTCATAGTATTGAGGGGATTAATAGAGTTATTTAATAACCACTTCGCTATTGAAGAAGTGTTACAGTGATGAATAGAATAGCCTGGTGGCAGTTAGAATAAAAACAATGTATTCAGTACTGAAAGGGATAATCGATAAATCACTATGTTACATGTGATGAACTACGTTACCACAGTTTAGGGACAGCCAAATTAAATGGTACAATGTACAGCAGTCCAAAGAAAGAGGGAAAATAAAATTGTCTTGAAAAACTTACAGGCCGTCCCTCTAATACCTTGTAGCCGCCGTGGGCTACGGTAAGAAGAAAAGAGTGCTTGGTGAGTAGTTCGTTTTTTATTAGTTAAAACTGAACTCATTTTACATGCGACCAGGAGCCGATATATGTACTGCGTGGGTAGTCACCCGTGGTGCGTAATTACATAATTACACTGGATTAGGTTAGGTCGGGTCAATCAAGAACACACTGTCATAGGCAGGTGTGCGTGACTAGCGCGTCAGGTCTAGTCGCGTGGGCGAGAAAACGTGCGCTCCACGCCACGTGGTGTGTACAACCTATTCCCTAAGACCCAAATCCGTTGAATGTTGATTTCTGCAAAAGACCCTCGGCTTTCCTATCCGAAACAATCTAGATATGCGCTCATTGGTAGTAGCCGTTTTTTACATATTTGTCCTTTCATATTCTTGCATATTACTTTTCCCCTCACACAATACACCGATCTAGTGAAAGTGGGTGGTCTGACCTAGATGATTTTATTTTATTCCACCCTCAGCCACACGGTATCCGGCAACGGTCCCTGAGTAGGCTCGAAGATCGAGGGGAAGACAGTATGCACTGGTGTACGTGGTGTGTTCATGCTGGGTAATGTGTTCTTGATCCTGTGTGTAAAAGTTGCATCATAAAGCTACTGTAACATGTGTCTTGACAGTGTTATTTCTTCTGAGTTTATTGTTGTGGTTACTTGTTTTAAGAGGGAATTGTTTTGTCTTTCAAGTAGCGTTTAGTGTCATGTCCATAGCGCGAATAAAATCCCGTGGTTGTGCTGTGTCACGCCCCTGCGCGAATAAGGTCTCCTGTTTGGATTTTAAAGGCACGCCTTGCGTGAATATGATGCCTTGTGTATTATTATTAATGTCGTTATTGGCTCTTGTGGAAACAAAATTTGTATATCTTTATTTCATAATATGCACGTGCGCATATAAAAACGTATGTTGTAAGGTAAGCCATTACGCAATACCTGTCTGTTGAGGATCGCTTCGATAACGTTCTGTCAGATGACGTCAAGCTTAGAAAACGCTACATAATTTGGCGCGAAAACCTGTTATTCTTTCCCATTGATTAGAATTCGTTGAACTGCCTAGTTTACGTACGTATTGACATCCAGAAAACGTAATCACCAATACCCGGGCTATATAAGGCCGGGCAGAAAGGACCCGAACAGAAACGGCAGAAAAGCAGAGAGAAACAGAGAGGCAGAGACTAGAAATCGTAGACAAGTCGTGTTGAGATACGCCTGCTGTTCATCAATCCCTTCGTAGAATCCTCTATCCGTCGTTTAGACACAAGTAGTCCTTTGGACCTCCTTCGGTTGCAGTTAGTAATATCTAATTTATAGAGGCTCGTGTATGAAATCTTCCAGTGAAGTTACAAGTCTTCACAATCCGAGTTGTTCCGGATATCATCTCAACGACTGCCAGAAAGCTAAATACGCCCTTCTGCCCTTTTCCTCTGTGTCAGTTATAAATCTACAAACAAGTATTTCACCGGTGTCTTCTCCCGGACTCCCAGAACATCATACGTCTGGCAATCGACTTTCTCCAACTTACCCATTAGTGAAGAGATTGAGAGGCGCGGTCCAGATGACTTCCGTTGGCGTGGCACCAGAACCAAAACTCAAGTCTGCTCTCTCTGTCTGTCTACGAGTGCAGCATTCAGACGCACTACTACCTGCCATACATTGTAAAATTTAATCAATCTAATTATTTATACTTAATTCATTTGTTGTGTTTGTGCATTTTTACATTTTATCGTGTGTGTTCATTATAAGTGTTTTATCTTTGTAAACTATATTTAATTTTAACGAAAAGTTCAATTATCCTGGGTGAACTCTCTGTCATTCGTGTGACCTGTGTACGACCTTATTTTTTTCCCGTGTCGTGACTAGCCTGGCCCATAGGTGGGTTGGGACATTGGTAATTTGAATGTGCATTCTCTCTCTCTCTCTCTAAGTATTGGCATTATCAACATCATGATTACATTGGCACCATACACCGGGTGGCGCGTCGTTTCACTCACACTCCATCGCTAACCCTCACATTTCTTTGTGCAAGCTCCCATACAGCCACCCTTTCCATTCCAAACAACCCTTGGTAGGTTCGATGCAATTGTCCCAGCCATGATTCCTGTGGGACCCCTTTGTCTCCATCAAGAGTTCTCCTTTGTCAAGGTCAGCATCAGGAAAGCACGACACACAGCCAGAGTTGACATTCACGAACTATGATGGTAAATAGCTTAGACAGAGTCTCACAGAATAGTCTCTGATGTGATACATAGTAATTTCAGCAACATTTCATGATTCTCCGAAGGCGCTTGGTGCCAAAAACGTCGAGACACCTCTCCATGTCAGCATTCAATGTTCATGACTCGCAGCCATATTGCAAGACAAGGAGTACAAGTGATTAAAAGATTCGGGTACTAGTCCTCCTGCATAAACATCGCCAACAGCAAATACTTTGGTTGAGCGAGTCCAGAACACCATAGGCAATAACAGTCCTTCGAAGGACTTCCTGGTATGACCCACCACTGTTAAGCACTACACTACCAAATTGTCTGGGGAAAATATACTAACGCTTACAGTAATTGAAGTAAGAAAAAAAAAAAAACAGCTGACGCAGACAGATTCCAAGGGCATCAAATTATGCAGCAAACTACAATACCAGAAATATATTTTAGAAGAGAAGAATTACATATTGGAAGGAGCAGCATAGTCAGTGGACGTCAAAATGGAAACAATGTATTGTCGCATAAGGTAATGTAATGGGAGATAAAACACGATGTAGATAAGAACATACCTAGAAAATATACATATAAGTCTACACGATATACCAATAATGATACTCCAGATTTCTAGTTCCCTGTGAGTCACTTCAGTTCTCAGCATGGGTGTCCGGCAGAAGGGAGAAATGGATCGGCTGTTCTCCCCCTGGAATATCTTTTTAATCGCTAGATACAGAGTAAAATTAGTTGTAACAGTTGCGTGATATCAAATGACCGCCTACGTGATGTGGAAATAGTCAACTTCTCATGGATCATGGATCACCGAGGTCACACCTCCCGCTTTTGCGTGATCGGTTTTTGTGGGATAGCAAGGGAAGTCTGTAGGATTATAAAATTATAGTCGTATATAAAAGTCTTAGATCATGGGTCAGGAGGCATGTGGCAGGAAACTTGAGGATCGAGACTAGCATCTATATCAACCAACAAAAGCCAGGGTAAACGGTCAAAGACATTGTTGTAGAGAAAGGCAGAAAAATGTGAGAGATAGTGAAATGAGAAGATGCAGCATGAGAGACATAAATGAAATTAATTTTATAAGAAGAAAAATCATGTGGACGTGTTTTTGTTTGTGCGAAGTGTATATGTTTCCTATAAGAGGTGAGTTGATTTCAATTCCCGTGTGTAACAGTGAATATCTTGATGGGCGACATTCACCTGATTATACACGATTTCTCGTGTATGCCGCTCGAGAGAGAGAGGCGCTAAAGACAAATATCCTGTGCGGTGAGGTCCAGATGTCAGATTAGGTGTTCGTGTCTAGCGTGCAGTCTTTCTAGATGTTTCGAGTGTAGTTTATGTTTGTGTTCGATGAATGGACGGATATTGGCAGTTTGGTGTAGAGATTCAGAGGTTCTGAAATTGCTCTATCGGGAACCCGTGATGAACCTGACTGCAACAATCTGAACTTTGCGATGGGGTTAGTTGTTTGTGGAGCATGTCATTTGGCTGGATCCCGGGGACTGGCACAGTAATGGCCTGACCAGCACTAGGTATGCTCGAAGTTCTCTGGTAAGAGTGGATTTTTTTTCACAGCTTCAAGACCAGCACGCCTCCTCTTCCACTATTCCTATTGTGGTACACCTTGGGAAGCCTTTCACCTATCCAGTGCTCAATGAACAGGCACCATACGGGGTGCCAACATTGGTGAGTGAAGCGACTGAGCTTCTGGAGCCTTTGAATATAGCGGAAGCTATGAAAATAATGCATTTTTATCGCCGAAGTATTATGAACAAGTTCCTGAAAGTCCGAGCTACATCAAATACAAATTTTAGGATATGGTGGGAATAACCCAGGCTTCGGCTGGTCAACACCTCGAGAATTCTCTCCAATGAAGTGTTCTTTTGATTGATAACCGCGTTGTTCTTTAATTAGCTGTTCAAACAATCAGGTGTGTATTTCATGCACTGAGCGGTACGAGATTTGTAAAGGTGTATAACCTTCTGATCAAAACATATAGCCTGCAAAACTAGATTTTACATTTAAGCATTACCCGTTGTTTTTGTGATGTACATGCATTGTTCCCCTAACCTTGCAAAAATCATGCGAAAACCCATAGTTCTCCGAATAAACTTTGGCCTTTTTTCTCACATTATCTATTTTGTTTTGTTTTTTTCTTTCTTTCTCTAAACGGCCAAGTTCCCGCTCAAAACCTCGAGTTTCCTACAGTCTCTATATCAAATAGCCAACCTCACCCACTGGACACAGACACTAAAATTCTATAAACACGTTATCTTCACCCCCACGCAACCGGGCTCTTACTCTTTCATATGTGGACGACACTAATCACATAAGCAGACTAAGGCTTTGTTCACACTACAAGCGGGGCAGAGCGGAGCGGAAAGTTTAGGTGTTCACACTACAAGCGGATAGGAGCGGGGCGGAGCAGAGCGTCTGAGCGACTTTCCCAAGAATCAGTCGCGATGGAGGATTTCGTGGGTGCGTTCATATTGCTCGACAGCAAAAGACAGAAACGGCAACACTGGGTTCATCCCATCATCATCATCATCAGAGATCGGTATGGAGAATACCACCATCTCTTTCATGAACTGAGGAGAGATGAATCGCGATTCCACGCGTATTTACGAATGGAACCGGCAAGTTTCGATATTTTGCATTCCCTCACAGAAAGAAAAAAATCTAAAAGGTAAGAAAGGTTTTTATTTAAAAAAATATTTCTCTGATGTCTCATATTTTCTTTCAGTCTGAATTACAAATAAAATATTTTGGTGTTGATCTCAACATAACAATTAAACCAACCACTTAACCGAAGAAGAATTAATCGAGATAGTCTTAAACCTCTAAATGGGAATAAGATTAATTTATCTTAGAACAATATCATCAAACTACGTAGATAAAAAGTAATCTTAGTGTATTCTAAACCAAAGCAAAATCAAACGAATCAAAATCAAATAAAACAAAAACATAATAGAATAAACCAAAACTAACCAAAATGAATCGAAATAGAATTAAATAGATTAGAATAAAATACATTCAAATCTTTGCTTCTAAATCAACTTCTAGAGAGACTTCTATATTACCAAAAGGTCTTCCAATTGGGGTCTCTCCCTCGTCTCCCGTTTCGCTGTATGTTCGCGAACCCAAACTACACGAGTGTATAAAAGTCGTACCATAAAACCTGAAGGCCTGGCGTTTGTTCTGGAATGACTATTGTTTGTTTGCTTACAATTTTTATTGAACCAGAACCAGTTATTGTCCTTAGGGTGAATGGTTATTAATTAAAGATGAAAAGTAATGGTCATCTTGGTGGTTGAGTAAAAACTAAGGCATCTTCGCCTGGAGTTGAAGGGTGGTTCGAATCCCGCTTAAAGATCAACGCGTAACTGCAGTACATAAGAACATAAGAATGAAGGAGACTGCGGAGACTGCAAGAGATCATAAGGCCTACACTAGGCAGCTCCGTATCCATCACCACCTGTCATCCCCATCCATAAAGTGGTCTAATCGTTTCTTAAAACAACTGATAGTTTCAGCGCTCACTACATGGTTACTAAGTCGTTTCACACGTACCGACTTTTCGCCGTGCGCCGTCCACGACACGACGTCGCGGTATCAATAACCATGGTTGTCTATGGACGCTTTCACACGTGGTCGTGGACGTGACGTGTGAAAGCGTCCATAGACACCCATGGTTATTGGAAAGCATTGGTAGATACCTTCTTGGCCATGGGTAGAATGGTGGAGAACCGCTAGCGGCCGAGCGTCAAAAAGTATGCCAGCATTTCCTGAGCGTGCCGCTCCGCTTGTAGTGTGAACACATGAGCGTCTGTACCAAGATCTAAGAAAGTATATTTAGACCTTGGTCTGTACATTCAAGACTACGTAACAATTAATGCCGCTCCGCTCCGCTTGTAGTGTGAACGCGCCCTAAAAGCACTGGTGGGAGCTTTACACGTAATGTAGAACATTTTCGAAGGAACACACGGATGGGAGCAACAGTGTCGCATAAAGTCCAACGCGACCGAAATGCAAAAATGTATACTTCAGTTGCAGCAAATCACGAACACTCCCAATGAAAGACCACGCCTGTGTACTGGATAGGACACTGGGAAGTGGCCTTACCTGGACTCCACATTTCCACAAATAGGGAGTGAGGGCTAAGATGGCATTGGGCAGGCTTAATTACTTCAAAGCTGCAACACTACCGGTACCTATCAAATGTCGATTGTACTATCGCCAGCACTTATAACTGGTACACTGGTTGGACAGTGGCTCGTGACGAGATTATATGTGGCGACTGTGTGCTTGTTTACACGGTAGTGAAATAGTGTGAATGGGTCGGAGCAAACATCATTATAATAATTATTTGCCACTTTCGTAATTCACACTATATTTATGAAGTTGATATGATATGTGTGTATAGATGTGATATTGCTGTTACATATAAGTAATCATTGACCAATATCAACAGAAGTAAAGTGGCGGTTGGTAGCGAGTACGGTGAATACGTGGACTCCAGACTACTGTAGGTCGACCTTTGCATGTAGGGCCGTATTTTGCCATGGAATGAACACAGGGCAGGGGAAATGTAAATGGCGTGAGGTGTGTGGATGTAGTGTGAATGTGTACCATTTTTATGAAGACTGTTAATCATTTCTATTGTATCATTAAAAAAACGGGCTGTGTGCGATTAAGTATAAATGAATATATATATATATAAATATATATATATATATATATATATACATATATATATACATATATGTGTATATATATATACATATATATATACATATATATATATAAACATATATATACATATATACACACACACACACATATATATATATATATATATATATATATATATATATATATAAATATATATATATTATTTTCATTCATCGATGGTCACACAGTGTTAAAAGGCGTTGAGTAATGTCGGTTTCAATTCGCTTGGGGAGCACTCTTTATAGAATATATTCATGGTTATTAGGGAATAAAGCCCTTGAGGAATCTGGTGTCGCTGGTGGGACTCGAATCGACAACTCAACCTTACCTGGTGTTAGAACACGTACCCTTATCACTCTCGGCCGCCCACATGACCCGTATAGTACTTTAAAAGAGCACAATCAGACTGTAATTTGGGGACTATCACTGAATGATAGTTGCCAGTAGTTATAATGTTTGATGGCAAACACAGCAGACCCTTGCCTGTCTTCATACAATTTATGTTTTTGTACATAATATAACAGTTTGTGTTATATAGCATCTACATAAATATCAGTTCTCACTGCATGATATGAGAACCTTGTTCAAATGTCAGTGAGATGTTAGTGACACCAATATATGATTCTACATATTCCTGCGTTCTGACCTTATCCCCCATCAGTGAGGGTTCGAAAACTGTGAATCTGCCTCGGTAAATAAGTAAAGATAAAATTTAGATACAACAAAGTTTATTGAGTAATACAATCTATTCGGTAATGGGTCCATCCACCTCCTATGTCAATTGCCTCACGGAGTCTGTCTGGCATAGAGGACACCATGTTCCTTACAAGGCATGGTTTCCATTGGAACATTTCCCACACACGTTGAACGTGGACCACCAACGCATCCGCTGTCCACTCCTTTTCGTCTTTTCACACATTCACCATAATTCCCCATATATTTCCAATAGGGTTGCAGTCCCAATTCTTGCAGGAGTTGCAGGTTCTTCTGACCTACAAACCACTCACAGACTATTCTCGCTATGTGAACTGGGCAACAATTTTGCACAAATATGATAGGGTTTGGAAGAAACGGGCGGTTCTTTTTTCAAATGGATGGTAAGAAAGAATCCTGCGGTAGGCCAATGTCAAAATGTGCCATGAACCGTTCCTCCACTATGATCACATCTTCGAACCCGTGGATGAAGATCCATCCAAACACGTTGTACGTGAGAAATGTTCCGGAGGAAACCACATCTTGCAATTTTTGTACATGACTTCCTGCAGCATTTCTTCTTCTTCTCCTTCTTCTTCTTCTTCTTCTTCTTCTCTTTTAAGATGAAGATTTTTTTTGTAATATATTGTCAGAACTGGCTGGAAGGCAAACTCTGATGGGGAGAATAATTGTTTTTAGAGGTGAAAGTTGGGCGCCAATAGTAATGGCTCGTTCTAGTTGCGAGAAAGGGGGGAGACAGCGAGGGAGGTGACGACTGTGCTTCTCAAGTC
>NC_134777.1:35813646-35843646 GCF_046742065.1 Oratosquilla oratoria | reverse complement strand
TGAGAGTAGTAGAGCATGTGTTAGGATTAGAAATGGAGAGAGTGAGTGGTTTGAAGTAAAGGTGGGACTTCGTCAAGGATGCGTTATGTCGCCCTGGCTTTTCAACTTATACATGGATGGGGTGGTGCGAGAGGTGAATGCTAGGGTAGTGAGTCAGGGATTGGAGATGGTTAAAGAAAATGGAGAAAAGTGGGAGGTGAGCCAGCTGTTGTTTGCGGACGACACTGCGCTTGTGGCAGGGTCAGAGGAGGGATTGAGGAAGCTGGTGGCAGAGTTTGGGAGAGTATGTGATAGAAGAAAGCTAAAGATAAATGTGGGTAAAAGTAAGGTGATGAGATGTACAAGGGGTGAAAGTGGCAGTAGACTGGAAGTGAACATTAAGGGAGAGCGACTGGAGGAAGTGGATAGTTTTAGATACTTGGGTGCAAGTGTAGCAGGAAAAGGTGGAGTGAAGGTGGAGGTAGAATGTAGATTGAGAGAAGCGAGTAAATGCCTTGGTGGTTTAAAGAGTGTAATGAGGAATAGACATTTGGGAATGGATGCGAAGAGGAGACTGTATGAAGGAGTGATTGTGCCAACAGCACTGTATGGGGCAGAAACATGGAACATAAGAGAAGAAGAGAGAAGGAGTTTGAATGTGTTTGAGATGAGGTGTCTGAGAAGTATGATGGGGGTTACTAGGCTAGATAGAGTGAGAAATGAGGAGGTGAGGAGGAGAACAGGGGTGACAAAGGATTTGGGAGATAGGGTTGATGAAAGAATATTAGGATGGTTTGGACACATGGAAAGAATGAGTGAAGAAAGACTAGTAAAAGAGGTATGGAAGGCAGATGTGGAGAGAGTGAACATGAGGGGACGTCCTAGGATGAGGTGGATGGATGGGGTGAAGGGGGCTTTGGGGAAGAGGGGAATGTCTGTTGAGGAAGGAAGGGAGAGGACGGAAGACAGAGGTGAGTGGAGAATGGTTGTATATGGATGATGTTGTGACTGCATGAGGAGGAATGGGCGGGGGGATGGGGGGTGGGGTAGTATGTGTGAGTAATTTTTGACGCAGCCCGAAGGGATTTCTCCCCGTCCTCGCCTTATATGCAAAGGGGGACGGAGAGGGGGGGTCGCCGATTAAATGAAGCGGCCTTGCTGTGGATGTACTGTGTCTTGCGACACTGCTTCTGACCCAGGGCGGTGGGCAGGGTGCAGCGATGACCCGTCATCCAGGAGGTGCTCAGATGAGAGGAAGGGTGGGAGGGGTGTGGATTGTATTTAGGGATGAAATGGGTGGGAGTGTTTTTATGCCTTTCCCTTTTTGGCTACCTCCCTTGGAAGGGGGAAAAGGCCTTGGTATATGTATGTATGTATGTATTACAGTTATTATTACTATAATTATTATTTATTTTATTATTATTATCATTATAATTTTTATCATTATTATTATTACTATTATTATTATTATTATTATTGTTATTGTTATTATTATTATTACTAATGTTATTAATATTATTATTATTAATATTATTATTATTATTATTATTAATATTATTATCATTATTATTATTATTAATATTATTATTATTAATATTATTATTATTATTATTTTTATTACAATCATTACTATTATTATTATTATTTTTATTACAATCATTATTTTTATTGTCATTTTTATTATTATTATCATTTTTATTACTATTATCATTTCATTACCATTATAATTATTATTATTATTATTATTATTATCATTATTATTATTATTATTATTATTATGTTATTATTATTATTTTTATTATTATTTTTATTACTACTATTTTTAGTATTATTACTAATTATTATTATTATTATTATTATTATTATTATTATAATTATTATCATTATTATAATTATTGTTATTATTACTAGTGTTATTATTATTATTATTATTATTATTATTATTATTATTATTATTATTATTATTATTATTATTATTATTATTATCATTGTTATTATTATCATTATTATCATTTGCCTTTATGGATTTGGAAAAGGCTTATGACAGGGTAGACAGTAAAGCACTGTGGAAGGTATTGCAGATATATGGGATAGGAGGAAAGCTGTTAAGAGTAGTCAAGAGTTTTTATGAGGGTAGTAGAGCTTGTGTTAGAATCAGAAATTGAGAGAGTGAGTGGTTTGAGGTAAAGGTGGGACTTCATCTGGGATGCATTATATCGCCTTGGCTATTCAACTTACGTATGGATGGGGTGGTGCGAGAGGTGAACGCAAGAGTAATGGGTCGGGGATTGGAGATGGTTAAAGAAAATGGAGAAAAGTGGGAAATAAGCCAGTTATTGTTTGCTGACGACACTGCGCTTGTGGCAGGATCAGAGGAGGGATTGAGGAAGTTAGTGACAGAGTTTGGGAAGGTGTGCGAAAGAAGGAAGTTGAAGATAAATGTCGGACCGAAAGATCCATCAGGTATGCCAAGGAAAATTCCGCTGTGTTCCAACATGTCAGCACCAAAAATCACAGTCTAGACTGGAACAAGGCCAATTTTTTTTTTTTTTTAAGTCCAACTGTAGCTTTTGACGAAAAATTGTTGAATCAGCCTTATTCGAAGAATGTCCGAACTTGAACATCTCCAAAGGTCAATGGTCCCCGGACATAATCTCACGGCTAGCTGCGAGCCGTTTGGTTAAGAATTTTCACCCTCCTGACTCAGCTCCCTCATCAATCTTGACCCCGCTTTCCTTCTGACCTCACACCTCCACCCACACATCCCCTCACCTCTGACTCCGCCCTACAGGAGTCAGGAATAAACTCAAACTAAGATTCCTGTGTTTCCTACTCCACTCACGTCAACCTGTCAGAATGTCTCTACATATATATATATATATATATATATATATATATAAAAATATATATATATATATCTATATAAATATATATATATGCTGCCAACACTATCATCTTCGTTGTTAACACTACTGTTCCCTTTATAGTTTTGTATTTCGTTTTTCATTTCTACTTTCTTTCCCTCACTGTCTTTATGTAGGTTAGTCACTCACAATATTTTCTGTAGTAAGACTCTTTGTATCCGATCATCTTACTTAGTCAAGTTCCATTACTCTGTATATGAAAGGGGAATTAAACTGAACTTAAATTTTCTGTCGTTTCTTCCCGAAATGTTACACTTGGCTTGTCAATTTACACCAAGGGACTCCCATCTGGAATCTTCAATTTGGTCACTAGGTCAGTTCGCATTGAGATCATGATTTATTTTATACAATGATCTTTACTTTTACATCTAAGTACTCTCCTCCTTCACCCTTTCTCCAATCAGAAATACTGTTACAAAGGTCTTAAGCAATACTGCTTACTCAAGCAATCTCGAAATCAATGCATCACTGTCTTAGTTTACATTCTATTACATCAGCATAATATATCAATGAAATCGGGTCCCTATTGGTTGTTTGTAAACTTTAGGCGAGGAACGAGATTATGCAACTCCTTCGCCTACGGCTGTTTCTTTTTTAACCAAACATCCAACTCATAGAAATGAAATTCTCGCCACCTACCCCTCTATCCGCCTTACTTGTGTACCTTTATCTACCAGCCTCTTACATATATCGGTATATATGTATATGAATATGTACACACAAACACACACACACACACACACACACACACACACACACACACACACACACACACACTCACCTCGTGGCGAAGTGGTTAGAGTTCCCGGCTGCCACTATGGAGGTCCGGGTTCGAATCCCGCCCAGCGCTGAAATAATTTCAGTATTGCTGCTCTGCGGGTTGTTACTCCAACTCTCGTGGGCGGGGAGTTGGGGTGTGTGTGCGTGTAAGGTCACAGCATTACCCATAGGTCGGTCATATATGGACTCTGAGCTCTTCCGGGAGGGAAATAGCTGTCGATCACGGGTCCAACACGTGATCCAAGACCATGGTGAAATATACACACAAACACACACACACACACACACACACACACACACACACACACACACACACACACACACACACACACACACACACACACACACTCGATGGCGCGGTTCGTAGAGTTCTGGCTGCCACTACGAAGGTCCGGGTTCGAATCCCGCCTAGGGCTGAAATAATGTTAGTATCGCTGCGCTGCGAGTTGTTGCTCCAACTCTCGTGGGCGGGAGTTGGGTGTGTGTGTGCGTGTAAGGTCACAGTATTACCCATAGATCGGTCATATACTGTATGAGCTCTGAGCTCTCTTCCGGGAAGGAAATAGCTGTCGATCACGAGTCCAACACGTAATCCAAGACCATGGTGAATCACAAACACACGCGCGCGCGCTCTACACAATTCGTGGCGCAGTTGGTAGAGTTCCCGGCTGCCACTACGGAGGTCCGGGTTCGTATACCGCCAAGGGCTGAAATAATTTCAGTATCGCTGCGCTGTGGGTTGTTACCCCAACTCCCGTGGGTGGGGAGTTGGGCGTGTGTGTGCGTGTAAGGTCACATCATTACCCACAGATTGGCCGTATATGAGCTGAGCTCTCTTCCGGGAGGGAAGTAACTGTAAATCACAAGTTCAACACGTGGTCCAAGACTATGGTGAACCACACACACACACACACACACACACACACACACACACACACACACACACACACACACACACACACACACACACACACACACACACACACACACACATCCCGCCCAGGACTGAAATAATTTCAGTATCGCTGCGCTGCGTGGTGTTACTCCAACTCTCTTGGGCGGGGAGTTGGGGTGTGTGTGTGTGTTACCCATAGATCGATCATACGAGCTCTGAACTCTCATCCGGGAGGTTAATAACTGTCGATCACGAGTCCAACACGTGATCCAAGACCATGGTGAATCACACACACACACACACACACACACACACACACACACACACACACACACACACACACACACACACACACACACACACACACACACACACACACACACATATATATATATATATATATATATATAATATATATATATATATATATATATATATATATATATATACAGTATAACTACAAAGTAATGTAACACATTCGTAAAATTCAACAAGAACCCACTGTGTTGGATAAGAAGAAATGAAATAAATGATAGCCATATACGAGTATTTCGATCACGGACTGTGATCCTCTTCAGTGGATCAAAATATATGGATATCATCTATTTCATTTCTTCTTATCCAACACAGTGGGTTCTTGTTGAATATATACACACATATATATATATATATATATATATATATACATATATATATGTGTATAAATATACATACATATATATATACATATATATACATATACATATATATATACATATATATATGTACATACATATATATACATATATATATACATATATACATATATATACATACATATATATATATACATATATACATACATAAATATATTATATATATATATATATGTATACATATATATATATACAGTATATATAACTCCCATTTTCCATTATACTACCCTTTCTAAATTTCTCCCTTACTACTTCGATACGATATCGTCCCCAAGGATAGAATCACTATATATATATATATATATATATATATATATATATATATATATATATATATATATATATATATATATATATATATATATATATATATATATGTATGTATATATATATATATATATATATATATATATATATATATATATATGTAGATATATATGTATATATATATATATATATACATATATATATATATATATATATATATATATATTATATATATATATATATATATATATATATATATATATATATATATATATATATATATATATATTATTATTATTATTATTATTATATACAGTATATATAACTCCCATTTTCCTTTATACTACCCTTTCTAAAGTTTCTCCCTTGCTACTTCAATACGATATCGTCCCCAAGGATAGAATCACCAGGCAGTGGCGATGAAATAAGATAACTTTGCTTTTCACCACCTTAGAAGTAATTTTCCTCGCCAGTTACATATCTATTTCATGTCCTTTTGATGTTTTTTAGTTTTGCATTTAAAAGTCTAAAGAAAATAGTAAATAGTGATTCAAAGAAAATAATAAAATGTTTAGGGTAAACTATTTTAAAGTTGTTTTATTTTTTATTTACTCATCTATTCACTTACTGATCAACAGGATTGTACGAGTTACTTAGCTGTCTTAAATAAAAATGTTACTACGATGAAAAAATTACTCAAAATACAAGTATAAGTACTCAAATTTTATTGCACTCGAATATAAATAAAATATTTGAAAACATACATCAACGGTTTTCCCCCGTGACAAGGAAGGTAGCCAAAGTCTAAAGACATAAATCCAATCCCACCTATTTCATCTCCACATAATCCACTCCCATTCACCACCCCTCCCTCCCTAATTTCTTTGGCTCCTCCTAGCTTACTGGTCATCCCTGCATCTCGCCCACTGCCCTGGGTCAGAAGCAATGCATCAATATACAGTACAGTACATCCACAGCAAGGCCGCTTCATTTAATCGGGCTGTGTTCAAACAATACCAATTCTCTTTCATCAACCCTATTTCCCAACTGCCTTTCCACCCCCACAATCCTCTCGCTCTATCCAACCTGGTAACCCTTACCATACTTCCCAGGCGTTTCATCTCGAACACATCAAACTTGTATTAACTAAATATCTTTGTCCAACTTAATAAGAAGTTGATGTTCAAATGTCTGTGTGTGTGTGTGTGTGTGTGTGTGTGTGTGTGTGTGTGTGTGTGTGTGTGTGTGTGTGTGCGTGCGTGTATGTGTGTGTGTATTCACTTCGGATCTGCTGCAGTCTCTGTCGAGACAGTGTGTGTATTCACTTGGTCTTTGGATCACGTGTTGGACTCGTGATCGACAGCTATTTCCCTCCTGGAAGAGAGCTCAGAGCTCGTAGGTCCGATCTATGGGTAATGCTATGACCTTGCACACACACACACACACCCAACTCCCCGCCCACGAGAGTTGGAGTAACACCCCTCAGCGCTGCGATACTGATATCATTTCAGCCCCGGGCGAGAGTCGAACCCGGACCTCCGTAGTGGCAGGCCAGAGCTCTAACCACAGCGCCATGAGAGGTGTGTGTGTGTGTGTGTGTGTGTGTGTGTGTGTGTGTGTGTGTGTGTGTGTGTGTGTGTGTGTGTGTGTGTGTGTGTGTGTGTGTGTGTGTGTGTGTGTGTGTGTGTGTGTGTGTGTGTGTGTGTGTGTGTGTGTGTGTGTGTACGCCCGCGCGCGAGAGAAAGAGTAAGTTCCACACGGAAAAACAGGTGTTCACAAGCAACACAATCAGGCAGTGGGGTGTTGATGATTTGGAAACCTGCAATGTCCTGGAAAATTATTTCAGAACCATAACCATTTTCTTCAGCATTAGGCTGCTTTTTATCTGTAGCTTGTGATAGCAAAGAGTTTCTTCTATACATCCTGAATGACTCGAAATAGAACCAATTTCTTGTAGATCAGCCTAGTTCTTATCTTATTGTTCGTCTCTCACTTTCTACTTTCTTTTCATCATTATCTTTATGTACTGGAGTTATTCACAATATTCTTCTGTAGGAAGTCTGTTAATGTTACTCTATTTAAGAGAGGGGAACTAAACGGAGTTAATTTTTTCTTTCTTTTCTTCCCGAATATATACACTTGGTTCTCTGAATAGTTCTCTGAATTACACCAAGGGACTCTCAACTGGAATCCTCAAATTGATCACTAGGTTAGTTCGCATTGACGTCATGATTTCTTTAGTCCAATGATCTTTACTTTTACATCTAATTATCTCCCCTAAGGGCGTGACTTTACTCCCATGAACCAATTGAATTTTCTCCTCCTCCACCCTTTCTTCAATCAGAAAGGATGTTACAAACCTCATAAACAATATAGCTTACTCAAACAATCTCGAAATCAATACACTACTGACTTAGTTTACATACCGTTACACCAGCATAATACAGCAATGAAATCAGTTTCAAACGGTTGTTTGTAAAGTGTTAGGCCAGGAGCGAGGTTGTGCAATTCCTTTGCCTACGAACTCTTGTTTATCAAACATCCAAATCATAGAAATTAAATTCTCGCCACCTACCCCTCTATCTACCTTACTTGTCTACCTTTATCTAAGAGCCTCATCTACGAGCCTCTTACATTTATATTTAGAATGAAATTCATTCAAGATGTTTGTTAAGTACTTATAGATGTGTGAGCTTATCAAGTACCTGCAAACTAAAGCTACTGAACATAGTTCAAATGTATTAGCCTCTATCCAGTGTGTTGTCATGCCATTCCTGTGACTTCTGTGTTTCCAACAATCATTGTAGTTACGACATACAATGTGTTGCTCAGGTTATTAATCTGCTTTTTCTTCGCCCCCATTGCAGTTTCCTGCATCCCTCGGGACACGATCAGCCTTGTTACTATACCTTAGTTTTCCGACATTTATAAAACTGCGGAATGGCCCAGTTTTCATAATTACAAAGGATTACAAAGGCGGAGTATACCGACAGGAGACCTTTTGATCCATATCTAGGTCGGATGCGAAAAAAAAAATCATATTAATAATAATATAATAAATAAAAACTATGATAATGTAAATAACAAATAAAATACATAAATAAATGCATAGGTATAGTTAAATAATAAACAAACAGGTAAATAGTAAATAATAATAAATTGACATATAACTAATAATAAATAAAAATCAGACAGACAAATGATAACAAAACAAAAACAAATAATATAAGATAAATCATAATCATTACAGCATCTTACTTAGGTATTTATCTAAATGATTCTTAAAGCTTTGAACTGAACTACATTGCACTACCTGTGCAGGAAGTTTATTCCATTCATTAACTACACGGTTGGCAAAGTTGTTTCTACCTACTTCCAAATTGAATCTATTTCCGGACAGTTTGAGACCATTGTTTCTTGTCTGATTCTCATTCAATGTAAAAATTTGGTCACTTTTGATGTTGTCAATTCCCTTTAGAATTTTAAAGACCTGTATCAAGTCACCTCTGAGTCTACGTTTTTTTAGGGAAAACAGATTCATATGTTTTAGTCGATTTTCGTATGATTTATTTTTGATATTTGGAATCAGTTTTGTGGCTCGCCGTTGTACTCTTTCCAATCTGTCAATGTCTTTAATGAGATTCGGTGACCACACGGAAACAGCATATTCCAAATGTGGACGAACTAACGATTTATATAGCTTGTTAATGAGTGATGGACTTTTGAAATCAAAAGATCGCGCAATCAGTCCTAGAATCTTATTCGCTTTCTCAGAGGCTGAAATACACTGCTTGGATGATTTGAGGTCGTTACTGATAATTACGCCGAGATCTTTTTCACTATCCACTTTTGTTAACGAATTTCCAAATAACTTGTAATCGTACTTACTGTTATTTTTACCTATGTGCATTACCTTGCATTTACTTGTGTTAAATTTCATTAGCCACTTTTCAGACCATTGTTGTAATTTATCTAAATCTTCTTGAATATCTAATTGGTTTGAGTGATCATTTGCCACTCCGCACAGTTTTGTATCATCAGCAAATTTGGAAACAGTAGATTTTAGTCCATGGTCTATATCATTTATATATACTATGAATAGAAGTGGCCCAAGAACGGAACCCTGAGGAACTCCACTTGCAACACTTTTCCATCCAGAAGTTTGTCCATTTAAAACAACTCTCTGTTTTCGATCATTCAACCAATTACTAGTCCAACCTAATAGGCTACCACTTATTCCATGCAAAGCTAATTTAGTAAGTAGTCTTTCGTGTGGGACGGTATCAAAAGCTTTTGCAAAGTCTAGATATACTAAATCTATATTGTTTCTTTTGTCATAATTCGAGATAACTGTGTTGTAGAATTCGAGTAAGTTAGTCACGCAAGAACGTTTCCGTCTGAAACCATGCTGGCTATCATTTATCAAACGATTACTTTCTAAATGATGTTCGATAGCATCTCTGATGATAGTTTCCATTATTTTTCCTACGATTGAAGTCAAACTTATAGGCCTATAGTTATTTGGTTTCTTTTTGTCACCTTTTTTGAATATGGGAGTAACGTTAGCTAGCTTCCATTCTCTTGGGACATCTCCGGATATGATGGATTTCTTGAAAATCATTTATAATGGAACAACAATCTCATTTTTAATTTCCTTTAAGATTCTTGGATGCCAACCGTCAGGCCCTGGTGTTTTATTAACTTTGAGTTTGTCTATACACCTTTTAATTTTTTCTTTTGTTATATTTACCGTACCGAGTAAGTTTACCCCAGACTTTTCACAGGTTTCAGTTTGGAATTCACCTTGAGGTGTTTCGTTTACGAATACCGAGCTAAAATAATTGTTTAAGATATTACACATTCCTTCATTTGAATATTCAAGTTGACCGTCAGCAGATAATAGTGGACCAATGTGATTCCGAACAACCTTTTTATCTCTAATGTAACTATAGAATTCTTTGGGATTCTCTTTGGATTTCTCAGCGATGTTCATTTCGTATTGTCGTTTTCTTTTTCTTATTGTCTTTTTTAAATCTCTCTGTATTGATACATAACTTTCATAGTCATTAGATACACCCGAGCACTTATATTTCTTATAAGCCTGTCTCTTTTTAGCAATACTTTTTCAGTTTCTTTGTCGAGCCACTTTGGGCGAGCCTGATTTGGGGGACGTCTGTCCTTAAAAGGAATGTAAGTTTGAATCATCTTAGTGAGCGTATTTTGAAATATTTCCCACATCTGATCTACAGGTCTTTCGTTTAATTTTTCCTCCCAATCTGTAAGCTGAAGCTCCTGACGTAGTTCTATGAACTGAGCTTTACTGAAATCGGGTATTTTAGAAACACAAGTATCTATTCTAAAATTGTTTAGGAGTTTGAATCTAACTAGGTTGTGATCACTATTTGCAACAGATTCACCGACTTCTACATCAGTTACCATGCTTTCGCGGCTAGTGATCAAAAGATCGAGTAAGTTTCCATATCTTGTGGGCTCTTTTACATGCTGAATTAAGTAATTGTCACCAAGAAAATCAAACAAGCGACTACCTATATGGCCATGTTCAAGGGTCATCCAATCAATGTCAGTAAAATTGAAATCACCCATTATCAATAAATCCCGGTTGCAGAAACTAGACAGTTCTTGAAATAACAGTTTGTCGTCTGCTAATGATAATGTCTTTGGCCTATATATTACACCAATACTAATTTTTTTGTCCATTTGTTTGGGTTAACTCAACCCACAAACTATCATATGCATCCTGTTTCACTTTCTCTAAAACACAAGCATGAACATTGTTTTTAACGTACAATAGAACACCCCCACCTTTTTTGTGGTTTCTATCCTGATGAAAGTGTTTAAATCCCGCAATATTAAATTCAGCTTCGAACTCTGTACCATTTAACCATGTCTCAGTTATTCCTATCATATCGAGATTTCAGCTTTTGACA
Organism: Oratosquilla oratoria; assembly: GCF_046742065.1. Lineage (NCBI taxonomy): Eukaryota > Metazoa > Arthropoda > Malacostraca > Stomatopoda > Squillidae > Oratosquilla > Oratosquilla oratoria. Next base: position 35,832,158 of record NC_134777.1, on the reverse strand, counting down.
TACGCCTGTATTTCTTGAAATTTGTTTCTAATACTACGAGCATTAAAGTACATGGTTTTAAGAAACTCGTGATTATTTCTTTTTGACACATTTTGAATTTCAATATCATATATTACATTATCATTTTGTTTTTCATTTATACCTTGCTCTATATTATTATTTGGTCCTTCATTGACGTCCAATGCCTCATTAACATTTCTCCTATCATAATTAACATTTCCCCCATCACGGACATCTGGTCGATCACGGTCATCCGATCTCTCTTGTACATTTTGTCCCCCTACGTCACCGTGATTCACGCCGGCCTCCCGTCGTTCAGAGACATTATGTCCGGCATCCCTTTCTAAAGTTATATTTTGTCCTCCAGTGACATTATATCCTACCGTGATATTTTTTCCTCCATCATAATTACATCCCATCGTGATCTTTTGTCTTCCACTGTCATTACATCCTATCATGATATTTTGGCCTTCATTGACATTCTGTCCGGTATCCCTTCCTAAAATTATATTTTGTCCTTCACTGACATTATATCCTACCGTGATATTTTCTCCTCCATTATCCTTACATCCTATCGTGATATTTAGTTCTCCACTATCATTACTTCCCATCGTGATCTTTTGTCCTCCACTGTCATTACATCCCATTGTGACATTTTGTCCTATGACATTACATCCTAATGTGACATTTCGTCCTCTAGCGACATTATATCCACTGTCATTACATCCTATCATGATATTTTGGCCTTCATGGACATTCTGTCCGGTATCCCTTCCTAAAATTATATTTTGTCCTTTACTGACATTATATCCTACCGTGATATTTTCTCCTCCATTATCATTACATCCTATCGTGATATTTTGTTCTCCACTATCATTACTTCCCATCGTGATCTTTTGTCCTCCACTGTCATTACATCCCATTGTGACATTTTGTCCTATGACATTACATCCTAATGTGACATTTCGTCCTCTAGCGACATTATATCCTAAAATTATATTTTGTCCTATACTGGCACATTGCTCTGCATTAATGATTTACTTTACACTGTTTTCCCAAGTACATTCTATTTCCTAAAAAAGGAGCTAATTCATTACAAACTCCCACAATGAGGTTTGTAAGAACATCTTTGCCTCTGCGGGTAAGGTGGATCCCATCAGAAGCGTAAAGGTCATGGCGCCTAGAAAAGAGATACCAAGGATCAAGAAAGTGGTATCCCAATTGTGTACACAACTGCGATATCCTATCATTGATCCCTATGGCTCTACTGTTCCAACACGAGCCTGCGTAGATCCTCGGGAGGATCCCACAGACTACGTGACGGCTCCCACGTTCCTTCATCTCCTGAAGGAGGACCTTGTAATTCCGAACAAGCTCCTCTGATCTCACCCCACCTACATCGTTACTTCCCGTATGAACAATCGTAACCGTGTTCTTCCGTCCTTGCTCCCTGATGGACCGGGTACAATCGACGATCCCACGGCCCGGTTGACATACAAGCTTGCAACGTCGCTTAGTCTTCCGCTGTGTCGTCATAGCCTCGCACCATGGAGTCCCCCACCACCAAGAACTCCTGGTTTTCAGCCACTTCATCCTCCAGTAGAGCAAAACGATTGGCTAGAGCCAGCGGTTGCTCCACAGGGCACACGTCCACCGAACGCGGGCTCGACAAACGGGACCCCACGGAGCGCCACTCGCTCATGGCAGTGACAGTAGGGGAAGAAGTGGAACGCTCTTTGGGTTGTGGGGAGGGTTCACTCTTCTCACGGAGCGCACTCCTGAGAAGACGAATTTCCTCCTCACACATCCTGAGACGGACCTCTAGGTTCACGCAACCTTCACAAGCCATTTCGCTCCCCCTTCAGTAATAAAAACGGCAAAGAGAAAATGCAAATCAACAACAACAAAAAATCAAAGCGGTCTCTAATAAACTAAATACGCGAAGCTTACTCTGCTTACCTTATACTATTTCTCCTACCTTTGGAGTACAATAACAGAATACTGTTTTGAATATAGAACACCACACTTTATCTTATATCTGTAAATGTATAGGGCTATACGCATACAATGACAAAAACACAACACAATCACTTAACACTATTCGGAGATATAAATTTCACAGGTATCTGCTAGCTGGTGTCTGTGCAGAAAAACAAGGTCTCTAGCTGAGGTCACGAGTGGACTGAGCTAGAGATAACATCGATCTCCCTACTACCGGCTTGTCAACATCTGCTTTACCCATACACAGAAGAATTAAAGAAAAAAAATTGGCTTACTTATATGGACTACTACCGCATACTCCTGGGCACAAATATCGTCCCTGAGAGTCTCTAGATGACATTCTGGTGGATTGCATCTTGGGAGTCTCCTGGATTGATACGCAGCCTAAATATTGTAACTACAGACATGTAATCGGTCCCAAAGACTTCAATATTCCTGCAAACCCTGCTACTCTGGAGGACTCTCCGGCGAATAGGAACAATCATGTGATCGAACCTTTTGCTGCACCTCCAGTACTGACCTCTGAAGCCAGGAGCCGGCAAGACCCAACCTTCTAGGCTCTGCAAAATTCGGGAGAGAACAGATTGTTCTCTTGGTATCAGAACAATGTGGATCAACAAATTTGTCATACCTGACATTGTCGGTACCATTAGCCAAAATGAAGTCTTCCAAGACAAGTGTATTCCGTGGCGAATACTGGTCAGCTATAGTCACACTTGTCATAGAACATCTCTCAAATTTCACACGCCTCAATGAAAGCATGTACTGCAATAAAAGATAAAACCATAGGTATGCTTCAGCCTCACCAATATAATATACTTATCAACCGGAGTAACCTTTATAACTTTGGGAGGAACACATTGCAAACCCACCCCAACCAGAAACGCTATATCTGGATGCCATTTACACAAACGCGAGGATTAGCTCTCCTATACTCCCACCCATCACAGAGCCCAACGAGGGGAGACTAACCATTGAGTATCTATCCATAACCAAAGAGTACTGGGGTCGCAGGGGAGTGTACGCGCCCACTAACTTAACAATGGAGTGAGGCAGCTGCGGACCGTGCGTGTCGGTCTCTGAGCCAAAGAAGCGTGTTGCCAGCAACGAGTGAACACCTTCGCGTAATCGCAGAACTAGCATACCGCGCAGTCTCCTGGACTCCAATCTCTAGGCTCTGCAGGGTCACTACAAACTGCAAACACGCGGATCAATGTTATCAACCATTACGGGGTTGAATGGTCATTGACTTGTAAGGAGTTCGTCTGTCCTTTGGATTTGTTCTCCCATGTTGGTGTCCAACACACTGCTCACTGACAGAAAACTAACCAATGTGGCAGGTGGGGCCACTTAAAAGGATGCCATCGCTGTCGTCATGGAAACAATAAGCCATCTTCGATCAGTATTGCCATCGGTCTGACGGTATTTTGAAAATTTGGCAATAAACATCATATCTTAACCTTATAGGCCTAACCTAGATTATCCAAGTATTTCAGACAACCCAGGAAATTATGCCAAAATCCACGATACCGCCGTCTTAATCGGCCGATTCTATATATTTTTTTCATTATTGATAACACCATTATAACGTCATCAGAAAGTTTACCAGAGGGAAGAAGATATAATGACATGATCTACCCTTTCACTATGTTGGTTGACTGCAAACTTTATTCTGGCTGAAGTCATATTATCTTATTCAACTTGGGTAATGTAAAAGGGAGCAATGCTTCATTAGGTGGACTGATTCTGATTTTGTGCCGCCAGGTTGTGCTTCACTTTTATATGAAGTAAATAAATAAAAATAACGTATAATAATGAAATAATAAAACAATACATTTGTAATGAGGAAAATGTAGTTGTGTGTAAATGCAAACACAACATATGACAATGCATATGCACGGCTTGCTGGTGCAGTTGTTAATTTCGCGTTCTCACCTGTTCGCGCCGCTCTCTCGGTGTGAAAAGGTCTTTACTAGGACTTGTTACCGCCACGTTTGAACAAAGGGTGTGTGTGTGTGTGTGTGTGTGTGTGTGTGTGTGTGTGTGTGTGTGTGTGTGTGTGTGTGTGTGTGTGTGTGTGTGTGTGTGTGTGTGTGTGTGTGTGTTTTCACCTTGGTCTTTGGATCACGTGCTGGACTCGTGATCGACAGCTGTTTCCTTCCCGGAAGAGAGCTCAGAGCTCGTATGACCGATCTATGGGTAATGCTGTGACCTTACACGCACACACACCCCCAACTCTACGCCCACGAGAGTTGGAGTAACGACTCGAAGCGCAGCGATACTGAAATTATTTCAGCCCTAGGCAGGATTCGAACCCGAACCACCGTAGTGACAATCTGGGACTCTGCCAACCGCGTGTGTGTGTGTGTGCGTGTTTACCTAGTTTTATTTATCTAGTATTTTACTGGAAGAGATATGTCCGCCACCCGCTTTTGTATCTTTCAGCATCCGGTTTGATCTTAAATTTTTGTATAGTATTTGCACTCACTGTTTCCTCATTCAGTTTGTTCCAGATATCTATCACTCTGTGTGGGAAGCTATTCTTTTTCAGATCTCTTCTGTAACTATCCTTTTTAAGTTTCTTTTCGTTTCCTCTTGTTTTTCTTCTATCCCACTTTAGTGAGTCATCTCTATCAAGGACTTCCATCCCTTTCATAATTATGTAGATGATTAGCAGATCTCCTCTTTCTCTTCTTTGTTCCATGGTTGATAGTTCGAGTTTGTCCAATCTTTGTTCGTATGTCAATTTGGAGTGTTGGTGCCATCTTTGTCGTTGCTCTTTGAATTCTTTCAAATTTCTTTATCTTCTTTTTAGTACTAGGTGTCCATAGTGTCGCAGTGTACTCCAATTTTGGTCTTACCAATGTAACTAATATTTTCTTTACCATGTGCATGTGTGTGGTGTATGTGTGTGTGTGTGTGTGTGTGTGTGTGTGTGTGTGTGTGTGTGTGTGTGTGTGTGTGTGTGTGTGTGTGTGTGTGTGTGTGTGCGTGCGTGCGTGTGTGTGTGTGTGTGTGTGTGTGTGTGCGTGTGTGTGTGCGCGTGTGGTGTGTGTGTGTGTGTGTGTGTGTGTGTGTGTGTGTGTGTGTATGTGATTGTGTATTGTGTGTGTGCGTGTGTGTGTTTATGTGTGTGTGTTTGTGTGTGTGTTTGTGAGTGAGTGAGTGAGTGAGTGAGTGAGTGAGTGAGTGAGTGTGTGTGTGTGTGTGTGTGTGTGTGTGTGTGTGTGTGTGTGTGTGTGTGTGTGTGTGTGTGTGTGTGTGTGTGTGTGTGTGTGTGTGTGTTTGAGTGTGTGTGTGTATGTGTGTGTGTGTGTGTGTGTGTGTGTGTGTGTGTGTGTGTGTGTGTGTGTGTGTGTGTGTGTGTGTGTGTGTGTGTAAGGTCGTAGTAACCTACAGGTCGGATAATACGAGCTCTCAGCTCTCATCTGGGAATGTAATATCTGCCGATCATAAGCCCAGCACATGGTCCAAAATAATGATGAATCATAGGAGACTTTCGTACCAATACCTAGATATTATCCCAATGAATCATCGCTAGTTAGTTGCCGAGCGTAACTCTTTAGTATTGAGAGTTGCTCCTATCTTTAGGTCACGTAAGTCTTCCGTATACAAAAATAGACTCCTGTCCAAAAGACGACCTCAGTCTGTGGGGCCAATAACCTCGAGGTCGTCAGTTGAGACGTGGTCTCAATCTCGTGTCTCGAGGAGGTAGCCACGCTAAATCCTTAAACACGGTAAGGTACTTCGTAAGGTTTTTCAGGGCAAAACAAGGTAATTTTGTTCAGATGAGGGTCGAATTCGGAGTGGATAAGTGTCTCAACTAAACAATACACCCGTCCCTCAGCCCGAAATCGGAAGTTGTTGGGCCTGGCCAAGAACAGAAACCTACAGAACACGTCACCGTATTGAAAAAGGGCCGGGGGTAGGGATGGGTGGGTGGGAGTAGGGTCACTTGCCGCATCGTGTCGTTTTATCTTCAGATTTGCTGATCTGGGCCACTGCGTTTTACGTCCTCGACGCGATAAGAAATGTATGACTTCATAACCTTTCCGGAGTAATGACCCGTCCCGAGAGACAGCGTCTTAAGACGGCACGGGCGAAGGTCAGGTCCTATAAAGATGTCACCCAGTAGTCCAAGACACGATGGTGACACAGTCGGGTTGCCACAGGAAGCCAACCTAATTTTAGCTGTCTGGTTGTCTCAAGAGGACAACCTCATTCCAGCCGTCTCTGGCTGTCTGAAGAGGGTAACCACATTTCAACCGTCTGTAGTTATCTTCATACCAAATATCCCTGTGCCATCATGACGCGCTGAGGTTTGTGTTTGCCTCATAACTACACCATCGCCACTTGATCATAGCTATCAGGATGCATACGGCAAAGGTGACACATGATCACCTTAGATGTCTCAGAAGAGTTATCTCTGGTAACCTTCATATGGAGCACGCGACAATGAACCGAAGTGGAGGTTGTAAGTTAAATCTTTGACACAAGGGACTGTCGCCCACCAATCTAGTAAGGTCACTTCAAATCTGGACATAGATTAACAAAATCGACTCATAATTTTGGTCTGGAAGAGCTGGGAGTCTAGCCTTCCTCTTTTTTTTCAAGATTTCAGAAATTTATTTGTTCGAGGTTGATTCCCAAAGTCTTGGTTAAAAGATATTGTCGTAAATATTTGAGATAATCTGGGACGAATTTGAATTATACTAACCTCTGAAAAAATTGCCTCTACACTTTGCTCAATCTCGATTAACCCTTTTCCGTACCATAAAGTACTTTTCCTTTTGTTCTGGCTCCCATAAGAACCTCTATGGCCCTCTCTCGGTAGCAAATTTGTTATGGAGTGGAGGTTTTTCACAATCAGCTACAACAAAAATTAAATAATTAAATTTAGTAACACTTCTCTTCGTATTGAGCAGATACGAGATGACACGAATTCTGTCTGACACGGAATCTATATTTACCCATGTTTACCCAATTCGCCCTATCCGAGAGTTGACACCTTGACGTGGTGGATAGGCTTGAGAATCTTAATGACTACAAAAGCTATGTCGATAGAGAGACAATCTCTACAGGGTCACCCATATCGAACAGGTTTTGTAAGAAAGATCAGACAAAGAGCAGCTCACGCTCACAGTCGCAGAACCCACTGCAAACTGGCACGTCCCTGATGACGAACAGGGAAATTCCTCATAGATATATGGGGTACCGTCATAATGACGGCGTGGACCATTGGGCACCCTATGGATATAGGGCTTCACCGAATATAATGAATAAGGTGACACCAGAGAAATATCTCACCAGAAACCAGTTGCCAACCACCTTTCATAGCCAATATGAACAGCACAACCAAAACAAAACCGGGCGTTGAAAGACGCAGGGAAATTAGTTCATATTAAATTAGCTGAGTTGTACACCCAGTGCTTACGTCAAGAAAACGTTCCTGATGTGTGGTGCAATGCTATAATGGTTTTGCTTCATAATAAAGGAGACCAGAAGGACCTTATTACCTATCGACCGATTAGCTTGCTATCAAATATATATAAAGTATTCTCCAAGATCCTTACAAATAGACTAAGTTAAGTTTTAGATGGAAACCAACCGAAAGAACAAGCAGGCTTTAGGAGAGGATATTCGACCCTAGACCATTTGCAGGCGATAAACCAACTAATCGAGAAAACGACAGAATACAATATACCTCTGTGTTTAGCTTTTGTAGATTACGAGAAGGCTTTGATTCGGTAGAACAAATAGCAATACTAAACTCGCTACGCAAGCAGGGTACAAACGAACAGATCGTAAAAGATTTAGAAAATATTTATGCGAAAGGTACCACTATAATTCGACTACATAAAGATACAAAAAAGATCAAGATCGAGAAAGGAGTACGGCAAGGCAATACAATTTCACCGAAACTATTTACAGCTTGCTTGGAAGATATATTCAGAAGATTGAGTTGGGAAAAGAAAGGTTTAAAGATTAATGGCGAATATTTGAACCACCTAAGATTTGCGGATGACATTCTTATTTGAGAAAGAGCAGAAAACTTGCAAGATATGCTGAGTGATCTAAACAAGGAAAGTGTTAAAGTAGGTTAAAAATGAATAAAAGTAAAACCAAAGTAATGTTCAACACGAAAGTTCAAAGTAAAGAGATTGTAATTGATTATGAGAGTCTTGAGGAAGTTGAAGAGAATGATTATTTGGGCCAGATGGTGAAAGTGACGAAAGATAATGATATTGAAATAAAAAGACGCAATCCAATTGGTTGGAAAGTGTTTGGTAAGTATAATAAGATCCTGAGAGGCTCTCTACCTTTATGTTTGAAACGTAAAGTTTACAATCAATGCCTTCTGCCAGCAATAATCTACGGATGTGAGATTTGGAAACTAACGAAGGCAATGGAAACAAAACTAAGGACAGCACACAGAGGAGAATGGAGAGATCAATAATGGGAATAACGCTGAGAGACCGAAAGAGAACAAGTTGGGTGAGAGAGCAGACTGGAGTGAAAGAGAGAATGTAGAATTGGACAAGTAAGTTAGTGCGAACGACTGATCAGCGATGGAGCAAGTGTGTTACTGAGTGGACGCCACGAGATAGGAAGCGTGGAAGAGGGAGACCAGACAAAAGGAGGAGAGACGAGATCGAGAAGTTTGCAAGAATGACGTGGCAGAGGATGGCGCAGTCGTGTGAATCATGGAATGCTATGAAGGAGGCCTTTGTTCAGCAGTGGACTCAGGATGGCTAATTTGATTGACACAATTCGCTGATACTGTCCCATAACTATTCAAAATGATAAGCGTTATCGCTAAGCCAGCGCCCTCAACTTAACCTTCGACTGCGCTAAAGAGGACTTCTCTCAACTGAATGAAATTGCCTGGTGGTAACGAGGCCTTGTGTAAGTTTTATGGTCTCTTGCAGTCTCCTTCATTCTTATGTTACTAAAGTTACAAATCGCGAAACGTAGAGGAATTGTGAATTAGGTTGGCTTTGGTATAGTGTCAACCGCTAAGATAAGAGTGGTGGATGAGAGTGAAATGAGTGGAAGTGAGTGGAATCCTGAGCGAAAACTGTGGTGTCTGTTGATGGAAAACTGGTAGTCGACAAACCCAATGACGTCATGTCGCTTGGGGGAATACAGTAGAGCCCGTAGCTTCAAACCCACTTCCTTAGTGGTGTTTCAAGTAGATTTTGTAACTCAAAAACCCCTGGTCATCACTACTGTGAGGGCGCCGGTGATCACCAATGAAACTATTAGATCGGTTCTATATAGGGTCCTTCAAGTATCAAAACAAAGATTACTGTTAGAATTTTACGTAAATACCCTTGTCACGATAATCCTTAATATATATAGTTGCCACTTGTACCTACGCCAGTTTTTTCTGTACGTACGGTCACTGACGTTTTCTTTGAACGAGACCATTATGCGAACTCGGAACCCGCCGATTTACGCCATCTGATTTTATCTAATATCTAACGAATGAGCGGACCGCAACCAGAGAAAAAAGCTCAACATATACGCAACAAGAAAGAACTAACGTTAAAGGACGTTATCGTAATACTGTAATGAATACTAATACTAATAATAGTACTAATGAACCTACCACCACCACCACCACCACTACTACTACTACTACTACTACTACTACTACTACTACTACTACTACTACTACTACTACTACTACTACTACTACTACTACTACTACTACTTATTTAAACGACCTCCTTCCTCATGGAACTGTGTGGTGAAAGCAGTCAGGCTCTGTCTCCTACAGACACAGTTCATTGGCCCCTCTCTCGCCAGTGACTGTGGTCGATTACCCTTTTGTATTTTTATTATTTCACTTTAATGGAGTCTAATACAGAAGTTCATTTATCCTACTATCTACTGCAGTCTGCTCAAAATCTAGCCTTTGTCCATGAGCTGATTTAGGCGGTGGGGGCCTGGTACCTCTCAGGCATAGGAGTGAGAATGACAGTCTACATCTCAGTGACGATACAATGCTGCTTTTTGGTTGCTGTTTCTTTTCTGCCATCACCTCTCCCAGACAAGCGTAGAATGTCTTTGCCCTTGGACCCATCCCACCTGAAGTCGTAAAGGTTATCGGAGTGAATGAGCCCTGATCTACATTTTGTATACGCTCCTCGTACATCCTGATTTTCTCATTCTCGTTCCGGGAGTGGGACGCCTCAATAATTAGGTTATTCTAATAGGGGGCCATTTGGTCAAATATTCATATGTCAAAGAAGGCCAGTTGTCCCCGTGTCCAGAAACCTCTTGCGCTGACGTCCACTCGTGCTTCATCTGATGTGTTGGACGTGCGGTGCCTGAAGTTCTCCCCTCCTAGTGGGAGTAATGTTGGTTCTCCTCCCGAAACAGTTGGCCCTATGTTTAAGATAGTCTTATATCAAATGAGGAATTCTGAAGTTAGATATTGCCTGTCTCTTATTGCGACCAAAGTAATGGTGCCAGACCGCCCGTCCATCTCAAGCTGGGGAACTTCTCGTCCCTCCACACTCTTTGACTGCCACTCTCCGTCTCGGTTTACATCACGGAGGTATACATCCATGATAGCGTGGAAAGTCACCCGTGGTGCGTGATTACATAATTTCACTGGATTAGGTTAGGTTGGGTCAGGCAGGGTCGTATTGCCATGGGCAGGTGTGTGTGGCTGGTGCGTCAGGTCTAGCCGCGTGGGCGACGTGTGCTTCACGCCACGTGGTTTGTACAATCGAAAGTGTCCCCCTGTATCTGGTATCCTCTTTCTAGTAAACCAGTTGTAGTACGTATATAAACTTTTTCTTAACCTGTTAAGGGCACAAAAAGCATATTACATGTTGGAACAAACTTGGTTAGATACATACAGATGTACGAGTGGTGAAACTGACAAACGTCAGAGTGTTTTTTCTACTTATTTGATACCAGCCGAACCCCCAGTGGAAACCCCACAAATGCGACCAAATAAATGACGTCGTATGTCTGATTGTGTGCAATGTAAATTCCTATGGTCGATATTATTATGTAATGTATTCAACTAAATTGAAACCAATGAACGTGTTTTTCTTAATCACGGATCGTCCTGTGGTTTTGGATAAGTTGTTACGTTCAGTATCCTAAATGCGTATTATGTAAATTTTCATGAAGATCCGATAAGGTATTTTTCTGTATTCTTATTTTCGAAAAGTCTGGTATAAAAAGACTGCTAAAGAAATCCTTTGCTACTTCACCGTCCATCTCTAGTATACTTTTTTCAAACCTTATCTCCCCTCCCAAATCCAGCTCCCTCTCCCTCCCCCACTCCTCAGCCATCTACCTTCTATCAGGGTTATGGAGTCAAATGACTGGTCCATAATTCGCTCGAGTTCTGAAACAATTGGTTGTTGTTTTTCGTTCTTGATGGGTCGTCATAGATATGAATAGATTACCAGAAACCAGAATCTAATGGGGGTGGGAGAAGGTCACTAACGCGAAAAGGGTAAGTCGAAATGGGTCCTAACCCACAGAAACGAACGAAATAAGCAAGTGACTACTAGAATAGAAGGGAAAGTATCAACCGGTATGGAATGAATCGAAACTGTAATTAGACTTAGCCAAAGTGTATGAGCAGATACGAGTAAAGAAACACAAGTAACCAGCCAGCGTCCGGATCTATCGGGAAGGGTGGGTATTTTAGGTAGAGGTAATTTCTCATGACGTGATTACTTTGTGAACAAACCCTGGAAATCAATCAGCTGCTACTCTGTGCCTCTTTTCTAACACTTATACTGTAGATGGAGGAAGTAGCACGAAAATAGATAAATGAATAAATAAATAAATACATAAATGAATGAATGAATAAAATAAATGGCTTAGTGGCTGTCAGAAAAAAGAAAAAGTATCACACAGAGACGAAAAGGTAAATGAAGCCATGTTTCGACAACTCATCGTGGTTTTATTGCTGGTTTTGACATGTAACACTCCTGTCCACACCTGCTAATCTCCTGACGCACGCCGACATTATTTGTAAATCCTGTTTGCTAGCTCACCGATGTAAATATATACATACATATATATATATATATATATATATATATATATGTATATATATGTGTATATATATATATATATATATATATATGTATGTATATATATATATATATATGTATATATATATATGTATATGTATATATATATATATATATACACACACACACACATATATATATATACATACATACATACATACATACATACATACATACATACATACATACATACATACATACATACATACATACGAGGGGGCTTCAAAATGTTCGTGGAAAAAGTCCATAACTAAAAATGATACGGAAGGACTTTGATTTCAATGCACCTGAACATTCTTGTACCAACGTGTTATAACGACTTCAAACATGAACCCATAAATACAGGTAATAACGGATCGCCGCCAGTTGGAAGTGAGGCACCATTCAAGCAACATGGAATCCACCATAATCGAGGCCGCCAGGGCAAACATTAAATTCACGGTGAAACTCGATTGGGAGAATAGGCAAATCATTGACGCCCTGAAACAAGTTTATGGTGACAATACCCCCAAAGAAATCAACAACCTACAAATGGATAAGTCGGTTCAGAAATGGAAGAAACGAAATTGAAGATGAGCCCCGCAGTGGCAGGCCATCAACGTCAGTTTGTGAGAAAAACGTTGATGCTGTTCGCGACATGATTGAAAAGGATGGATGAATAACCACTGAATCAGTAGCAGACACACTCAACATCTCCATGGGTTCTGCACACACAATTCTGGTGGAGAGTTTGGGGCTAAGCAAGCTTTCCGCTCGATGGGTCCCTAGGTTGTTACGCCCAAATCAGCAGCAAAGAAGGGCAGATTTTTCAATGGAAATTTTGAAAAAGTGGGATGAAGACTCTGAAGCTTTTCTGCAGAGAATTGTGAGAGGGGATGAAACATGGCTCTACCAGTGCGATCCCGTGGACAAAATTCAGTCAAAGCAGTGGCTGTCCCGGAGTGGAAATGGACCAGTCAAAACAAAATCTAAGCGTTCAAGAGGAAAGGTCATGGCCACTGTCTTCTGGGATGGAGAGGGAATTTTGCTGCTTGACTTCCTCGAGAACAAGAAAACAATTACATCTGCTTATCATAAATGCGTTTTGAGAAAGCTGTCCAAAAAATATAAGAAAAAAACATCCTAGGAAGCTGGATCAACACTTTCTCTTCTGCCACGACAATGCACCCACTCACGGTGTTACGTGAATTTCGATGGGAAATCATCCGATATCCCCTTACAAACCCTATTTTGCTCCATCCGACTTTTTCTTGTTTCCAAACTAAAAAGAAAGAAAGAAAGAAAAAAAAACACATTCTCTACGTTCCTCTCCTCTCTGCTCATACACATTAGTTTGGTTTTATCGAAATTTATTTGCAGCCCAACTCTCTCTGCTGTCTCTTAGTGGGGTGATTAGATCTTTCAAATCATCTTTCAATCATTCTTGAAGTAATTGAGGAGTATAATTATTTAGAGCAGATGTTGAAAGTGACGAAAGATCATGATGATGAAATAAAAAGACGCATTACAATTGGTTTGAAAGTGTTTGGTAAGTATAAAAAAATCATGAGAGGCTCTCTGCCTTTATGTTTGAAACGTAAAATTTACATTCAATGGAAACAAAACTAAGGACTTCACAGAGAAGAATGGAGAGATCAGTGATGGGAATAACACTGAGAGACCGAAAGAGAGCAAGTTGGGTGAGAGAGCAGACTAGAGTGAAAGATATTGTGGAGGTAGGAAAAGAGAGGAAGTGGAATTGGGCAAGTAAGTTAATGCAAACGACTGATGAGTGATGAAGCGAGTGTGTTACTGAGTGGACGCCGCGAGACAGGAAGCGTGGAAGAGGGAGACCAGACAGAAGGTGGAGAGACGAGATCGAGAAGTTTGCAGGAGTGACGTGGCAGAGGATGGCGCGGTCGTGTGAATCATGGAATGCTATGAAGGAAGCCTTTGTTTAGCAGTGGACTCAGGCTAGTTGATTTGATAAATTTATATATATATATGTATATATATATATATATATTGTATATATATACATATTATATATATACATATATATATATATGTATATATATGTATATATATATATATATATATATATATATATATACATATATATGGGGATGGGACTATTAGCCGCCGACGATTCGCCATCAGCGTTTCGCCGCCAGCTATTCGCGGACGGGTACAGTTCGCCGCTGGCCGGATGCGAAAAAAGGGATTTAAAGCATATTTCTTATTATTCAAGTTTTCTTTCAACAAGTCACCTTTTACAAGAGTCATCCATTATTCCCAGAGAAAAATTAATTTAGTAAACAAATATAAAGAAAGTGAGAAATTATTAGATTGAGAAATATAGAATATATATATATATATATATATATATGTATATATATATGTATATATATATATATATATATATATATATATATATATATAACATATGAACAAATGGATGATTAAGAAGACACATTGGTGAAGGAATGGGTGTCATATTCAAGATGAACGGACAGCTGAAATTGTCAAGATACGCAAGTGTCCAGGACTCAATTGTCCGGGACGCAACTGTCCTAGCTCCTACATTCAAGGGAATGTTTTGTCAGCAACAAACAGGGCTTCTATCATTGGAGACAATATCATACCAAAGAGGTGGAGTCATAGAAGAAAGGAGATTTATCAAGGGCAGTAGCAGAACGTAGGAATAGTAAAGATCAAAAGTGATTGATTGTTTATTTGATATGAGACAACTTTAAATTATAAAGATCGCACAAACAATCATACTGAAGCAGCTCATCAAAGGATTGCTGTCGAACTAGGGGCTCGGCACCCAACCATGTGGAAATTCAATCGTACGTTAATGGAAATACAAAAACAAGAGACTTATCTATGGAACAGCTGATAGCGGGTTATCCACCACCGACAAAGCTAAAAAAAATATCCAGACGCGGACGAAAGAATAAAAACAATTGTTCTTGAATACGACGGCAAAAGAAACACTTTGGAATATGAGAGAGTGGGTGGAGGAAGAATAAGCGAAGATGGGCTGGAACTTTTTTATTGCTTACAAGCACCCGGCTGCGCCGGCCCTGGCTACGCCAGGGGTACTTGGCCTGCGGCGCGAGTCATCATCACGGTAAAATTCTTCGGGCATAAAAAAGAACGCGAAGAAGAAGAAGAAGAAGAAGAAGAAGAAGAAGAAGAAGAAGAAGAAGAAGAAGAAGAAGAAGAAGAAGAAGAAGAAGAAGAAGAAGTCGGGGTCAGGTGGTATTCTTCCTCTTCTTCTTCTTCTTCTTCTTCTTCTTCTTCTTCTTCTTCTTCTTCTTCTTCGCGTTCTTCTTCGCGTTCTTCTTCGCGTTCTTCTTCGCGTTCTTCTTCTTCGCGTTCTTCTTCTTCGCGTTCTTCTTCTTCGCGTTCTTCTTCGCGCTCTTCTTCTTCTTCGCGTTCTTCTTCGCGTTCTTCTTCGCGTTCTTTTTCTTCTTCGCGTTCTTCTTCTTCCTCCTCTTCCTCGCGTTCTTCTTCGTCTTCGCTCGCAATACGTATACTCATCTGATTCACGAATTGTGGCATTAAATTTTAACACTTTTCTATGAAACTCTTTTAGTGATTCGTTAACATTAAAACTCTGATTTCAACATCTGAAGTTGTTTACAGTTTTTCAACACTACATTTTTAATTATCTTCTTAGTGTTTATCACCCATTTCCAAAAATGTCTCTGTCTTCGTTTCTTAGCAGCAAAAGACTTTTATAGATACTTAGATACGTTTCGACCGACTCGGTCTTCTTCAGAGGAATAGCGCATAACTATCAAATGAACTAAAGTTTTCATTTTTTTTCTATATTTCATAAAAATTATCAGAATTATTGTGTAATCCCCAATTTTTATCCATTTTGTAGAATTGTTAGAATTATGGTGTCAACCAATAAAATGTTCATTTTACATCTTCTTTTCTTATAATAATATGCCGCATGTAGTAGCATAGATAAAGAGGACTAAAAACATAAATACCATGTAAGATGGAAAATAATCATACATATGTAATGTATTTATATTTCCGGGTGGCGAATAGTCCCCGGCGGTCAAAGGACCCAAATGGCGAAAAGTCGACGGCGAATCGTCACCAACAAATATATACAATATACACACACACACACACACACACACACACACTCACACACACACACACACACACACACACACACACACACACACACACACACACACACACATATATATATATATATATATATATATATATATGCAATTATCAACGGGGTCCTTCACCCCTCATAAGAGATGCATATGTATATGCATTAGTAATTATGTCCGGTAATACCAAAATACCAATGTGATGAATTTTGGGTGACAGTAGAAAGGAGAAATGTGGATCGTAAAGGAAAAAGTTCGAAAGCCGCTGTTCTTCTCACTGTTCCACAAAAGCTGCCAGTGATACCAGTCTTTAATAATAAGATTTATTTCATTCTGATTTGGCAAAGATCTATCATAAAACAAGAATGTTCACAGTTTCTAAAAAAAAAATCTTGCTAGAATGTTTACAATGTCAAGAGAGAAAAAATAGGAATTCATAAAAAAAAAAAAAAAACTCAAAAGGAGTGTTGAACAGCAGACCAACTGTTTAATAACATTCGTGAAGACCTGAAGATAAATCCATATAAACAAAACCAAAGAGAAAATATATAATTGTTTTCAGTCGCAAGGGATTTTGCTCTCCGACCTTGACTGATTGGGGTAATAGGGTTGGTTATCAAGTCTCATGTACAGATTGGGATAATTAGACGTATTTTCAATCTTAATTGCGATCACTTGTGTCTGTGTGTGTCTGCACGGACACCCGTGTATAACCTGATGACTCTTTCAGGGAATACTTCTTTTTCGCTTCGGCCATTTTTTTTTATTATCATTATTTCATTTTATTTATTTATTTTTTTCTTTAGCTTTGGAGACGCCCGTCTTGATTTCTTAATGGCTATTTAGATTACCACTTTCAAAATAATGGACTCAT
Organism: Oratosquilla oratoria; assembly: GCF_046742065.1. Taxonomy (NCBI): domain Eukaryota; kingdom Metazoa; phylum Arthropoda; class Malacostraca; order Stomatopoda; family Squillidae; genus Oratosquilla; species Oratosquilla oratoria. Next base: position 35,815,080 of record NC_134777.1, on the reverse strand, counting down.
TAATTTTTTTAGACTATCTATACATTTTTACGTAACCAAATAATATGGGGGACATCCATCGTGAAAATGAAGATTTAGTGCATACAAACGCATAACATTATCATTCTGTGTGATGTTTAGCAGGTATCAACGTGTTTGATCAGAATGAGACTATGTTGCAACAAATATGTCTAAAGTTTAGTAGGCATACATTAACATTCATGTTGCTGTTTACATATATTAATGATTTGGTTGTTTAATTGTACCGTCCAGGAAATAGTCGATTCTACTGATGTAGGCAAGGGTCCACAATATGGACGAAATTTGTAAAAGAAGGCAAAGTTTCATGACCACGTATTTCGGTGTGTTTTTTGCAACAGTCGTCGTCGTCATTACACTATAGGATAGCAGTGTTTGCTGATTTGTTTTCCCTTTCTATTCCCTTGTAAACCTGACGTTTATAAAGCAGTAGCTGGGAATTTTCTATTGAAATCAAGGGAAACTTCTGGAAAATAATAAAAGTTAATTTCGAAAACAACATTGACGATATGACGTCATGACGAGGGGCAACAGACAACTCACTCGGCTCCTGTATTTTACTTTTTCCTGTACGTGTCCCAGTGGCATTATGCCGTCAATTCTCTCCGAAAACAACTGACTTTGTGTTCCTTCGATCCTAACCACGAGGATTTCTGTTGAAGGTTTATGGTCTACGTGTTCTAGCAGGTGCCCACAGTAGAGGGGTCTAGTTTATTCTTCTACCACTACTACCACCACCGCCACGGCCACCACAAAGTCATGGCTAGGTCAAAACAATGAAATTATCTCTTTTATCTTCTGTACTCACTTCTCCAGCTAAACTCTTCCGTGCTGATAAGACAACACCAGGGCCTAATCAATGTCACTTGACTTCAGCCACAACGGGTACAAAACTGGTGTCCAGTAAATGGAATTAAACGATACGAGCAGTAGTAATACTTATCTAGTTCCTTTTCATCATGGATTATGTAAGGAGTCGGGAAAATAGACGAGAAATCAAATAAAAACGTACAGGGGAAATGTGTAATCGGAAAGGAGAATTAAGGGAAGGAGGAGAAAATGATTGAGGTGATTTGAGAATCTATGAGGATAATGGGAAATGACAAAATGGCAGAGAGTATACGAAACAGAAATAGAATAAAAGAAAGGTGAAAGAGAAGCGAAAAGTGGTGCATGGAGAAGAGGGAATTAAACATAGCAGAGACGGAGTTTAAAGCAGGGAACAAAAGGAAATGTAGGAAACAGTACAAAAGGGGAGGATGAACAGGAGCCATAGTGGAAGGGGGGGGGAAATCAAAGAAAACGAAGATAGAGTCGATAAAAGAGAATGAAGATATAAATAAAAGAAAACGTAGACAATAATAATGTTAATCATTGGCTTGGTTTTCACGGACTGGGAACATGCAAACCCCACAA
>NC_134777.1:35766146-35811146 GCF_046742065.1 Oratosquilla oratoria | reverse complement strand
CTGGCATATTTCTTACACCCTCCTTTCATTCACATTTACCTATTTCCAGCACGCTATCTTCCGCTTCCTAGATTCCATTTCTGGTAAATCGGTGATTGCCCGTCAGATCCTAAAGTCGTTGTCCCCAACCAAGCTTACCGGTTGTAAGGTGAGCGGTCACGTGTTCCCTTTTGCTCGAATTGAAAAGCCCTCTTGCATTCAGCACCGAAACCGGGCTAAGCCCAGTCCACGTAGGTCGTGCCCATCACCTTAACAACTCCCTGGTGTCACAACAACCACAATGGATCGGCTCCACCAAGGCTCGGATTGGTACTCCTATCTTCCCTTAACCCAACATTCTAATTTCCCTCACACAGATTCTGCGAAACTTTTGTAGAAAATAATACAGTATTCTTTCACAATTAAAAGAATAAACATTATACTATTAATCAAAAGAAACTAACATATTTTGCATTGTCAACTCAAAGTTAACACTCTTCAATAATCATATGAGGAGGTACTCGTTTGCCCAACGGGTCCATTTCGAAATCACTCACTATGGCTCCGATGGCCACTTCTTCCACACCACAATAGTTTGTCACTGTAGGCAGTTCCCAGGAGTGGTCTTGGAATAGGGCGATCCTTCGTTTCTTATCAAGTCGCCGGAAACGCCGTCCATTGAACTCTCCTTTGTGGGTTCCATGGTCTGCCAGGTGTTGCTCCAGATTGATCACTAGCTACGAGGGACCGCAACTTGCCCCGCCGTTCCTGCCGCAGCCAGGCGCCTCTCGACGTAGCTCTTACCTCCTCAATGTAATTTTTTTGGTAAAAAAAATCTTGAACTAAGATGTGTTGTTTCTTTTTCATGAATTTATTTATCTTTATCACCATCTTATAGCCATCTTATAGCCCGGTGATCTTATACCCATGGATGGTTTCACACACACACACACAGTTGAATAAAAGGGCCTGGCGACAGCCAAAATAAAAAGGCAAATGCCAACCGGTTCAGAAGAGACCTGAGGATTTTATTTTTGGTAAACAATTTAATTGAGTCTGGACTAACCTTTGTTAAAAGGAAATGTCTAGATCACACCTATTTACAAAGATAATAAGGTTTACGACTAACTTTATATATAGAGGGATTAGGGATAAACGTCAATTTAGTGGTATTGGGAGATCTTAATACTAGGATAGGAAATGAACCAATAGACGGAGTGGTTGGGAAGTGTGGAGTTCCAGGAAAGAATCGTAGTGGAAAGTTGATGGTGGATATGTGTCTAGAAAGAGAGTTGATGATAGCAAATACAGTGTTTAGGAAGAAAGTCAAGCATAAGTACACATGGGGGAGGGTGGTGGATGGAAGGGTGGTAGATAGAGCGTTAATGGACTATGTAGTGGTAAATAGGAATATAGTAGAAAGAGTTAAGGATGTATATGTTCTCAGGGGAGAGAGTGGGGGAATATCAGATCATTTTCTGGCTGAAGGTAAGTTCAGAGTGGAGGATAGAAGGAGAAAGAGGAAAAGGGCAGAAGGTATGGAGGTACTTAGAGTGAACTGCTTAAATGAGAAAGAAAAGGAGGAGTACAAGAAGAAACTGAGAGAGGAGTGGGAGGGAGTGAAGGATAGAATAGAACTAGGAGTGGAGGAGGAATGGGGATGGTTCAAAGAGGGAGTCACAAGGTGTGCAAAGATGGTGTGTGGAACAAGGAGGACGGAAAGAAATAGAAGGAAGGGTAGTGAGTGGTGGGATGAGGAAGCAGAGAGGGTTGTAGAAAAGAAGCGAGCTTTCATAGGTTGGTTACAAAATAGGACGAGGGAATCATATGAGGTACAAAGAAAAAAGAAGAGAAGTAAAGCATAAGATAAAGGAGGCAAAGAGGAGAGCAGACGTGAAGTGGGGTAAGTGTATGACAGAAATTTTGAAAGTAATAAGTGTTTTAGAAAGAAATCAAGAGAGGAAGAGGAGGCGAATCAAGTAGAGAAGAAAAGGTAAAAGGTGTAGATGGAGAGATGATAATGGAAGAGAAGACAGTAAGAGGAAGATGAGCAGAGTATTTTAGGGAGTTGCTAAACGTGAAGGAGGATAGGGAGGGAAAGGTAGTTGCAGTGGGAAGCTCTAAGAAAATGACCGTGATGAGTGAGGAAAATGGAAAAGAAATAAGGAAAGATGAAATGAAGGCAGGTAAGGCACCTGGGTTAGATGTATGTCATGCAGAATGTCTGAAAAAAGGAGGTACAGTGATGGTGGACTGGCTGGACAGGGTAGACAGGAAGGCACTGTGGCACATGACAAGTGCCGTAGTAACTTACCAACTACGCTATCTCTCTTGATAGCGTAGTTGGTAAGTTACTACGGTACTTGTCATGTGATTGCTGGGTTCGAGTCCTTGGCAGTACCGCATTTCAATTTCTGCATGTCGGCCTCCATTAAGTCTCCCGATGTTGATGGCTTAGAATTAAAGTGCATTGTGGTTGTTAAAATGTATCTCTAATCACTGGGACCCATTCAATGTATATATATATATATATATATATATATATATATATATATATATATATATATATATATATATATATATATATGAATGAATGTAGGTTGTGGTGCACTACATTTGAAATTGGTGGTGAAGGAAATTCGGGCGGAGTTCTTGCCTTTAATTCTCCAAGTTTAGATCTAACTACAAAATATATAGCAAGCTCCCAGCAAAGCTCGGAGGGTTGCCAGAAACATTATATATATATAATGTCAAATGTAATAGTACTGGGAGACCTTAATGCTAGAGTGGGAAACGGTCCAATCGATGGAGTGGTTGGGAAGTGTGGAGTTCCAGGAAAGAATCGTAGTGGAGAGTTGATGGTGGAAATGTGTCTAGAAAGAGAGTTGATGATAGCAAATACAGTGTTTCGGAAGAAAGTCAAGCATAAGTACACATGGGAGAGGGTGGTGGAGGGAAGGGTGGTAGATAGAGCGCTAATGGATTATGTAGTGGTAAATAGGATTATGATAGGAAGAGTTAAGGATGTACATGTGCTAAGGGGAGAGGGTGGGGGAATATCAGATCATTTTTTGGTGGAAGGTAAGTTGAGAGTGGAGGGTAGATGGAGAAGGAGGAAAGGGACAAAAGGTAGGGAGGTTCTTAGAGTGAACTCCTTGAATGAAAAGGAAAAGGAGAAGGAGTACGAAAAGAAGCTGAAGGAGGAGTGGGAGGGAGTTAAGGATAGAGCAGAGATGGGTGTGGAGGAGGAATGGGGATGGTTCAAGGAGGGAGTCTTAAAGTGTGCAAGGATGGTGTGTGGAACAAGAAGGACAGGGGGAAATAGAAGAAAGGGTAGTGAATGGTGGGATGAGGAAACAAAGAAGGTTGTAGAAGAGAAGAAGCGAGCATTCACAGATTGGTTACAAAAGAGGACAGGGGAGTCATATGAGACGTACAAAGAAAAGAAAAGAGAAGTAAAGCAAAAGGTAAAGGAGGCAAAGAGGAGAGCAGATGTGAAATGGGGTAGGAGTATGACAGAAAACTTTGAAAGTAATAAAAAGATGTTTTGGAAAGAAATTAAGAGAGGAAGAGGAGGCGAATCAAGTAGGGAAGAAAAGGTAAAAGGTACAGATGGAGAGTTGATAATGGAAGAGACGGCAGTGAGGGGAAGATGGGCAGAATATTTTAGGGAGTTGCTGAATGTGAAGGAGGATAGGGAGGGAAAGATAGCTGCAGTGGGAAATACGAAGAAAATGAGAGTGATGAGTGAGGAGAATGGAGGAGAAATAAGGAAGGATGAGGTGAAGGCAGTTGTAAAGATGATGAAAGCAGGTAAGGCACCTGGTCTGGATGGATGTCATGCAGAATGTCTGAAAAAGGGAGGTTCAGTGATGGTGGACTGGTTGGTGAGATTATTTAATGTTTCCAGGAGAGAGGGTAGAGTACCGGAGGACTGGAGTAGTGCCTGTATAGTTCCTCTGTACAAGGGAAAAGGGGACAAGTGTGAATGTAGTAATTTCAGAGGGATTAGCCTGTTGAGTGTAGTAGGGAAGGCTTATGGGAGAATCTTAATTGAGAGGATTAGGAGAGGAACAGAAGGAGTAATTGGTGAGGAACAGTGTGGATTTAGGACGGGTAGAGGTTGTGTAGATCAGATCTTTGTGGTAAGACAGATATGTGAGAAAGCTATAGGAAAGGGGAAGGATGTTTTTTGGGCTTTTATGGATCTGGAAAAGGCTTATGATAGGGTAGACAGAAAGGCACTGTGGGAGGTTATGCAGATTTATGGGATAGGAGGAAAGCTTTTGGGAGCTGTCAAGAGTTTTTATGTGAGTAGTAGAGCATGTGTTAGGATTGGAAATGGAGAGAGTGAGTGGTTTGAAGTAAAGGTGGGACTTCGTCAAGGATGCGTTATGTCGCCCTGGCTGTTCAACTTATACATGGATGGGGTGGTGCGAGAGGTGAATGCTAGGGTAGTGAGTCAGGGATTGGAGATGGTTAAAGAAAATGGAGAAAAGTGGGAGGTGAGCCAGCTGTTGTTTGCAGACGACACTGCGCTTGTGGCAGGGTCAGAGGAGGGATTGAGGAAGCTGGTGGCAGAGTTTGGGAGAGTATGTGATAGAAGAAAGCTAAAGATAAATGTGGGTAAAAGTAAGGTGATGAGATGTACAAGGGGTGAAAGTGGCAGTAGACTGGAAGTGAACATTAAGGGAGAGCGACTGGAGGAAGTGGATAGTTTTAGATACTTGGGTGCAAGTGTAGCAGGAAAAGGTGGAGTGAAGGTGGAGGTAGAATGTAGATTGAGAGAAGCGAGTAAATGCCTTGGTGGTTTGAAGAGTGTAATGAGGAATAGACATTTGGGAATGGATGCGAAGAGGAGACTGTATGAAGGAGTGATTGTGCCAACAGCACTGTATGGGGCAGAAACGTGGAACATAAGAGAAGAAGAGAGAAGGAGTTTGAATGTGTTTGAGATGAGGTGTCTGAGAAGTATGGTGGGGGTTACTAGGCTAGATAGAGTGAGAAATGAGGAAGTGAGGAGGAGAACAGGGGTGAAAAAGGATTTGGGAGAGAGGGTTGATGAAAGAATATTAGGATGGTTTGGACACATGGAAAGAATGAGTGAAGAAAGACTAGTAAAAGAGGTATGGAAGGCAGATGTGGAGGGAGTGAACATGAGGGGACGTCCTAGGATGAGGTGGATGGATGGGGTGAAGGGGGCTTTGGGGAAGAGGGGAATGTCTGTTGAGGAAGGAAGGGAGAGGACGGAAGACAGAGGTGAGTGGAGAATGGTTGTATATGGATGATGTTGTGACTGCATGAGGAGGAATGGGGGTCGCCGATTAAATGAAGCGGCCTTGCTGTGGATGTACTGTGTCTTGCGACACTGCTTCTGACCCAGGGCGGTGGGCAGGGTGCAGGGATGACCCGTCATCCAGGAGGTGGGGGGGGTGTGGAGTGTATTTAGGGATGGCTACCTCCCTTGGAATATATGTATATATGTATATATATATATTATATATATATATATATAATATATATATATATATGTGTGTGTGTGTGTGTGTGTGTGTGTGTGTGTGTGTGTGTGTGTGTGTGTGTGTGTGTGTGTGTGTGTGTGTGTGTGTGTGTGTAGTTGCCATACAGGAGAAATTAAAAAGGTTTCGTCGCTCGGCTTGAGCGACTATTATATGTCGAGAACATGAGGCCCTTTGACGTGCACCGCTTCAATTGTTGCCTAGAAGATGCGAGGTCCGTGTTCGTAGGTATTAGGGCGTCGCTTGACTCGAGATGCACCGAGGCCATTGTTCAAAGTAAAGGATTTGAGCTGAGATGTAGATAATCTATTGTTCGTCAACGGGCGTTGTCGGAAAGGTCAGTTAGCCTGGTCACTGAACAATGCATGTCCCTGGGTAGATGATAGTCTTGGTCGAAAGTACCACGTTGAAGCATATGAGTGTGTGCACGCGTGTGCTTGCTAGTCATCGAAGGGATATGCATCTACGAAGATGATAACATGGCTGGGTTCGCTATCTATCACTGATCTCAGTGAAATTGGTGCTACGGAGATAGAAAAGAAAACAAACAAAAGGCAAGCCAGGCCTGTTCCTGGACCTGAGCATGAAAACATATACACACAATGGTTTGAGAATGGTAGTAACTGTAAAACATTCATGAATATATGGAAATAGTCTTAATGGTATGAACAATGGTATGAACATGCGGAAAGTAGATATTGTTTCCATTCACCTAGGCAAGAATATACATTTTATGAACTTGTTGCCAGATTTCGAAGATTATAGCGGGGAACTGGAGGTTTTGGTTGAGAATTGGTAATGGTCCTACGTTGCAGGAATAGTGTAATTATGGTAAGGAACGGTCTCTATGTCGAGGCCGCGGGGAACTTGTTTGATATGGTCTTTATGCAAGAGTCTCGGTAAGGTCGTGCAAACTGAGTGTTTTAACTTTGTTCATTGACTCATTACCTATGATACGATAGGGTCCAGAAATTTTAAGGGAGAGCTTCGAGGTGGGGGTGTGGTTAAATATGTAAACAATGTAAACATCAATGGTATTTACAGGGCGTTTTGTCCTGAGTTTCGCTGGTTTTGACATGCGTGAAGAGTTAGTGCATCTGTTTCGTTTGGAAGGCATATCTACAGCTGGTAGGGGATTGGAAGAGTTAGAGTCGTGGGAATGTGTGTGCCATCTGAGTTAATAGCTGGTGCACTCTCGTGTGATGAAGCAGAGTCAATTTGAGTGGCGGGTGTTAAATCAAGTTTTACCTGTTCGGCCACATCAATGTGGTTGACTTTGTGGGAATTTGCTGACGGCAATGCAGGGAGGAAATGATTAGCATACATGATGCCATCTTGAGCAGGGTAAATCATGATATTATGTTCCTCCACCAAGGTTAAGCCTATGATGATATCAGCAGGAAAATAGACGTCAGCTACGTAGGTGGTAACTGGAATGGCTGGGCAATCATCTTTGAAGCTAATGTCTAGTGAGAATTTACCAATGATTGGGAAAAGTATACCATCTACATTGCAAGGTTGACGTCGGGGGGTTCCAAAATGGTGACACGTTTTGTTTCAGTGCGGAATCTGTGGAAACTGTAGTACCATGATGTTAACTGGGGAGTCCGTATCGAGAAATATTTTCATTTTGGTGTTACTAGACTTAGCATTGAAAGTTAAGGAATCTGAAGACATGTCTGGGATATCCAGGGTATGTACCGATAAGGTTGCAAATGGAATATATTGGTATGGAGTAACTGTCCTGGGTGTGCACTGAGTCTTTGTATTCTGTAGTCACAAGGGAGATGTGTTACGTGAATGTCTTGCAGGAGATGGGTTACGTGAATGTCAAGCAAGAGAAGTATTGCGTGAGTGTCTAGCAGGAGATGTGTTACGTGAATGTCTAGCAGGAGGTTGTGTTACGTGAATGTCTAGCAGGAGAGCTATCTGGGGATTCTTGTCTGTGTTGTCACAGCGCTAACAACACACGGCAGCAATCAGTTGTTTGAAAGCAAGTACCATGATGCTCGCTGTATCGGTTCGGTTGTGACGGGTATCTGTGATAATACGTGTTAACGAGGTGTCCTGGTTTGTGGCAGTATGTACAAAATATTCGTGTTCTTGAAGGAGAGCGTTGTCATGAGTGGTGTTGCGTGCGTAATGTATATCGTGCTCTCGTGTTATGTGAGGGGGTCCGTGTGACATCTGCTATTGTGTGTGTTGGTGCTATGGGTGCTGACTGGTTTTGTATCTGCGTGATAACTTGTTCCGTGTCAGAGAATTTTCTAGAGAATTCGCCTAATGTGATACCTGGGGTGAATTCAATGGTGCGGGCTTTCTGGAGTGTGTCTGGGTGTAATTGTGAGAGAAGGTGAAAGTATGCAATGAGAGAGACTACGTTATCCAATGAAATTGTGTTGTCTGAGACCTAGTCTGAGTTTGTAGGAGTTGAGTTGTCTGAAGAGTTGGAAGTAGAAGGGGGATACATGGTTGGTGGAGACATAGCTTGGCTTCATGTATAGGGTCAGTTTATGAAGTCGGAGAAGGCTTTGGACACGTTCATGTATTAAAAAAGAAATGTGTGTGGAGACCGAGTTACTCCTAGGTGGCACTGAGAACGGAAAAATATCTACTTACCCAATGTGATGTTGGAGTACGGCTGTGACATGGGTGCAGTGGGGCGAGAAGATGGAAGGGTGCATTGCTGGAAACAGGGGGATCAATTAGTAATTGGTTGTAGTGAGAAGAGTTAGAAAATATATAGCCAAAATGTATTGTAATAGAAGATAAAATAAGGGTGAGATCTTGCGTAGCCAGATGCGGTGTGTTCAGAATGGTGTGGCCGTTGGCTGGTAGATGCCGTGACGATCGTTGGCGCGTAGAGATGATCGTGCGGAGCGTGATGCGATGTTGGAGGAGGGGGGAGATGGTCCGACTCGTGCAGTGGTGGAAAAGGGTTCTCCAATGTCTCTGTGTTGTCGTGGTGGAGGCGGCGGGCGTCGTGGTGGTGGAGAAATGCCTCTAATGGAGATTTCCTTGTAGATGTTGGAGAATACGTCTCTATGTTAACGTGGTGGAGGCGGTGGCGTCGTGGGTGGTGGAGAATGCAGCAAAGAGGGATCGGCGTAGAAGTAGGGCTTCGTATCGCAGTTGCTTGCGGTGGGCGAAGAGCATTGGTACTTTTGGCTCGTAAGTGGAATGCTGGAAGGTGCTTCGATAGTTGCTTTGAGGTGGGTGAAACAGAGAAGAGCGTCGGTGCTTTTGGCTCGTGTATGTCGAGAACGTGAGGCCCTTTGACGCGCACCACTTCAATTGTTGTCTAGAGGGCGCGAGGTCCGTGTGCGCAGATGTTAGGGCGTCGCTTGAATTGAGATGCAGCGAGGCCATTGTTTAAAGTAGATAAGTTGACCAAAGATGCAGACAATCTATTGTTTATCAACGGAAAGGTCAGTTAGCCTGGTCACTGAACAATGCATGTCCCTAGGGAGGCGGTAGTCTTGGTCGACAGTTCCACGTTGAAGCATATGAGTGCGTGCACGCGTGTGCACGCTAGTCATCGAAGGGAGATGCAGCTACGAAGACGATTATATATATATATATATATATATATATATGTGTGTGTGTGTGTATATGTATATATGTGTATATATATATATATATATATATATGTGTGTGTGTGTGTGTGTGTGTGTGTGTGTGTGTGTGTGTGTGTGTGTGTGTGTGTGTGTGTGTGTGTGTGTGTGCGTGTGTGCGTGTGCGTGTGTGTGTGTGTGTATCTTTTGTCAATTTACTGATTAACTTCGGTTCTCGCTACCACTAACAGAAATTGTTCATCCACTTAATTATATATAAATAACTATCATGTATGCAAAATGAAACAAAACATACCTAGATATATATCTATCTCAATTTGTATCTATCTATCTTCTTGTCTCTCTAATCTATCAGCCCACCTCTCTATGTATTTATCCCTCAACATACCTAATCAACCCATCTGTCTATCCACCTACCTATTTATCTATCCCTCTATACATCTAATTAATCAGCCTATCTACTTATTTCTCTATCTATTGAGCAATCCATCTGTCTATCCATCTATATCTATCGGACCTCTATGTCGTTGGAGCGAGAGGAGGAGGAGGAGGAGTAGGGAGAGGAGGAGGAAGAGAAGGAGGAAGAGGAGGAAGAGGAAGAGGAGAATGCCCCCTCTAGCTCCCCCGTGCCAGCAAAGTCGAGGACGCTGCCACATAATCCAGCTCGGGCGCCCCGAGTCAAGCGAGAGGGTTTTGTAACAAATATCTTCGTTTCTTTCTAATCTTATCGTAAACTTGTGCTGCTTATCTCTTAATAAGGGCCGCGACATCTTCGGCTCTTAATGGGGAAGTACACTGATCCAGATGGGGTTATAGTACTAAGTGTATATGTTACTAGTACAGGCACTAGCTTCTTGAGACTATCAATTCAGTCAAAAATCTATATACTGTTGAATTAATAGTCTTATTTACAGAAATATAATTCAGGGATATTATTCAGTGAAGATACTGACAGAATAACCCACAAAAATACTTGCACAATTAGCCCCTTCCATATCCTGCTGTCGCACCAAAAAGACTAAGATCATAGAAGGTTCACGATCTTTATTCCTATTGCTTACTCGCTCTCAAGTGTTCTATCGCCATTGCTGCACACAACCATGACAATTTGACAATTCATACAAGTTTCAAACCTTACCATCATGGTGGAAATTTTCTCGAAAAAGATCAAAAAATTATATATTGCGAGACATCCAAGTTTTGTAAAGAAGCTTTACGTGTTAAGCAAGGGGGGTTTGGACTGTTAATTTTAAGCAAGATATATTTTATTGTAAGTATAAAAGGGTTAGATGACTGACTAATTTGTAAATTTATTTACACATTTTTGTTGTTGTTGATTTGTTGATTCAAGACCATATATTACATGACCTCCTTTATCGTGGGATGTTCATTGCTAGAGCCCAAGTCGATCCCAGAAAAGTATATAGAGTTGGTTTCATAAATTTTCCGACACTGTGCCGACATATTGAAATATAAAGGGTTTTCAGACCACCATATAACTTAAAAAGTCGTCCGCTTTGTTGCCTAGAAACCAGGGCTAGATCCCAGGAAGTGTCAAGATTATTTCAACTCTACAATCATACTCAGTTGGAGGCTGAGTATTTGTAGTTTCTATAAACTATTTAAAAATGCGTTTTCTTGCATAGGAAAATATATACAAAAATTGAATTCAAGCAATATATATATATATAACCATACGAGAAATTCGCTAGTGGACAGCGACATTAATCAGATAAATTTATGACCGTCGCGAAAGGATTCGAACCTGCGCTGTACATGACGACAAGAGGCCCCCATGACTCCCGCATTAGACAGCTCAACCACTGATGCTTCAAATCGTACGAACTCAGAATACTTACTGGTTCTCGAGATTGAGAAGGTCACTACCTGCAACCCTATTCTCATTTTTACCATACGACCAAGCACGCTCGTGGGAGGGGTAAGGACCAGATCAAATCCTTTTCACGCTTCTCGCCATTGTAACCATACGAGAAATTCGCTAGTGGACAGCGACATTAATCAGATAATTTTATGACCGTCGCGCAAGGATTCGAACCTGCGCTGTACATGACGACAAGAGGCCCCCATGACTGCCGCCTTAGACCGCTCAACCACTGATGCTTAAAATCGTACGAACTCAGAACACTTACTGGTTCTCGAGATTGAGAAGGTCACTACCTGCAACCCTATTCTCATTTTTACCATACGACCAAGCACGCTCGTGGGAGGGGTAAGGACCAGATCAAATCCTTTTCACGCTTCTCGCCATTGTAACCATACGAGAAATTCGCTAGTGGACAGCGACATTAATCAGATAATTTTATGACCGTCGCGCAGTTTCTCTGTACTTTCCGTTATTATTTCTCCGATAGTGGGTTAACATATATATATATATATAAATAAATATATACATATATATATATATATATATATATATATATATACATACATATATACATACATACATACATATACCAAAGGCTTTTCCATCTTATAAGGGAGATAGCCAAAGACAAAGGCATAAAAACCACTCCCACCCATTTCATCCCTAATACACTCCACTCCCCTCCACCCTCTTCCCTCCCTCTAATCTTGGCACCTCCTGGATGACGGGTCATCCCTGCATCTTGTCCACTGCCCTGAGTCAGAAGTAGTGTCGCAAGATACAGCACATCCACAGCAAGGCCGCTTCATTAAATCGGCGACTCCCCCTCTCCGTCCCCTCATGCAGAAAAGGAGAAGATGGGGAGAAATCCCTTCGGGCTGCGTCAAATTTTTCTCACATATACTACCTCACCCCCCATCCCCCACCCATTCCACCTCATGCATCACAACACCATCTATATACAGCCATTCTCCACTCACCCCTGTCTTCTATCCTCCCCCGTCCTTCCTCAACAAACATTCCTATCTTCCCCAAAGCCCCTTTTACCCCACCCATCCATCTCATCCTAGGTCGCCCCCTAATGCTCACTCCTTCCACATCTGCCTTCCACACCTCTTTTACTAGTCTTTCGTCACTCATTCTTTCCATGTGTCCAAACCATCCCAATACTCTTTCATCTTTAACCATCTCCAATCCCTGACCCACCACTCTTGTATTTGCCTCTCGCACCACAAAAAAAACAAATATATATATAATATATATATATATAGGGTGCTTGGGGGGGGGAAATATATTGTATTTGTACAAAAATCACTGAAAATTCTTATGCTCATTATTGAATGTACGCTGGTGGTGTAGCCAAAAGCATGAGGTCTTGCATCTGCCTAGATGCATGTTCTAGTCCCGCACTTCTCTCTGATGCCAAGTAGTGACCGTAAAGTAACCGTGACGACCTGAAGTAATTCGCATTTTGGACATGCGCTCTTCACCTTCACGCTTGAATCTGTGTAAATATGAATCCCAGAAACTGTTGGACTGATACATTTTCATGTGAAAGAAATCCCATACCACAGGAAAGCAAACAAATGTATAACAAGGTTAAGAATACCTATTCAACTATTCTTGTGACAAGAACGGATTCATTTGGGTAAACAGTTGAGATATGAATATGACAAATGTGTAAAACACCCTTCAACGAATTTTATATTCCAAAATTTAAATCCGAGAGCTATCGTGAACATAAACAACTGTTGTAATGATTATCTATACGAACACATAAGCTCCCACTCCGTCGATAATACGAACACGAAAATGATCGATGCACCTTCGATGCGTGATCGACCGCTTGGTAGCCGTGTGGGTATTTGAAGAATAAGACCTCTCACTCACTCACTCTACCTCCCACTCCACCTCCTTTCCACTCCACTTCTCATCCCACTATCATTCAATACTCAATCAGCAGCTCAATCAGCTTGGGAAAGCAATCCATTGTGTAATTGTTTTTTTATTATGAAGTTGATTCAAGCCTCCATCTTTATCTGATAACCATTACCCTTCCTGGAGAAGTGCTAAAGGGTCTGATTGTAAACTGAAACGCAGCAGACGACATACGCGTTTGTAGACTTAAAATATAGATATTAACTCGATTAAATTCATACGGCATACTGTGGTAAACCTATCATTTTAAAGGATTTTGTTGTCAAAGCTAATATCACGTTATTCAAATCCGAGTAAAAATTCGTCGATAAAAAAAGAAACACTTGATCACTATTTCACAGACTTTAGTGATACCCTCCAAACCGAACTCACGCAGCATTTTTTTTTTTTTCTTTTTTATGATTGGAGACTTATTTTCACTCAGAAATGCTAATCACTAACCTCAAAAATATCCCACGGCAATGGCACGCGACAGTTGGGGGCAGAGGAGAGTGATCCCTGGAAGTTTTATATGGAATCACAGCTGACATGTGAGAGGTGAAAACCTCATCCAAGGTCATCATCCTTTTCATGGTGACTTACCTGCGCGTCAAGGTTCCGGCAAGGCTGATGGGTTGAACATGAGCACAGTACGGAAAACGTTGCCACAGGGAAATCAGTCACTGCCGATCCAACTAGTCCATGCGGATCTTGGAACGTTCTTTCTTCTAAAGCTGTCAATTCGCCTTGTCTGAAGAAATTCAATGTTTCTGTCGTTCTAGTTCTGCTATTCTCCTCTCCACTATGCCTGTATGTCCTACCAGCCCTGTTTATGATCCATTCTTCTTACTATGCATGTGGTGGGAGCAATGGAAAGTACCCTAAATATAGTATGTTTTCCCTGTACTTGGTTAGGGGTCCTCTCACTACCATCGGTTGAGAGGAAAAAATAAGAACCCTCCAAGAGACACCAAAGCATCTCTCCCCTCTGCTATAACCCCATTTCACTCCTGGCCGACGAACCCCCTTTCCTCCACCTTACATCTGTTTGACACAATGATTCACTGTCGGTTACCTACCCCCCGCTCTGAGCGTCGTTGCAACCTCGACCATTGGCTGTTTCCTCCACATCACTAAAAGGCATCGCTTTTCCAAACATACCCTGCTACGCTGATCTTCATTTCGACCGCAAATGAGACGATATAGATCCTGACCTGAAGTACCAAAGATTCCTGACCCTTAACACTGCCAATGGGTCATCCCTTGCCTGGTATTGTGTCTTTAAAATAAATAAAGGCTTCATCTCTTCTTGTGGAAAACCCGTCAACTATAGACCCAGAAAATGGATTCTTAGTTGTAGAACTTGATTCCAAAGCCTACTAAACCAATTTTAAAACCTTTCAACCCTTGTCAATACACCAGTTCAAAACATGCACCATGCAACCTTTATAATCTGCGTGAGTGTGATTAACGTCCCTAACTTCTGACATACACAAAATAAGAACTCCTGGAAGAACTTACTGGAGAAAAAGTAACCTAAGTCTACCGTTCCAAATAACAATTAAAGATTTGATTATTCCATCACCTACACCTTCGCCCGCTCCAACCTCCCATTCTGTCTCTCTCAGCAGCACCTGAGGAAAAAGAAAACCGTTCGCGTTGCTGTTTTTATTATCAACGCTTTGGTTATAGCAAA
This sequence comes from Oratosquilla oratoria, assembly GCF_046742065.1. NCBI lineage: Eukaryota > Metazoa > Arthropoda > Malacostraca > Stomatopoda > Squillidae > Oratosquilla > Oratosquilla oratoria. Next base: position 35,796,575 of record NC_134777.1, on the reverse strand, counting down.
CCGCTGTATCGCCGCCTAGTAGGCATATGCACGCACTGCTCGTCCCTGGGATGATTCCCCATGCCCAGACCTAGTCAGGTGCACAAACTATATCTCACTGTACAATATACTTCCTTGAACGCAAAGCCCTCTGCCTCCGAGACTCGAAATATACCAATTTCCAAGAGGCCCGGACAAAAGTCAGATCCATAATGGTCCGCCCTGGAATTATCTATGCAGAGGCTCTACGATTCGGCACGATCCCCCTCTAACACCCCCATCCCAGCAACCCCACCTACGCCGTTTACCTGTCCCCAGTTCTTTCTATAAATGCTATCATCCACAATCCTTTCACAGTTAACCCACTTTCCGCTGGTAGGCTTGATCACCCGACACATCCCCTTGGGGAGTCATTGATGACTTCCTTACTTCTCATTCCTTATGTCGCCTTTTAGTTCCGAAATCACATCCTTTCACTTCCAAACACGTGTTTATTCCTCCATAGTGTCTTTACACGCCTGATTTCGACTTTGAATGGTCTGTAACATCAAATCTGCGCCACATTTCCATACTTTCCCTACACGCCTCACAAATCCTTCTCTATCTCTACCACTCATATAAAATCTCTCCCAAATAAATTGGAAAAGCTTTCAATGAGCATTGTGTATTTCCAAAACAGTAGAATTTTTTTAGCAGTCGATAAAACGCTAACCTATCTCACAGATCATTTCATATCAGCGACCCTCATTTTCATCCCATCTTCATCTCTACGCTTAATTTATTATTGGAATACAGATTGCACCACAACTCATAAATCAAAGATGGCAACCTTTCGCCGTCTATGACGACACCCCACTACAGATAACTTCCTCCTTACAAAAAAAAATCAAGTGGCCGAGACACGACATTCCACCAACATAACCGACGCTTTGAGACATGAATGCGGAACAGGATATGGTATTTCCTTTATTATGCCACAGATTCTTCTGGAATGCCCTGCATACTTAGTACCTCACAACAACCTCATTTTCTTTCATTTTTCTCCTAAAACAAATGTAAGAGAACCAATACCAACACCCTATTGTCTCCACACTTTCCTTCAAGAGACAAATCTCGTTCTCAAAATATAATCCCCTCATACTACACACACACACCTTAACATAACAACACAAGACTCCCGCAATTTAACGTTATCACGCTGACATGTTCACCCTATACTTCAGTAACTAACCCACACTTGCCCCCTCATTCCCTAACCTCATTATGATTTTCAATGTATCGATATTTTCCTCATGGATAGAAGCATTGGTGAGTTGTCGTGGTGGCCGAGTAGATTTGGGCGCCAGTGTCTGGAGGTAAGAAGCCAGAGGTCGACGGTTCGAATTCACTGGTCAGCACGAGACCTCAGTGAAGAAAAGCGGTCTTAATCCCTGAGTTCCGACAAAGGCCTAGCCATCTCACAGAGAGGGTAATGACTAAAATATAACAATGATAGATAGATAGATAGATAAATAAATAAATAAATAAATAGATAAATAAATAAATAAATAGATAAATAGATATATAGATCAGTAAATAAATAGATACATGAATAAACAAACAAATACATATATAAGTAAATAGACAAATAAATAAGTGAATAAATAACGTGTTGAAGATGTTGACAAGGCTTGTAACTTTGGTAATCCCTCCCCCCCAAACACACACACTTTTCACCATTCCACACCCACCCCACCCCTACTCTCCCTCGGCTTTAACTTACCCTCCCCCTTCCATACATCTAATCCTTCAACACCTCAATTTTCTCTAATCCTCCGAACCTCAGAACCTCCACCCCTATCCCTCGTCGCTCCCCTCACCCCCCACCGCTACCCTTCAACCTTGAAACCTTCACCCTCCTCCCTACCAACCTCGTAACCTTCTAACCCCTTCCATCCTCAACCCTTACCTCCCTCTTCCCACTACTCCACCTCTCATTCTCCACGCCACCTTCCGACCCTACTTCTCACCCTCCACATATGATACGATGAAGAGCATCCGACCAGGAGAGATAATACAAGATGAAGACCAGTTCGACTGCGTAGCTTGGGAGACGAGATGGTGGGCCGAGATTAGATAACGCGCCTGTCGCTGAGGGACCAACGCGGACCTGTGATGAAAGGAGACTTCGGTGTTAAACTACGTGTGATAGATCACCTCCACGATTAAGATTAATCGCTCTGGAGTAATAATCTTGATGACGCTTAGAATTCTAGTACATTTTAACTACATCAATTTACATCCACGAACAAAGGCCTCATTCTTTCTTTATAAAGTTAGGTGACCGAGTCTAAACGCTCTTTTGCCTTGACTCTTCGTGGGAGAACAAATAGGACACGCAGATCAAAACTGATTGTTGTTAACTTGAAGGAGAATTATAGTATCGCGGTATGTTCCTCAAACTGAGTAGAATAGTTTGTCGTTCGACAGAATACAATATGTAGAGCGAATCACAGAAGCGAAGTACTCAAAGTACCGTAGTTTTAGCTTCCCCAACACACACACACACACACACACGAACACCTTTCTTTAATGAAGATCTTCAAATGACCATAGAGGAAAAAAAAAACGGGACTCGAAGAGCCATGTGCAGCACCGCACTTATACGTGGTTACTTTAACGGCCGCCGTACCCACCAGGGCGCTGTTGTACGGGGTCCTCTCTAACCTATATCATCCCTATAACGGGAATATGGGTTCCCCCATCTGAATGAAATTGCCTGGCAGTAGCTACCGGTCATCGTCGTCAAACGATAACCGGGTGGAAATAATGGTGTCTGAAATGGAATGTAATCCACAATTGTTTGAAGATTCAATTGGATAAGCACCGAAACCAAGTCTCTGTCACTTACCATTCATTCACCTTTTTTTTTTTTTACTTTTTCGTGAGTTTTGCGTATTTTGATTTTCTGCCCCCGGTATCATTATGGACCGAAAGGATTACTTTCCATTTGCTAACGTAGTCCATTATGAAATAAAAGAGAGACAGTACTGTGCCCCCAGCGTAGCCATGACCGCCCTCACGACTGCTCCAGTGATGCTATCATCACCTCTGACTTAAGTCAGGAGCGTTATCAGTTATGATTTCTCTTGAAACCAGATGCGCAGTCATTTATAGCAACCGACAGTAATCTTTGCCACAACTGATTAAAACAGTAACTATCACTGCCACCACTACTACTTTTACCATTACTGACACTATTGTTACTACTACTACTACTACTACTACTACTACTACTACTACTACTACTACTACTACTACTACTACTACTACTACTACTACTACTACAGATTTAAATCACGACCTCCATCCTCGTGGAACTGTGTGGTGAAAGCAGCAGGATCTGTCTCCCACAGACACAGTTCATTGGCCCCTCTCCCGCCAACGACTGTTACTACTACTACTACTACTACTACTACTACTACTACTACTACTACTACTACTACTACTACTACTACTACTACTACTACTACTACTACTACTACTACTACTACTACCTCTACTGTTGCTGCTGCTGTTACTACTTTATGATCATATAACCAGCTGCACCAATGGTCCGTGTGCTGAAAATCTCCTTAGAAACTGTCTCCATTCATCTCTGTCGAAGCACAACTCCTACCAGTTTCTCTACAGAAAGATGTCACAACTCCAGTAGTTCTTTCACGGTCCTTCATCAATCCTTTTTTGGTCTTCCGAAAGGCGTCCCCTCACTGGGCTCCAGCTGTATCTGTATCATGTATTCTGTATAGCTGTATTCTGTATCATCTTCGACTTTCTTTCCTTCACTTTCTCACATAAGGAAAGTTGGCAACTGGCAACTGTTTCCCTCCTCCTCCTCCTCCTCTTCTGCATCATATCAGCTGGTAACAGAAACAGACCCACACTAATTCAACACAGTCAGCTCTCTGAAATTTCTTATAGATACCTATAGGACGGCCCGAGGACCGTTACTGACTACTGTGGAGTTAACATAAGAACATAAGAATAAAGGAAACTGCAAGAGACCATAAGGCCTACACTAGGCAGCTCCGTATCCATCACCACCTGTCATCCCCATCCATAAAGTTGTCTAATCGTTTTTTAAAACAACTGATAGTTTCAGCGCTTACTACATGGTTACTAAGTTTATTCCTTCATCGACCACCCTATTAGTAGACCAATTCTTGCCTATTTCCTTCTTAAATCTAAATTTGTCCAGTTTATACCTATTACTGCGAGTCCTGCCCTGTTGTTTTATTATGATGACCTTGTTTGCATCACCCTTGTTATAGCCTTTGATCCACTTGAACATTTCTATTAGATCACCCCGCACTCTGCGTCTTTCCAGAGAGTGTCAGTTTAGGTGCCGAAGCCTCTCTTCGTAAGGCAAATTTCTGAGTCCATGTATTAATTTGGTCATTCTTCTCTGTACTGATTCTAGTGAATTTATGTCCATTCTGTAGGACGGAGACCAAAACTGTACCGCATAGTCGAGGATGGGTCTAACTATCGCTAGATAGAGTTTAATAATTACCTCTGCACTTCTATTCGTTACCGTCCTAGCAATGAAGCCTAATGCTCTATTAGCTTTATTTCTGGCGCTAATGCACTGCTTCCTGGTTTTAAGGTCCGGACTCACCAGAACTCCCAAGTCCCTCTCGCATTCAGATATTTCTAAAAACGTGTTATCTAAGTTGTATCTATTTTTGGGGTTGTGTAGCCCTACGTTTAACACGCTACACTTAGAGATATTGAAGTTCATTTGCCATTTCACCGACCATGTTAACAATTTATTAAGATCATCCTGCAGAATCTGGGCGTCGTCTCCTGACCTAATTAGGCGTCCTATTTTAGTGTCGTCCGCAAACTTACTAACATCACTATTTATCCCATCGTCTAAGTCGTTTATGTACATAATGAACAACATGGGACCCAAAACCGACCCTGGGGGACCCCGCTAATAACATTACCCCACAAACCCCGCTAGTAACATTGCCCCACAAACCCCGCTAGTAACATTGCCCCACAAACCCCGCTAATAACATTACCCCACAAACCCCGCTAGTAACATTGCCCCACCGATACTTGAAAAAACAATTATTATTAAATGTTGATAGAATATTGCATAGAGTAAGATGGTTTTTAACAGCTGAAGGGGAAGGTTTCTGGGTGTCAAAAGGAAAAAAAAGACACCATAATCAGCACTATCGCATTTGGTTTAGTCTAACTGGGCAGGGATTTTCTAGTATATAAAAAAACTATATCCTTTGTTCCCCCATTTTTAAACATAATTTTACTGAAGTTGGTACTTCAACATTGTAACTTATTTTGTGATACATGGTCGATAAGTTACGCTCAGTACTTAAATCCGGCCCCCTCCCCTAACTTAAATATTTTTTCGGTAAATTTTTAGAAGTGCATACCATCGCGATATAGCAATAGAAAATGAATTGTTAATTTTGTAAATTATAATACATCAACGTAATATGCGATTTTCTTGGCGGAAATCAATAACAAAAGAGTTGCTAAAACCGATTTATTAACGAACGAAGTCGCGGTGGTTGAATGATACGCCATGTTTGTTTTGATAGATTCCGTGGTCGAAGAAGTTAAGGGATGATAAATTCGCCTATTCTAACCTAACCTAACCTACCTAACCTACGTAACCTAACCCATATTTAGTAATTCGGTACCTCAGATTCTAAAGATCATCCGGGTCGTCGTCACGGATGCTGACGGCCTGATTATATTATTATTGTACCTCGAGCAATTAACAAACGACGGCAGAACCCCGTGTTCTCTCAAAAAGTCCAAGGAAACCCTATTGTCTTTGTAACAGCGCTTATTAACGTCACCTGGAGTTGGAGAATACCTGGTCCACAACGTGAAAGCCATCGTCTGACAGTGACTGGACTGGACGACAACATGGCGCCTGGACTGTATCCTTACGGCTTCGTTCGTTAGATATGCTTGTAGCAAGTGTTTTTGTTATCTATTTCCGCCAAGAAAGTCGTATATTACGTCCATGTATTATAATTTACAAAATCAATATTTAATGTTCTAATGCTATATCGCGTAGGTGTGCACAACTAAAACAATACGCTTTTTCTTTAATTAATCTCCGAAGAGCCCCCAAACAATGAATAAAATCGTTTGGCATTTACCAGTTACTACAGAGGACCATCGATCCTTGTATAGAGGCTACTGCTGCTGGTCGAACAATGGACTAATAAACAGATAGGTCATACTTTGGTGATGATGGCATGGCATCGGACACCACAGTAATGAGTGTCGTGTCATCTCGCCACGTCATGTATTTTTTGAAGGTATCAGGGCGTGTTGTAAAGCTCCTGGCCTCGGGGCTCCCCGCCAGGCAGTTCTGACATTATGTTCCCCAAGGTTTGCCTCGACGGGAGAGATTTAAACACGACAGAGGTACGTAGCTAACGCTGAAAGAGAATTGGTTGTCTCTCAGTTGCCTGATCTGGTTGCTTATTTTCTATGACAGCGATGTGATTGCATTTATAAGAACAAACATTATATTCTTGATTGTGAATTCGTGTAGGCTCGTCATGGTTTGATGCTGGTTATGTAGTAAACTGTTTTGGTGGGTTCAATCTATGGTTCAAATACCGATAGGGTTGGTAATTCATTGAAGATTTCTTGAATCCACAAATATTCCAGAGCTACTTTAGACGCGTGCAAAAACTTACTTGGCTCCACCAAGAGGTGTTCCACAACTCTGAGGATGGAATTAATTTTCATCTAATACTTTGATTGTTAGACTGGTATATACACTAAAACCTAAACTCAGATATTGATGTTCATATTAATATTTCTTTCCGAACTAGTGGAGCTTGGTTTTGTAACTCTTTATAAAAGGAAAAATCTACACATTCAAAGTACAGGGACAGGAAAACAGATCTTCAATCGAATGCCCAACAGTGATATTTCCGTCACGATTTCACCTGTTTAGTGCAGTGTCGACGACGGGAAATACACCGCAGCGCATGCGTGTCGACAGACGTGTTAAAAGCTTAGACTCGTTTTGTTGACCATATAACCAATGTAGCCTACGTGACATTGTCCATGCGCACAACTCAAAACAGGGTCTGACAGCATCGAATCTGCCTGGGGCGTTCATGGCGGTTTGGGAAGGAGGAGGAGGAGGAGGAGGAGGAGAAGGCGCAAGAAAGGAAAAAAATATATGTGGGAGGAGGTAGGACGGATTTAGTTCGATGTTTATGGCGAACAAGGCTAATGGAAAGGTACACGCGGTGTGTGTGTCTATGTGCAAATATACTTACACATGATTCGAGTATGTATGCATATGTATGTATGCACACACACACAAATATATATATATATATATATATATATATATATATATATATATATATACATATATATATATATATATATATATATATATGTAATCGGAGGAAAAAAGAGGCGTTTAACAAATATTTTCTCTTTGTGCTTACAAAGGAGAGGTAAGATAAGGTACCTGACTGCGATCAGATTTTCAGTAGGGATGAAGAAAGTAGACTATCTAATATCAACATTAGTAAGGTAGAAGTAGCCAAACAGATTGAAATACTTAAAGCTACAAAATCCCCGGGTCCAGACGAAATTTTTCTGAGAGTGCTTAAAGAGTGTAAATTTGAAATAAGCGACCAGTTAACAGAAATATTTGATAAGTCGGGAGACACTAGTTTGTACCTATTGCTTGGGGGCAGGCAAACGTTGTTCCTCTTTCCAAAAAGGGAGATAAATCGTCTATATGCAACTACAGACCAATCAGTTATAGGTAAAATGCTTGAATCAATAATTGTTAATAGACTCAGAGAACACATCGAGAGACATAATTTGATTTGTGGCACGCAGCATGGTTTCTCCAAGGTTAAGTCATGTGTGACTAATATTCTATTATTTTACACTAAAGTATATAAAGAGTCAGATAACAATGATTGTTACGATGTTATTTACCTTGACTTTAGCAAAGGGTTCGAAAAGATGCCCCACCAGAGACTACTAAATAAAATGAAAGTCCATGGCATACGAGGAAAAGTGTTAGAATGGATTAGAGCTTGGATCAGTAACAGAAAACAGCGGGTCACCATAAATGGTGTAAAATCCAGGTGGGGAAGTGTTACTAGCGGGGTCCCCCCCAGGTCTCAGTTTTGAGTCTCTTATTGTTCATTATGTACATAAAATACCTGGACAATGGGATCAATAGTGATGTTAGTAAGTTTGCGGACGACACTAAAATAGAACGCCTAATTAGGTCAGGAGACGATACCGAGATTCTGCAGGATGATCTTAACAAATTGTTCACATGGTCGGTGAAATGGCAAATAAAATTCAATATCTCAAAGTATAGCGTGTTAAACTTAAGGCTACACAACCCCGAAAAAATATATAACTTAGATAACAAGTTTTTAAAGTAAACTGAGTGCGAGAGAGACTTGGGAGTTCTAGTGAGTCCTGACCTTAAATCCAGGAAACAGTGCATTAGCGCCATAAAGCTAACAGAGCATTAAGTTTCACAGCTAGGACGGTTACGAATATAAGTACAGAGGTAATTATCAAACTCTAGCGTTAGTTAGACCCATCCTTGACTATGCGGTACAGTTTTGGTCTCCGTCTTATAGAATGGAAATCATTTCACTAGAATCAGTACAGAGGATAATTACCAAAATGGTACATGGGCTTAGAAACTTACTTAACGAAGAGAGGCTTAGGCACCTTAACTTACACTCTCTGGAAAGAAGCAGATTGCGGGGGTGATTTAATAGAGGTGTTTAAGTGGATCAAAGGCTTTAATAAGGGTGATGCAAAAAGGTCATCATATTAAGACAAGAGGGCAGGACTCGCAGTAATGGATTTAAACTGGACAAATTTAGATTTAAGAAGGAAATAGGCAAGAATCGGCTTACTAATAGGGTAGTCAAAGAATGGAATAGACTTAGTATCCATTAGTTAGCGCTGAAACTATCAGTTGTTTTTAAGAAACTGTTAGACAACTTTATGGATATGGAAGACAGGTGGTAATGGACATGGAACTGCCTTGCGTAGGCCTTATGGTCTCTTGTAGTCTCCTTCTTTCTTATGTTCCCATATATATATAGATATATATATATATATATATATATATATATAATATATATATATATATATATATACGTTTATGTATATGTATACGTATATGTATATGTGTATGTATATTATACATATACGTATATGTATATGTATATATATATATATATATATATATATATAATAGGCAAGAATCGGCTTACTAATAGGATAGTCAAAGAATGGAATAGACTTAGTATCCATTAGTTAGCGCTGAAACTATCAGTTGTTTTTAAGAAACTGTTAGACAACTTTATGGATATGGAAGACAGGTGGTAATGGACATGGAACTGCCCTGCGTAGGCCTTATGGTCTCTTGTAACCTCCTTCTTTCTTATGTTCCCATATATATAGATATATATATATATATATATATATATATATATATATATATATATATATATATATTATATATATATATACATATACATACATATATATATATGTATATGTATACGTATATGTATATGTATACGTATACATATACGTATATGTATATATATATATATATATATATATATATATATATATATACTGTATATGTATTTATGTATATGTAAATGTATATGTATATGTATATGTATACGTATATGTATATGTATATGTATATATATATATGTGTATATGTATATGTAAATGTATATGTATGTATGTATGTATATATGTATATGTATATGTATATGTATATATGTATATGTATATGTATATGTATATATATGTATATGTATATTTATATGTATATGTATATGTATATGTATATGTATATATATATATATATGTATGTGTATATGCAAAGAAATCACAAAACACACGTGATAAAATATTTTTGCAGAAACCACCGGGAAATTGAAAAAACAGATACCGAACGTTTTCGTCTATTTAGACATTTTCAAAGGTACAAAAAAGCAATACAGAAAGAAACAATAAATACATAAGAAGACAAGGATACTCGGAGAGGTCCCATGTTACATTTTATCACACACAATTTTGTCAATAATAAAGTTGTCCAATTTAAATAAACCCAAACTCATGTTCATGTTATTTCCAAAATTTCTTTTTATAAAACAAGATTCAATTATATTTCTTTCTATAATATTATTACAAGAAGTAATTATTTTAGAACTTCCCCAGTCAATATTATGACCATAATCCCTTTGGTGGACAAATAATCTACTGGACACTTGCCCCGTTCTAATACTATATTTATGTTGGCCTATTCTTTTTTCTAAGCCTTTGCCTGTTTGACCTATATAAATAAAATCACAATTTTTACATGGTATATTATAAATACATCCTTCTTTACTTCTTGGGGAATTTTTAATTAACAGACTCTTAATGTTGTTATTATTTTTGAATACTATCTGGATACCAAATTTTTCAAAAATGCTAGGAAGATGGATTAAATTTTCGTGGTACGGAATTGTTAGCATATTTTTATAATTAAATGGTTTGACCTGCGACGTATTAAGAAAACATTTCCTAGCTTTGATTTTTGTTTTATCAATAAGATGTTTTGGATATTTTAAATTTTCTCCAATGTCATAGATGAATTGTATTTCTTGATCCTAGCATTTTTGAAAAATTTGGTATCCAGATAATATTCAAAAATAATAACAACATTAAGAGTCTGTTAATTAAAAATTCCCCAAGAAGTAAAGAAGGATGTATTTATAATATACCATGTAAAAATTGTGATTTTATTTATATAGGCCAAACAGGCAAAGGCTTAGAAAAAAGAATAGGCCAACATAAATATAGTATTAGAACGGGGCAAGTGTCCACCAAAGGGATTATGGTCATAATATTGACTGGGGAAGTTCTAAAATAATTACTTCTTGTAATAATATTATAGAAAGAAATATCATTGAATCTTGTTTTATAAAAAGAAATTTTGGAAATAACATGAACTTGAGTTTGGGTTTATTTAAATTGGACAATTTTATTATTGACAAAATTGTGTGTGATAAAATGTAACATGGGACCTCTCCGAGTATCCTTGTCTTCTTATGTATTTATTGTTTCTTTCTGTATTGCTTTTTTGTACCTTTGAAAATGTCTAAATAGACGAAAGCGTTCGGTATCTGTTTTTTCAATTTCCCGGTGGTTTCTGCAAAAAGTATATGTATATGCTGGGACATTGTGACAAGTTGATGAAGGTGGAGAAAGAAGTCACGGATCTAGTTCCGAGTTTCTGAGTAAAGGTAAATATGATTAGTCGATCTATCTTCAACTTTATCACGTGAAAATGTATTTACCATAAAAAAACTAGACACGAGGTATTGAAATGATTCTATTTTAGATGTGACTGAACTTATTTAAAAAAGCGAAATCATAATATTGGAATTCTACGACTATCAGGCTTTCCCAATTAATAAAGTCAAACATCAATAAAAAGGAAGAAGAAACAACAGTCAGTCGGATGCATGAGGTTTAAGAGAACAATTTACTGTTTTGCACACTTTTGCATAACTATACTTCATCATTTGTATACAGATAATTTATGAGTTAGTACTATTAATTCAAAACAAATATTCATATCAGTTGCTGAACCTGATTCAATTTTTCTCCGCACAGGTAAAACAAGGTGACCAAATGTTCCGGTATAAATCACGACTTGTTCACTTGATCATTTACAACGGAGATTAATATTCATGGCGCTGCTTTGTCGTACCTGTAAGAAAGCTTCACTATCTGGACAACCCCCCTTCCCCGATAACTTTTATAACTTCTAATTGCGCCATAGATATTTCTATATTTCTCAAATAATTCTTTGAAACACGCAAAACGGTTAATATCTTAAGCTGCTAATATTCCATGATGATATGCATAAATCTCGACATATTTGGATTGTGCACATTTGTGGCCGACTGCACAATGACCCTAACAGCACCAGCCAGAGCTAGACTGATCACAAATTTAATCGGCATTCAATCAACGACCATTTGAGCAATCCATCACCACCATCACTACAACTACAAGCACAACTACCAACAACATCACCACTACTAACACTATCATCATCATCGCTACCAATGTAATCACCACTACTTGTTCCCACCATGAGCACCACTCTCACCTTCACCATCTCAACTACTCCACTAACACCATCTTCGCAACTACTACCATCACTTCCGCTACCACAATCATTTAAAATTCGCATGAAAAAAACAGTAATGTTAAAATTATGGGCTTTTGAGTTTAGGGCTACTGTCTAAATTCTGATGATTTGCATGAACAAATCCACAAATGATAAGGTTATGGGTTTTTAAGTTTAGGGCTACTATGCAAGTTATATCCTGGTAAACATCTCCCGTGTTCGTTTTCTGTGACATGCCATCCATTCGTTTAGGAGTTCGCGAAGGCAAGGTTATGTGACTCTTCAGTTTATATCTAATTATCCCTACTGGTAGTATGCTCCCCCTCCACTTTACCACAGTTTATGGGAACAGATCAGCGAGTTCTGATGAATACTAATCTCCGTTGGAAATGGTCAAGTGTGAATGTCAAGAATTAGAGTAAAACAACTGGTCATCCTGCTTTATCTGGTGGTGAAGAAATACAGCAGGTTCAGTTCGATAAGAATACTTATTTTGAATGAATAACACTAATTCAGGATGTGTATCTAAAAGTTGAAATATAGTTATGTACAAAACGGGTAAAAATAAAGTTTAATCAAACCTAATGCATCCGACTGACTGTGTTTTATGTTGATGCTCGATTTTAGTAGTAGTGGGAAGAATGGCAATCGTTAAATGCTATCTGCATGATTTCGTTTTCTACAATTCAGACATACCTGAAATAATAATTATAAACTTTGTTCATGCATCGTTACTACTTGGCAGGTTTGTGCACATTTCTTTTGTATAGCAAATCCATATTCACATGACGGAAACAATCGAAAAATGGATTGACTAATCATATTTACCGTTACATGTACCAGCAATCATTACTTATTAAGTTTGGGTTACCAGGAACTGCCAGCCAGTCGCCTGAAGTGTGCCAGGTTCAAATGTGGCCAATATCATACACAGCATTCCCATCCAGGGTTCCTTTGAGTCGAATAAGTTTGTTAAGCCTCACTCAGAATAAAGTCCTTAAATTTGTTATATTTAATGTAGTGGCTGTAAATAGGCTATGCATGTGTGTGTGTGTGTGTGTGTGTGTGTGTGTGTGTGTGAGAGAGAGAGAGAGAGAGAGAGAGAGAGAGAGAGAGATTCACCATTGTCTTGGATCACGTGTTGGACTTGTGATCGACAGCTATTTCCGTCCGAAAAAGAGCACAGAGCTCATACATGACTGATATATGGGGTAATGCTGTGACCTTACACGCACACACACACCCAACTCCCCGCCCACGAGAGTTGAAGTAACGACTCGTAGCCCAGCGATATTGAAATTATTTCAGCCCTGGGCGGGATTCGAAGTCGGACCGCCGTAGTGGCTGGCGGGAACTCTAACCGCGGCGCCATAGTGTGTGTGTGTGTGTGTGTGTGTGTATTTACCTAGTTGTATTTTGCGGGAGAAGAGCTATGCTTGTAGGGCCCCGCAGTTGTATCTTTCCGCATCCACTTCTTTCTTAAAGTTGTGTATAGTATAAGCACTCACTGTTTTCTCTTTCAATTTATTTTTTTGTGTCCGTGCGTGTGTATTTACCTAGTTGTATTATGCGGGAAGAGAGCTATGCTCGTAGTGAGCCGTATGTGTGTGTATGTGCGTGTGTATGCGAGCATCTGCGATTAAGTGAATGATCGATTGCGTGTGAGTGTATGTGCACATGTGTGTACACGTGTGGATGCAGGTGTTGGAACTGCGCCCTCGTTCCTGTAGGCCTAATACACATGTGTATATTTGTGTGTGTGCGTGCAAGTGTGTGTGTGTGTGTGCATGTGTGTGTGCGTGCGCGTGCGTGAGTGCATAAATGTGTGTGTGTGTGTGTGCGTTAATGTGTGTGTGTGCGTGCGCGTGCGTGAGTGCATAAATGTGTGTGTGTGTATGTGTGTGTGTGCGCGCGCGCATAGGTAGAGTCCCCTTCCCTACCATACGACACTTTTTCTTTGATCCTCTCTGCCGCCAGACATTCTACCCATCTTATCTCTGCCCAGTTCAGGATCAAGAAGGTAACTCAACTTCAAGTTTAGCCATGAAATGGCTGAATCTAGAACGTTTGAGCCCCGGACATTTGGGCCATGTGGGGTAGGGGGCTGCAACCTAAGAAGGACGTTTGGACCACGGGGGATAAATTATGGAAATAACAAGTGTTTTTGAAATGAACAATCACATCTATTTCCTATTATAATATAACATTTGCATATATTTACAAAATAGCACAAGTGAAATGGAACACACGCACACGCATGACTCGGTGGCGCGGTTGGTAGAGTCCCCGACTGTCACTACGGCTGTCCGGGTACGAATCCTGCCCAGGACTGAAATAATTTCAGTATCGCTGCGCCGTGAGTTGTTACTCCAACTCTCGTGGGCGGGGAGTTGGGAGTGTGTGCGCGTGTAAGGTCACAGCATTACCCATAGGTCGGTCATATATGAGTTCTGAACCCTCTTCCGGGAGGGTAATAGCTGTTAATCACGACTCCAACATGTAATCCAAAACAACGGGGAATCACACACAAAGGATTACAAAGGCAGAACATGCCGACAGGAGACCTTTTGGTCCATATCTAGGTCGGATGCGAAAAAATAATAATAATAAATTAATAAATAAAAACTATGATAATGTAAATAACAAATAAAATACATAAATGCATAGGTATAGTTAAATAATAAACAAACAGGTAAATAGTAAATAATAAATTAACATAACTAATGATAAATGAAAATCAAACAGACAAAAAACAAATAATATAAAATAGATTATAATCATTACAGCACCTTGCTTAGGTGTTTATCTAAATGATTCTTATAGCTTCGAACTAAACTATATTGCACTATCTGTGCAGGAAGTTTATTCCATTCATTAACTACACGGTTGGCAAAGTTGTTTCTGACGAGTTAAACACCATATGAGGACGGAGCCTTTATTTGTACGACGTTTCCCTTATTACAGCTTTTTCAAGTACAAGTTGAGATACATATGCTTGAGATTGAATAAGGGGAAAGGAGGGAACGGGGAGAGAAAAGAAGAAGGGGGGGAAGGAAGAGGAGGAGGAGAGGAGGAGGAGAAGGGGGGGATTGAACACTGGGAAAAGTTGAGAATGCTGGCCCAAACGCCCGTGGGCGAAATGTTCACAAAGGATGGTTTAAATATTTAAAAATTTTGCCGGCCAGGGGTATTAGGGGAATTATGTGGGGCGAGATTTTAAACATGCCCCTGTTTTGTTAAATAGTGTTCGTTCCTTGAATGATCGCTGCTTCTAAACATTTCCTGCGGATTTTGTCTGGTTCTCGTATCAGCAGCTCTGTATTCTTCCAGTCCTTAAGATGGTTTTCCTTGTTTCTATGTGTCACACATTCATTGGTGGTGACATCATGCTTGACATCGTAACGGTGTTTACGTATTCGTGTATTCAGGTCGTGTGACGTTTCTCCGATGTCAACTTTATCACATACTGAACACGGAATACGATAAACACCGGCTTTGGTACCCGGTGTTTGGTTGTTGTGTATTTTCGTCTTCGTGATGTCTTTTATCGTCTTGCTTGTCTGGCACACTACTTCCAAGTTGGTGGTTCTAAAGATATGTGTCAAGTTGGTGGCATCGTCGCTGGTTGGCAACACGAGACGTCTTGCTGTGCTGTCCTGCTGCCTACGGCTTTCCCGAATCTTAGCGGCCTGCTGTCTGCAAGTATCTAAAAGAAATCCTGAAAAATTTAGTGTTAAAAAGGTCTCTTTAATAAACTTACACTCTTCTTCTAAGTATTTTGTACTGCATATCCTAAATGCCCTAAGGAAAAAGCCTATTGCTACTCCTCTCTTGGTCCTTATATCGTGGTGGGAGTAGAAATTAATTAAATAATTTTTGTTGGTGGGCTTTCTATACACTTTGAATTCAAGCTGGTTACCGTGCTTAAAGATATGAGTGTCCAAGACGTCTCATGTTGCCACCAACCTGACACATATTTTAAGAACCACCAACTTGGAAGTAGTGTGCCAGACAAGCAGGACGATAAAAGACATCACGAAGACGAAAACACACAACAACCAAACACCGGGCACCAAAGCCGGTGTTTATCGTATTCCGTGTTCAGGATGTGATAAAGTTGACATCGGAGAAACGTCACACGACCTGAATACACGAATACGTGAACACCGTTACGACGTCAAGCATGATGTCACCACCAATGAAAACAAAGAAAACCATCTTATGGACTGGAAGAATGCAGAGCTGCTGATACGAGAACCAGACAAAATCCGCAGGAAGTGTTTAGAAGCAGCGATCATTCAAGGAACGAACACTATTGAACAAAACAGGGGCATGTTTAACATCTCGCCCCACATAATTCCCCTAATAACCTTGGCCAGCAAAAATGTTAAATATTTAAACCACCCTTTGTGAACATTTCGCCCACGGACGTTTGGGCCAGCATTCTCAACCTTTCCCAGTGTTCTATCCCCGCTTCTCCTCCTCCTCTCCTGAATTCTGAATTCCTAGGAAAGACCATCCGCTTGCGCGGAATCGGTTTCTGTTGTAGAGGAAGAATGTCTGTAAGAAAATGAAAATATAGTAACGTATAAAAGAGGGCTATTGCCACCGGGCGAATTAGCTAGCGATTTGGGGCAGTTTGTGGTCGTGGCTCGGGAGAAATTGACTGGGAGCTTGGACGGGGGCGCCGACGCCGGGAGTAGGATTAGGGTCACCAACAAAAGTTTGAAAATGGTAGGAGGCGTAGTAATAGTAGAGAAAGGTGGAAAAACGGAAAAATCTTTAGTGGGAGGTAAACTGAAATGAGAAGATGTAGTATAAGAGAAAGTTAAAAAGGTAGCGAATTTTAGTCGAAGAAAAAGTAAGTGTAGATGTTTGAGCGTGTGGCGTGGCTATGTTCGTGAGAGGTGTGTGTGTGTATCTTACGGGAAGTGAGTAGAGTTCACTTCCCGCGTGTAGAGCGCGTTCCTGTTAAGCCACAGGTGGGGCCTGAGTAGCCTGCTTTTCCCCAGGTTGGGTTTGAAATCCTGTAGAGCTGATCCAGTGGCGGTGCGAGAGGGGGGGGGGGAGGCGGGTGGTGTAAACCCATCTGCCGACGTCAACGAAGAGGTCGGCCGGCAGCAGCAAAGGAGATATATCTCCTCGCCACCAGCGGCGAGCGTGTAGAGCGCGTTCCTGATAAGCCACAGGTGGGGCCTGAGTAGCCTGCTTCTCCCCAGGTTGGGTTTGAAGGTCAGTAGAATTGATTCAGTGGCGGTGCGAGGGGGGGGGGGGCAGGCGGGCGGGTGTTGTATGATCTCTTTCCTTCCAATCACAACTCTGAAACCAGAGAATTGCGCGATTGGGAATTGTGTGTAAATGTCAGAAGTGTAAACTCGCTCACCAGCGTCAGCGAAGAGGCCAGCGTTAGGTTGCGGGCCGGTTAGACAGAGAGGTGTTCCAAATCTCTCCGTCGACCAGCCCGCGATCAGATTGAGGGTTCTGAGTGAGAGACGGTTTGGGCCTCTGCTAAGCCAACGAGCAAGTTGTGCGTGTGCCTCTTTTCTTCCAAGCACTACTCTGAAAACAGAGAATTACGTGACTTGGGAAATATGTGTATTTGTCTTGGTGTAAACCCGCCTGCCGACGTCAACGAAGAGGTCGGCCTGTCCCAGACCGGCAGCAGCAAGGAGATATATCTCCTCGTCACCACCAGCCGGCGAAGATTCCTGGGCGTTTGTCGAGAGAGCTGGAGTGCAGAGACGTCCGACCTCTAGGAGCGCTGTGTTGATTCTCCAGCTCCTCTCCTCCCCCTCCTCCTCTTTCTTTCCCCCTTCTTCTTTTCTCTCCCCGTTCCCTCCTTTCCCCTTATTCAATCTCAAGCATATGTATCTCAACTTGTACTTGAAAAAGCTGTAATAAGCGAAACGTGGTACAAATAAAGGCTCCGTCCTCATATGGTGTTTAACTCGTCAGTCTTGTCGGCAACTGCCACTTTCATGAAAAAAGTTGTTTCTACCTACTTCCAAATTGAATTTATTTCCGGACAGTTTGAGACCATTGTTTCTTGTCTGCTTCTCATTCAATGTGCAAATTTTGTCACTTTTGATGTTGTCAATTCCCTTTAGAATTTTAAAGACCTGTATCATGTAACCTCTGAGTCTACGCTTTTTAGGGAAAACAGATTCATATGTTTTAGTCGATCTTCGTATGATATATTTTTCATATTTGGAATTAGTTTTGTCGCTCGCCGTTGTACTTTTTCCAGTCTGTCAATGTCTTTAATGAGATTCGGTGACCATACGGAAACAGCAAATTCCAAATGAGGACGAACTAACGATTTATATAGCTTGTAAGGGGGAAAAAGCCTTGGTATATGTATGTATGTATGTATGTTAATGAGTGATGGACTTTTGAAATCAAAAGATCGCGCAATCAGTCCTAGAATCTTATTTGCTTTCTCAGAGGCTGAAATACACTGCTTGGTTGATTTGAGATTGTTACTGATAACTACGCCGAGATCTTTTTTACTATCCACTTTTGTTAACGAATTTCCAAATAACTTGTAATCGTACTTACTGTCATTTTTCATTTCCTTTAAGATTCTTGGATGCCAACCGTCAGGCCCTGGTATTCTATTAACTTTGAGTTTATCTATACACCTTTTAACTTTTTCGTTTGTTATATTTACCATAGTGAGTAAGTTTACCCTAGACTTTTCACAGGTTTCAGTTTGGAGTTCACTTTGAGGTGTTTCGTTTACGAATACCGAGCTAAAATAATTGTTTAAAATATTACACATTCCTTCATTTGAATATTCAAGTTGACCGTCAGCAGATAATAGTGGACCAATGTGATCCCTAACAACCTTTTTATCTCTAAAGTAACTATAGAATTCTTTGGGATTCTCTTTGGATTTATCAGCGATGTTCATTTCGTATTGTCGTTTTCTTTTCTTTTTTATTGTCTTTTTTTAAACTCTCTGTATTGATACATAACTTTCATAGTCATTAGATGCACCCGAGTGCATTTCTTATAAGCCTGTCTCTTTTTAGCAATCTTTTTTTCAGTCTCTTTGTCGAGCCACTTTGGACGAGCCTGATTTGGGGGACGTCTGTCCTTAAAAGGAATGTAAGTATGAATCATCTTAGTGAGCGTATTTTGAAATATTTCCCACATCTGATCTACAGGTCTTTCGCTTAATTTTGCCTCCCAATCTGTAAGCTGAAGCCACACACACACACACACACACACACACACACACACACACACACACACACACACACACACACACACACACACACACACACACACACACACACACACACACACACACAATTAGTAGACATAGAATTAGCTCTGGTCTTCAATCGAACATGTCTACAAGGAAATATATATATATATATATATATATATATATATATATATATATATATATATATATATATATGCCTTATGTGTATATATGTGTATATTTTATATGTATATATATATATATATACACTTATTATGTGTATATAATGTGTATATCTTATATATATAATATATATATTATATATGTATATATAAATATTAATAAGTATGCATATATGTGTATATATTAATATGTATATATATGTATATATATATATATATATATCTGTATATATATGTATATTATATATATATATATATATATATATATATATATATGTAGTGTGTGTGTGTGTGTGTGTGTGTGTGTGTGTGTATATATATGTGTGTGTGTGTGTGTGTGTGTGTGTGTGTGTGTGTGTGTGTGTGTGTGTGTGTGTGTGTGTGTGTGTGTGTGTGTGTGTGTGTGTGTGTGTATTTACCTAGTTGTATTTTACGGGAAGGGGAGCTATGCTCGTGGTGTCCCGTCTTCATATCTCATTTTATCTAAACTATTCTTAAATGTGTGTGTGTGTGTGTGTGTGTGTGTGTGTGTAATCCTTTGTAACTATATACCGTATATTCCCCGTCGCCTAAACATGATATACCTCTCAAAAAATAAATAAATGAATAAATAAATAAATGCATAAATAAATTGATAATGAAAAACAGTGCGGAGTATGATATGTGCCAAGATAGGAAAATAATTACATATGTCAAAAATATAAAAATATATATTCCCTGTTGTCCAAACATGATAAAAAAAAGACTGAGAGAAAAATATATGTTCCCCATTACTCAGACATGATATATCCTCCAAAAAGATAAAAAAAAAAAAAAATTCCAGGGGCCCCAAAAATATAGAAAGAAAAATATATATTCCCCGTTGCCAAAATATGATATATTCCCAAAGAGACAAAAAAATATCTCCCTTTGCCCAAACAAAATACACTCTGGAAAGACGCAGAGTGCGGGGTGATTTAATAGTGGTGTTCAAGTGAATCAAAGGCTTTAACAAGGGTGATGCAAACAAGGTCATCTTATCAAGACTTGTAGAAATATATTTAAATTGGACAAATTTAGATTTAAGAAGGAAATAGGCAAGAATTGGTTTACTAATAGAGTGATCAACGAATGGAATAGACTTAGTAACCATGATATAGTGAGCGATGAAACTATCGATTGTTTCAAGAAACGGTTAGACAACTTTATGGATGGGGATGACAGGTGATAATTGACATGGAACTGTCTAGTGTAAGCCTTCAGGCCTCTTGCAGTCTCCTTCATTCTTATGTTATTATTTCAGAGCCCAAATATTCACCTATGGTCATCTCCGTGGCCCAAACGTCCTAAGTTGCAGGCCCATAGGCGAAACGTCTGTGGCTCAAACGTCCCGTTACCGAAATGGGTATAGACAAGAAAGTTTTCTTTTTTCTTTTCCCTCGTGTACTTGTCGAAATTCAGAATAATGGTCGCATCACTAATATGTACCATAAGTTCATGGACGTAGGCAAGTACTACACAAACTAATCTCGCGAACTTTATTGCCAAACACAGAATGAGCTTTATCAGAGGTATCCAGACAAAATGCCACAAGACTTAATGTCATAATGTGGCAACCAGACAAAATGCCAGTCCTACATTTTCTTGTTAATCATAAAATCGCCCTTTTTTTTTTATAAATGCACAAACAATTTTGTACATCTGTTTTATTTTGTTTTTATGCAAAATTAGAACACTTTACATACAATGTTAAAAGCAATTAAGTTGGTGACATTGACATTCTTGGTGCTCTAGGTTGACCGGATTCCATCGAATGTTGAAACTGGTACCTGCTAGGAATTCCTCATTTGACTTGCGCCCTGCACTACGATCCTGACAGAGATTTAGGAGACGTCTTTGAAGGTTCATGCACTTTCATTTACTGACGTTTCTGTGGAAACTAACCAATTGGATCCTATGCATTTATACTGACCATTTTATTGTCTTGCTTTTTTTAGGACATCAATTAGGGTCCATACACGAGAGTGATTATTTCCAACCAGGTGGAAAAAACGTTTGTTCCACCTTTCACATTTTGTCTGATGGATCCACATCACTTAGGCTTGTGGCTTCATTTATAATCACACCATACTGAAGGTGTTAAAGAACAGATAAAACTCCACACACTGTGGTGAAAAAAGTCCCTTAACCCATTAAACTCCGATGACAAGATGTCTTGTCATTTGGTCAAATAAAACAAAAAATTATAAAACACCAAAATGTTTGATCCAACACCAGAAAAATATGACGTCATATTTTTCTGGTGTTTGATCAAACATTTTGGTGTTTTATGATTTTTTGTTTTATTTGACCAAATGACAAGACATCTTGTCATCGGAGTTTAATGGGTTAATACCGAAAAAGGTGGTTCGATACGTTACGATTTATCATAGTGCATTAACTCTTATGGGGAAGTAAGATTAACCATTTATCATAAGAACCCCAAGACAAGTCAATTACTCGACCCTAACCGAAACACGAGAAAGAAAAACAAGAATGTTAACAATGTGCAGCACAATATCACACGTCCATCTAATTCTTCATAAATAAAACTGCAAAATAACCTTATTTATACACTTACGAATTGCATGATGTCTAATTCACGGAAAAAACGTCGACAAAACATATATTATAGACATCTACACTAAACTTGACCAAAGAAATTTAGAGACGGGCCAGTAAATTTGTAAGTTGTGAGTACCGAAACACACACACGCACTTGTGTACGTGTTCCATGTTTGTGAGCGTCCGCATCTGTATCTTCGTATAACCATGAGGACATGCAGACAACAATGAGACAACATTCCTGACCTTCCCAACCTCATTCTGTCCCAAAACCCACCCACCTGCCACCCTCCCTCGTCTCAGCGAGCTTCCTCCGGCCCTAAAAGGACCCCAGGTACATGGTGGGCAACGTTGCCCACTGGCCGGCCGGGTGGGGTAGGAGGGAGGGAGAGAGGGGGGTGATTTTTTTTTTTCTGGGGGGGGGGGGTAGTGAAGTATCACTCCCACGGGGTTTGTTTGAGCCCGTGCGGTGGTGTTTATGTAAGACACACCTTGTGGAGAGGAGGTGGAATAGTGTAGCTAGTCAGAGGGGGATCTACTGCAAAGGCCCCGCTCGAGAGGGAATCCTTTCCACCCCACCGAAGCGCGGCTGAGCGAGAGGCAGTGGGGCGGGAAACGCAGCCCACGAACGGGAATTTCTTCGGGTTACTTGGGACCCAACAGCCAGGAGATGAGGGCTGGGTTCTTCAACCTTATTCAAATACCAGGAGGCCCTAACCCCATCATTCTACGCTCCTGTAATTCGAAACTAATTAGATAAAATGGATAATGAATGTGCGTGAAAGGAACCTTTTCACCAGATGCCGAAAGCTTGACAAAACGAACAAGGCATTCTGAAAATTCAATAATTATTACAAGAACAGCAGATATGACACTATCTTTGGCGATTTGTTGGAGTACCATACCTACACGAACTATCTTAATTAGAGGTCAAAATTTCATTACATAGGCCATTTCACTTTCAGTTACAGTCGCGGGGTTCAATTGTCAGTTGATATGACTAGTGATGATGAATGGGGGGAAGTTCTTACACACACACACGCACACACACACACACACACACACACACACACACACATATATATATATATATATATATATATATATAATGTATATACATACATATATACATATACATACATATACATATATATATATATATGTATATATATATAAGAACATTTGCGCTCAATTTATATCTCTTTTGATACAAAAATATAAAAACTATAAAAACGAAAGTTTATAAACATTATGCAAGTACGTAGAAATATAACATGAAATGGTTGAATTTATTATTACAATTAGGGTCGCGACTCCAGGCTAAGAGTGGATTTAGGGTCGCAGCCAAAAAAGGTTGGGAAACACTGGCCTAGTTGGTAAGTCACTGCCGCACTTGTCATGAGGATGCTGGGGTTCGAGTCCTTGGCAGTAAATTTCAATTTCTGCATGTCGGCCTTGATGGCTTAGAATCAAAGTGCATTGTGGTTGTTTTAAATGTGTATATATATATATATATATATATATATATATATGTATATATATATATATATATATAAATATATATATATATATATATGTGTGTGTGTGTGTGTGTGTGTGTGTGTGTGTGTGTGTGTGTGTGTGTGTGTGTGTGTGTGTGTGTGTGTGTGTGTATGTGTGTGTGTGTGTTTGTATGTGTGTGTGTGTGTGTGTGTATTCGTTTGTGTGCGTGTGTGTATGTGTGTGTGTATGTGTGTATGTGTGTGTCTTGGATCACGTGTTGAATTCATGATCGACAGCTATTACCCTCTTGGAAGATAGCTCAGAATTTATATATGTCTGATCTATGGGTAATGCTATGTGTGTGTGTGTGTGTGTGTGTGTGTGTGTGTGTGTGTGTGTGTGTGTGTGTGTGTGTGTGTGTGTGTGTGTGTGTGTGTGTGTGTGTGTGTGTGTGTGTGTGTGTGTGTGTGTGTGTGTGTGTGTGTGTGTGTGTGTGTGTGTGTGTGTGTGTGTGTGTGTGTGTGTGTGTGTGTATGTGTGTGTGTGTGTGTGTGCGTATGTTTGTGCGTGTGCTCGCGCGAGTGCGGGTGTGTATGTGTGTGTGTGTATGCGTGTGTGCGCTCGCGCGGGTGTGTGTTTGTGTGTGTGCGTGCGCGTGTATGTATGTGTATGTGTGTGTGTGCGCGCGAGCGCGGGTGTGCATGTGTGTGTGCGTGCGCGTGTATGTGTATGTGCGTGCACGTGTATGTGTATGTGCGTGCGCCTGTATGTGTGTGCGCGCGAGCGTGTATGTATGTGTGTGTGCGAGCGCGTGTATGTGTGTGTGCGCGTGTATGTGTGTGTGTGTGCGCCCGCGCGTGCATATGTATGTGCGTGCACGTGTATGTGTATGTGCGTGCGCGTGTATGTGTGTGCGCGCGAGCGTGTATGTGTGTGCGCGCGCGTGTATGTGTGTGTGTGCGCGCCCGTGCGTGCATATGTGTGTATGCGCGCACGTGTGTGTGTGTGTGTGTGTGTGTGTGTGTGTGTGTGTGTGTGTGTGTGTGTGTGTGTGTGTGTGTGTGTGTGTGTGTGTGTGTGTGTGTGTGTGTGTGCGTGGTGTATATATATATGGACCAAGGGTCATTTTCCCCATATATGGGTAAGGGGTAGCTAAGCACTCATCTCAAAGAAATTCCAGCGCCAGCCACCACTCCCATCTCAGTACCTCGGGGACGTAGGGTCATGCTGTTCCCCGCCAGACTATTTGGGGCAAGAAGCAATGCAGTGAGGTACAGCGCCTCCACAGGAGGCCCCGACAGATGGAACTGGTTTACCCTCCCCCACATCTCTTCACCCACTCGAAAATGAATTATATATGAATCATATAAGAAGAACACCCCTATGAGAACCGTTATAATGGCAGCGTGGACCAATGAACACGAATGTATTCAGTATTTAGCGACACCGAAGTACATTTCATCAGAAGTTTTAGGGAAAATGACGTAGATGCCATATCCTCCCACGTAATCATGAATAGTACTTTTACTTATTTATCTATTTACTTATTTTATTTATATTTTTATTTATCTGTTTATTTATTCATATATTTATCGATTTATATAATCACTTACTTATTTACTTATTTATTTATTAATCTATTCTTATCTATTTATTTGTTTGTTCATTTATTATTTTTGATTGTTCATTTATGAATTTGTCTATTCATTAATTTGATTTTTTATTTATTTGCGTATTTATTAATTTATTTATCTATTAACATATTTATTTATCTATGTGTTTGTTTGTCGGTTTGCTCGATTGTATGTCTGTTTGTTATTGATGTATTTATCTATCTATTTATACCACTAAAGGTTCAAGCACATGGTACCAAATGTTTAAAGGAAGTGCGCTACAGAATAAATATGTCTAACCAAATAAAATCTTAGGCATTAAACAGACTAAAGAAGACTGGTAAGGTAATAACCCGTAAAAGAAAAAGTCGTGAGCTTGGGACATTGCGGTCTACAGCCACAAGACAGTCACCATTCCTTTTGCTTCGGAGATATGGAGCACGAAGAATCTAGTGGAGCAGCATTCTTCATCAAAGAAGAAGTGAACGACGAATCGAATTACGGGAGACTGATAGTAAGCTTTAATTTTTCCAGTCCGAAGTAAAACAATTATGGCGATGGTTTCGAAACAGTCGAAGATTATTGTTCTAAGATGAGTGACCAAAGATCCTCAAAACTAATTTAGGAATGGTATCACTTTTGGTTTGTAAATATGTAATAAATAAATAAAAAAAAACATCCTATAAAGCTCCCAAAACGTGTTTCCGAAAGACAGAGTTTAAAAACAGAGCATGACTATGGTGTATGGATCCCAAACGTGGAAGTTGACGAAAGCAATGGAGATTTAAACTAAAGAACACTTAGGAAGTAACGGGGAGATGGAAATGACACTAAAGGAGGTAAGAGACCAGACCAAATTAAAAAAATAAATAAATAGATAAAAATTGTCGAGACGGTAAAGGAACAAAAGTGAAAGTGGCTGGACAGGTCGTCATAAAAGAAGATACCAGATGGAGGAAATGTGTTAATGACTAGACACCGATGGGTGGTAAGCGCGGGAGGAGACAGAACAGAAGATGGAAGAACGCTACGGAATCCTGGGATGATATCTTGGGAGAAGTTTTCGTTTAACAGTGGACTTTGTATACTGGATATCTTGGCAAGCAAGCCCTCTTGCTTGTCTGAGCGAACCCACGTACTGCTGCTGCTTCCGCTTCTTCTTCTTCTTCTTCTTCTTCTTCTTCTTCTGCTGCTGCTTCTTCTTTTTCTTCTTCTTCTTCTGCTTCCTCTGCTTCCTCTGCTTCTTATTCTTCTTATTCTGCTGCTGCTGCTGCTGCTTCTGCTTCTGCTGCTTCTTCTTCTTTTTCTTTTTCTTTTTCTTTTTCTTCTTTCTGCTTCTGCTGCTGCTTTTCTTTTTCCTCCTTTTCCTCCTCCTTACCTCCTTCTCCTCCTCCTCCTTCTCCTTCTGCTTCTGCTGCTGCTGCTGCTGCTGCTGCTCCTCCTCCTCCTCCTCCTCCTCGTTTTCTTCTCGTTCAAGGCTCTGGCTTGCGGGGCTCAGAGCTGTTGCTGCTGCTG
Organism: Oratosquilla oratoria; assembly: GCF_046742065.1. Taxonomy (NCBI): domain Eukaryota; kingdom Metazoa; phylum Arthropoda; class Malacostraca; order Stomatopoda; family Squillidae; genus Oratosquilla; species Oratosquilla oratoria. The sequence goes on along the minus strand of NC_134777.1, from coordinate 35,769,755 downwards.
CCAATCGAGGTTCTCATTCGCCTCAGGTCAAGACTGACCTTGCACGGGTACAAAGGAATTTAATATATTCTTCCCTTCTCATTTGAATGAAGGAGCCTCCGCTTCAACAATCATCAAGACATGTTGAGGAGATTGCAAACAAAAATCTTTACTGCTGGTAAACACAAACATATTACAAGCGAGAACTATTTCAGACTCGCACACAATAAGACCACATATACAAGTACTAACACATGTAAGAATATACACACACTTGATAAATGCATGTTATATGTGCACGCAAAACGTATGTTTGTGAATTACGCTGAAATAGGGGTGCGTCGTATGAACTGTTACAGAATAATGTTACAAGCAGGAAATGTGTGGAATTGAGCGCGGCCAAGTAATGCGTGAAAAAAGGATAAGGGTCTGGTTTTTGGGATTGTGGTAAGCAGGAAGAGGAGGGAGACACTATTTATTTCAAGAGGGAGATTATCTCCACCAACCCTGCTGAATAGAAGGCCCATAATTCTCAGATGCTGCTGCTTCAAAGTCTTTCATAATTTCATAACATTGTCATCACATTGTTGTATGCATCTCGCCTTTGAGGTGACCCTACTTTTCAGTTTCTAGAATACATGACTGTTTGTTTGTTTGTTTATGTATTTTTCATTTATTTATTTATTTATTTATTTATTTATTTATTTATTCATCTATATATCTATTTGACTATTCATCTATCTATCTAATTATTTTTCTTTTATTTATTTATCATTATATATTCTTTATTCATCCATTTATTCATCTGCTTACTCATTTCTATATTCATCTATCTGTTTACTTATTTACTTCTTTATTCGTTTCTATATTTATCTAAATGTTAACTTATTTATTTATTTATTTATTATTCATTTCTGTATGTCTAATTCACACTAATGAAGGTATTTAATATGGTTTTCAAGTACAAATCATGGATGCAACATAAGCGTATTTGTTATTCCAAAGACCCAATCCCATGACGACTTTTGCCAAGTTAGACTCAAAAGACTTCAAGTGACGCCACCACCTAGGATGAGAGGCTGCCTAGCCTAAAGGTGCCGCGTTGGTGGGTTCTCAAACCCAATATACCTTGGGCTTATCTCCTCTTCATTTAGAGCCCAGGGGTTCTCAACATCTCTCCCGTTACGCACCACGAGAGTCCTCAGACCATCGACCCGTACCTCCGTTAACCTGTCACAGAATTTAGAATGGAAATATATTAAGACTAATTAAGTATGCAATGATACCGCAATGGAAATCATATGGTTACAGTCGTAATGACTTTATTCATCAGTTAAGCATTAACATAAAAAACAATGTACAGTGATACTGCACACGCATGAGTAAATCCTTCGATAGTCATCTAAGTTCCCCTGTCAACCGTCCCACAAAACCCAGGTTGAGAACCCGTGCTTCAGATGAAGTGATTAGTCTACACACCAACACACACCATATTTTACATTCGTGATATGCATCAGTCATCGATGACAGGGAATACCACAAAATGGTGTGAACGGCACTGTTACGATATCCAACGACACGACGCAAAATTTTATTTTAATTTAAAACTTGTACATTTCTTTTTATAAATATATTTCCGGGAACGGAACAGATATCTGTTTTCATCATGAGTTGCATCTACTTCTACAACTATCTTAGTAATTACGTAATGTTAGCAGTTATAATATCTTCATTCCTTCTCTCACTTCTTTGTCATCCCCCCATATCTAATTGCTGTCTTGATTTTACGCTGACAGTTTGTTCAATTTATGATGTACGATAATTCCCATTCATTCATTGTAGGTATTGTCTGTCAGGGAGTGTGTGAGAAGACAGTGCTACCAATGTAGAGATAAAATTCTCCCTCTCTCTCTCTCTCTCTCTCTCTCTCTCTCTCTCTCTCTCTCTCTCTCTCTCTCTCTCTCTCTCTCTCTCTCTCTCTCTCTCTCATAAAAACATAAGAATAAAGGAGACTGCAAGAGACCATAAGGCCTACACTGGGCAGCTCCGTATCCATCACCACCTGTCATCCCCATCCATAAAGTTGTCTAATCGTTTTTTAAAACAACTGATAGTTTCAGTGCCTACTACATGGTTACTAAGTTTATTCCATTCATCGACCACCCTATCAGTAAACCAATTCTTGCCTATTTCCTTCTTAAATTTAAATTTGTCCAGTTTATACCCATTACTGCGAGTCCTGCCCAGTTGTTTTATCATGATAACCTTGTCTGCATCACCCTTGTGCCTTTGATCCACTTGAACACTTCTATTAGATCACCCCGCACTCTGCGTCTTTCCAGAGAGTGTCAGTTAAGGTGCCTAAGCCTCTCTTCGTAAGGCAAATTTCTGAGTCCATGTATCATTTTGGTCATTCTTCTCTGTACTGATTCTGGTGAATTTATGTCCATTCTGTAGGACGGAGACCAAAACTGTACCGCATAGTCAAGGATGGGTCTAACTATCGCTAGATAGAGTTTAATAATTACCTCTGCACTTCTATTCGTTACCGTCCTAGCAATGAAGCCTAATGCTCTATTAGCTTTATTTCTGGCGCTAATGCACTGCTTCCTGGTTTTAAGGTCCGGACTCACCAGAACTCCCAAGTCCCTCTCGCACTCAGATTTTTCTAAAAACGTGTTATCTAAGCTGTATCTACTGTATTTTCGGGGTTGTGTAGCCCTACGTTTAACATGCTACACTTAGAGATATTGAAGTTCATTTGCCATTTCACCGACCATGTTAACAATTTATCAAGATCATCCTGCAGAATCTCTGCGTCGTCTCCTGACCTAATTAGGCGACCTATTATAGTGTCGTCCGCAAACTTACTAACATCACTATTTATCCCATCGTCTAAGTCGTTTATGTACATAATGAACAACAAGGGACCCAAAGCCGAGCCCTGGAGGACCTCGCTAGTAACATTGCCCCACCTAGATTTTATTCCATTTATGGTGACCCGCTGTTTTCTGTTACTAATCCAAGCTCTAATCCATTCTAACACTTTTCCTCCTATGCCATGCGCTTTGATTTATTTAGTAGTCTCTGGTGTGGCACCTTGTCGAACGCTTTGCTAAAGTCAAGGTAAATAACTCTCTCTCTCTCTCTCTGTCTGTCTGTCTGTCTGTCTGTCTGTCTGTCTGTCTCTCTCTCTCTCTCTCTCTCTCTCTCTCACACACACACACACACACACACACACACACACACACACACACACACACACACACACACACACACACACACACACACACACACACACACACACACACACACACACACACACACACACACACACACACACACACCATTTATCCCCTCCAATCAGCACAGGAAGGGGGGGGGGCGTTAGTAACATATGTAAGAGCAATGGCAGACATCCTAAATTATTATTTTGTGTCTGGGTTTACTATTGAGAACAACAGAAACGAACAGTCAGTCCCACCAAGACAGACAGTATCCACATGTCTACTTAGCATGGAAACTGGAAACACGATGTGATGTGTTATAAACTCAAAATATGCAAATCGCCTGGACCAGACAAAATTTATCCAAGAATACTCAAGGAAATTAAATAAGCAATCTGTAAGC
>NC_134777.1:35753646-35756146 GCF_046742065.1 Oratosquilla oratoria | reverse complement strand
CACTTGTCGCCTTTCTTTGGTACTTTACATATAATGGCTTTTCCCCAATCCTCTGGTACACTACCTTCACACCAAGCTACATTGAAAATTCTCGTTAGCCACGCGACTGTGTTTTCATTTCCTTTTAGCAGCTCTACAGGTATGCCATCGCATCCAGGACTTTTTCCATTTTTCATTTTACTGATGGCAACTCTAGTTTCTTCGATAGATATTTCGTGGTAGTAGTTTAGTCTCAGGCTGGTGTTTTCACACTCATCGTCTAATTCCTGAGGATTCAATAATTCTGAGAAATATTCTCTCCACCTTTCATCTAATTCGTTCTCATCTGTTAGTAACACTCCGTCTTTATTCTTAATTGTATTTACTACTGTTTCTTCGCCACTTTTATAACTCTTCGCCAAACTATATATGAGCTTCCTAGTTTCCAGCAGATCCTCTTCAAGCTCTTTTCCCAATTTCTTCCAAGAATCTCTCTTGGCTCTTGCTTTTACTGTCCCTGCTTCGTTTCTTGCTGTTTCGTATTCCAATCTATTTTCTGGGGTCCGTCTTCTCATCCATCTTCTAAAAGACTGACTCTTCTTTTTAACAACATCCCGGACTTCATCCGTCCACCATGTAGTTTTCTTTTTTCTCCCACCACTAATTTTCTTGGTCTCCAGGACCTCTTTTGCTATTTTTGTAATTTTATCCTTCATGCCTATCCATTCTTCTTCAATGTCTCTGGTTTCTTCCGGCTCGCTCAGATAAACTTCTGAAATCTTTTCCTTATATAATCTTGCCTTTTCTGGTTCTTTTAGATTCTCTAATTTAATTCTTTCTCTGACTAGTTTTTTCACTGGCTTTGGCTTCCTAATGTTTAGTTTCGCAAGAACTAAACGATGATCCGAGTCAAAGGAAACCGATGGTATGCTCTTGACATCTTTGAAAAGTTTCTTGTTAGTTGTTAACATAAAGTCAATCAGTGATTTTTCAGTATATTCACCAGTTACGCTATTCCACCGATACCAGCTCCATTTATGACTTTCTCTATGCTGGTAAAAGGTATTCATCACAGACATGCTATTACCTATGCAGAAATCTATCAGTCTTTCTCCTTCATCATTTCTTTCTCCAACACCATGTGCACCGATGACGTTTTCTATATTATTCCTCTGTCTTCCTACATGTGCATTCATGTCTCCCATGACAACTTTGATAGTATTTCCACATGAATCCAGGGTACTTTGTAGTTTTGTATAGTATTCTACTTTTTCTTCTTGAGGCCTTCCCTGGTGAGGTGCATATACCTGCACAAAAGTTATTCTTTCTGCATCCACTTTTATTGTTATTGCTAGAATTCTTTCATTAATATAAAAAATGTTCTCTACTTTTTCTGCAATAGTTGGTGTTAGAATAAAAGCCACCCCGTATTTTCTTTCATTATCCATTCCTTTGAAAATTAGCTGGTAGTTGTTGTGAATTACTTTTGTTCCCTCTCCAAGAAGTCTGGTTTCACATATTCCCATTATTTCAATGTTTCTGTCAGTCATCATGTCTACGACTTCTTCCAGCTTATCATTCATTGTAGTGGCATTGATGGTTGCTATTCGTGTATTCCTTAAAGAAGGTCCAGTGTCTATGAGGCATAATGAGTTTATGAAAATATTACGAACCGTATAAATCTTATGATGCGTAGTGTTCCAAGCAACGACGACATGACGTCACAATCTTCTGGCTTTCAAAGGACAGGAAATTAACAACTGATTTCCTGGTGAAGGTCCCCTAGGCTCCCGGTGAGATGGCACTTCGTCAGTGTCTTCTCGCGGCTCTGGACAAGGGTTGCAACCCTCGTCCAACCGGTTGCTGGCTCTCGCGGGCAGCACAACTACCCCCGGACGACTTCGGGCTGCGGCGGCCCACTCTTCTTGAGAACGATAAGAATCTGCCGCATCTGGACCACCGGTGTCCACCGCCATGACAGTCGCCACCTGCAGAATTCTTTATCATGGACCCTCAGGCCGGGAGGAGTTCCTGCGAGCCTACACGTGGATGCACACAGGCCGAGGCCCAGATCCACGCCGTGACGCGGCCGGACTGCGCTGTCTAATACACAAACAATTCCGTAAACCCCGTCAGGCCACTCACTGCGAAATCCACCTTTGGAACTAATGGTCTATCTTTCGGCAGAAGTCACTGACTCCACTCTCCAAGCCAAAGCTACAGCTATCTAGGGGGCCTTGCAGCACGCCCTGATCATGCGATCTCGTCCTGTAGTGATACATACGGTCTCGAGGTATGTTATTGACAGTCTAAGACACCCTCATCCTAGCGATGATATTCGCCTCCTAACATCCTCGTGCTCCTGCGGAAAAATCTGACTACAAAGAAAGAGCCTGACTTTGAACCAGGCATCGAGTCATGTCGGTATCCAGGAAAACAGTTTTGCTGGCACAATTGCAAGACCAGCTCGTAAGATACGACGGTTATCTGTGTTAGTTTTCCCCAAAAGAGAATTCGCTCA
>NC_134777.1:35736146-35743646 GCF_046742065.1 Oratosquilla oratoria | reverse complement strand
TCTCCTGGTCAACCCCCCACCCCCACCCCACATCGCCATTGTCACTGCTCAGGCCCAAAATGTCGACAAGTCCCACCCTCCGCAAGTGACTTGCAGGAACTTGCTGGAGTGGTTACACAAATAGATCTGAGTTCGGGGATTACCCCGGCAGGAGAGTGGCGAAGGGGGAGGAGCATTGCTTGGGTCGTTGACACGTCGGTGGCGAGAAATCCTGGATTCCTCCTGGTGATTTTTTTTTTTTTTTCAATAAAATTTATTTGGCATCCTTCATGAATATTTTTGGCTAATGACCAGATGTGGTGCCTTTGCTATCTCTCTCTCTCTCTCTCTCTCTCTCTCTCTCTCTCTCTCTCTCTCTCTCTCTCTCTCTCTCTCTCTCTCTCTCTCTCTCTCTCTCTCTCTCTCTCTCTCTCACTCACTCACTCACACTCTCTCTCTCTCTCTCACACACACACACACACACACACACACACACACACGGCTCGGTGGCGGATTGGTAAAGCACTGGCCTCACAAGCCAGAGAACCGGGGTTCGATTCCCCGGCCGGGCGGAGATAAGTTGGGTTTGTCTCCTTTCACGTGTAACCCCTGTTCACCTGGCAGTGCGTAGGTACGGGACGTTAGTCAAGGAGTTGTGACCTTGCTGTCCCGGTGTGTGGTGTGTGAGTGGTCTCAGACCTACCCAGAGATCGGCAAATAATGAGCTCTGAGCTCACTGCCGTAGGGTGGTGTCTGGCTGTCTCGACAGAGACTGCAGCAGATCCGAGGTGAATACACACACACACACACACGGCGGCCGTCAAAAATCATGAACGATTATAATTTCATGTCAGCAAATGTCATGACTCTTGCTTATTTTTCCTTACAAGGTATTGTGTGTAATATCTATTACTGAATGTTATATTTTGACTGTACATATCCGAATGAGTGTAGTCGGCCCTCAAGAATCTTGTTAACATGAAGCTTGAGTGCGTTGAGGCGAGTGGTGTGTCGAGGGGCGACTAATCAAGTTCGGCGTGTCGTGTCCAACTAAAGCGTGTCATGGTGTCGTTAGGCGTGAAGTGTAATAAGTGCCGACGAGTTTTTTCCGGCACTCGAAACCCGGGCTCACCTAAGAAAATGATGAAAGGGATAAATCGCCAACTTCTTTGCTGAGTTTTGTATTTCACCCCGACAGAATATGATTTTATCAACCCCTGCTTAGTTACTGCATCACTCGCCAGGTGGCTAGACGTGGCGTGGCTCCTTTACCATATTCTTTCATGTTTCGTATATAATAGAATTACCGGTAAGCAAAATCTACGTTCAGCTACACGAGAGTTCAAACTCTAATCAAAATAGAATACAAATGCCACACCACAAAAGGCTCTAGTTGTTCGAAGTGATTATCTCATTTTCGTTGACCGCATTAGCAATGTATCAAAAGTGGGTGAAGTCTCTGTTAAAACTGTGTGATATTAAGAAGTATTGTCAACTTCTCCGCCGATGTTAAAGATTGAGTCTTTGAATTGTGTGACTTAATACGACAGCTACAATTGCACATAAAAGAAAAGACGACCTTTAAGAATTACTTCACTAAATTTTACATTTATTCGTTCTGACATAACTTCCAAATCACACTTACATTACTTTTAATTTTACCTCTCCAGTATGATTTTTTCAATATTTGAAAAGGTTCCCCCAATACTTAAAAAAACAGCAAAGAAATAATATGTTCCCAGAAATTACGATTGTCACGTGAGAAAGTTTTTGCATCGTTTTTGGAAACCGCTCGCCAGCCCTCGATGCAAGCAGGCACGTGAATCTGTGACACCAGCATCTTCCCGCCACTAGCACCCAGTCAGATACCAGGTTCCCCTCCATTCCCATGCGTGGGGATATCGAATGCATAAAACTTATGCAGTCGGTATTCTATGTGGTGGGGTGGGGGAGATCTAGTGGTACCCCAACGGACCAGATTCACGCAGCGTCATAACACAATCGACGACTAATGCACACTAAAGAGAACATGTATGCTTTTATTTTACATTTTTTCTACGATTCCCCCTTCTTAAATCTTTCCCTTGTCACGTCTATCATTCCACTTGGGCGCGATATTGTTCTCAGGGATACATGGGAGAGCTGGTTATCGGCCACGAAATACCACAGTTCACCTTTTCAAAGACTTCAGTATCAACACTTCGAATTGAAGAAACCTCAACACCTTCAACACATTCTTTATTTTCCCCCGAAAATACTGTGCATCATGACCCGAATCTTAAGAAAAAAAAATAGTGAAGGTTGTGGCAGTTGCGTGTATTTGTTCGGTTGATGACATTTTTCTAAGCGACATAATGACTGTCATCTTGCCTTCCTTCTGAAAATTACGAATAACAATGGCGATGGCGATGAAAATAGTATTGATAATAATAATGATGATAAGCTGACGTTCCACTGGTCACACAAATATCGGGAGCTGTGGATGTGCTGTGTCTGGCGACACTGCTTCTGACCCAGGGCAGTGGACAAGGTGCAGGGATGACCCGTCATCCAGTAGGTGCTAAGATAAGAGGGAGGGTGGAGGGGTGTGGAGTGTATTCAGGGATGGAATGGGTGGGAATGATTTTATGCCTTTTCCTTTTTGGCTACCTCCCTTGTAAGGGGGAAAAAGCCTTGGTATATGTATGTATGTTTCTGATTATTGTAACTTTTGGTCTGTGAGAGACCAAACGTCGCTTTACTTCGAATTTCTGCTAACCTACCCTGTTAAAATCCTGCCACGGGGGAAGTTGAACCAACAAGGGCATGATGGTTCACTCAATTTCACGCTGCAAAGCCCTCTGTAAGGAGCACTGAACTAGCCCTCCGATAGGGGAGTTTGTGATGTTAAACTAGATCAAAATCATATTATTGTTATTGTTGTTATTGTTATTGTTATTGTTATTGTTATTGTTATTGTTATTATCATTTTACATAGATTCACAAGCAAGAGTTTGAAATTTCTTGATGTTTGTTTCAAGGAGGGAGTATTTCGGAAGTTTACAATTTTTTTTTTTTACCAGTTCCTGAATGACATTGCGATGCATATTTTAACCTTTCCTAAGTGTTCAATCCTATACTCATTATTTTCATTAACCGGACACTAGCGTAGCCTAGTAGAACTAATTCAATAATTCACCTAACCCACAAACTATTTTTATCAGCCGTTCTTTTGCAATCACATACTTGTGTAACCCAAAACAGAGTTGCATTGATTGTCCAATTAATTCAAATTTCCAGTGACGGTCGCTGGAATTAAAAGCCAGTGTGATCCCGTCTTATAATTGTCAACTGTAGCGTTCTGTTACGTTACGGTGTGTGACGTGTCGGTTGGCCCGTGACGTCATGTTGGCCGAAACTGTCTCGTCGGATTACGTCGCCCCGTAGCTACAGCGCGTGGCCTACTCTCCCAGCCACCAGTGTGGGTCTGTATTCCTCTTGACATCCCTGATAAGATAGGAAGAGGGCATTCGACGTGGCTTCATCTCCTCATCTTCCTCCTCCTCGCAACCGCCACCACCACCGCCACTATCAACATCACCATCACCATCACCGTCGTCGTCGTCGTCGTCGTTATCATAATCATCGTCACCACCACTACCATCACCACCACAACAATCATCACAACCAGAAACACAATCACCACCACCACCACTATCATCGATGTTGTACAATGCAAAGGGTTGTGTGGTGGTTGGGGATTAAGGTCTAGGGTGAATTTCTGTTCGTACCACCAGTTTTGACTCTGCTCCCTGATATCCATCCACTGGGCATGGTGGGTGGCTGGATGGCAAATTTTAGTTAAAGTCGGTTGTTTGGAGACGGGGTGGCTCTATAACTATAACTCCTCTTACACAATTGTCTCTATGTAATACGACTGAGGATGTGTGTATGTGTGTGTGTGTGTGTGTGTGTGTGTGTGTGTGTGTGTGTGTGTGTGTGTGTGTGTGTGTGTGTGTGTGTGTGTGTGTGTGTGTGTGTGTGTGTGTGTGTGTGTGTGTGTGTGTGTGTGTGTGTGTGTGTGTGTGTACGTGTGTGTGTGTGTGCGCGTGCGCACGTGTGGAATTTCCTGCTCTCCAAGAGGACAGTCTCCCTCATTTTATGTGCACTCGTTCCCGCTGCTCCATTTTCTTCTCGAGCCCTCGCTGCTGTCCCTGCTATGCAGTCTGGTCGAAGTATGATCATAATCTGCTTATCTCGGAATCCGCGTTTAAAAGTCCATTGGTAACAAGCACTTCTACTCCCAATCTCCCTTTGTCGACAGCAACAGAGATGAGACTATTTTAACACTACTAATCCAAAGAGAAATAACGTCCTTGAGCTGTCAGAACGGGGAATTAATCTGGAAATCGGCAGAAACCATTGTACCATCCGGGTGGTCAATGACTGCAGTAGAAATCGATGCCACTATAATGTTTAGTTCAAAGTTCCAGCATCCATTTCGATAAATATATTATGATATCTATAACTTTTTTTTACTGGTTTCCTTATCTACTAGCGCATTATGCTTACTGGTTTGTACACTTGTTTTACAATATTTTTTCCTTTTTTTTTTCTTTATCTTATCTCATCATTTTTGTTCTGCACCGGACCATCCTTGCTTTGCCATTGTAATCCAATTTTTTTTTTTTTTTGTTTTTGGGGGGGAAGAGAGCATTCGCAACTTTAATCCCACTCGTGTTGTTAGACAAAGAAACCTTGCAAGATGGTTCGTTATTACCTGACCTGTGTCGGTATTAACCAGCGATCTTCTACAGCTGTCTTGCTGTTAAACCAAGCGTAGTCCTCGCCTTTTGGATAGCTGCTACAGCCGCCCAAGTCCCCTTGTTTCCATCCACCTTCTCCTGCACATTCTTCTCATTTTCCTGATGGTGTTTCTTTATTTCTTTCTTTCTTTCTGTCTAATCACGTGAGGAGACACCCTTCACTGGAGAGTTGTTGACCTCTACCCGTTTTTGTGGTGTGCGTGTGTGTGTGTGTGTGTGTGTGTGTGTGTGTGTGTGTGTGTGTGTGTGTGTGTGTGTGTGTGTGTGTGTGTGTATTTACCTAGTTGTATTTACCTAGTTGTATTTTACGGGAAGGGGAGCTATGCTCGTGGGGTCCCGTCTTCATATCTCATTTTATCTAAACTATTTTTAAATTCATGTATTGATTTTGCACACACCACTTTCTCATCTAACTTGTTCCAACTGTCTATTGCTCTGTGAGGAAAGCTGTTCTTTTTAAAATATCTTCTATAGCTGTCTTTTTTTATTTTCTTTCCGTGTCCTCTTGTATTTCTGTCATCCCATTTTATCAGATTCTCTCTATCAGTAATTTCTATGCCTTTCATGATTCTGTAAATAGCTATCAAATCTCCTCTCTCTCTTCTTTGCTCTAGTGTCTGTAGTTTAAGTTTTTGTAGTCTCTCTTCATATGATAGTTTTGAGAGTGTTGGTGCCAGTTTTGTAATTGCTCTTTGTATTCTTTCAAGTTTTTTTATACATTTTTTTGTACTTGGTGACCATATCGTTGCTGCATATTCCAATCTTGGTCTTATCAGGGTGATTAGGATTTTCCTCACCATTTCTTCATCCAGGTATGTAAATGCTACTTTGATTGTTCTTATTAAATTATAAGTTTCTCCAAAAATCTTATTTATATGTTTCTCAGGTGACATATTATTCATAACAATGACTCCCAGGTCCTTCTCATTTTCTACTTTTTTTATTCCTTCTTCTCCCAAATTATATGATCCTGTTATTCTGTTTTTGCTTTTTCCAAATTCCATTATACTACACTTTTTTGTATTGAACTCCATCTCCCACTTCCTACTCCATTCTTGTACTTTATTTAGATCTCTCTGTAGTGATTCACAATCTTCTTCAGTTTTCACTCTTTTCAGTAATTTTGCATCATCTGCAAAGAAGCTCATATAGCTTTCAATTCCTTCATCCATATCATTAATATATATAGCAAACATTATTGGGGCCAGAACTGTTCCCTGCGGGACACCGCTTATTACTTCATTCCATTTTGAGTGCTGATCTCTTATCACTACTCTCATTTTTCTTTCTTGCAAAAAGTCTTCCATCCAATTTAGCAATTTACCTTGTATTCCTCCTTCATATTCTAATTTCTTAAGCAACTTCTTATGTGGTACTTTGTCAAAAGCTTTTTTTAGGTCTAGAAATGCACAATCAGCCCATCCATCTCTTTCTTGTATTATATCTATTAGCCTTGAATAGAAACATATTAAATTGGTGACGCATGATCGTCCTTGTCTGAATCCAAATTGCCTTGGATTTAGTACGTTGTTTTTTTCCAAGTATTTTACCCATCTACTTTTGATAATTCTTTCACATATTTTTGCTATTGTACTTGTTAGAGAGACTGGTCTATAGTTGGTAGGTTCTTCTTTATTTCCTCCTTTATATATAGGTACTATATTTGCTTTTTTTCCAATCTTCTGGAACTTTTCCTTCTTTTAAGGAACAGCTTATTATGCTATGTATTTTGTCTGCCAGTTCATTCCTGCATTCTTTCAGAATCCAGTTTGCTATTTCATCTGGCCCATGCGATTTTCTGACATCAAAATTACCCAAGTGTGTCAATATTTCATTCTTTGTTACTTCTATTTCTTCCATAGGGGGGACTTTTTCCTTCCACTCAATCTCTTCAGGTTGTATATTTTCCCTTGTAAACACTGATTTAAAATGTTTGTTCATAATTTCTGCCATTTCCATTTCCTCAGTGTATTCAACTCCTCCTTGTCTTAATTTCTCTAAGTCTTGTTTGTTTTTCAGTTTATTGTTTACAAATCTGTAGAATAGTTTTGGTTGATCTTTACACTTTTCTATAACATCTTTTTCATATTTTCTTTTTTCCTCTCTGCACTTTTGTACATATTCATTTCTATAACCAGTATATATTTTCCATTTTTCAGGTCTTCTGTCTTTTTTCCATCTGTTCCAGGCTTTGTCTCTTTTGTCCTTTAACTCCCTACAACTTTTGTTGTACCAACATTTTACATATTCTTTTTCTTGTTTTTGTCTTGGGACATACTTTTCCACTCCTTTTTTGTAAATTTTTGTCAAAATATTCCATTTCTCTTCCACTGTTGTTTCTTCTTTGTATATTTCTTCCCAGTTTTCTTGTTGGAAGAATTCTCTTATTTTATCAAAGTTTGTTTTTTCATACATCATTCTTCCTTTTCTATATTGTTCATTTCTTTTCATATATTTTTCTTCATTAAGTTCCAGTTCAATCAATATGTGGTCACTTTTACCTATTGGTGTTTTATATTCAATCTTGTCCACTATTCTAGGTTCAGATGTAATTATTAAGTCTAGCCTCGATGGTTCTTCTTCATTTCTATACCTAGTGTTCTCTTGTATCCATTGTGTCATTGAATGGTCAGTAATCATCTCAAGTAGAGCATTTCCCCATGAGTCATCACCACTCTTTACTGTCATTTCTTCCCAGCAGATTTCTTTGCAATTA
>NC_134777.1:35718646-35726146 GCF_046742065.1 Oratosquilla oratoria | reverse complement strand
TGGAAAGAATGAGTGAAGAAAGACTAGTAAAAGAGGTATGGAAGGCAGATGTGGAGGGAGTGAACATGAGGGGACGTCCTAGGATGAGGTGGATGGATGGGGTGAAGGGGGCTTTGGGGAAGAGGGGAATGTCTGTTGAGGAAGGAAGGGAGAGGACGGAAGACAGAGGTGAGTGGAGAATGGTTGTATATGGATGATGTTGTGACTGCATGAGGAGAAATGGGCGGGGGGGTGGGGGGTGGGGTAGTATGTGTGAGTAAATTTTGACGCAGCCCGAAGGGATTTCTCCCCGTCTTCTCCTTATATGCAAAGGGGGACGGAGAGGGGGGGTCGCCGATTAAATGAAGCGGCCTTGCTGTGGATGTACTGTGTCTTGCGACACTGCTTCTGACCCAGGGCGGTGGGCGGGGTGCAGGGATGACCCGTCATCCAGGAGGTGCTCAGATGAGAGGAAGGGTAGGAGGGGTGTGGAGTGTATTTGGGTGATGAAATGGGTGGGAGTGTTTTTATGCCTTTCCCTTTTTGGCTACCTCCCTTGTAAGGGGGAAAAAGCCTTGGTATATGTATGTATGTATATATCTATATGTATATATATATGTATATATCTATGTGTATATATATATGTATATATCTATATGTATATATATATATATATGAATATATATATGTATATATATATGAATATATATATATCTATATAAATATACACATTCCCAGATGCCTATTTCTCATGACACTTCAATCCCAAATATATACATTTGCATGTGTGTACACACATATACATATATCATATATAGTATACATATATAATATATATATATATATATATATATATGTATATGTATATATATAATTGTGTGTGTGTGTGTGTGTGTGTGTGTGTGTGTGTGTGTGTGTGTGTGTGTGTGTGTGTGTGTGTGTGTGTGTGTGTATGTGTGTGTACATATGTTCTTGGGTGTGTCGGGTTTACACAAGTACTGTAACTCTGCGGCAGATGGAGACATGGAGACACATGAATACAATGCTAGAAGAGTAAAGAAAAAACGTGAGCATAAGAAACGGATGAAAAGGTATGAAAATTATGATCTAGACAAAGACAGGCATGGTTAAAAATGTAGTAGACACTGTGCTGCTCTATACGTTATGAGCTTTGAGAATAAAAGAAGACAAAAGTGGAAACTATCTGAAGGCTATATTTGGTATGAAAAAAGTGAATAAGGTAACAGAGAGGAAATAATGTAAAATGTAGGGAAGAGTTGTACGTAACGACGATGAGCGGAGTTGCAGTGAGGTGGTGCAGGGCGAAGACAATACAAGAGAGTTGACGGGGCATACGTGGACAGTGAAAAGAAAGAGATGATCTAAAGGTGGACAGAATAAGTGTGTAAGATTGTTTGAAAAAAAACCAGCAAAGGATGTGCTTTCTCATTGCAAGGTGGAATCGGCGAGGAGACATGAAAAGAAGAGGGTGGAGAAGCAGGAGAAAGAGGAGGAGAGGGAGGAGGAGAAGGAGGAGGAGGAGAGGGATTGATGTACGTACACTATCCCCTTTTCTTTTCAATTAAAGTTGGTCGATATTCCCCATACAATACATAATATTATATTTGGCTTCTAATCATTGTAGAACGCTGGTTCTTAACCTTTCCACCACCGCATTATCTTTGCCTTCCACAGCTCTTGCTTTCATGCCTATTTGTTCCCTCCACAATTGTATATGTGTGTGTGTGTGTGTGTGTGTGTGTGTGTGTGTGTGTGTGTGTGTGTGTGTGTGTGTGTGTGTGTGTGTGTGTGTGTGTTCCCTCCACAATTGTATATGTGTTATATATATATATATATATATATATATATATATATATATATATATATATATATATATATGTATGTATACATATATATATACATATGCATGCATGAGAAATCACATAAACTCGTGATTCTAAATATGCGGAAAAACCACCAAGGAAAAAGATAAATTGATGACCAAGCGCTTTCGTCTATTCAGACATCCTCAGGGTACATGTACCCTGAGGATGTCTGAATAGACGAAAGCGCTTGGTCATCATTGTTATTTTTCTTGGTGGTTTTTCTGCATACATATGCATATATAATATATATATATATATATATATATATATATATATATATATAATATATATATATATATATATATATGCGTGTTTGCGAGAGAGAGATGTTCTTTTTTCCCTTTTCTTGAATCACCCACCGGCCACCCGCTTGGTAATTACTGGCTCCCCGTAGGCTAAGTTGAGACTTACTGGCACAGTAAGATGCGCAGCTGCCTTCATCCCTGCTATTAATGAAATCTTATTTATTACTGAAGTCCACAGCAGAAACAAAGAAAGGAGAAGTTGCGTTGTAAAAGGCAAGGTCACGAATGGGGTTGATAGGGACGGCAAAGATTAGTAATTCTTTTTATTATCAGCGATTAGATTATAATTAGGAAGCTGTTTACAATGGATTAAGATGAAAGATCATGCCGACTAAAGAGACCTCTTGGTCCATCAAGAGGCTAAAGGGGGAATCGCAGATAAAAAAAAAGGTTAATGGATGAATAGGTAGTTAAATAAACACATTAGTTCATCCATTTGTAGGAATTCCAGCACACTGCACAGGCGTCTTAGTCAAAAAATTCTGAATTATTGCTTACGCAATCCCTCTCCGGTAGGGGAAGCTTTTTTATGTCTACTTCTAGAAGAAAAAATATACGCCGTTATAATGAGAGGTCATTTTTTATATTCTCGTTTGCATACAGGGTATCTTTTTTAACATTGTTGTCGTTATCAATTATCTACAGAAAATATATAAAAAAAATAAGTGACAAGAGGCTTTCGTATGATTTACTAACGCTCTGTCCAATCTGTTGCACCGTCTTCAATAAAACTTTGGGACCATAGAGAAAGACCATACTTCAAATGTGGACTAACTGACTGACTGGTTGCCCCTCTATACACACACACACACACACACACACACACACACACACACACACACACACACACACACACACACACAAGCACACACACCGCACGCACCTGAACTATTTTTATAGCGTACCTTTTACACAGCCTAATCACAATCAAAGCTACTCTGTCTGATAAACTACTGAATTTGACTACGTTACCAGCAATCTTTCGATTGATCAAGAATACTAACGCACTAAATCTTTCTCTGTCCTTACTTCTATAGTAGAACAGGTGGCGACCATCTTGTTATTGTATCAGCCTTTCTTCCGCTCTTCGGACTTTGCTCAGTCCTACGATGTCCCACTTGATTTTTTCTAGTTCTTCCATTAAACTCTCCAGGCTGTGGTCTTCTGAGAGAGTTCTTACGTTATAAGTATTGATATTCAATTTCTTCATGTTGTTTAATGTCCAAGAATATATATATATATATATATATATATATATATATATATGTTTATATACATATATTTATATATATATTCATACTTATATATATTTGTATATATATATACTGTATATTCATATATATATACATATATTTATATATATACATATATTCATATGTATATTTATATAATATATATATATATATATATATATATATTCACTTATATATATTTGTGTGTATATATATATATATATATGTATATATACATATATTTATATGTATATTTATATATATATTCATACTTATATATATTTGTATATATGTATATATATATATATATTATAATATATGTATATATATATACATATATATATATATATTATAATAATGTATATATATACATATATATATATATATATATATATATATATATATATATATATATATATATATATATTGAGAGAGAGAGAGGGAGAGAATCCTAATATCCGCCTTCGGTGGTACCTAAGATAGGTCGAATAAGCAAAAAAGTTGGATGCTGAGAATCCCACTACAATGGGTACCTATGGAAGGGATTATTTTTCAGGACCATGAAAGCTCCACTTAGCCCTATGAAGGAAACAGGTGCCATGTTTATTATTGTATTACACATTATAGGTATTTCTATTAGTTTATAACACAGTCATAATCTTATCATGTGATGAGTATAACTCCATGCACTTAAAAAGATTAAAGGTGTTGATCTCTATAGTGCGTCATTTACCATTTCCAATATTATATAACTTGTTTCAAGGAATCGAGCATTCACCGACAACATAGTAAATGTATGCAACCATTAACAGCAACAGAAATTGTATCATATAGCATTAAATTGTTCTAATGATGTACTTGACGTTTTAGTCTTTACGTAAACGACGAATTCGGGCATTCGTATAACCATCCGCACCCCAGGAAGATACGCATTTGAAAAATGATGGCACGATTTTTTTTTTTGTTGATTTTTCGTATTGCATAGTTTGAAATGACAACACTGTTAAGAAATTGATGATTCCTTTACAAAGGCATTAGAATTTGAAAAAGTAAACATCTTAAACGTGTGAAGTATGAATGTACATATTATAATAAAATCGCAAATCCTGCACTTAACCTTAGTCGTGTTGTAATTCTGTTCAAGAAATTATACGGCATGTATTCACAGAATGAGTTTAGTTCTTGATTAGACAAAGATCGTGAAAAACCTGTCTACAATAAAGAATGTCATAAATCAGTGTTTTAGAGTTTGATTCGTGAGAACTTGATATGAAAACCACTTGTTTTTTTAACATCTCCCCCCCCCCCGCCAGGTTGGCGCGAAAACGAGTTAATACAATAGAAATACCATCATTATAAGTTTAATTTGTTTCGTTTATTCCCGGAGAAATACGAGAGCAAATTATGTTCCCGTAACACGTAGATAATTTATAAGATAATTAGTAATTAATATACGACACTCGCCTTCCTTTTGTCTCCGCCATCATTGTCTATGTGGATGACCGAGGGGAGCCAAAGGAAGTTTATATCACGGAAACCATACGTTTGTGGAAGATTCTATTTATGAAAAGTTGATGTGATTGACGAGACGAGTTGATCTAGGACAGAAAAAGTGACGAGGGATGTGATGAACCTCTACCAAAATAATATATATTTTTCACTTTTATAACATTTACCTTACATTTGTTGCTGAACGTAGGATGCTTACATTTAGCTCCGTTTGTTGACGCCATTTCTCACCGGAAGAAATGAAAACAAAACATCATTTGGAAATGCATCATCTCAACAGTAACACGCTGAAAGAGCCAGATGCGCTGACAGCGCCACCTAGCCTCGGCGGTACTAACGGGAAACGGGTGAACCATTTAAACGTTAGGTTGATCGGTTGGTTGCTTGCATGTTTTTTCTCACTTTATCCGATTTAAGACTCAAAGGAAAAAATACGATGTTTGTGTCTGAAGATCAGATATTAAGTATCTAGCTGCACATGTACATGTGTGTGTTTGTTTGTTTGAGTGTAAAAAAAATAAATAATAAATAATGATAGGTTTATTGAGATAGCAGTGATACACTGACAATAATACAATTGGGCACTTTTATGAGTAATATAGTAATTATTAGAGTGATATGCTTAGTCTAAAATTTATGATGAGTTTATTGTGCGGACAATGGATGGAATGGCACTGTTCTTGTATCGGTCAGTTCTCGGCGCTCTGATGGGCTTGATTTTGTTTGAATGCCGAGTTGCATGGCGGGTGGGTGTGGTGGGAGGTGGGAGGAAGTGACGGTGACGTGGGTGTAGCATTAGGTCCTGTCCAAACTTATTCAGTGCCTCACTGTGTTTGTCGGACAATCTTGGCAAGCTGAGGGTGGTGAGGGCGTGTTCGTATCCCTCATACTGATTACCCAAGATAATTCTGCACGCTCTTTTTTGCACTTTCTCTAATTTGCTCCTCTGTGTGATGTTAAGTGATGATGACCAGGCTGGGGAGGCGTACATGAGGGTGGGGAGTACGAAGGTGGTGTAGACTCCCTTTAGATCTGGTGATGGGGTACCAAGGGACTTCAATATGCGCAGCATGAAGAGTTTGTAAGAGGCTGTCCTGATGATGTTGTTGATGTGCTGGTTCCAGTTAAGGTGGTCGTCTATTGTGATGCCTAGTAGCTTGGCGGACTGGACCACTTGAAGGGAATGGGTTCCTAATGACTGTTGAGGTGTGTGTGTGTGTGTGTGTGTGTGTGTGTGTGTGTGTGTGTGTGTGTGTGCATGTGTATGTGTGTGTGTTTAAGTATGTGTGTCTGTGTATGAGTGTGTGTGTGCATGTGTGTGTGTGTGTGTGTGTGTGTGTGTGTGTGTGTGTGTGTGTGTGTGTGTGTGTGTGTGTGTGTGTGTGTGTGTGTGTGTGTGTTTTCTGAAAACCGCTGGGAAAATAAGAGATGCAATCCAAATGTTTTCGTCAATACTGACATCTTCAAAGAATACAGATATTTTACAAAAGGCAACCAATAAAAAGAAAAAAGGGAAAGAAAGAAGGAAAGGAACTGAGGGAGACAATGATTTCACTCAACCCGAGTCTGGGCAGTGACCCAGGGCCGTTCTAGTATCTCCGCACTTTGCTGATTTATTAATTTGGTGATAACAAAATCATTTAACTTGTGCAATCCAAAGTTTTTATATTATATTTTTTTATATAAAATGATTTAATGATATCTATTTCTACAACTGAATTTGAAGTTAAAGTTTTTGGGGAATTGTCCAAGTTGATTACCTTTAACTTGTAGAAAAATTCCACTAGATAGTTAACCTGCTTTTACATTATATTCATATTAATTTACCCTCACACTTTATTTCTTACCTATTTGTCTAGTGTAACAATTTTCACATTCCTTTCTTGGAATACTATAAACACAATCTCTATTTCTAAAAGGGGAACTTTTAATATTTCTTTAATTGTGTCAGAGCCCTTAAACACCACATGAATGTTGAACTCCTTAAGAGTGTGAGGAAGTCTTATGAAATTCTTATGAAAAAGGAGAACAAGATTTTCTTTAAGGTTAAAAGTCTACTTTTGAGTTGAACTATAGTGAGACTCCGTAGCCATTTTCAACGCTGTATCCACCATATGCTTTGGATATTTCAGTCTTGATACTATGTAAAGAAGCCTTGTTAGCCTCTTCATTACCTTATGTTTGATGTAAATGTCGTTGGGGTCGACATGACGTCACGTCTGCGATTTCCATCACTTCAGAAAGGACGATGTGACGTCATTGTTAACCACCCACCTCCCCCTGCGTGTGAACAGAGCTTGTATAAACTTTGGGTAATGAAAGGGAAAGGAAAGAAGAGGATGGGGGAGGGAGGAAAATATAGTGGACAGTTGAAAATGAGATAAGTATTAGAAAGATATTATTTTTAACCATATCTGTTGTGAGGTGGGAGTTTCCCCCGGCTGAATACAATTGTCTAGCTTTAGAAAGAATAGATATGCAAATTATGAAACGCAGCTAAAGGAGTTCAGGGGAAGAGGCAGGGGAGATGGGGAAGGGGAAGTAAATAGAGAAGGTCATGGAGATGGCAGGCAGGAGGGAGACTAAATT
>NC_134777.1:35686146-35698646 GCF_046742065.1 Oratosquilla oratoria | reverse complement strand
CTAAACAAGATGCTGTAATGATTATATTCTATTTTATATTATTTGTTTTTGTTTTTTATCATTTGTCTGTTTGATTCTCATTTATTATTAGTTATATGTCAATTTATTATTATTTACTATTTACCTGTTTGTTTACTATGCATTTATTCATGTATTTTATGTTATTTTCATTATTATAGGTTTTATTAATTTATCATTATTATGTTTTTTTTCGCATCCGACCTAGATATGGACCAAAAGGTCTCCTTTCGGCATGCTCCGCCTTTCTAATCCTTTGTAATTTCACAAATATCTTCCTGGTATTATTTGTTGATAATATGTGCGTGACGTTCATATTGTATTTCTTTATTCTTCGACAGTTCTTGTGGTTTTACAAATATGCATTTTGGAAATAGGTTATCAATCTTTTAATAATACTCTCAGTTGGAGAAATTCCCCCCCTACTCTTTCTAAAGGAAAAAAGCTATTGCTTCGTAAAAAAATATTTGACATAAAAACAAAAATACCTCCATAAAAAAAGAAAGAGAGAAGGAAAGGAAAATCTGAAAAGTAAAATACCACAATCATCCACATCAGAACTCACGGAGACCACAAGATTATACATCGAATTAAGTTATCTGGTGTTCGGTCATCTCGTGAGCGACGACTCCCACAAACAAAATCACGTTTTTGGCAACACTGGTTAAAGACGTACCGTCAGGTTAAAATAAACGGAACTATAGAATGCTTATTGATCGAGCGAATTGTGACTATGACGATTGGAGGCGTTTCGAAGCTGTCTGGGTGAGCGAATCCGTTGTAAGGGCAAACTACTGTACATTAAATCTCTTTCCTCAAGAAGTCCTCCGACATAATTATGGAACCGTCCGTTACTACAGTTCTGAGCGTGACGACCAAATCATGTGGCTCGATTTTGTAAGTGAACAATCTAATATGTGTTATAACAGGTTAGGTCTAACGCTTCATATCCTTATCGTTTGGTGTGGGCCTCCGACAATCTTCACAAAGATTATGTATTGTGAGGCAATTTGATTGCATAATTCTTACGCGCACAACCCTCCAATACGCGGTTCGACAGACACGTGTTTAAAGTGATGTGTGAACGTGTGAACGGGGTATTTGGTTATCGAACACGTTGGTTAAACCCGAACTGCCCCGTTCAGACGTTCACACATCACTTTAAAGACGTGTCTGTCGAACCGCGTTCGACGAACCGTTAGACCGTGTAAACCCTCTCTAAGTCGCATAGCGTTTCTTGGCGTAAATGCGAATAAAACCTGTAAAGAAGGTAACCGAAATGAAGAGGCTAGTGGAGATCCGAGCCTTAATATCATCAATACGGTGACGCCTTCCTCGGCTTCGTATATGAGAATAAGATATAATAGTAATAATAACAATGATGATAATAATGATAACAGTATAAAAATAATAATAACAACAACAACAACAATATTAATGATAATAATAGTAGTGATGACGACGACGACGACGATGACAACTGTCAAGGACGCCACCTCATCGAATGGTCCCGACTGCAGTCGATCATGAGGGCCCCCCTTTAGATAAAGTCTGCCCTTCATCTGATTAGAATCTCTTGACGCACATTATGTCACCGTGTTGAAGGGAAACCCTAAAAAATTAATAAAATCGTCTGACAATAGCAAGAATAAAGTTTTTAAATCATACGTTGGGATTTGATGGGTTCGTCGAGGCTGTCTTCGACCCTTCCAAGCAATTTTCTGGCCGTAATCAGAAAAAAATAACGTGATTGAAGAAAGCCAGTGGGCCTTGACGAGCTGATTCCGTGATGACGAAGTTTCTGGAGCGACTCAAAGGAAGGAAGGAAGGTCACGAGAGAGAGAAATGTAAAAGGAAATCACGATCGAGCCTTCGAGGTCCGTGTAATTACAAGCGACCAGTGCGTGGTATTTAGGTGTCGATCCCTTCCGTGCCAGGAGCCATTTTCCCTTTTATTCTGGCAGCCCCCCCCACCCCCGCACCATATTCTTTTCATCTAGGTAGCGAAAAGGGTATAAATAAGAATGGAGGAGAGTGCATTTCTATGTCCAATAAAACCTGTCATTCCTATCCATAAAGTTATCTAATCTTTTCTTAAAACAACTAATGCTTTCAGCGCTCATTACATGGTTACTATATCTATTCCATACGTTTACCACCCTGTTGGTAAACTAGTTCTTGCTTGTTTCCCTCTTAAACCTAAGATAATGTCGATCGGCTCTCTCTGTACCAGGTAACATGTTTTCTTTTACATGACCACAGCTAGCTGGACTGTTATACTCTTCCCCGTGACACTTGGCTCCGCAACCAACCCCTACCCCCCCCCACTCCCTCCTCGCCTTTTGGAAACAACGAAGAAAATTGAAGATAAATGTGGGTAAAAGTGAGGTGATGAGATGTACAAAGGGAGAGGATGGCAGGAAATTGAAAGTGAGTATTAAGGGAGAGAGACTGGAGGAAGCGGATAGCTTTAGATACTTGGGGACGAATTTCGCTGGAAAGGTAGGAGTGGAGGTGGAGGTAGAATGCTGATTGAGAGAGGCAAGTAAATGCCTTGGGGGATTATAAAGTGTTATGAGAAATAGATATTTGGGAATGGATACTAAGAGGATATTGTATGAAGGAGTGATTGTACCTTCAGAACTGTACTGGGCAGAAAAATGGAACATAAGAGAGGAAGAGTTTAAATGTGTTTGAGATGAAATGTGTGAGAAGTATGGTAGGGGTTACTAGTCTAGATAGAGTGAGAAACGAGGAGGTGAGGAGGAGAGCGGGGATGAAAAGAGAGTTGGGAGATAGATTAATAAAAGAGTATTGGGATGGTTTGGACACATGGAAAGAGTGAAGATTAGTAAAAGATGTGGAAGGCAGAGGTAGAGGGAGCGAATATGAGGGGGTGACCAATGATGAGGTGGATGGATGGGGTAAAAGGGGGATTGGGAAAGAAGGGAATGTCTGTTGAGGGAGGAAGAGAGAAGACAGAAGATAGGGGTGAGCGGAGAATGGTTGTGTATGGATGATACCGTGATATATGGAAGGGAGTGTATGGGGGACAAGGAGGTGTGACGGAGTACGTGTGAATGATATTTTGACACAGCACGAAGGGATTTAGATACCTGGGGACGAATTTTGCTGGAAAGGAAGGAGTGGAGGTGGAGGTAGAATGTTGATTGAGAGATGTGAGTAAATGCCTTGAGGGGGTTAAAAAGTGTAATGAGAAATAGACATTTGGGAATGGATGCTAGGAGATTGCATGAAGGGGTGATTATGCCACCACCATTGTATGGGGCACAAACATAGGACATAGGAAAGTAAGAAAGGAGGAGTTTAAATGTTTTTAAGATGAGATGTCCGAGAAATATGGTAGGGGTTACTAGGATGGATAGAGTGAAAAACGAGGAGGTGAGGAGGAGAGCGGGGGTGGAAAGGGAGTTGGGAGATAGAGTTGATGAAAGAGCAATTGGATGGTTTGGACACATGGAAAGAATGAGTGAAGAAAGCTTAACAAAAGAGGTGTAGAAGACAGAAGTGGAAGGAGTGAACATGAGTGGGCGACCAAGGATGAGATGAGTGGATGGGGTAAAAGGGGCATTGGGAAAGAGGGGAATGTTTATTGAGGAAGGACGGGAGAAGACAGAAGATAGGGGTGAGTGGAGAATGGTTATGTATGGATGATGTTGTTATGCATGGAAGGGAGTGGGTGGGGGATGGGGGGATTTCTCCCCGTCTTTTTTTCTACATGAGATGGAGAAAGGGGGTCGCCGATTAAATGCAGCGGCCTTGCTGCGGATGTGTTGTGTCTTACTGCATTGCTTTTGACCCCGGGCAGTGGGCGAGATGCAGGGATGACTCGTCATCCAAGAGGAACGATGCGAAGAGGGAGGGAGGGGGTGAATGAGAATGGAGTGTGTGGGGATGAAATTTGTGGGAGTGGATTTATGTCTGACTTGGGCTACCTCCCTTGTAAGGGGCAAAAAGCCCTTGGTATATGTGTGTATTATCATTATTGTTATCATCATTATCATTATTGTTATTGTTATCATTATCATCATTATTGTTGTCATTATTACTATATCATTATTGTTATCATTATTATTACTGTTATTACTACTTTGTCGTGAATGCTACCAGCCTATTTCATTCATCTTCTTGTTATCCCCTCGATAAGAGAGAACATGGAGAAGCATTTCCAGTAAATTATCATTATCCAATTGTTGTTGCCACCTTCTACGTCCCACATTTTTGGTTATCGTGTTATCACTTGTGTTTTATCATCATCCACATTCTTCCTCCTGCTCTCTAAGTCGTTTATCTGGACCCTTGCTCAGGGCAGACTTAGTGTACAACACTTTTCGTTGTCCTTTTTCCTTTTTTTTTTTTTTTTTTTTTTTTTTTTTTTTTTTTTTTTTTTTTTTTTTTTTTTTTTTTTTTTTTTTTTTTTTTTTTTTTTTTTTTTTTTTTTTTTTATACCAGATTATCTTTGCTTTGTTAGTATTCTTGACACGAAAAAAATAAAGAAATCTGCCACACTATGTATCATAATGTGGCACAAGTCTGTGGTATATACAGTATGTGCTGCCTTATTCTTACCTATTTTCTTCTCGCGCGACTGAAGGACCCCATCCACTGTACGATCTGGTCTTGAGGTCACAGAACAGATCTAGTCGGATCTGAACAGATTGCATCATGTATGTACGGATTCTGGTTTGCTCGGTCGACACACACGATCCAATGTGGTCGGATCCGACCAGATCTGTCCGGCGGCCTTAATACCAGATCGTAACGTGGATGGAATCCCTAAAACGAATCTTGTATCGTATTGTCTTGCTACTTCTCTCTAAGTTCCATGATTTGTGAGATGCTATTCCACAGAAGTGGATTTCTAAATAGGAAAAGCAAAGGTTTATAGGGGCGTAGAACAAAAAATAATAATAGAAATAAAAACACTACAAGTTGATGGACACAAAAATATTTCCTTCAACTATAATATGACCTCCAAGGCCTTAAATCTTTTGCCAAGGTCCCCCTCCCCACCCTTCTACTGCATCGATTCGCCTGGGTAACTTATCCGGGACACAATGTGACACGAGTGTCATCGGAGCAAAGGACCTTAAAGAGTGCCATCTCGTGAAATTTTATTTGAATCAAAATGGGCACAAGGAAACATATGGACGTACAGTCGTGATTATAAGGTTTTATCCACATAATTTTGCTGGACGAATATAGCGTTTCTTCGTTATCATATTATATATATTTTCGATATACAGCATTCATTTCATGGCTGAGGGACTGATATATATATATATATATATATATATATATATATATATATATATATATATATATATAATATACATATATATATATAATGTATATATATATATATATGTAAATAATATATATACAGGTAGTCGTCGACTTACGACCGAGTTCGGTTCCGACAGACAGGTCGTAAGTCGATCTGGACGCAAGTCGGTCTATATATATATACAGTATATATTACCCTTTATATATATATATATATATATATATATATATATATATATATATATATTGTATATTTAGCATACTGAAATAATCTTAGCATCTTTGAACTATGTTGTATAGTATTTTTAACCTTTTTATAATTTCATCTGATTTTCTTTGAGAAACGTAGCCTAGGCCTAAGCATATTGAATAAAATCCTATCATCTTTGACCTATGATATTTAATACTGTATTTGTTAACCTTTGTATTATTTTACCGTCAGACTTTCTTTAGGAAACGTATGCATACTGAATAAAATCTTATTATCTTTGAGCTTATAAGGCTGGGAGGGGTGGGAGGGGTGTGGAGTGTATTTAGGGATGAAATGGGTGGGAGTGTTTTTATGCCTTTCCCTTTTTGGCTACCTCCCTTGGAAGGGGGAAAAAGCCTTGGTATATGTATGTATCTTTGAGCTACGTTGTTTAATATTCATTAACTTTTTATCATTTTCGTTAGGAAACGTAGCCTAGGCCTACGCATACTGAATAAAGTCCTGTCATCTTTGACCTACAAATCCTTTTTTGTTGGTTACATTAAAATCATTGTAAAGCAAAATTAGGAAAAAAAATATTTCGAAACACATTCTTTTCGTTTACGTACTGTACCGAAAATATTGTTATCGACAACAGACTAGGCATAAACAAAGTTTACTGTTACATTTTATTAATCGCAAAACATAAAAATACAAAATGCTGTGCCGAACATTTTGTCATCGACAACAGACTAGGCATAAAAAAATATTGTTACATTTTATTAATTGCAAAACATAAAAATACAAAATGTAAGGCAAAATTAGGATTTCTTTATTTCAACAAAACACATTCTTTTCGTTTAAGTACTGTACCGAACATATTGTTATCGACAACAAACTAGCCTAGGCATAAAAAGTTTCTTATATTTTATTAATTGCAAAACATACAAAAATACAAAATGCAATGCAAAATTAGGAAACATTTTACTTCAAACAAACAAAATGAAAGAATATTTAGCTGGGTGGAATGCTGACGCTGCCGGCAGCCTGCGAAAACTATCGTACTCGCGTCTCGCAGCGTGCGGAGTAATGTACTGCACTGCCAGGCATAACATTGCAATTCTATTACTCTATTAAATGTTAGATATTATTGCACCATCTCGTGGTCGTAAAGTCGATCAGTCGTAAGTCGCATAGGTCGTACGTCGACGACTACCTGTATATATATATATATATATATATATATATATATATATATATATATATAAATAATATATATATATATATACTGTATATATATATATATATACTGTATATATATATATATTGATTTAAACTATGACAAATGTAACTGAAGGCGGAGGAAGTATACGAGGAATAATGGAAGAATTTTACTGCATTAACGTTTCGACCCTTAGAGTCTTGATCACAAGCACAAATAAAGAGTTCCACATGTTACCATTCTGCTAGCAAAGCATCATTCAAGATCTGTGACCAGATATGAACTTATATCTTGGACTGGGAGCGACTGCGATCTACTGTCAGATATATCCCGTTCTACACAGCTCTTAATGCCACAAGATAGGTATACGAGTAGTAGTATTTAACCGTTGTTTGCATTCATTTCATCATTGTAACAATATGTTATGATGAAACAAATCACTCATTGTAGTGAAATATTTCGAATAAGTTCATTTCTGGTTACAGCTCCTTCCGTCCGCATAACAAATTTCACTCATCTTCACACATATGAATAGAATCGAATAACAGTAACTTGAACGAAAAAAAAAAGGAAATCGCCATCCGATAATGGACAGGATATTCAAGATAAGCATTCAACCCTGCACTGCCGAAATGTGCCAGCCATGGCGCTGAGATAAATTTCCGTCTCGAGCATACATGTCCACGGTGATCACGTGATCACTCTAGTAAGTGGCCCTCTGCTTCCAAAGCATTTCGATCAAGGTATGTAATAGTTATCATTGTTAAGTGAACTTCTCTGAAATCAGAAATGTACCCAGGGATGACATAACACCATGTTTTCCTAAAATGTCTTCAGAAATTAAATGACGTCACATCGTTTTCAGACTTTCGATGATTTCGGACCCGGACAAGGGCGATGTGACTAATCCATCAAACCCGCTCCTCCTCACGTGAGAAGTCTTTGTATGTGTTTATAGACCTTGATATTCTACTGATTACTCTTCTACCACCACCGCCATTATCACTAAATATACCACAACCTCCACTTCCAACCCCACTCCCATTGTTAGAACCTCTGCCACAGGCAGTTCAGCCTTGCTTATCGCCCCCTACCGATAAAAAAAGAATAGAATAAAATAACTAAAACAATGAAATAATTTGATAAGGTGCATTTGATAAATTAACCAATTGCTTCCCAGCAGCTCCTCGAATCTCGCCCTCAAATATCACTCTCCTTCCCCAAAGTTCATCGATTGATTATATTATCACAGTATGCCGGTGATGCTTCGGTGTTGAGGGTTTCTGGATGGGTGGATGAGGTTCACTTCGCTATCTGGACGAACTCGAAGTAAGTGTTTTTAGGCCATCCCTGATAGCATCATTTCGGGCAGCGGTTCCCGAAACAGAGGGTGAATGGACCTCCAAGGAGAAGCGTAAGGTGCTCACCGTATGCCATGAATGAATACACAATCGATCCCAGATTAATGTTTTCTCTTGGGAATCTGTGACTTTTCTTGCGTCCACGGGAATTTCTATATGTGTGATATTCCATTTACATCGGTGGGCCTGCGACAAAGAGGACAGTCCCCAAAGAAGCACAAAGCGGACAGAAGGCCAACCGACACCTTAACGCCATCTCCACCCGGAGGCGCGACCCCGAAGGGCCGATCTCTAGTCTCCGGAAGAAACCCAAGTTTACTCGTATTTTCACTCTCTTTAAATATCCCCCTTTTTTAACTTGCAGATGCCTGCTCTCCATCTACTGAAAGCCGATGATATAGAAACAAATTTATCCCTTAACATGCTATAAAGGCCCCAGACCAATTCCACGTGCACAAACATCAATCCTTCGCAATAATTGCTATTCACGGGTCTATACTGAATGCACCAAACATAAATACATTACAATAAGCTAGATATTAGATCTGAAAACACCCAAATGAGATGAGCACAATTTAAACATCCCCCAGATAAACATTGATAATGTCAACACTCACATAGAATTACATGCAGTTCTACACAAACAAGATGCACATAAAACACTGATACGGAAGAAAAAGCTCGCACCACAGTCTTCACCCCCACTCATCCTAAACTACACCACAATTGGAAAGGACAGATGACATTACATAGGCGGAGTTATCACATTGATACACTAAATTATACAATTAGCTTAGGAAAGATACAAATGAGGACGAACATGCAAAGACACGGGAGTTAATAAAGAAAGCTAATATAGATTAATAACCAGGGGTCAGGTTGGAGATAGATAATTAATTGATGTTAAATGAGCCTGATATTTTGTACTTAATAGAGACCATACTCCCAAGAAGTGTTTATCTTCAGCTGTAAGATAATTTGTACATCATCTGGAAAAGAGACAGAGAAGGTAAAATGGGTGTTGGGGTGATGGTCATTGTGAGAAATGACACAGCGGTGGATAACGTGAATTCGAAACTGAAGCAATCCATCTGAAAATTAGAACAAATAAGGGGGATAGGAGACACTTCATGGTTGTATACGTTAGTAAGAGGCTGAATGTCAAGAAATTTTGTCAGACATAACTAGAGATGCAACTAAAAAAAACCGTGCTGTTTTTTTAACATGCTTTTTTTTCAAAGAAAATGACAAAAAAAACATGGATATTTTCGTTTTTTTATATATTTTGTTTTAAAATAAATCAGCAAGGAAAAGAACCATATTACAATAATTTTTCTATGTTAGAATATCAAATAAATCAGTATACCCCTCACTTAAGGTTTTCTATGGTGTTAGGGCACTTCCATTTTCTGTGATGCTATGTTTTGATGTGTTTTATTTATTTTACAATGTACAGTTGCCCCGCTTAGTTTTGGCACATTTTTAAAAATGTTTCGGACAAGAATAGCAACTCGCCCGGTATTCTTTTTTATTACATTTTGGCGTCCCGCCTTTGTATGTCGCAGTATCTAGTTTGCTCCTAAACTTATGAATGGTTTTTGCGTACACTATTTCATTGTCCAGTTTGTTGCAAGTGTCTACCACTCTATGTGGAAAACTGTTTTTCTTCAGATCTCTTCTATAGTTATGTTTTTTTCCATGTCCTCTTGTGCTTCTCTTGTCCCAGTTTAACAAGTCTTCTCTATCGAGTATTTCGAGTATTTCAGTGCCCTTCATGATTCTGTAGGTGGTCAGTAGATCATCTCTCTTTCTTCTCTGCTCCAGAGTCGGTAACTCCAGTTTAGCCAGTCTCTCCTCATATAACAAGTTTGCAAGTGCCGGTGCCATTTTTGTGACTGCTCTCTGGATTCTTTCTATTTTCTTTATATTCTTTTTGGTAGTGTGTGTGTGTGTGTGTGTGTGTGTGTGTGTGTGTGTGTGTGTGTGTGTGTGTGTGTGTGTGTGTGTGTGTGTGTGTGTGTGTGTGTGTGTGAAAAAGTAGAGGAAAGATAACCGAACTTGGGCCCCAATGATGGATGTTAAAGGATTTCCCCGAGATCCGAAGACGAGCGTCAAGGAGGTGAACGACTCTGATGTTCGTCTTTCAGGTAAGCCGCATGTAGGTACACATTGCTGGGCCCGAGTAAGGGAGTAACACCAGGAGGCTCTTATTCAGGGCAAGTGGCGATCACTAATAGGACTTGCACCTCGAGGCGATATCGACACCCAACCTGGCACAGCGGCTCCATACACAGAGTAGAGTCCAGGATACCTTACCAAACCCTCTATTTCTCATCTCATGATAAGCCTCGCTTCCATAACGAGACAACCTTGATTACAAGAATTATGTAATGAACTTATGAAATGTACCTCCTGCTGACTGGGCTACATTTTTTTTTTTTTTTTTTGCCTTCTTCGACATGGGCCATAAGATCTGTAGGAGGTTCCAGTGTATCCAAACACCCTTACGTTTCCTTTTTTCTATCTGCTGCCGAGCTATTCTCTTAGTGATCTCTCCTCTCCTCTCTCTCTCTCTCTCTCTCTCTCTCTCTCTCTCTCTCTCTCTCTCTCTCTCTCTCTCTCTCTCTCTCTTTCCCCATTTCTCAAACTGGAGGAGGGGAAGGGGCACTTGGCTGACAGAGGAGGAGCTTCAAAATTAAGAAGAGGACCATTAGGGGAGAAATTGCCGATGGATTTCAGTCGATGGAGGAAGAGAAGGAGGAAGATGAAGAGGAGGAGGAATGCAACAACATGGGACTCTGAGAACAGCTGTTTTTCAGCCCATCAAGATTAGGCTTACCCTTTCCTTATCGGGTGATACGTTTTCTTTTCGTTCCTGATGTTGCCAGGCTATCTTACTCATCTCCGTGGCACTTTGTACAGAAGGGGGGTTATGGGTTCTTATGGCAACCGCTCTTTAAGATTTCGTCAACCCTGCAACTTAACTAAGCCGGATTGAGCCACCTTGGTGAGGTAGAGACTGGCACCCATTGGGATAGGCCGGTGATCCTGCAGAAAACCATTAAAGCTGACCTCGAGACCACGTTTATAACCTCCTTCTTCTATTTTTCTTCTCTTTTGCCCTTCTATTCTTCTTCTTGTTCTTCCTCTATTCTTCTATTCTTCTTATATTACTCTTCTTATTCTCCTCCTCCTCTCCTCCTCCTTTCCCCCTCTCTTCCTCTTATCCTCCTCTCCTCCTCCTCTCCTCCTCCTCTCCTCCTCTCCTCCTCCTCTCCTCCTCCTCTCCTCCTCCTCTTCTACTCCTCTTCTCCTCCTCTCCTCCTCCTCTTCTCTTCCTCTCCTCCTCCTCTTCTCTTCTTCTTCTCCTCTTCTTCTTCTTCTCCTTCTCCTCTTCTTCTTCTCCTCTTCTTCATCTACTTCTTCTTCTTCTTCTCCTCCTTAACTTCTTCTTCTTCTCACTTTTCTTCTTCTTCTTTTCTTTTCCTATTCTTCTTTTTTTCTTCTGCTTCTTTTGTTGTTGACCTCCCTCGGCTATTGACGACCCCTCGTCTCTTGCCCAGGGGACGCCTAGGCCCAGGCCAAACTTGGGAAGGGAAAGTGAAAGGCCGTAAGACTCTAGTTGAAGCCAAGATCCACGACAATCGAACCTGTAGACTTCAGGACACGAGCAGATCCTTCCAACCATCGGACCCTCACACCTGCCTTACGCAACAGGAAAACTGAGAGCAGGATGTACCTTTTCCTTTTCTGTGTCATTTCTGTCCCACTCTGGGGGAAAAAAAAGAGAACTTGCTGACCGAAATGCGTCACAAATGGGAAAGGAGAGGTATGACTCGGCACGTCAGCTGGTGATAGACGATCGCCTTTCGCTCTCCTCCTCCTCCTCCTCCTCCACCTCCTCCTCCTCCTCCTCCTCGCCTCCCCTCCCCTCACCTCCCCTCAGTTCTGTCATCGCCATCATCTCCACCGTCTACGCTTCTGCATTTCCCTTTACAATCCGTTACGATCCATTTCAATCTTGGTTGACTGACCCGGAGCACGTATTGCCTCATGGTTC
Source organism: Oratosquilla oratoria (assembly GCF_046742065.1). NCBI lineage: Eukaryota > Metazoa > Arthropoda > Malacostraca > Stomatopoda > Squillidae > Oratosquilla > Oratosquilla oratoria. The sequence continues at coordinate 35,686,488 of NC_134777.1, read as the reverse complement.
AGGCCACGGATGCAGGTCAGGGTTTCCCGCACTAACTAGACGATGAACATGCGTCAAAGCCCGAGTGGAGAATAATTAATAAGAGGGAGAGAGAGACAGAGGCGGGCGATAAGGGAGAGATGGAGAGAGGGAGAGAGAGAGAGGGAGAGAGAAAGAGAGAGAGAGAGAGAGAGAGAGAGAGAGAGAGAGAGAGAGAGAGAGAGAGAGAGAGAGAGAGAGAGAGAGAGAGAGAGAGAGAGAGAGAGAGAGAGAGAGAGAGAGAGAGAGAGAAGGAGGGAGGGAGGGAGAAAGGGAGAGGGAGAGGGAGAGGGAGAGGGAGAGGGAGAGGGAAAGGGAAAGGGA
>NC_134777.1:35666146-35676146 GCF_046742065.1 Oratosquilla oratoria | reverse complement strand
TAGGAATTATCTATTGCCAGAAAATTATATAAAGAGAATTAAAGTGGAGATTTATAAACTTCTGAAGAATATGAGAATGGGATTTCATTACATAGATGACGATATTATGAAAAAGTAATTTAAGGTTTTATATATCCCAGACTGGAATATGTAGTAGTGTTGTGGTCACTACACCTAAAGACAAAAAATTGAAAGAATATAAAGGGCAGAAACTAAGATTATCCTAAACATAAATGACAAACAAACGAGGAAAGTCTGAGAAAAATGGGACTTCTATACTGGAAGAAGAAAGGTGACAGAATAAGGTATAAAAACGGACAGAAAGGTCCTGTTGATATGGAATGAGAGATCAACAAGAGATTACAGTAAAAAGTTGAAAAAGTAAGATTCCTCAAAAGATGCGAGAAAATGTAGCTTTCTTCAAACATGCGCAGATTTGTGGAACAAATTGGGTGAAAGTATTTTCCAGCCCAAACACATAAACGAATTTAAGGCAAAATTTCACGAACGAATGTAGAGTCGGGTCCCTATGAACACATCTCTACCTCCGTATACTACAACTAGGTAAATACAACTGATAGGTAAATAAGACACACGCGCGCGCACACACAGACACACACACACACACACACACACACACACACACACACACACACACACACACACACACACACACTAGACAAATACAACTAGATAGGTAAACAAGATACACACGCACACACACACAAATATTCATATTTTTCCTAATGTTATTTTTAATGTATTATTGGTATGTGCTAAACCGAACCCTACATAACCTGACCAAACCTAACCTTACTTCACCAATTCTGACCTGACCTGACCTATCCTGACCTAACTTGATCTAACCTGACCTAACCTAACCTCATCTTGCATTTTGCATTCTGAATGTGTGTGTGTGTGTGTGTGTGTGTGTGTGTGTGTGTGTGTGTGTGTGTGTGTGTGTGTGTGTGTGTGTGTGTGTGTGTGTGTGTGTGTGTGTGTGTTTTGGATTTGATATGATTTATGAAATTTTTGGCTTGAAGGTCATGCGCCGGAGCCGGTAGGGTATGTGTGTTTCGGTAAAAAAAAATGTAAAACAGAACAAAATCTTTGTAAATTTTGGTAAAAAAGAAAATAGTAATAAAGCATGTCAGCTGAGGTTAGTATGACGACAGGTCCTCGGTCCTCTGTCCAGCCTGTCTACGTGCGGTAAATGACCTCGTTCTTCTCTATAGAATGGAATTCTCTCTGAGGATAGCGTGGATAAAATATTTAGAGGCTAAGTGCCATTGTGGATGAACAATACTTGGGTACAGTGAAAAAAAGTATATTATGAAATACTTTTCTGCCATAGAAATTATTCAAAGTAATAAGCGTGGTTCAATAATCAGCTTCAATGGGTTCATGTATACCAAGCACTCCCCACCAAGGTGTGGTGGAAGTGTTCTAAAAGATCCAGTGGTCACTGTCGAGGCAGTATGACAACAGACCTACATATAGAAAATCCAGCTGTAGGTCAGCCTCACAACCATGCCCCAGATGAGGCAGAAATTCGTCTTGCCAAAGTACGCAACTGGATGAAGGCCAACACTCGAGACAAGACAGCTCAGATCTTTAGTCATGGTGTGAGCCAGTGTGACGATGACGTACGCTCACTTATACCTCTGCTGAAATTTGCAAACGTACTCTTCGCAACCAATGGCGTACTCTTCCTGTACCACATCTGATAAAAGAGCTAAGTGAACTTCCTACCGAGTTTGTTTAGACAGTTGGTCCTAATCCCGAGGAATTTTTACTCTATGATAACGGACCAAATGTAAACAACCGCATTCTAGTGATGGGCTCAGGCGTCTTGCTGGTGCTGATACCCTATACATGGATGGCAACTTTTCTATGGCTCCAAATATTTCCAAACAGATTTAGGTCACTCGTGTGCCTTTTGGGGTGTACGCGCTTCTTCCAAACAAGACTCGTACAACCTACGAAGAACTCTTTCATGCTATAGTTGATAAGTGTGCAGACCTAAACCTAAATATTAATGTGCAAACCGTGGTAACTGACTTTGAAGATGGTGTAATGAGAGCCGTTCTTGCAGTGTTTGGCCGCGACGTAGAGAACAAAGGTTGCTTTTATCATCTTACGCAGTCCACTTGGCGTAAAATCCAAGAACTGGGTTTGGGAACAATGTATAATACCAATGCTGAGCTACGTTTGTTTTGTGGCATGATTGATTTTCTAGCTTTTCTCCCCCTAGAAGACGTTGACGAAGGTACGAGATACCCCAAAGCCGTCATTCCACAAGAGCCACCTGAAGCCGAGAAGCTGCTCATGTACTGTACTTCGATCGTATTTATGTTGGTGGCTCCTTTCACCTGATTCAGAGACAAACTCCCATATCCAGTGATGCCCTGATGCCTCTGATAATACGTCACATCCCACCTATGATTGTCACCACCTATGGAATGTGCATGACGCCACTGTACACAACAATGCCGGCACCAACAACATCTGCGAAGGATGGAATAATAAATTCTTCGACCTCGTAAGTCACTACCATCCTTCACTCTGGCGCGTCAATGATTGGTTCCAACGTGAAGAAGCGACAATGAGCAGGATGAGCATCCGGCAGGATGCTGTCGGCAACCCCCCGCAAAGAAGAGTTCGTCGACACTACGTACGGCTACAGGAACGCCAAAGCAACTTGGGTGTTGCTCGGCGAAAGAACAAGAAGACTGCGGCGGAGTTTCTTCATGGCGTCGGCTGGAATATTCGCCTGAATCAACATCAATAAAACACTTTATATAAATAAAAGACCGACTTTAATATTTTTGTTTGATTAACTTATCGACACGTGAGGGTTGCTCGACTGGAATAAATCGTCTTAATCAACACGAAAATCATGGAACATACATGTGATGATGTTCTCAACCTGTACATATTATGTACAATCAATAATTGACTAACTTAGATACGTGATTTTTCATTAATAGCGTCAATATGTACAAGTCATGTATTAAAAAGTGTGATTTTTTTACCTGCCACCATAATCCAAATGTGACTTTTTTCCTATCCAAAATTGTGACTTTTTCCGTGACCTTTTTACCTGTGGTATTATTACCGTTCAGCGATTGTCCAACCCAGCCGGGGTAAATATGCTACAAACTTCAAGTAAAATGGGGGTAGATATATACACTGTATGAGATACAGTTATTTTTGGTTTGAAGCGATAGGTTGCGATTAAATAACACTGTGGTAGTTTCCCGAAAACTGAGGCGTTGAGATTATTTACTCTGTGGTTTTTTGCAGTGAGTTCAACGCCAGATAATAAACAAACAGGTAAATAGTAAATAATAATAAATTGACAGATCAATAATAATAAATGAAAATCAAGCAAATAATAAATAGACAAATAATAACAAACAAATAACATAAAATAAATGACAGTCATTACAGCATCTTGCTTAGATGTTTATCTAAACGAATCTTAAAGCTTCGAACTGAACTACATTGCACTGCCTTTGCAGGAAGTTTATTCCATTCATTAACTACACGGTTGGTTTTGTTATTTGTAAATGCTTTAGTCCCCCGCTTTTTGCGGAGTAGTTTTCACTCATTGTTCTCCAAAAACTAAATTGGGTTTCCTAGGGCCCGCTGCAGAACCACCTGCCTATCAAGTCAATATTTGCTAAAAAATGATTGGAGCCGTAGGTGATGTTTTGGTACATCGTAGTAAAAGCTCATGGAGAACCTTTAACTGGAACGGATGTCCTCCAACGAAAAGGTCTACACCGGTTTAATCCAGCATATACTCATATACCTTACACTTGCGAGCACGCGCACACACACATATACACACAAACGTGCGCGCAAATAATATGAAGTGAATAAATAACTACAAGGATAAGTTTGCAGGCAGCACGGCATGAAACTGCAAATGAAGATAACAGAGACATAAACGAAACCTTACAATCAGAGTTACACAAAATCCAAGGCTGAAACCAAATATGGGAAGTGAATTTAGACACAAGTACATAGTGTGAATTACTTGGAGAGAACCAGAAAAGAACAAGTTTGCAATATATACAGACTTGGCAAAGAAGTAACAAGTTTGACCAGGTCCGAGTTAAAAAACCCAGCTGGTGACGTAGTTTCCGTTACGGGTTGGGATCAGTGAGAGCGAGGGATTCTCGTGCCTTGTCCAAGTACGCAAACTCACTCACTGCCAGAGTATCGATGCGGCTCTGCATCGGATAAATGGCGAGTAAAGAAAAATTGTAGTTTGCAAATGACACCAGCCAACGTTTTCATTATCTTGTGTGGGTCATTGTGATTTTTCTCTGTTCCCAGAAACTTCCAAGAAATTCCACGGTTGTAGTCCGTACATTCAGTGTTGAAATCGTCTTCAGGAAGTTAGGGAACAGTATTACATAAGGTTGGGGCCAACTGATATAAATCCTCAGACAAAAGGATCGCGATTGTTCTAGACTTCGGTCAGCCGGGGAGAGAAGGGGATGTCGACACTCATTGTGAGACACCGCGTTTGCTCATCCTGTTGCAGATATGATGAAGAAAATATTTACGGTATTCCATAACCTATTCTCCAATCTATTACTATTCTCTTCACCTCTTTGCTGTAATCGGTGCGAAACTTCTAATTGTTTACTAGCCCTTAGCGAGCATGTGTTATTATGGAAATGTAATATGACAGTTTTGTCGAAAATCATACTTTTTGTAGAATTATTTTAGAGGGACGCATTACTATATGAAAATGTTATAACGTGACACAGCATGGATTCAGTAATTTACAAATCAATATCATGTGCTTTGGTAAATAGTTAATTACCTCGCTGTTTCCAACAGTGTAAGATGAAGCTAACTGACAACGGAACCTGAGTCCTTAAGTGTCCATTAGTCTCGTTGAACAGCATTGCATTTGTCATCAGTGAAATCAGAGAACATTAATATCTCCAAATGAAATCAACGTTATTTTGATTTACATATAGCTTCACTGCTCACTTGCTGGATCACATGCAAAATAGGGTTTTACCATTATCATAATGTAATCTTATTCTGATGTACATTCACTATAGAATTTCATTGCGATTCTAAAACGTTTCTATCATCGCGCATCGTGGCAAAAGTAATTTGAACTTTCACAACCTCGCCAGGGGAATGTGTGTGTATGGGGTGGGGTGGGGTGGAGTTTCTGCTCTCGAATATTCTGCCTGTATAAAAGTACGGTTACATTAGTCAACGGATGAGCTTGATTCCGAGCCTAAGGATGGATTTCGTCCAACGCTGGAGGATTTGGCTTGGAATCCAAGACTAGGGACGCCCAACGCAGTACCGTTTAGTCCACAACTCGGAAGAGATTCGAGGGAAAGAGTATTCATACAAGCATTTACGATATATATATATATATATATATATATATATATATAATATATATATATATATATATATATATATATATATATATATATATATATATATATATATATTACGGGAGAAAGTATACGCTGGACTCAACGTTCGTCAATTTATTCCTACGTTTCAAACCCTGCCCGTGGTTCGTCTTCATGGTAATACAGTGGTAGTTTTGCTACCAATTTACTCTTCTCACGATTTGGTTGGAAAATACACTTTTCGCCGTGATGGAGTGGAATACTGAAGTTATCCATGCTCCAATAGAGAAAATATGACCAAAAGAGGCGCTATGGGATGTGAGCCATCCCGACTATATTAAGAAATATTGATAATCTCTCTCACTGAGTCAACCCTTCAATTAGCATTTTCCATGGATGACAGATATCTCCTGTCTAGTGCTTGGTAATTTGTGTGTGATTCACCATGGTCATGGATCATGTGCTGGACTCGTGATCGACAGCTATTTCCCTTCCAGAAGAGAGCTCAGAGCTCATATATGACCGATCTATGGATAATGCTGTGACCTTACACGCACACACACATCCAACTCCCCGCCCAAAAGAGTTGGAGTAACGACTCGCATCGCAGCGATACTGAAAATATTTCAGCCATAGGGGGGATTCGAACCCGGACCACCGTAGTGGCGGCCGGGAACTCTAACCACTGCGCCAGCGAGTCGTGTATGTACGTGCGTGCATATGCATATGCGTGTGTGTGTATAAGATATGCAAAGATCGTCAAATATGCATTTTAGAGAGATCGCAAGTTTGTTCAAAGTTATTTGGGATAAAATGTTTGAGAAAGTGGCATGGGCATTGACTCTGCCAATGAAATTCCTCATTCTGGATAGAGGGTGAGGGTTGATGTAGCTCCTCTTACGTTATTGGTAGGAATTTCTCTACAAGGTAAAGTTGGACTTACGTGTAGCCACTTATTATAGGATAAATGAATGCAAAAGTTGGACTTCAAGCTTTTCATCGACTAGTGTAACCCTACCTTAAGCTTGGTACAGTAGTTTGTCATTAGACAGTATAATTTTTTCCAAATATATCACTGAAGTGACAGGTTCAAGTGCGTTCGAGAATGAACCAAGTAATACTTTCCATATAAGCTCGACATCATTCACTTTAACAGTAGCCTGTTCATTTGATACGAATATCAGTTGGAATTGTATGAGGCTTTGGTAAAATTATATTGTCAGTTCTCATTATAGTTGTGCAACATGAATTAGTTTATTTGTTGTCTTTCAATATTTTGCAGTCGTCTAACAGATACCGAATTGCAAGATTAGGCAGAAAGAATTTACACTTATTGTTACATGTTGGTTTTATCATAGGGAATATGATGTGTGTATCTATACACACACACAATATATACATATATGTATGTATATATATATATATATATTTTTGGAAATAGACTCAACCACTGGGATTCGAACCCTTGCCTAGGCGGCTTACGTCTTATAACGCAAAGGCCTTACTGACCATGCTATCACGACCCTTAAAACGAAACGACTTGGTTCACGGTCCAATCGTTCCGCCAAGGGCACTCGGACGAACATGCTACGTAATGTATTTCATCGAATCCTTTATGCAGGTTAGTCTTCCGACAAGTGTTTTTTTTTTTATCATTTGACAATTTTTGGAAATAGACTCAACCACTGGGATTCGAACCCTTGCCTAGGCGGCTTACGTCTTATAACGCAAAGGCCTTACTGACCATGCTATCACGACCCTTAAAACGAAACGACTTGGTTCACGGTCCAATCGTTCCGCCAAGGGCACTCGGACGAACATGCTACGTAATGTATTTCATCGAATCCTTTATGCAGGTTAGTCTTCCGACAAGGCAAGGGTTCGAATCCCAGTGGATGAGTCTATTTCCAAAAATTGTCAAATGATAAAAAAAACACTTGTCGGAAGACTAACCTGCATAAAGGATTCGATGAAATACATTACGTAGCATGTTCGTCCGAGTGCCCTTGGCGGAACGATTGGACCGTGAACCAAGTCGTTTCGTTTTAAGGGTCGTGATAGCATGGTCAGTAAGGCCTTTGCGTTATAAGACGTAAGCCGCCTAGGCAAGGGTTCGAATCCCAGTGGTTGAGTCTATTTCCAAAAATTGTCAAATGATAAAAAAAATTGTCGGAAGACTAACCTTCATAAAGGATTCGATGAAATACATTACGTAGCATGTTCGTCCGAGTGCCCTTGGCGGAACGATTGGACCGTGAACCAAGTCGTTTCGTTTTAAGGGTCGTGATAGCATGGTCAGTAAGGCCTTTGCGTTATAAGACGTAAGCCGCCTAGGCAAGGGTTCGAATCCCAGTGGTTGAGTCTATTTCCAAAAATTGTCAAATGATAAAAAAAAACATATATATATATACATATATATATATGTGTGTGTGTGTGTGTGTGTGTGTGTGTGTGTGTGTGTGTGTGTGTGTGTGTGTGTGTGTGTGATATATATATATATATATATATATATATATATATATATATAGGTTGTGTAGATCAGATTTTTTTGGTAAGACAGATATGTGAGAAAGCTATAGGAAAAGGTAAGGGTGTTTTTTGGGTTTTTATGGATTTGGAAAAGGCTTATGACAGGGTAGACAGAAAGGCACTGTGGGGGGTTTGGCAAATATACGGAATAGGAGGAAAGCTTCTGGGAGCTGTCAAGAGTTTTTACGAGAGTTGTAGAGCATGTGCCAGGATTAGAAATGGAGAGAGTGGTTCGAGGTAAAGGTAGGACTTCTATGAACATTAATGTTCATAGAAGAACCCAAGATAATAACAACCCAGGAGTTTATAAATTACCATGTAAGGATTGTGATCAAGTGTACTGGGGTCAAACCGGACGAAACCTCACCACCAGGATTAAAGAACACAAAAACTCGGTTAAATATGCATACGAGAACTCTGCAGTGTTTCTTCACACATCCAACAAAGACCACCGCATAGACTGGGACAACGCAGACATAATTTTTAAATCAAATTGTAGCTTCAAGAGAAAAATAATAGAATCTTCTTTCATTAAAGATGTCTCAAATTTCAACATCTCAAAAAGGTCATTGGATTCCGGACAGTATTACAACATTAGCAGTCAATAAAATATGTTCAAACATTATTGGTTCCAATAACGATCACCCCACCTAGGGTATATTCACCTGTGTCTTCCCATGTCCCCCTTCATGTACCTCATTACTGTGTATATATTCTTGTACTATACCTTTGTAATCATTCTGCTGAAGAGGACCACAGAGAGTGGTCGAAATATACAGGAACAATCATCTTACTTTTTTATCTTTTTCCACCGACAGTGGGTTCTAAGTTTAAATATATATAGATATATATATATATATATGTATATATACATATATATATATATATATGTATATATATATATATATGTATATATATGTATATATATATATATATATATATGTATGTATATATATATATATATATATACATCATGTCTTATTTTTCTGGGGTTAATTTTGCACAAATACGCGTGTGCGCGCACATGTTTTATTCGGCCAAAGGAAAACCACTTTGATTTAAACAATATTGTAGATTTTATTCTGGCTACCGCCGGGTGCAGTTGAAATTTGTTTTAGTGAAGTGTAGACTTGTATTGCTCTACATTGGTTGAGGCGTTGGAGATCAATTATCCGTGGAATCTGGTGAATGAGATTTGTAATTCCGAGGGGCTCGCTTGGAGTGGCAATAGTTTGTCTGAACTTGTTGCAAAGTGCAATCAAGTCTGCTTGTGCATCAGGGAAGTCTATGGGATTGAGATGTGATCCATCAATGGGTTCATTTGCTATGGGCACGTCGGAAGTTATGGTACAAACTTGAGAAATTGGGAATTAGTTATCCATCATTTTGATGCGTGAGTGATATACTTCAAAACCATAAATATTCGTACCAACTGTGAGTTGCAGGGGTGTGTTAGTGTCATTGATAATCAAAATGTAAGTGTCACCTTTCTTTGACGATGAGCCGATGACTGAAAGTAGGGAGATGCCACTGACACGGCAAGTTTCTGGCATACAGAGTACATCGGTGTTTGGGGCTTGACAAACTCGAAGTGTATTCTCACGAGGGAATAGTGGGTATTTGTTCAGTTGTGGACATGGGCGCGATATAGCGTTAGAAAATTAGATATTAATTTTGTAAATTATAATACATGAGCGTAATATGCGATTTTCTTGGCGGAAAAAAAAACTTGCTACAAGCACATATAGTAACGAACGAAGTCGCTAGCATAGGATCAGGTACTTCCGCCAGTACCTCTTGAAGGAATGCTATGGAGCTGAAATCCATGCATTCCTTCAAGCTATGAAAAACCTATATACCCCGCAATCAGAGTGATTGAACAGGCCGCCAACATCCGTGACGACGACGACGACGATAGCGATCTGGATGACCTTAAATTACAGATACCAATTTACTTAATACACCTTAGGTTAGGTTAGACGAATTTATCCATTTCTTCGACGTCGGCATCTATCATAAACATGGCGTACCATTCGTCCGGCGCGATTTCGTTACTTACGTAATAT
>NC_134777.1:35653646-35661146 GCF_046742065.1 Oratosquilla oratoria | reverse complement strand
GGGAAGCACATCACCATCCAGGACCTTAGGCTGGACTGGGTTTACCAGTATCAGTACCTGGGGGTCTGGATTGATGAGAGGCTCACCTTTCAGAATGAACTAGCCTATCTCAAGGAGAGACTGAAGGCAAGAACCACAGTTATGAGGGCAATGACGGGGAAGGCACTTGGTGCCACGCATCAGGTCCTTCGCACATTTTATGTGCACGCAGTCCGCAGTTTGGTGGACTACGCTGCCCCAGCTCTCATAAATGTGGCAACTGCCAAGCTTGAAGACCTGGAGCCTTGGCAAAATGCCGGAGCAAGGATTATCCTGGGAGCTCAACCTTGGACTTAGATCGTCAACCTCCAAATGGAGGCTTCATTGCCTTCATTAACATCACGGGTCAGAAGGCTGGAGGTCGACTTTCTTGCCAAGATAATCCAAAGCCCTAGGATAACTGAGCTGAGTCAGAGCCTTGTGACAGCTCTGGGACGGGTGGATACTCTTATCCACTCTGACACCTGGCTATCACAGGCGGCTGGGATCCTGGACTCCTTCAGGCTCACCAGCACTCTCCTTGAGAAGGGTAGGGACTCTCCACACCCAGAGTTCAAGCCCCCACCACCATGGCTGTCGATACCTGCAACCTTCGTTGTCACAAAGCTTCCCAGTAAGAAGAAGTTATGTGATCAGGAAAGAGTACGAGCGCAGGCCCTACAAGGCATCCGCGCACTGTCGGAACCTGGAATGGCGGTCTATTACACGGATGGCTCCGTAGACCCCAACAGGCCTCGCAGTGCGGGGGCTGCTTTCGTGACGGATGGTTTGACCTACGGCAGGAGAGTATCTGATCATGCGTCCACTCTCCAAGCTGAGGCCATAGCGGTCCAAGGAGCGTTAGAGCATGCTCTAATATCTCGAGCTGGTCCTGTGGTGATCCACACGGATTCACAGTCTCTGCTAGGCAGCTTGGAATCGATACAGCCCAACGACAACGTACGCCTCCTGACCTCCATCCTAGCACTCCTGCTGAAGCTGCATCAGCAAGGCAGGAGTGTTACGCTCAACTGGGTGCCAAGCCACGTAGGTGTCCCAGGTAATGAGCTAGCCGACGCCGCAGCTGAAGCGGCGCGCCAAAGACCCGAAGTCGATGTTGTCGTCCCTCTCAGCAGAAATCAGTTGCGCATACGCACCAGGGCTCTTAATCAGGTACAACGGTTCCTTCAACACAGACTGGAGGCAGAGGTGTCAGAGAGAGCGAGGTGGTACAGGGCAGTCACAGACTATGAGCCCCTTGTACTTCCTCGCTCCACACCTAGAAAAGTGGAAACTCTGCTCTTCCGTCTGCGACTGGAGGACCGTTGTTTCTGGCAGATCAAGAATAACTCAACACCTGAAGAAAGAAGATGCCGCCGCTGTAGCCACCCTGAAGCATTACCTCAAGCATTGCCCCGCAACTGCTTTTCTGAGGAGAGGGCCTCCGACAACATCTGAGGGTCTTGTGCGTCGCCTATGCCGCCACTTAAGCGCTTACGAACTGCGTCGGCTGGTGGAGTGTCAGCCCCACCTATAAATTTATATATATATATATATATATATATATTTATATATGTCTTCAGTTAGTACACCATTCACTGAACCATCCACTTGTAACATCTTTACCCGAAACACTTAACACCGATACATCATGAAGGGTGCATTCGCCGGGATGTGCATACGCATTTTACATGAGTATGCACATCTTGTGAATGTATGAGTGTGTGTGGTTGGGCCCACACACACTCATAAGTCAAATCACCCTCCAAACGGGCTCACACTTAAAGCCCGTGGGAATACTTTTTCCCAAACTAAACAGAACAGAACAGCCCACCATCGTGACTCCACTTTTTCCATTCAATATTGTTCCCAAGGATAGAAGCGCTGATTATCAGTAATGAAATATAATATAAGCATGTTGGCCAACTTATTCTAACCAATAACATTTCAACTTGATAAATCAGGAAGTTGAAACGTTGTTTCCCGATGCCCAGAATACGTCTTTTCCTCTGATATGTGAGACCAGAGCTTATGGATACAATGTTGTTGTTGAAGGTGTAGGAGTATAAGAGGCTGGTAGATAACTGCGTAGAAAGAGGAGTAGAAGACGAGTGTTATATTTTTATAGTGTACATAATTCCTTAGGGCGAGGAGCTGCACAAGTTCGCTCTTAACCTTGTGTTTATAAACAATGGCCGGGGGACCGAATATTTTGCTTAATATTTGTAAACTAAGTTATGCAGATATTCAAGATTTCGTAAGTAAATAATATTGCATATAGACTTGTAACAACGAATCTAATTGTAGAAAGGATGGAGGAGGAGAAATTTCAATTGGTTCACAATTGTAAGATCACACTAATAGTAACCTGCTTTAAAAATAGGAGCCATTTAAGATTTTGAACCAATGGGTCACGGGTGGTCTAGTTATTATTATTATTGTCATCATCATCATTATTATTATTATTATTATCATTATTATTATTATTATTATTATTATTATTATTATTATTATTATTATTATTATTATTATTATTATTATTATTATTATTATTATTATTATTATTATTATTATTATTATTATTATTATTATTATTATTATTATCATTATCATCATTATTATCATTATCATTATTGCCACTATTCATTATTATCAACATTTCATTATCATTTATGACCCTAATTTTCAGTGGCATGAGGTCAGTCAAATCGTAAACATCGTTATAATCACGACTGCAGCTAATGCTGCCAACAACAATACTGCACAAATGCCAGTTACTACAACTTCGAGGTGAGGGCGCTCCGAATCCTGCCACCACGCTACAAAGCCCTCTGTGAGGGGTACCGTCCTAGCCTTCCGATGGGGGGGGGGGGGAGTGTGTGACGTTAAACCATATCATCATCATCATCACAACTTCAACTTCTACTACTACTGCTGTTGCTGCTACTACTACTACTACATCTATTACTACCACCACCAATTCTATCACTGTTTTACTATTACTACCACCACCACTACTGATGCTGCTGCTCTTACTCATACTACAACTACTGCTACCTTTACCAACACCATCACCACTACTACTGCTTTTTATCGTAATTATTAATTGGGTTTTGATAACTGTTCCTTGGCCCAACTGTCCAAGCATAGTATAATTTTTCGTTGCATCTAATGGCCTCTTTTGGCACGATCGTCATCTAAGCTGTGAGCATATTACTTAATTATATTGGAATAAGTAGTGGTAAGCCACGTAACACTTCTGCTAAGGTCCTCACTAGGTCGAATAGAATAGCTTGATGATATCAACCAGAACAAAATCAACAGTCATTGATATTATTGTAGTCATATCATATTAATTCTTTTCACATTTTCACAGTTTTATTTTCGTTTTTTATCTCAGTTGCTGCAGGTAATCTTATCCAACGGATGGAAATCGAACCCTCCGCGGCGAAAACGTGAACATGTCGTACCAATACCGCTGTTTCGTGTATGCAATATCGTTGGTTGTCACTAGACGAATTATTTGTATGAAAGTCACTCCGTCCATATTATATGACCAACACAACAAATTTGACCAGCATCTCATTAATTCTGCTTCCCTTCTTATCTTAATTATCTTAATCATACAGGTTAGTTGAAGTGTTATGTACTCATTTCAGCTCTCAAAACTAAGCCTGCGTATTTAGAAGGTGCAACTTCACAAACCTGATAGAAAACTGATTAATAACACGTTCTACAACTGTTTGAGCTCCAAGCGACGAGCTTGATCGGCCGAAGGTAAAGTGTTACCATATCATCACAAGTCTTCTATTTATTTATATATATACCAGTCTGTGATACATAACAGTAAAAAATCAAATATACAAACTGCAATCGAAGAGTCAACGATGAGTGATTGAATGGAAATGGAAGAATGTACGTGAACATGCGCAATGAAATTCATTTTCCTTCTTCACAACGCAGGCACTCGCACACATGCCGGGAGGGGAAGAGTTACCATATAGTCATATTATCAAAATATTTATGATAGTACTTATCACTTGCTCTCTGTATTAATGCACATAACTAGATATAGAATCAAATATGATTATAAATGTGTTGAAATAATTCAAATGAATATATAATAACAAGTTATTTAGCTAAATTGCACCTAACCTTTAGCGAAAACCGCTGTTATAAATACAGCTCGTGTGCGTCGTCTGCACTCAGTTGCTTCTACGATGAGCGGAGACGAAGGTGAAACCTTGGAACTGGACGCCTCCCGTTTTCAGGTGGCGTCCGTGGATGGGGAAGACAATGGAGACAGTTACTTGTCTCCCACCACCCATTCATCTGGTGTGTATGAAACGAGGTATCAGAAATCGCTTCGCCATTACCTGACCCGCGAAGCTTTACCCAAGGAATCGCACTACAGAAACCTCAACTCCATCGTCGACGGATCGGCAGCGCGCCCCACATTGGATGACCTGCATCATGCAACTTTCCGTGAACAGGTAAGCATATTCATCAATACTACTGCAATCGCATCAACATATATGTTACGTAGTGTGGGTTGGAACAGTTACTGATGCAAAACAAAAATTTTGACAAGGTGAACTCAGAAAGTCACTTAAAAGTATTACACAGGTATGTGCATTCGTATCGCAAGTGCTGGCGGCAGCATGTAGCAAGAGTGGAGTGAAGTGTATTGTGTTTGGGCGAGAGAACCTGTGTCAGGTATACGAATACGCGGAGCACGAACACAGATAAAAGAAAACGAAGTGAATTTGAATATATTT
This sequence comes from Oratosquilla oratoria, assembly GCF_046742065.1. Taxonomy (NCBI): domain Eukaryota; kingdom Metazoa; phylum Arthropoda; class Malacostraca; order Stomatopoda; family Squillidae; genus Oratosquilla; species Oratosquilla oratoria. The sequence continues at coordinate 35,656,350 of NC_134777.1, read as the reverse complement.
GCGGAAGCACTTTTTGAACCAGGGATTTGGGCGTCATGGTGAATCAAAGGGTCGTTATGGAAAGTTGTAGACATTCGTGAACACATGGCCTCTGGTGAACGTTGAACATATTTTGGCGCCCCCGTACATTTGCTAGGGGGCAAAATATAATGTAAGATTTGAAGGCGGCGAATGGAGTCTCAACAGCACTTGCTCCATTCATACAAGGGCTAAGCTCTCAAGAGAATGAAATGGATGAATAAATGTAACGAAATGACTATGTTGATAGGGTGATGTCCGTGGAGTTGGCTAGACTAAAAAGGCCGCTGACCTGTAAGGCTCATCGCGTGGCCGATTGGACGGCGAGTAAGATACGCACAATCGTTTCTTACGCCTCGACAATTTCTCATTAAAGATTGAAATAGCTTGGTGGCAGCCAGAATAAATATAAGAATCGTCAATAAAAGTGAAAGTGTTTCTACATAGTTTTACACAGTATTTAGTTTTGACGAGTATTAGTTCAAGTTCAGTAAGTAGATGTTAAGGGCAGAACCCGTTCATACCGGATGCCTGGTGAGAAAACCCGACTAGTTTGGCAAGAAGACATTGGTTGTGGGGATGTGTCGGTCAAGTGTCAAATCTCCATCACATGTGTTCGGTGGGAATTGGGCGCAGGTGAGGTCCGAGAGGTGTAGAGGACTAGGTGGCATGAGGCAAATATTTGTGTATTTGTTAGTTCCTCCGTTTATGGATCTCCTATTGGGGAGGGGTTACGTGTATTCAGAGAAAGGATTGGTTAGTAGGGAAGCAATTCTGATAAGGGTTAGTATGATGCATGGGACGATGTGGATTGAAAGAAAAGTAGGTTGTAAAAGAAGATAAGGTAAAGGTTGTTTAAACGGGGGTGTAATGCTGGGTAGACTTTAAAACGGGGTCTGATTCAAAGGTCGGTTCAACCAAGTTTCAGATCATTTGGGTAAAATCATAAAAATGGGTGAAAGAGTGAATTATTAGTAAATAAATAGATTATGCAGGGTTTCAAGAAAAAATAACCATCTTTGTTTCTTCTTGTTTACACATAGTACAAACTAGAACAGAATTAATTCGTTGGTGCTGGTGTAAGGCGAGTTCTTTATAACGGGGTAAAGGAATAGCGTGTCGTCGAGGCAGAGTGAGAGATCCGTAGCTTGACGCGTTCGAATATGAGGGGACACGTCGAAACATAAAGTTATGAAACGATCGAACAGAGTATATTTTTTAAGGAGAGAAGTGGGGGTGAATGACAGGATTGCAGAGGGAAGGTCCCTGAATGTAGGAATCATTAGAGAAAGGAGGGTTGTATCTGAAATAGCCACGAGGCTGTGGAAGGAAATGTCTATTGCACAGGGTCATTTTGTAATGTGGTTTTCAAGCGATATCAGATTCATTAGCGTTCACACATTTTGATCAAATAGTTGTGAATGTCAACGCATTCGATAGTGCGCACATTTTTTCTGCGTCGTGGTATTTTGGTCTATCGAATTGATCATCCAAATTAATTATTCTGTTTACTCTGGTTGTAAAACTGCTGAATCTCTTGGCTCCTAATTTCACCTACATCAGCACCTGTGTTTGTGGAGGCGCAAGGATCGTAATGGATTCGGGTAAGTCGGACATGTCACATTTCGTCGGGGATAGCCGGCGTTTCTTTCCGTGGGAACTGCAGAGCCGAAGAGGTGCCATGGTGGCTGCGTGTATGCTCGTTATTATATCGCAGCTGCTTTTTTCGCGGGGATTTGCCACCACTGTTGTGAAGATGCAGTCTCAGGTCTAAGCGGGGAAGGATGACTTAACCAGTTTCTTCGCTGCATCGTTGGTCTTTTTGCAGTACACTTAATTTGTTCTTGAATCAATTAGGGCTCCACCATTCTTTCCCCAAATCTTGGTTTCTACATCTCGTTCTTATATGATTGCACTGGATCCACTGTGTATTCTCACCACTCCATTTCCCCCCTCAATGATATTGTACAGCTTATCACCTTTGTGTCATTTACTGCTATATTCCTCGGATCATGTAAAGAACCCCTAATCCCATCATCCCGCTCGGAGGGGATAGAGTTGTTGGTTAGGTTTGGCGAGATCTGAGGAAAAACAACGGAAAGAAAAAAAATTAATGGAATACATGGAACCTTGTGGGGAGGAAATTGTTCGTGTGACTGCTCTTCGGATTTTTTTTTTTTTATGATCTAATTCCTCTCTCCAGCCTATTCAATCCTTCAACCATGTAATCACTTTCCTCCATCCTGTCGCCCTTACTCGCTTATCGTAAGACAACAGATTTTCTTGTATTACTTATATCCCCAGGCAGTTTCGTTCTGTTCGATGGCACTCTTTCCATTGCTATATATATATATATTTATATATAATATATATTTTTCTCACAAAACCAAAATGTCGTAGCACATTCGTAAAACGTTTAGATATAACCCACAGTCGGAGAAACAAAGCAAAAGAAACAGACTATCTGTATATTTCGACCATAACTGTGGTCGTCTTCATACACACACACACACACACACACACACACACACACACACACACACATATATCTAGATATATATATATATATATATATATATATATATATATATACATGTACAACACTGAATGGGTCCCAGTGACTAGAGATACATTTTTATCAACCACATTGCACTTTAATTCCACGCCCTCAGCATCGGAAGAGCCG
>NC_134777.1:35621146-35648646 GCF_046742065.1 Oratosquilla oratoria | reverse complement strand
CTTTCGGCGTGAGCTGACCTCTTGCTGCGTAGACTTTAGCTTGATCGGTGTGTCTGTGGATATGCCGGTATGAGTTGATTTGATTTGGTGATTGCGTGGTCGCTGTGGTCTTGTTTGAAGGTCCGCTATTCGCTTGGGGAGAACTGAGTCGTCTCGGTGACTTAGATATCGGGTGGTCGGTGCGGTCGATTTGAAGATATTCAATTTCCCCACATCGAGATTAGTGGTGGCAGCGTTTTGAGATTATTGGTTTACTGAGATAGTCCATGTTTTGCGGTCACTTTGGGAGATAAAGCGTCGATGTGGTCGCGCGTGGAGACCTAGCACGCGGAGATGTTGAATCATGCCTCATATGGGAATGTAGGGCGGACTAAGGTAAATCTTAGAACGGACGTGCCTCGTGTATAGGACTGAGGAAGTAACCGTCCTTGAAGATATGGAGTAGATGTTTTTGTGCGCCGTAGAGAGAGAGTGGGAGACAGGTGTGTTGCTGTCTGGGCTGGCAAGCGGGTTTTGATGTAGAAATCTTGGGTTTTGTGTCGGATGTCGATGGAGGGTCGAAAAGATTTACAGACGCTCTTTGTTTGCATGCACCGTGTCGTTGCCAAGGTCGACGTAAAGTTGTATTTTGGTTGACATGAGGGGAACTCACTCCTACGAAGGGAAATTATAGGCAGTTAGTGGTGAAAAAGTTTCTCTTTCCAGTATCTTCCACTGCCACGATATTCCAAAATTGACAGAATAATTTTGAACGGCGGGCTTGTTATCCCAGTGTTTGTTTGCAAGCCAATGTGAAACATGAACAACTAAATGGTACTTTCCTTTATTAATTTATAAAACAGTGTCACAAATACAGTCTTTAGTTACTCTTTCAGCTTGAAGTGAATTGTGAATTTTAGGAGTGTAGTGACCTCCCCCCATCCCGTGCTGAATGTGAAATTACCTCGAGCAATACACTCCCTTTCGGGAGGGGGGAGGGGGTCTCTGTTGAGTGGCGTGTGCTTTGTGTGCAGTCCTTCCTCTGTTCACGTGCACCAAAGGTGAATACAGAGGTCGGAACCTCCCGGTGAGGTCGCTGTACATATGGGTCCATAGGCCTTCCCGCTTGCTCTGCACATAAGTAGTATTATATAGACCAATCAGCTTCTCCCGGAAGAGAAGAGGGGCGTGGCTTTTGTGCTTGGTTGGTGTGGTCGATCGCTTCGTAATTCTCACTCGAAAAGAAAAGAAAAAGAAAATGGAAAATGACCGTAGAAATTTCATTATTGGCATGAAGGTCCTGCACAAAATAATTAAATTAAAAAAGTAAGATGCAGCATCCACTTATCTATATATTATGTGGTTAATCGGTTATATCGCATTGCAGAGCTATCGCCAATTTTCAAATGTGTTATATTTACTTAATTTATTTAAAGGGCTTCCACAAATAAGAGTGTCATAGTCGGACGACATCCTGAATAAACGGATAAGTGTGGAAACCCCGTTGCAAGGAAGCTGTTGACTAAAATATGGTTCAGTAGCATAAATTTAACTGAGGTGTACTGACTCCACTCGTTAACAAAAGGATGCAATCGGGATTAATAAAATGAGATATCGAATGCAACGGTATCGACACCCACGAGGAACTTACATTATTTATCATTGTTCTTTTTCAGTCCAGTGTGGATAACTTGTGTGTGGCGTTCAGTCAGTGTTTGTGCCCATGTAATCTAGAACTTGCGGTTTCAACTTTAATAAACTTGTATTTCGTCCCCACCAAATGTCACACCCGTATACCTTGTAGTGTGTGTGTGTGCTTGCGTGTGTGCGTTTGCTCTGTCCTTGGCGTGTGTGTTCGTGTCCAGGGTGGGGAGGATTCGGTTCGTGGTTTGGCTCTATGACCGACGGACAACTGCGCACATCAACCCCGAGGCTGATTCACCTTGTGGGCGCCGGCGGTGGGTCTGGGCGGACTGGAAGTACCTGTGTACTGCTGCTGTAGTTGCAAGTTGTTACTGAGGATTTATGGTGTAGCAAAATGTGAGATGATGTCCGGTGTGTGTGTGTGTGTGTGTGTGTGTGTGTGTGTGGAAGGGGTTATCTCCTTGTGTCGTTCTCTCAGCTGAATTATATCGCCTGATCTGTGATGAGCGTTATCGTAGTGGAGGCCTTAACCCCCGTGTTACTTCATCTTGTCTTACTCTGGAAAAAAAGAGCCTGGCGTTATACAGAATTTAATTTGTAAAGGTCGCCACCGCAAGCGGAATGGCGCTGGAATATGTAAGAGAACCTAATAGCTGAAACGAAATTGGAAATGTACTACGGAAAGTCCTGTCGGCTGCTTGAAGAAACGGAGAAGTACCGTGCAGAACAGGAGTATGAAGCTGACTCGGTTGATATTTCTCAACTTTTGTCGATGAAAGCTACTGCGTTGTTTGGGTTTTAATTAACTCTATGCCGGTGGTTGGATGAAAGCTCTTGATCGACAGTGAACTCGTTTTTAATATGTTAAGCGCACAAGATGATTTGTATGTTCGTTGCATTGGTGAGTGTGTGGGGCGACCTTCAGCTGACTCTAATAGGCAATGTACAAATCATTCTACGAAGTCCTAGATTGGTCCAGAAAGGTTTAATGTGCGTGAACTTACGTTGATTAAAGTCGTCGGGTAACTAGATCGCAAAGTAATCTCCAGGTAACAAGGACCTAGTAACTAGATCAGTGCGCCAAGAGGTTTGAAAAACAATCAAACAAACAAAATTATAGAACTGCACTGCACTGTCGTCGACGTCTGTGACAGTCCGGAGGGGTGGTGGTGGTGTGGGGGGGGGGTGGAGGTTAGTGTCTCGATATATACGGTGGAGACAAAAGTTCCGCTTGGACCACCTGCTCGTGCAGCAGCATAGATGACGTGGCACCGGCGCATGCGTGCTGACGTTAATCTTAAAGGAAGGATAGTCAGAGACAGAAGGTTAGCAATAGCGTGTTTGTGTTAAATGAGAAGTCTGCGATGTTAATTCCCAGCAACATTTGTATGCATACACCGTTCTGTGAACACGCAAGCACTATTGCTATATAAGGTGTATGAATAGATGGGCCACTGCGTGTTACCGACTGTGCAATGTTCAGATAGGAAAAGTAGCTTAATCCTCAGAAGTGTAGAGGGTTCGTCAACGGTGGATGAAATTGTCGGGTCTGAGAATTAGATAAAGGGATATGCGCCACAGGGGCCCACGAAAACGTAAAAACATTACAACAGGATTAAATTGGCGTTAGGGCAGAATTCTAGAGTAAGGTATGAGCTAGAGGAACTCAATGATCTTGTTCACATTATCTTGGCGCACTTGTGTGTAATTTACGCTGAGTGGTGATGCAATATAACTCCAGTAGATAGAGAATGTGTGTGTGGGGGGGGCAACGAGAGTTTTCGGGCATTTCAGTCGCTTGCGTGTGGGATACAAGTGTTTAGAGTAAGTGGTTCGTGTTTACTGTATTGAATTAAATTTTAAATGATAATTATTTTGAATTTGAATTCCGTTAATTTTGTGTGAATTTTATTTTTTAACTCCGATATTTCCTCTGTTTCTGTCAGTATCTCTGAATGCATGTGTGTACGCTTGCGTGATGCGATCCTTGCGTGAAGAGGAAAGTGTGCTTACTCTGGGGCCCACGCAACTTTGTCGCACGCATCGTTTTTACCGCAGTGGCTCCGGGCAATGTCGGAATGGATCTTGTTCAAACCAGATGGGGACCGTCGCGTCATCTTCTTGGAACGCCCCATTTCTGATGTAGTGGTTGCGTGACTTCCCCTCTGCCTCTCGCTTTTTTTTTTTTTTTACCCTCACTTTCCACGTGTCCTCTGTGGCGTTTTTAAAACTATCGAAACTGGAAGGGATACACACAGCCAAGCGGCAGCGGGAGCTTCTTCCACGGTTGAATAAAATCATCTGGAGGCAAATTTTTAGGTTCTTTGTAATGGTGTTGCATGGAAATAACGGCAACGGCAAACACAAGTACAAAGTACTCAAAAGTATATATAAAAAGTACTTAAAAAGTACAAAATGTTGAGAGCTTGGCTACAGCATCAATAGATGGAAGGGCGTAATCATTGTGAGCAGATTTTGGCCATCCTGCGAGATCGACATCAGAGAAGAACACTTTGTGTCTTCAGGACTCTACACTCGTTTCCATCTTAGAGTGCAGCCCCGAGAGGCTGACGGTCTCTAGACCGGACATTAGTTCCTTGGCATTTTGATTTGAGAAAGTGCGAGGACCGTTGCTGGCCGCCGTGGGGCTCCGGGTTTGTCTGTCGAGCTCGGTCCAATAATCATGTTTACAAGGATTCCTCGTGAGTATCCTAGCTGGGCGGAAGGCAGGGGTGTGTGGTGCCGGCCTCCCCTTGTATATACGAAGTCGGGAAATCCTCCCCATTTGTCACTTCATTGTTCCAGTAGCTTATAGAGAAGAGAGTGTGGATGTGAAGGAAGAACAGATTCCTACAGGGATACCGGGGAAGGCGATTTGATCCTTAACGAAGGATAGAGAATAGACCGCAAGAGTGGAGATCAGGGTAAGAACATCGGCAATAGTGAAACTCTAATGTCAGCGAATGTGTATTTTGTATGGCAGTGACACCCTTCACAAGAACAGCAATGTCCCGTCTCGAAAGTTGGTAAGCATTCACTCGCATAGAACAGATAATGTCGGTTGTGAAATTTACTTGTGTAACTTTATTTATTTGTTCACATTCTCCTCTGCAAGAGGGGACGGAGAGGTGGGGGGGGGGTCGCCTTGCTGTGGATGTGCTGTGCCTTGCGACTCTGCTTCTGACCCAGGGCAGTGGACAAGATGCAAGGATGACCTGTCATCCAGGAGGTGCTAAAATAAGAGAGAGGGAAGAGGGTGGAGGGGAGTGGAGTATGTTAGGGACGGAATGGGTGGGGATGGTTTCTATGTTTTTTTTTTTTTTTTTTTTTTTTTTTTTTTTTTTTTTTTTTTTTTTTTTGCTACCTCCCGTGTAAGGGGGGAAAGCCTTTGGTATATGTATGTATTTTGTTGTTCTTCGTGTGCATATCTTGTTTATTGTTTACCATACGTATCTATGTATGTGTATATGTTTATATGTGTGTATATATATATTATAAATATATATATTATATATATATATATATATATGTGTATACATATATGTATATATGTATGTATATATATATATTATATATATATATATATATATGTGTATACATATATGTATATATGTATGTATATATACATAAATATGTATATACATTACACACACGCGCGCGCCCGCACTCAGGCATGACAGAATTGAATAGACACAAAGAAAATGCATTTCTGCTCTTATTTAATGCTTAATGTTATTCAAATTGATCTAATATGCTATATTTACCTACATATGAGATTAATCAAGCATGCCACGAACCAAAGGAGCAGTAGACCTATCTGAATTTCAGCGAGGTCATATTGTAGGTCAACATGAAGGTGGACTTAGTCAACGCAAAATATATGAAAATCTGTCAATATCTCTTGCTACTGTTAATAGAGTGATATACATATATATATGTGTATATATATATATATATATATATATATATATATATATATATATATATATATATATATATATATATACTGTACAGTATATATATATATTTATATATATATATATATATATATATATATATACACACAAATACATGCACACGTTTTATATATCATATCTCGATCGAGATCCCTTTATGTCCCCCAGCTGAAAGCAGTCCTTAGACGCTGACCAGAACAACATCTGAGAACTTCGTCTTATGAAATGTTGTTATTATTATTATTGTTGTTGTTGTTATTACCAGAGGATGCATAAGGGACTTTTCACCATGGCCTCAGTTTGGGCAGTCTAGGCCGCGAGTGTTACTGTTGGAAAGGCCAGGGGTGACTCCTTCTTTTGCCGAGTGCCGCCGGGGTGCCAGTAGCCGTGGGGACTCTGCTGCGCCACTCGTGGCCTGAGTGCCGGCGCTCGGCGGGGACGGGCGGGGTGTGGAGGTGGAGGGTCGACAGGATGGGTGTTGACCTGCTCAAACCAGTAACCGACCTATCTTATCATCTCATCGTGGAGCTGGTACTTCTGACTCTGTTCGTGTACGTTTGGCTGTACTTTTGTGTCTGTATGTTCATGTACGTCTAATTGTGGGCTTTTGTGTATACGTTCGTGTGTGTGGATGTGTAGTGTACTTGTGTAGCTCATGTCCAGCTGTTTGAGTGTGTGTGTGTGTGAGAGAGAGAGAGAGAGAGGGAGAGAGGGGTATGGGCGTCTTGTATATTTAAAAGTATTATTTGGTACTTCGTTACTTTGTGTTTGACCTGTTCCAGGCAGACCAGACAAGTTCGATCGTAGCAAGTGTTCTTTGTGCGTTTGAGAAATCTTCTGATAGATAATAATCACCACTGCCCCTCACCCCAGCCTTACTCCTCTCTCTCCTGCGGTCGGTAATAATTTTTAATCCATTCGTGACGCAAAGGCATAGAATAGCCAGGCGGAATGCAAGTGAAAGTCCCAACTGGTATGTAAGGGGATTCGCCATCCATTTTCTTTCCAGTATGCAAAATTATTATTAGTTGAATATTTCTATGCACTATGTATTTTGAGTTTGTGGTGTTTTCTTGTATAGAAATTATGCATGAAACACTGTGACTATTATTGCTTTTGCATTGCGCAAGGCGTATTTTTTTCCGTTCTTTTGAGTTTCATGTCAGCGCACTGACATCGATCCTACATTGTTCCTGGTGCAGTAGACCCGTTATTCATCTTTGTGTGAGGTCGAAGAGGCATGATTTTTTCATTATCTTTACTACACAGTGATACACATCGAAGAGTTACTCCAGCGCCTAATTTTTACTTGGGTGATGGGTCGGGGGCACCGTGATAGTAATGGGAATTTTGTTAATATTGATTACATTTTTTATATATAACTACAAATTCCCGGCAGTAACTCTTACCCTAACAATCCAAGCGAAGGCAGAGTTGATTGCCTCAACCTCAGCAACGCGTCTCCTGGTTTAAGTTCCTCGCCTTTACAGATTTTATTCTTGTTAACGAGTACAGGACCTCTATTGTCGAAGGGGTTGATCTCACGTCGGTCAAGTGAGTTGCCCCCTTGCGTGGAGTTAGTGTTTTACCTTATCATAGCCTCTTTATAACAACCTCCTCGGAGAGAGAGAGATAACGACGATAAGGCTCTGGCCTCTCGTGTCGACGAAGGGAACCCTTCCAGTACTTGCAGTTATGCTCAGTTTGTGGTGCTCAGTTTGTGGCCCATTTCGAATTCAAATGCCAACATGGGGGGGGGGGCAGTCAGAATGCATCAAAGGTTCAGCGGTTTTACGGCAGGCATCAACCCATTCTCACTCTTGATTCATTACTAATAGAGGTCGATTAGATGTCTGAATTTCAGGGAGGGAGGCTGCTGTGGGAGAGAATACCAGTGGGTGTTATTTATTTATTACCTGACCCAGATGTCAAATCACGGAGGGCCAGGATGACGATAAAGAATTTGGTTGCGGCCGCATCGCGCCTTCTGGCCTATGATCCGCACCTCATCTGTTTCCGCTGACGTATGAAGTCTTAGTTCCCGGTCCAGCATCAGTTACCTTGGGTATATACACTGATCGGGGTGGGGGGGGGGTCAAGAATACCGCCATTGCATTCTCTTGCGTGTTGTGAAAGGCGACTGAATTGGATGAAGCGAAGTGGCTAGGAATGCCCCATCCTCTTCTTCCTCTTCCTCTTCTTCATCTTCCTCCTTTGCTTCTTTTTCTTCTTCCACGAAGTGTCTAGGTATAGGGATAACAGGGAGGTGGGTAAGACGGTACTATATACAATTGCAAGGTACCGTTGTTCGTTATTTGGTCTCCCACACTACCACACTCCAAAACAGTTGATGTTGTATTTATGTATTCGTTTGTATTAAAAGTTGTATCGTATTCTAACATTTTTAATGGCGCGGCAGTCCAATAACGTCAGCGTAATCAGTTCCTTCTCAATCGACCACTGGCTATTTCATTCAGCTGTGTGATTTTTTTTTTCTTTCGTTTCATTTTATTTCTGAGGGGTCCTGTTACGTCCGGCGGCGTCATTTCAGTTCGATAATTCCAAATTTGGTGCTTCAGGTTTCATGATCAACTCTGGGATAGCTTGGGCAAGTGGCAGTTGGGAAGGAGGCATCTCAGCTCGGTCTAATCAGTGTCCACATGCGATCCAAATTTAGCTGCAAGTGGTCGACTGTTGTCTTATCAAAGAGGAGTTACCTAATCTTCGGCCGAAGTCTTCGTGGGCTGCGGCCCGTGCGCACCTCAAGTTCATCCTTAATGATTAATTTTTGGGCCAGCCTGTCTCCCAGGGTGCTAATCCAGCCTGGTAAGGTCGTATGGTGATAAAAATACGTGGGGAATTCTGAGTGTGTTGGAATGTCAGTGGTTATGATTGTAGGCTGAAACCGGTGTCATCAGCTCGGAATGTCCGCCGTTGCAGAGAGGGGCTGGGGAGCCATTAAAGTGCGACTTGAACAATTATTTGGCGTTTGGGTCAGTCATGAATTTGTATACGTCAGTTATATCTGTATGCGGAGTCGTTAAGTGAAAGTTTTGAATGACTTCACATCTCCGAAACTGGATTCAATGTCACGTGTCGTCATGTCGCTTAACATCATTCTCAGCAAATGTGGACAGGCCGAAATATGCTTGGGTTTTGGGTTGTTGTCTGCAATAAAACTTTTGCGTCGTCAAAATGAAATCGGGAGAGTACGCGTGTGCAACAAAATAATTGCATGCTGGTTACATACTCACAAATGTTGCAAGACGTTGACGATTTTTGGTCGGCTCTCGTCTTTCGTATAGAGAAACAAACTTGCTTCTCCTCCTGTTGTCGACATGAATCCAACGCCAGTAGTCTTTTGGTTGAATAAATGGCCTTCACCTTCGCTCATTGTGTTGTGTATTGCTAGGGGCAGCGGCAGTTACAGGTATTATTTTTGTTACTGCCTAGAGACGTCAAGTAGTTCAAGAGACGTAAGTAACCATTTCGGTGGTTGTTTACTTTTATTTAATTATTATTTGTTTATTCGGTGGTGCCGCGGAAAGATGAATGACCTGACGGTCACCAGGGCGTGGGGAAAGATGCCATCGGGCGCAAAAGTGGGAGTCTTGGAGGTGAACGACTGACGACAGCCAAGATAGAAAGTGTTATCAGGCTTAGGGCATTTTAATTTTGGGGAAGAATCCTATAATACGGCTTCATTTGCGAAAAAAATTTTTTTACTTACATTACAAAATTCCTGTTATTACAATAATTTTCCAGGGATGTCGGGGGGGGGGAAATATTCGACATTACTTGATGATGGAAGCCGTTTTCTCAGAAGCTGAATGAAATCGCATGATGTCAGTCAGAGCAAAAGCATTAAGGTAAACGGCTTGATCGACGTAGCTGTTGACCCTCCTTATGAGACTGTAGCTAGATAAAGTCATTACTGTTATCTTCTACAACAAGATTACGTAAATAACGGGACCGATAACGGACCACTTGGCTTGAAAGAGTCAATAATGATTTAAAACCCCTTCCCCCCCACCCCCCGCGCAGCTCCTGAGTCGATGTGCCCTTTATTTTAGTTTGACGGGGTTTCTTCCATCATCTCCCTGCGAAAGATGTTTTTGATTACATTTTTTTTGTTTATTCGTTTCCTTGTTTATTCGATTAGTTATTCCTACATCTTTTTCTTCGTGGCAACCTGTTCCCGTTGTGAAGATTTTATCCAGTGACTGATATATGAATGTGTGTGTGTGTATTTATATGTGTATATATTATATGTGTATATGTATATGTGTGTATATGTGCATATATATGCATGTATATATATATATTATATATATATATATAGTTGTGTATATATATATATATATATATATCGTTGTGTGTATATGTGTATATATATATATATATATGATATGTGTATGTATGTGTGCGTATATGTATATATATACTGTATATATGTATATATATATATATGTGTGTGTGTGTGTGTATACATATGTATCTATATATATATATATATGTGTGTGTGTGTGTGTGTGTGTGTGTATACATATGTATATATATATATATATATATATATATATATATATATATATATATATATATATATAAACACACACATATATAATGTGTGTCTATGAATCAAATTCCGCTGGACAGCATCTCAAAGACGTTGGTCTCCAGATTGTTCCCAGTCCCGCTGTCACCCCCAAGTTTAACGTCAGCAACGATGTGGTCATTAACATCTATCTTCCCATCCCCGGTGTCCCCTCCTTCCGCACCTCCCCTCCTCTATGGCTGACCATTTATGTAAACAAACTCCGAGGCTCCCGTTGTAAACAAGGAGTGTGTGTCGTGTAAACAGAGCACTGTCCAGTGTAAACAATTCTCTAAAATTGCGGCGCGAAAGTTTTTCCTTAGATGATGGGCTTCCACATCAACTTCCGTGTCGCATGACGTTATTATTTCTTTGTTCTGGCTGCCGGCTAGTGATTTGATTCATTCGTGATTTTATTTGTCTCTTCACCCCCACACCTCTTGTCGTGAAGGGATCACAATACAGTTTGAGCTCACATGTTCGAAATTTCTCCACACGTTCTCGTGTGCATTCCTAGTTCACGATTGGACGCAAGAAATTTTTGGTTAAACGTCTGTTACAGGAGTGTCACTGATGGTTTTTTTTTTTTTTTTTTTTTTTTTTTTTTTACTTTAACATCCCAAGTTGCTACCAATTGCACCGCTCCCGTAACTCTCCTTAAGTGTTTACTTCCGTTGTTCTGGAAGAGCGCTATGGGACTGCTCCAAAAAAGATGTCGGTGGTGGGTGGGCGAAGGAGGAACTTGAAGGCTGGAACCTGCGAGTGAATAGAATTTATTTCAAGTTTTGCTTTAGATTATATGAAAGGACGGTTTTGCAAAAGGTTGCATAATGTTTTCTGTCTGGTGAGGCGAATTGGTGAGATGCTTGTTCGTAATTGATTTCGACCTGGCGAAATTATTTTTCGCCAAAGCTGCAAAATAGTTTTTATTTACTTGCTTATTTATTCATTCATCAATTTGTAGTTTGCAGGATATTTGTTTTGTTCTTTGTGAAAATATGAATGTAATTGAAAATGCCAGACCAGTGTCAAATAATAGTTTTGTCTTCGTTGAAACCTTGAAGTAAAAATTATAGACTGAAATATCATAGACATGTACGTATAATGCGTTTTCCATGGGTTTCTGACAAAGACATCTCAATTGATTATAGAATATTTGTTTCATTTTTGCTCGTCTGTTGTGCATTTTTTGTATTCTTTTACGATGGCAGATGTGAGCTTCTGTGATAGATGTATTATTACATAACATTCCTTCCATATTCATTCACACACACACACACACACACACACACACACACACAAACACACACACACACACACACACACACTCGCATATATATATATATATATATATATATATATATTTATATATATATATATATATATATATATATATATATATATATAAAGGGATTCATGGTATGCAAATGAAACTTCTCGTAACGTCTCCAGTATGACGTTCTAAGACAGCATTGTTTTCAATACGGATGTCCAATGGCTCCGTCACACGGCACGCCGCTGTTCTTCGTATGACGGTTTCCGCCGATTGTTGTTGTTGGTGATGATGGCTGTCGTGGAAGGAGCTGTTGTGGGTGTGATGGTGCTGGGTGGTGGTGGTGGTGGTAATGGAGAGCAAATGCAGACAACATTCCTGTTGTGTGGTATGTATGGTATGCTGACGTATAAGGCAGCGTACCGCCGACCAGGGGTGACTTCTCTGGGTGGATGTAATTGCGTCATGTCGCAATGTGCAACAGCATTCCTGTGTATGGAGGAGGAGGGGGAGGAGGAGGAGGAGGAGCACGACGAGGAGTGATATTACGTAGAGATGAGGTGGAGATAGATGGGGAATTGAGTGTGAGGTATATAAATCAGAGTAGTAGGGAGAGAGGAGCTGGTGGTGGTGGTGGTGAAGGAAGAGGAGGAGGAGGAGGAGACGATGGAGAGGGTGGAGCAACGTGACAACGATTCCTTGACGTCCAGGGTTGTTGAGGGGAAGAGAGAACGGTATTCGGCTATTTCCTGAACAGTTCGAGATGAATTAGTAGGTCCGGTGGTGAGGTTGTGGAAAGGAAAGAGAGACCGGGATAGAGCAGTCTTTGGAGTTAATCAACGAAAATCCCAAAGTTGCCATATTTGGTTTTTAGCCCGATTCCGGGAGGGAAATAGCTGTCGATTATGAGTCCAACACGTGATCTAAAAGACCACGGTGAAACACACACACACACACACACACACACACGGTAATGTCGGCTATAACAACTTGTCATACACGCTGCCTGTCGCACAAAACTGATCGTTGTCTTTGAGTTCCTGCGAGCGGTTGTCCCTTTTAGGAATACAGTAGTTCTTGCGGTCGCTTTTGGAAAGTCTGCAGGGATATGTACATTAACAACAGACGGGATGATATAGGTCTTAACTGCCCAACAACTGCACATTTCCCTGCTGTGCACTAACACAGACAAAAATACACAACAGTGCGGTGGGGATCACAGCAGTGATTAGGAAACTCCTTAACTTCAGTTCAGAAATTTTGAAGTTCGTTAAGTTAAAGACTTCCATTATCTTACACAAGAAAAAGACTTGCACTCAAAATTTAAAAATAAGATTTGTATACCTCTGATTTGGACTGTATTTTAATAAAGGAAACTCTTGTTTTGTGAGAATCAGCTTTTTGCCAGTCAGGCTCGTACAGAGTTGATCCTATTTTGAAAAAAAAAAAAAAAAAAATCAAACCATGAGAGATCATTGGTGCTCACGAGCAACAGGTTGGTAATCATGCCAAACAGAGGGAGGTGGAGGCGAGACAAACTGAATCACAGTAAAGGCGGGGCTACAGGAAGTTTGTCTTCTCGTATTGCAACGTCAGCTTTGCGACCGTTCTTGAGAAAGGTATGCCTGTCATAGGGACCTAATGAACGTCTTGTTTGTTTTGTATCACTCCTGTGATTTCCAGTTTGCATTTGGAAGTATCGACCTTTCGCCATGTAAACAGTGCGTCATATTGAAACAGTTTCGTCGTATGTATGGCGGTTTTTGTAAATCCCAACCATTATTTGACTATAAAAACAAATGAAATATAAGCTGACCTCACAACCTCACCTAACCCCAACCAACCTAACCTCACTTAAAGAATGAATCTAATCTTGGCGATATTTTTCATCAATCTAAAATGTCTCCAATATCATGTGGTAGCAACACGATTGGTCAATATTTAAAAGTGTGTGACGTCATGTCGACACGAGCGTTTTCAGCCAACGTAGATGGACTTCGTATAATATTTGGGATAATGCATGTGCGAAAGTGGCGTGGAAACTAAAGGAGTTATCACACTGTACTATTTTTCCTCCGACAATTGGAGCAGATTTTCAGACCTCAGCTTTCGGTAAGGAATTTGATATGCTGGAGGAAAATAAATTTCCTCCAGCATATCAAATGACATTCTATGTAAATTGTTGAGAAAACAAAATAGCTTTCCATAGTGATTTTACGGCGGAAAAAAGTTCTGGAGGTGGGCTGTACCACCGATTAATTGGAGATTGGAGGAAAATAGCTCAGTGTGATTAACGCCTCAACCGACGTCCTGGCCGGCACTCATGTGTCTGCGGGCAAGGAGTCGCCGCGCACAGCGAAATGGTATTTGAAAGTAAAAAAAAAAGAAAGAAAAAAATCATTGTGACGACAATGACACCATCTTTCCAATGAAAGTTGGGTTTGTCACGAGATAACTTTTATCTATTTTTTATATTTTCATTTATCGTAATTTTATTTTGATTACCTTTAATTACTTTCATTGTGGCTTTCCTTCATTGATTTCATGTGGGACTCAACCTCATTCTGTATTCTTCAATAAACGTCTTGAAGGGTTCTGTAGAGAGGAAGGAAGAAATGGGGAGAGAAGGGAAGAGATAGAGGGAAGGAGGAAGACAAGGAAGAAGGGGCAAAAAGTGATGCAACTGGAGTTGCCTTCTCATCCCTGTCAGAGCCGTTCGAGGCACTGAGCCACCGCAGGTGATTCCCGCTAGCTGAAGCAGGAAACCCAGCGAGGAAGTTTAGGCTGGTGACTCATGTCTCTAATCACATTACAAGTGACAGCCGGCTCAGGAAAAGGTGGGAGGCTAAAGCTGAAGTAGATAAGAATAAGAAGAAATGAATACAAAAGTAGACATAAAGATGTTACGCAGACGCTACTAGCAGTAGAAACCCTATGCATTTAAGTACACGGTATGTGGGCAGACCATTGTATAGGGTGCATAGTCTAAGAACGAAATACAAAAGGGGGGGTTGCTTTTAGGCGTGTGGAGTTAACAAGGCGTGGCCTATGCGCGTAGGGGAGGGGGCAAAGGAGTAGGAGGAGGGGATATAAGAGGAAGGGGGGGAGGTTGTTTCAAAGTGAAATTCGCCCGTTTTCGCCATGACCGCAAGTGTTCTGATAGCTCTACTTCCCTGGGGGAAACCTCTAAGGTGTTTGCAGTTGTCCAGTGTTCGGATACAGCCAAAGTTCCAAGGGTTCGTTAAATTAGGGTTTTTCGATCGGTGGGTACGCAAACAGGAAACTAGTTGTACATAGTGGATGCACAATGATCTTATTCAGGGTTAAGGAACAGCATCGCATAAGCATGGGCTACATGGGAAAGCATGTTAAGGACCCTAGTTTGAAGAAGCTGATGAGCATCGTCCGTCGGGGTCCAGGCTAATAGTCCCATCTGAGCGTCACGGGGTTAAAGCTGCTAGGTTCTAAACAAGGTTGTTAGCCTTGGACCGCCAGAAGTAAATGATGCGAGTGTTTGCATGTCAAGGCGCATATAAATAAATAAACCAAATAATATATCAACATACACTCTTCCTGGCCGTTTTTCAATATGGATATCCTTCGCTGGTCACCAGCCCTGTACCTGAATTATTGTTATCTTCCAACTCTGGTGCCCTACCCAAGTGAAGGGCGGGAAGGATTCTGGTAATGTGAAAACGACACTGACTGAAATCTCGAAGGTTCGCAAGGGCTGATCTCGGTGTTCGGGCCCTCCAGTAGAACTCTTCGGGAATAAACTTTGGAAAAATGTATTCGCCAGCTTTCCTTTTATGAAAAGTAAGAGGACCTACAGTTGAAGTTGATATAAAGATATATTGGTGCCAGGTCCATAGACCGATTGCCAGTCCCTCGGGCCTACACCTCCAGATGGTGGTGAGCAACGTGGAGATGATTCTCACCGACGTCTTCCCGTCTCTCAGGTAGCCATCGTTGGTCCCTAAACGACACGAGCTCTTGCAGAAGTGAAAGTCCGCAGGACAGAACTCGACTCCGGAGGGGGGGGGGGGCAGGTTGGAGTGGAAGTGGGGTGTCGAGAGGTTGGGGCGTTGACGTATGGAGTGGCCAGGAATGCATTTTGTGCGACGCGAGCACTCCGCCGCCGTCAAGCCGCCCGACTTGCACGGCGAATTTCACCTCATTCGATGCACCTTCCACCCACCACCGCACTTTCGTGTTCTTCCTTACCTCGTGTGTGTGTGTGTGTGTGTGTACACCTAGTTTTATTTACCTAGTTGTATTATACGGGAAGGGGAGCTATGCTCGTAGTGACCCGTTTTGTATCTCGCAAGATCAGGCTTGTTCTTAAATTCTTGTATTATGTTTGCGCACACTATTTTTTCATCCAATATGTTCCCTATATCACTCTGTGTGGGAAGCTGTTCTTTTTCAAGTCTCTTTTGTCGTTCTCCTTTTTGAGTTTCATTGCATGTGTGTGTGTGTGCGTTTATCTTGTATGCGTGTGAAAGAAGTGAAATACATGTATCTATTAGATGGTGACAAGGAGTCCCCTGTCTCATAGTTGTGTTGAAATTACTACAACCGTCATCCGGTAGATTGGTCGTGAGTGTACGTGTGTGTGTGTGTGTGATTCACCATGTTTTTGGATCATGTGTTGAACTCGTGATCGAGAGCTATTACCTTACCGGATGAAAGCTCATATATGATCGATCTATGGGTAGTGCTGTGACCTTGGACACGCTCACACCTCGAACTCCTCGCCTACGAGAGTTGGAGTAAGGGCTCGAGATACTGTAATTATTTCAGCCTTGGGTGGGATTCGAACTTGTACCGCTGGAGTGGCGGTTGCGAGAGCTACCACTGCGCCGTCGGGCCCTGTGTGTGTGTGTATGTGTGTATTTTTGTGTCTATATATATGTATATATATATATATATTTATATGTGTGTGTATGTATATATACCGTACACACACACACACACACACTCAATGTCTTTTACTCTAATCTTCTCTCACTCATCTTGCCCACTTCCTGTCTATCATCATTATTGTAGTGTTGATCTTTTCATTCTTTTCTATTCATTTTGGAGGCGGCAAAAGAATGTAACTGGAATTGGGCGTGGAAGTTAGGGCAGGAAAATGATGGACGATGGGGCGTGTGGTACTGACTGGACGCCTCGAGATGGGAATCGTGGAGGAGGGAGACCAGGCAGAGTGTGGAGGGAGATGCAGAACTTTGTAGGAATATCTTTTCCTCCTTCCTGCGATTGGTGTCCATGAATTTGATGGTGCAGTCTCAGGTCACGCCTGAACCTCAAAATCATTGGCTTTTACTATGAAATCCTGATGAATGTTACCGAGTAATTGGTACATATTTCACTTACAAGTATGTATTGTAAAGTGAAGGATATAATGTATCAAATAATTTGTAACATTTCTTATTTGACACGTGATATGAGACTTGAGTCTAGTATTCAGGGATCGGGGTGGGGGGCGGCGGAACCAGCATTCCTGTCGTTTCGAAAATAGATCATCACCATTTCGTCCTGCAGCTTCCTACGAGATATATAAATCCACGAAAAAATACAGTATTAGTGCATCTTATCTGCTGGTGTTCTATCGCAAATTTGACAGAATCTGTTGTATAGGTGAACGGTCGTAACTTAGCATGATCTGTCTTATCAACCGCCCAGAAAAAGAAAAATTTGAATAAACCAAGGTAAGATAGAATTAATATGAGAGCGAACGCGTTCAGTTCGACCCGCAGAAGATAACGGGAGCAACAGGCGAGTCTAGGCTAAGTTGCAACGCGGGAGCAGAGGGAATGTTGTCTGCACAGGCAGGCAGGTGTTACAAGACGAGGAAACGCTTCATCATGCTTACATGGGTGAGGAGGGGCACGGGTGGGGGTCAAGGGGAGGAGCCAGTTAGCAACAACATTCAGGAGGGGGGAGGAGGGAGACGTCGAAGTGGGACAGCAGGTAATCGGGAATGGGTGACTTGGTCGCTGAAGGAGGATCGCTGTGATGGCCTGGCGTCCCGGTGGTAAATGGCTGGACACTTGAACATGACCCGTTGTTGAATGATTGGTATATATCTCCATGCAGTTATTCTATACTTTAAAGGCTTCTTGTAGTATTCATCCCCGAATGATGCGGCAGTCGAAATGGGTTTGCGGGTCGAGTGTTAGTCTTCAATCAGAAAACGGGTAAGCTGTGATCGATCTTTACGACTTTCCCTCCGCAGCTGAATAAAAACCTCGGTTTTTTGTCGCAGAAAGACAGCTGAAGAGGGTCGTTGTAGCCATGTGGGTTGCTCATAGGGTTCTGGGAAATGTGCAAGGGAAGAGGGACCTGTTGCACAAGAACTTGAATATTACAGTGCAACAAAGGGGTTTTTCATGATCCACCAGGCAGAGCCACCCAGAAGAGGGTCGTTGTAGCCATGTGGGTTGCTCATAGGGTTCTGGGAAATGTGCAAGGGAAGAGGGACCTGTTGCACAAGAACTTGAATATTACAGTGCAACAAAGGGGTTTTTCATGATCCACTAGGCAGAGCCACCCAGAAGAGGGTCGTTGTAGCCATGTGGGTTGCTCATAGGGTTCTGGGAAATGTGCAAGGGAAGAGGGACCTGTTGCACAAGAACTTGAATATTACAGTGCAACAAAGGGGTTTTTCATGATCCACCAGGCAGAGCCACCCAGAGCGTCGAGTGTCGACATGACCCTTGTGATCACGATGCATACGCACTCAGGGCCTTAGCTGGGAATCTCTTATGTGTGTTTGTGTGTGTATACTTGTGTGTGTGTGTGTGTTTACATAATTGTAATATAACAGGAAGAAAACTCCACTAGTGTGCCTCGTTTTTCTCTCTCTTTGATTGGAATAAATCTGAAAAAAATGTGGAAAAGAAAATTATTGAATCATGTTACATCAAAAGTACCTTTCAGAACAACATGAATATGAGTATGGGTTTGTACAAATATTATAAATTCATCATGAAAGCAGTTGTCGATGGTAGACTTGTAACCTGGTCATGGTGTTCAGCAAGTTACAATGGACCATTTCCTAGTTCCTTCTGTTTTCTTTATGTGTATATTGTCCTTGTTAACTGTACTTCTGAAGATCTCTTGAATAGACGAAAACGTTCGGTCACTGATCTTTTCATTTCCCCATTTTTTGTATGTATGTATGTATGTATGTGTATATATATATATATATGTATGTATATATATATATGTATACATACATATGTATACATATATATATGTATGTATATATATATATGTATACATACATATGTATACATATATATATATGTATATATATATGTAAATATATATATGTATTTATGTATGTATATATGTATGTATAATATATATATATATATATATGTATATATATATGTATATATATATGTATATATATATATGTGTGTGTGTGTGTGTGTATGTATGTGAATATATTTATGTATATATATATATATATATATATGTGTGTGTGTGTGTGTTTCGACCATAGATAGTGGTCGAAATATGCATATTTTCTGCCCATTTTATCTCATTCTCAGACAGTGGGTTGTTAAGTCTGATATATATATATATATATATATATATATATATATACACATACATACATATATATATACATATATATATGTGTGTGTGTTTATATATGTATATTTCGATCACAGTGGTAGAAATATACATATTTTCTGTACATCTTATATCATTCTCCGACAGTGGGTCAATAAGTCTTATATATATATATATATATATTTGTGTGTGTATACATATACAGTATGTGTATTTACACAAGTAACCACGCACGCGCGCACACAATATTGATCGTGGAGTATCCCCCTGTTCCGCTATCATGTGCCATCGATCGTCGCCAGGGAGGGAGTTGATGGAGGTGCCAGATTGGGGGCAAAGGAGAGGAGGATTTTTAGAGTATTGTTTTGGTAACTCTCCGTGATACTGGTACCTGGTACATATTATTGTTGGAAATTGAACTTAGGACTTTCGCGACCAAGGACCACGGAGATGAACGAGGTTGCTGGACATCTTTGATAGAAGAGGTCGCGCGAGTTTGGATCTGACCGCCTCGACGCCTGTCGGGTGCCGGGGTGAAGAGATGCATCGAGGTGGTCTACAATTCCATCTCGAACCGAGGGACTGCCACGAACGGGAATGAAACCGGCTTGTGGCGACGGGCGGAATAGAAATGAAAAGTAGCGCCCGGTACAGGAGGCCTCGTCGTGTCTTGGGTCTGCCCCTCGGCTGAACGAAGTTAATGAACAAGGTTTAAGAGGACCTAAGTTTTCAGAGTACTGTACCACAGTTACGGGTATTTATTTGAGTTTGTACTGGGCATTGTCTATATAATTTATGTACATGTATATATATATATGTATATATACATGTATATATATATATATATATATATATTTCTGGGGCACAGGTTTTCTCTAAGGCAATTCTGGTTGAAATCAACTGCACTAGTTGCTTTAACAATCTTCAAGACTGTATTCTTTATTTTGGAGAATACTTTCCTATTAGCAACTGAGAGGGACTGGAAGTAGTCATTCATGATTCTCAAAAGAATATACGCAGTGTATGCCAACTGGTATATTTTTGCATAGTAATAGTATTGAACAACTATTGACTCCACCGAAACTAGTTTTTCGCCTCGTCGTGAGGCGTCTTCAGGGTGAGGACTGCTTTGTGGATGCTCTGTTGTGTTGAAAGGTCTTCAAACGAATACTGACCGCTGGTTGGATGGGCTGGCTTATAAGGCTCGGCCTGCCTAGCTCAGACGGAATACTGGCCCCTCATTGGCCGAGAGGGCAGCATGAGATTTTGTCCGGGAGGCAAGGGGGTGGGATTTTGTCTGGGAGCCAAGAGGGTGGGATTTTGTCTGGGAGCCAAGAGGGTGGGATTTTGTCTGGGAGCCAAGAGGGTGGGATTATGTCTGGGAACCAAGAGGGTGGGATTTTGTCTGGGAGCTAAGGGGGTGGGATTTTGTTCGGGAGCCAAGGTGGTGGGATTATGTCTGGAAGCTCTGGCCTGAGTTGCTGCTGCTCTGGTTATTGGTCCTAGGCGCTGATTAACTAGCTGGACATGTTTCACTTGTTCGTGGGGCTGCTGCTGTCTAAGGGCTTGTTGTTCCTGGAGGGGGTTATTCTTCAGAGGGCGCGCGGAAGGGAGAATAAAATCGGCAGCTTGCTGTATGTTGATGGTAGGGCGCTGGCAAGTAATAGAAACTGCTTCTGCAATCTGCAGCTTCCTGAAGGCAGACTCTTTATGAAGAATTTCTGTTTGGTCCTTCAGTTTCAGTTTCAGTTTATATATATGTGTGTGTGTGTGTGTGTGTGTGTATGTATGTTTATATGTATATGTGGATATGTATATATATGTATGTATATATATTTCTATGTATATGTATATGTGTATATATGTATATGTGAGTGTATATATATTATATATATGTGTGTGTAT
This sequence comes from Oratosquilla oratoria, assembly GCF_046742065.1. NCBI lineage: Eukaryota > Metazoa > Arthropoda > Malacostraca > Stomatopoda > Squillidae > Oratosquilla > Oratosquilla oratoria. The sequence continues at coordinate 35,627,705 of NC_134777.1, read as the reverse complement.
AATATATGTATATCATATATATATATATATATATATATATAATATATACATACACACACATACATATGTATGTGAGCACACCTGTTGGTCGGCAAGTTGGCACTCCGGCTGTGAGTGGGGAGGACGGAGGGTAGGTAGGGGGTGGTGGTATTGGTAGTGGCACTGTTAAAGAGATGGTCATCATGAGCGGCATTGGTGAGGTAGTAACATTGTGGGAGGGACTGAGGCGGGCAGGAGGAAGAGGAGGAAGAAGAAGGCCATGGGGAGGTGGGGGTGGGGAGAAGGTGCCAGTGGGGGGTGGGGAACGAGGTCGGCCCAGTGGGAGTGCCAGTCAGGCCTCCCAGGTGACGGCCGGTGCACGGCACTGAGTTAGAAGTGACACTGATGGAGAGGTGGGGGTCGGTAGCAAGGGAGGGCTGGAGGTAGGGGTGAGAGAGATGTGACACTTGCGCGATCTGACTCGCTCTCACCTTGAAGTCTAAGCCGAAGCCGTAAGATATGCACTGGCCTGTTGACGTTGTGTGTGTGTATATATATATATATATATGTTGTAAATCTCTAGTTAGTATTTTTAGTTTCCGTTCCGTGTATGGAACCCGAGCCTACTGAGTTGCTTGACGCGCCGCTTTTGTAAGTGCCAAAGGTTTCGTTCAAATCTTTCGACGTCTAAATGACGGGATCGTAGTTGCGATTAACATCGAACGGACCGTGCATACTGGCAGCGTGCGAGGTTGCGAGACTTCCGTATCTACCTCAAGAAGACCGTTGTCGATATCCGGACGCAGAGACTAAATAATTTTCAATTATAGATGTGTGTGTATGTATATATATATATATATATACATATATATATACATATATATATATATATATGTATATATATAAACATATATATATACATATACATATATATGTGTATATATATATGTATATACGTATATATATATACGTATATATAATATAATATGTATAAATATATGTATATATATATATATATAAATATATGTATATATATGTATATGTATATATATACATATATATGTGTATATATATGTATATATATATATGTGTATATATAATGTGTATATATAATGTATATATATATATGTATATATATATATGTATATATATATATATATATATATATATATATATATATATAATATGCCACGACCCCTACACTATGATGGGACCCTTTGTACTAATTCTATTTTAGGTAATGGTTTTGAAAAGCCTGTAGTAAAGAAGGGTTTGAATGTCATGCACCCGCTCGGCCCTGTTCACCCTCTGCAATCAAGAGTGTAAAAGATCGACTGAAATTAAAGGTGAAACCCCTGCATACTGGTTCAGATGACGACGGCCGTGTTTTTCTTTTTAAAAATGTATTTTCATTTGGGGGGGGGGCATTTCATCTCGTGTTCTGTGCCCACTCGCCTTTCGCTCACTCCAGCCCGTAATGTCTTGTTCTCTTTGGTGTGTGTGTTATCCCCTCAAGTCCGTGTCTGACAGCTCCCATTCCCACCCACCTGTAATGGTCAAGGTCTGGTTTGTGCCCGCCACCTCCTTTCAACGACCATCAGTTGCAATTATTTGCAGGATGTAGAGATTAGGATGTGCTTATATATAATAAACAGTAGCAGGATGCTGGGGGCGAGCCGGTGATGGGGGTGGGTGGATGGGAGTTGGACAAGGATTGGGGGGCGACGGTGAGAGGAGAGGGGGGTGGGGGTTGGAGGAATCAGTCAAGAAGTAGTGGTGGTTTCTGGAATTCACGCCCGCAAGGAATGCTTACGGATGTAGTGGGAAAGGTTGCTGATAGCAGCTGTGGTTGACCCGATAATGTTGGAGGTGGCGTTGAAGGAAATGGAGAGATGGGTTGTGATGGTTGTAATGGTGGACGTGTTAGTGAGGAATTGTTGAAGTGGCTATAAAAATCGTGGTGATGAATTTACCGTGGGGTGTGATAAGATATTGTGAAATGTGGCTGCACTGCATACCAGGATGGCGGTTAGGCCTCTACCTCCTTGTCAACTTTGAAGTTGGAAACCAGTACAGTGGTGGTCGCTGGCTTTACGTAACGGTGTTAAGTATATGGGGATAAAGAAATGGGGGGGGGGAGGCAGGTGGATCAGGGTACGGGCAAAACCTACATAGTTCTGTGCACTATACATCGATAATATGCTTCTGTTCGCGCATGACGTCATGTGGAGGCGTCGGACGGGTCTGAGTCACTTAAATAACGTGTCTAGTGAAGAGCTCCAGTGGGGATGCGGACGGGCAGACCTGTCTGTAGGCCTTGAGGGCGAGTAGTACCCTCCGGCTCTGCGCAGTAACACTAGTTGGTCCTTGCACCACCTGGCTCAGGTGCAGCAGTCGGGGGGTCGTCCTTCGACGGTTGAAGGGCGAGGGGTCACTCGACATTTCAAGGATGATGTGGTGTTGAGGTCCTGTTAAGCTAGAGACTCTTGGGGTCGGCCATGGCGGGTTATTGGGACGCTACACTCCAGTGTGTGAACTTGGGGATTAGCCCTCCTCTTCACTCCAGGGGTACTCGGCTCTAGCCTACGTCATCGAAACAGCAGTCGACATTTAAACCACGATGGTCCCGTACGACCGTAAAATCAGATTGAGCCATCGCGGTGGGGTGCAGAGGTTCTGCAGTGGAACATCAAGACTGATATATATATATATATATATATATATATATATATATATATATATATATATATATATATATATATGTGTGTATATATATATACTTTTTTAAACCGCCTAATATTTTAATCGACTGCCCTAACCAGTACAAAAAAATATGATTGTGTGCCTGTAACGATGGTCTGTGGAATACGCCGCCATAAGGTACCAAGGGGATGGGTAAACTGGGTAGTCGGCAGCCAGAATAAAAGAATAAGCTCATCCAGGTACGGGAGAGGAAGATCGAGATTGGCTTTCTTCCTTTCACTACCAAAGAGGACCCGGGGGGGGGGGGGCGGATGAATGATAGTGTCCCGCTCCATGAACTGAATCCTGTATCTTTGGCCAAAGTAAAGTTTGCATACTGCGTTATCTTAGCGAAGGAATCTTATCAAGAAAGGCTTAGCTTGGTTTTAGCTATACTGGGGGCCATTTTTTTTCTTCCAAATGTCAGAATACAATCTCTCCCACTCGTTCTTGCTTTGCCACACTCAGAAGTCTTTTTTTTTTTTTTTTTTTTTTTTTTTTGTCTTTACTGTTACTTTGAACTCAGGTTTACAATTGTGATGTCCTGTGGAGTAGATTAAATAGGGTGTAGGAATCTGTGGAATTTTAGTTTGTAGAAAAAATCACCATTCTGATAGTTTGTGTCTGAAAATCCGCAGTCCCAATTTTCCTTCCAGCAACCCCTAGAAAGTCGAATCTTTCTTTATATCTGAACGCTCTCGTTAGTGAACGTGTGTCGGGTAACGCATTGGTTTCGATCGTGCAGTTACCAGTGACTTCCTTTTGCCCTGGAGGCCTAAGCACGCAGGGCACAGAGGGAGGCCTCGGTCGCAGGTAAGCGCCTACAGGCGCGTGGTCCTAAGTGGTCTCGAGGCGCTTGAATTTCTTGCAGAGACCCGTAAGCAGCAAATAGCATCCTCTCTCGCTCTCTCTCTCTATACCTCAATCTCTACCTCTCTCCCTCTCTACCTCTCTCCCTCCCTCGGGTGTGGAGACCTGACCAGACCAGTTCATCTCGCGGTAGTGACTGGAACGAGCCAGTCTCATGGGTGACAAGTGTCCTTATGGCAAAAAAAAAAAAAAACAAGGACAAGCCTGACCGTTTACTCTGACGTGCCACAACTTAACGGTTAATCTTACGAGTGGGACACATAGATGAACAGAACAGCATTCTTGCGTCAGTACAGATTGCGTGATTGTTTATCCCACGGGTGGGAGCTGTTCTTAAAAACAGGCCCGTTTCATCTCGTAACAGTAACGGGTGTTAGGTAGGTCTCACGAGCGGGAGCAGTCACGGCAGAAACGAAGAGTCCCGTCCAAGCTCCCGGGAGAAACGGGTGCGGGTTACCTCCTGGTCAGGGGAGATGGGGTGGGGGGGTGGGTGTTCTTGATCACCTGCAGGTGTCGCAAGTGCCCTTGCGAGGGTGGGTGTGGATGTGGGCGCCCAGGATTGGCACTCTTTGGTTGTACCCGTGTTGATCCGATACAAAGTTGGCGCTTGTAAAGTTCATCTCTCCGCTTTTGTCGGGGTGGGTGGGGGGACTGCACATAAATGAATGGAGTGATCTTGTGGCAGCCAGAAGTAAGTCTGAACTGGTATTATTCATGTCCTCAGATGTGTTTGTTTTACCGGGCGTTTATTATTGACAGATTATCTCGCAAATCGGTGCTTTATATATGTGTTCATGTGTATGTGCATGGCTGTATGAATACTTGTATGTGTATATGTTATGATCAACCGAAAGGCCACAGTTTATATTTTAATTTAAACGAATAATATGACACTTTTAACTCTGTTTATTTATTGTTTATTATGTGTATAAACGTGTGTGTGTTGTACGTGTATATCTTTATATGTCGAATTAGTTTGAGTGTTGTTTTACGCGTAGTTATATGGACGTATAAAACGTTGCGGCAGATTCCGTTCCGCCGCGTGCTCGCGGATCTGCTAGTAAAGGTTCGAACACGGATGGCGTGACCACACTGAACTCAACAGGAAACGGTTGACAGTACACTTTAGTTGAGTTTAACGCCACGAGTAGAATCTGCTGTGGAGATATAGGAACGAGATTAATAAATCTTGCTACCTTGTTGGAAAATGATTGTTTGGAAGGCGTCAAATTGAACTGGAACGCCCAAGAAAAAGAGAAATGTTGGACTTTTAAAAGTGCTAAATCCTCATCCTGGGTGTGTGATGACGTCATCGTTGGACGTGACGTCATAGTTCGTCCCTGAAGACCTTGATTACATCACTGCATTGTAATTCAGAGAGCAGTTCGAGTATGTGGTTTTAGTGTGAAGAGCTTGCGGTCTAGAACAATTTTCCGTCGAGATTAACTACTGACACTGTGTGTTTGTGCATATGTGTGCGTGTCCGCGTAGGACGCGCATGGGCGATTTTTGGCGGCCAAGCGGAAGCAGAGTTACCTGCTCACTTGTACTCCCTTTCTCTTCCTCTTCCTCTTCCCTTTCTCCTTCCGTTTCCCCCTCCACTTCCCCTCTCCTCCTCTCTTCCCCTCTCCTCCCTCTTTTCTCCTCTTCCCCACCCTACCCCTCCTCTCCCCTCGTATCCCCATTTTTCTATTCCTCCTACCTTTGTTAAATATCTCGTGAAGCTTTCTCCTTTTCTTCTCTTTTTCCATAATTTCTCTTTTCCTCACTCCCTCGTTTGCTCTTTTTTTTTCTTCGTCCCATTTTGTATCAACTGGAAAGATGTCTTCCTGTATCTCTCTTTCTCCTTTCCCTCTCCCCCTCCTCCTCCCCTTCCTCCTCTGTCCACCACGTGCACAGGGGCGGGGCTGTTTAGTGACGTCAGGTCGCCTTGACTGGGTGTGAAAGAAAAGGAATTTTGACGTCATGTCGATATCTTCAGCAAATGTGGACATTTACAGCATAGTTTCTGTTGCATCGAGCGTGAAGCGGCATTCGTAGCATCTCTATCACTTTATCCGTGTCCAGTTTAGAAATGCGACATACTGGACAATGATGTAATGAAGTGGATTTTCAGGATCTGTACATATAAAGCCGATATTACATTGCATTTTAATCCTTTATATAGAATATAATCTATTTCCATTTGTTTATATTATTCCTCTTGAAATCATGCTGAAATGGTGTGTCAGCATATAATTTCACACGTATATGTCAAAGTACTGAGACAATTTTTTGCATAGATGTTTATTTGTGATGACATTTTTGTATTGAAGTGAAAAAGTACACTATTTTATCTTAATTTGTCTCAATCTCCCTTCTTTGTTTCATAGATTTCCCCAGCGTTAGCCAGAATAAAATATGTGAAGTATATCAGTAGTAACCAAGGAACTAAAGTCGCTAGATATCAGCAAACAATTGCTCGGCTTGTCAAACGATTTGTCAGCGGGATTTGAAACGATAAGATATCTTTGTAGATTTATTTTTTTTCAAAATTCGGAATATATAAAAATCATTTTTTTTTCTCTCAGTACTTGGCAAAATGGTATTTGTAGAATACATTTTACAATTTTTTAACTTCGGGCCAGGCGTTCGCGCAAGTTATTTTTTTTTTCATTTTATTTTTTAAGCTCGTTGCAATGTTGTTCTTAAAGATTTTGTGCCTGCATGCCTTCTAACAACCTGTTCATGTCGTTCACTAATTTTCTCAAATTTAGGTTTTGCTTATTCCACAGATTCATTTTGCTTTCAGGCAATGATGACTTTGAACAAAAGTGAATATTGAGAGATTTCGTTTATGCTTGAAAAATCGACATACCCTCTGCATTCTCGTTATCGTTTATTGTTTTGGTTTATTAATTGGTTTATTTGTTGATTTCCATTATATCCCGTTGTCTGATGGTTCGATATTTTTATGGTTTTACGGTAC
>NC_134777.1:35601146-35616146 GCF_046742065.1 Oratosquilla oratoria | reverse complement strand
GTTTTACCAACATGGTTAGATCATTGTACTTCAAGCAGAATATCGATTTTGCGCGACTGTAAGAAGAAAAAATACTAATGAAATGACTGTTACAATCAATAATAATTTTTTTTCATTATTATCTTTTTCGTAACCAGGGAAATCCTTTATTGCCCACGCTAGGTACAAACCCAAATATCAAGGCTGGAAACACGGAATGTTGTGCAACTGGCCAACCGTTTTCAGGGAAGGAATTTCCGTCATGCAATGATGTTTTGGTCGACGAAGACCCCCTGTCATGCAGAAAAGTGATCTTCAGACACTTCGCACGATAAAGATTAAGCATGAAGAGAATTTAATTTTCAAAATTAAAATTTAATTATGTCATACATCACGTATTTTTTGTTTTTCAAGGCATTTGGCATAGAGCCTCTTTTTCCAACACTTATCTTTGTGCACTGAATTATCTGGCTTGTGTAACATCGTGGAATTCAAAATTAAATCCCGCTAATATGATCCAACAGAGAAAGTACTGTAACAGTAAATTGCTTCTGATAGTATCCATTGCAGTACCAATGTGGATAGAATTGGCCTTAATGTATTACTATTCTATATTCGATGCCATATGATTGGGGATACGGGAAAAATGAAGGGAATATTGTTGGTTTGTGCAATAACAGTATGTCTTTTTTATTTTATATATACTTCCATTCAAAGAAGTGAAATATTGTGAAAAGGGGAACACTGTATAGAAGAATATCACTTGGTAGTGGAAACAACATTTGTAAACTGGAGAGCAAAGCGAGGTTACTTCTGCTGCAAGTGTAGTTTACACACAGCACATCTCGTAGATGTGTGTTCGTGCGCGGGTGGTTAAAGCAACACGCATCTGGTCTTCCACTGCGGTTCTCCCTCCACACCTCCGTATGCTCATGGATCTACCTCTGCTACACCGCCTCTATCCCCTCCCTTCGTTATTTTAATTTTTATTGTATTTATATATATATATATATATATATATATATATATATATGTATATATATATATATATATGTATGTATATATATATATATGTATTTATATATACATTATATATGATATATAATGTATATATGTATTTATATATACATATATGTATACATAAATACGTATATATATATATATATGTATTATATATATATATATATACATATATAATATATGTATATATATATATATATTATATGTATATATATACAGTATGTATTATATATATATATATATATATATATATATATATATATATATATATATATATATTTACTCTCAGCCACACCGACTCCACACCACCCACACACACACAGGTACTCCACTTCTCTCACCCCAGTTTGTCCACATCCTGCACCCCCTCCCCTCCCCTCCGCTCTCAGCCACAATATAATACTACACCCACCCACACACACACACACACACACGGATACCGCCATTTAATTTCAAATCGTAGCTTGATTACGATGATAGTATTTAGACTTCCTGAGCACATTTCAAAACAAACGGCCACATGTCTAGCCTCGCTGATGTTAATTCGACGATATTGAGTCTGATCATCTTAGAATGCGTTGTCATGATGTAGATATCATTATCGTAAACATGTTACGGTTTGAGTAAAGATGTGGCGAGACTGATTTTGATTCTTTTAAGTTGAAGGACAACCTCCTGCCTTACAGATCCGTGCCAAGCACCCCCCCCCCTCTCTCTCTCTCACACGCACACCCTCGCTCCGTCACCAAAACTGTCCTGAGGACTTCAGAATGTGACACTATTGACGCATTCCAAAAACTTCGCAGACACTTTTTATTGTAATTGATGTATGCAAACGCTCGAAAAAACATTTATTTCATTTTTGCAATATTACAGTATTTTGCAAATTATCCATTTTTTAATCAACATGGAAAGGATGCAGCAATAGCCACATCCTCTCTGCGGTATGTCTATGGGGAGATTGTGTTTTTGCTTATCATCCTGCTCAAAGCCCGGGGGTGCGTACACACACACACACACACACACACACACACACACACACACACACACACACACACACACACACACACACACACACACACACACACACTAAACCACCTGCGACATCATTTGGCTCGTCACCCACCCGGACCCCTATCTGCACCACCTGCCATGTGCCACCTGACCTGAAGTCATTGTCCATGTGTACTCTACAGTAGGCTATATATCCCACGCTCATTAGCCACCTGACCAAATAGCTGGCGGTGAGGAATGAACGTGTTTGTACGCATTGCGTATGAGTTCAACATTCTGATGAGTAGTTGGAATGGTTCCGGCCTCCGCCACCTTCGTCATTCTTTTTCTTCTTCTTCAGTATCGTATCCTTTCTCTCTCTGTCTTTGTGTGTGTGTGTGTATGTTTGTATGTATGTATGTATGTATGTAGTAAATCCAAGTAGATCAAGAACATTTAACGAAGAACAAGTCCCTATTTTGCAATTACCAACACTGCAAATGCCTTCACCATTAGAATTATCAACACCCCACCATACAACATCAATACGACCACGCGAATACCACCAACACCACACCATCATGCCACCAACACATCTTCATATCACTACCACTACTATAACTGCCAACCCTACCATCATCACCGGTTCAACTATTATCAGCGTTACCACCAGTACTACCACCACTGCCAACGCAACTACCACCACTACAATCGCTGTTACACCGCAACGCTCACCACACTACCACCACTACGGTTACTACGGCCTTTGCATAATCACCACAGCCACTCCCTGCTATCGCTGTTGCTCTACAGTGGCTGTGACGTCAGAGGGAGGGTGACGTGTGTACTACGAACCCATGCGAGGGACACGAGCTGAGACGGCCAGGGCTGCCAACGGCGCCGATCAGGGTGCTTCCAGGCCAGGCGTACCAACAGCTCGTCGTGTACAATTTCCGTTTATCAAGAGTAATTATTCCGTTTACGAAAATGTCGTGACGCATGTAAGGTGGTTCACTAATAATGTTTCATTCATTCAGTAAGAGAGAGGGGAAGGGAGAGAGAGAAGGTGGCGAGAAGAATAACGCGTAAACGGATTTTTTTTTTACCACGACTTTCTCGTTTTGGAAACATTGTTGCTACTGCTTACACTGGTGAGTTGGTAAGAGCCTTACCTCCCCCCCACTCTCTCTGTTCTCTCTCTCTCTCTCTCTCTCTATCTATTCTCTCTCTCTCTCTCTCTCTCTCTCTCTCTCTCACACACACACACACACACACACACACACACACACACACACACACACACACACATACCACGGGACATCACGAGCGTAGCTCCCCTTCTCGCAAAATTTATACTAGGTAAATGCACACACACACACACACGCAATCACACATACGCACACACAGTCACACACACACAAGACAAGGTATGATAAATTGGAGAGTAGACGGGACCCGACGAGCGCTGCTCCTTTCCTGTATAGTACCACTACAATAAGTAGATGAACACGCACGCACACCATTCTCGGTGATCACCCAGCATTTCACTAGGGAGGTGTGGGTGCGTCGACCTTGCTTATTTGAGTTTGGGGAATGGGTGTGTGTGTGGGGGGGGGTGTCTGTTGGTGGCTTTGTTGAAAGTGCGGGACTGTAATCTCCCTTCCTCTATCCCCTTTGTCTCCTAAAAAATAACATTTACATTTTTTTTTTTTCGAAAATCCAATCGGCCCTACATAATTTATGTAGATATAACTCGCATGTTTGATGCAGTCATTTAGTTTTATGTACAAAGGAAATATGTTGTAAAGGTCCGTCTGAAGGGAATTGTGGATTATGGTCATCAATGAAGGTTGGTAACATGACTAGATAGAGAAGAGGTGTGTGCAGATTTAATCTTTAGGCATTTGTTTTGTTTATATTATTTCCAACCTCCCCCGGAAAAAAAGGTTCAGATAAAACAATGTATAGATAACCACTATAAGTGTTTTGCTCTGCATGCTTAACATGTGGAACATAGACGTGGAATTTCGTGGTGACAAAACACATTTATCTCCTTTGGCTAAGGTAGTCAGGATCCTGCCTGGAGGCGCGTAGCTTCCACCTTATCGTCACCTGTCTCTAAGTTCGTAAAATTTTGGGACAGTTAACAATCAATGATAGGAATCGGAGTGTAAAGGACTCGAACCCGCGACTGTATGCATGTGAGACCTGGACATTTCCGATCCTGCTTGCTACCGGCGCACCATCTCTCTTAGTAATTCCTAGAAATCGGAAATATCCAGTATTTGGAACGAAATCTTGCTTCAGAAAGGTACTAAGTGCCTCCTGTATCCTGGGTTTTCCAAATTCGGAAAATTTCTAAGTTGGGACCATTTTCGGATTTTAGAAATTCTTAGTAGAGAATGTGTACCGTGAGTTCGGTCTCCGTCAAGGCGATCGTTGTATGGTGGCACATTTCAAAATTAAATACATTTCTAGTCACACAATTGTAAAAATTCCAGGACCGCCACGATGAAAATATTAACATCGTAATAAGGTTACGCTTTGCCCTAAGATGTGGTCGTGAGTATCAGAAGTGTTTGATAATGAGTAAACTGCTTGCAGGTGCCTTTTAAACACTTCTTAATGTTGTCAGCGAACTTTGAAGTGTGATTGTGCGAATACCCGAACGGGTCTCATAAAAACAACAAATATACCTTGCATTGATACATTTTTGTTTATAAGTTACTTTGTTATAAGAACACTACTCTATATAGAAATATTTTAAAGAAGCAGTAATAAATCATATATTCTTATAGATCAGGGGTCATGCATGCCAGTCGTGTGCTTTGGGATTTTTCCCTTCCCTTCCGAGAAGCACCCGATTGTCTGCTCGTCTTATTTTTTGTTGGTCTTCGGTCCGTTTTCTTTAGCTTACGAAGCCCCCATCCCCTCCATCCTACTCTGATTCGTCTCGACTTTTTTCGTCCCATCGTTTGGTCGCCCCCCCCCCCCCACTTCAACGGCTCCGACGATCGTATGGATGCTTTATATTTCCAGCGCCGTCCTCATGGTCGACGGTCAAATACTCATTCATGACTCCTCCATTCTTTCTCCTCCTTTCTTCCTTTTCCGTGTTCCTCCTCCTCTCGTCCTTCTTCCGTAGTCCCTCCCGCTCTCCCCTCCTCCTCCTTTTTTCCCGGGTGGCGGCGGCGGTGGCGGCAGGGTCCAGGTGGTGTCCAGGCGTCCTCTCCGCCGGCATAGACGCTCCGACACTGTTGCTACTGGTCTTCAACTTTTCCCTCCCCCCTTCAGTCCCCCTACCTCCTCATCTTCTCCTTTCACGTCCTTGCCCTCCTCCCTTTCCTCCTCTCCCTCCTTTCTCTCCTTCTCTTCCACTTCCTCCTCCTCCTCCTCTTCTTTTGTGTCTCTTCATAAATTTCCCCATTCGTCTACCCACCCCTGTTGTGCTAAACCAACATGACGTACAGTAGGGTCCAGCGAAACTCGTGTTTCTCTACGCCCTCCTCCTCTTCCTCCTTTTCCACTTCCTCCTCCTCTTCCTCCTTTTCCACTTCCTCCTCCTCGTCCTCCTCTTCCTACTCCCTTTCGTTGTCCTGTTCTCTCTCCCCTCCCTCTCCTCCTCATCTTCCTATTCCCTTTCATTGTCCTCTTCTCCTCCCTCTCCTCCTCGCCCTCTTCCTTGTCATTCTCCTCTTCTTCCTCCCCTTCTCCACCGTCTCTTTCTCTCCTCCTCTTACACTCTTCCTTCCTCTCCTCTTCCTCCATCTTTTCCTCTTCTTTCCCCCTTTTCCTCCTGCTGTTCCCCTTTCTTCTTTTCCTTCTTTCTATCTCTTCCCTTCTCCCTTTTCTTCACCATCCGCCTGTCACCCTCCTTTTCCACTTCTAACCTCCCCAATTTCCTCCCCCTTCTCCTTCCTCCTACTGTCCTCCTCTTCTCCCCGCCTCGTCTACCCTCCCCTTTTTCCTCCTCCTCTTCTCCCCTTCCTCCTCCTCCCCTCCCCTTCCTCCCGTTCCCTTTCCCCTCCTCTTTCCCTTCCCTTCCTCCGTCTCCTCCTCCCCTCCTCCTCACCTTCTCACCCCTTCCTCCTTCCCTCCTTCCCTCCCCTTTTCCCCCTTCTCCCATCCCCGTTTCCCCCTCCCCTTTTCCCCTTCCTCCCATCCCATCCGTCCCCCCCCTCGTCCCATCCCCTCCTCCTCCCCTTTCCTTCCACCTTCCCCTGCCCTTCTTCTCCCTTTTCCTCCTCCCCTTCCTCCCCTTATTCTTCCCCTTTCCCCTTTACCCCCATCCTCCTCCCTCCTCTCCTCCACCTCGTCCTTCTCCTCCCATTTCTCACACTCTTCCCTCTCCTCCCGCTTAACCCTACCCCCTCCTCCTCCTCCTCCTCCTTCCCCTCCCCTCCCCTCCATCTTCTCGGGCTCCTCCCATTCTTCCCCTTCCCCCTCCTTTTCTTGCTCCTCCTCCTCCTCCTCCTCCTCCTCCTCGTCATTCCCCTTCCAATTTCCCTTCCAATTCCCCTTCCAATTCCTCTTCCCCTCCCCCACCATCTGTTCAGCCTCTTCTCATTCCTCTTCCTCTCTTTCTCCTCCTCCCTCCTCCTCCTCTTCCTATGACGTCACCTGGAGAAGCAACGTGAGATCTTGGCTGGAGGAAGGATTTAAGTCGGCTAAAAAGTGTTGGAACGGGGTTGCGACTTGTGAGGAACCCACGAGCCGGTTTCACTACCCTGCCTTTTCGAACCCCGACATCGAGAACGATGACACGACCCTGAATATTCCCCCCCCCCAGGATATAAATGGAATATAAATCCTTGATGTATGTGGATATTGGTCACCTGTCGCCTTAACGACTGTGGAGCAGCTTTAACCACATCACGTATTCATGTCGCCCTTCCCGATGCTATGGTGTAGCGAATTGGTGTTTCGTGCTCTTCCTGGCGACAAGATTTGATTCAGCCGAGGGGTCTTTCATAGAATAAGTGGTTTAAGGATTGAAATCATGAGAGTACCATTGATTTCTGGAAGCAGTGGGGATTTTATTTTATATTTATTCGATTCATTATTATTTTTTCAATGTCACAACCATTCAAGTCCGCATCTTTAGATATCTTTCTTTACTCCGATAGTGAGATATTCAGTTATATATATATATATATATATATATATATATCTGGGCAACGGCAATATTTATTTTTCAAGGACATCCGGATGATTTCATTCTGGTGAATACCAGATAGTTTCCCTCTGGCCCGACACCCAGACAATTTCAGTTGCCCGTAAGAACTTGGCGATGAAGGGTTGAAGTCGGCTGCCCTGAGTTGGGACAGTAATAGTATATACCGTTGGTCGCTTAGTAGGCTTACCGGAAGTCTGTCTATATAACCAAACGCTGCAACCTTGCTTAGTTAAACTCGTTCTCCCAGGTAGACTGCCGATTCATCTCTACCGTTGAGAAAAAGACGCAAACATATCGGCAGCGTAGGTGGCTTACAGTCAAAATGTCTGGCATTAGACAAAATATTTACTTTAAATTAAATTGATCTAGACTAGACTCACTTTATCAGAAGTAGGTTGGTGTTCTTCACTGCGTGCTAATTCTGGTTTGGCAAACCTCAGATTTAATTGAAAAAAATATATTAAGAAACAAGAAATGGCGCTGTAATAGTGATTGTAATAGTTTTGGCGGTAGTAGTGGTGGTGGTTAGGGTAACCGACCAGACGGGTGGTGAGGATGGAGTTGGGAGAATGGGGGTCGGGGGTAGGGGTGAGGGGTCGGGGGTAGGGGTCGGGGGAGGGGTCGGGGTGGGGGTGAGGTGGGTCGGGGGTCGGCGGTCCTCAAGGTCCTGGACAACCAACACTACCATCGGCAGGTGAAGTGGTGAAGACACCGAGGTTTCGGTCACCCGCGATTTTACCCTCCTCCTCCTCCTCAACTTTACCTTTAACCTCCTCTTCAGTCTCCCTCACCTCAACCTCCTTCTCCTCTCCTACTTATACACAACCCCCTTCAACCCTAGTCCTACACCTCAAACCTAACGTAACCTTTTCCTCTTTGGACGGTTCCACGTGTATTCCACTCCCCTCCCCCCTCACCCTCACCCCCTCCCAGACGCTGAGGGAATCCTAACCTGTTTCCGTAATTAGTACAACACCTTCCTGTAGTGCCTGCTTCGTGTGTGAGAAAGACTGGTTCAGAAGACGAACTAAACTCGAATATTATCACATTAGCCGGGTCTGTGCAGGTTACCCGACCATTTTGTGTAACGGACAAAAGTCGAAAAAGTAAATAATACTCTGTATTAAAATATTGCAGTCTACATTGAAAAAAAAAGAAAGGTGGGGATTTAACTTTGCTCTGTAACATCTATGTAGACACACACGCACACACACACACAGCCCAGGGCTGAAACAGATTCAGTATCGCTGCGCTGCGAGTCGTTACTCCAACTCGTGGGTGGGGAGTTGGGTGGTGTGCGTTTAGAGTCACAGCATTACTCATAGATCGGTCAATTATGAGCTCTGAACTCTCTTTCGGGAAGGAAATAGCTGTCTACCACGAGTCCAACACGTGATCCAAGTCCATGGTAAACCACACACACACGCGCGCGCACACACACACACACACACACACACACACACACACACACACACACACACACACACACACACACACACACACACACAGGGCAAGGCTCGCACCAAAGCCAACATGTGTTTTGTTTCGACCATATCTCAAGATGTTTCCGAAGGAGATGAAGACTTGGGAGTCTTGCATGGTTAGTGTTTTAGACTTGCTGGCTATTTGTTAATATTGATCATATATATATATATATATATATATATATATATAATATTATATAATAAAATATATATATATATATATATATATATGTGTGTGTGTGTGTGTGTGTGTGTGTGTGTGTGTGTGTGTGTGTGTGTGCGTGTGTGTATGTATGTATATGTATGTATTGATAAAAGATAAGTTCGTATGAAAAAACACGATTTTATTTGACCGAGTCAGTTTCCCGGCCTGAAGAGTGTCTCCATCACTTACGTCAGGCAGGTGTCGGCCCGTTAGCTGTTGAAAAGATCGGTAAAATACATCACCGTGTTGAAAGGATTAGGTATGGTAATGTAGCTCAGGCGTGGGTAATGTGAGATCCGTGTTCAGTGATGATATGCATTAACCGAGAATAAATTTATAGCCCAACGGGTCCCTTTTCCGAAATCAGATACCCCTCTCTGACATTAGAGTTAATGCATTAACCTAACCTGACACCAATCTTTTTTTTTTTTTTTTATATATAAAAGTTAATTGGTTCGAAGTCAATTGGTTATGGGCAATCACAAGTTACAATGGGGTCAAAAGTTTGGGAGGTGACTCTTGGAAAAGATTTCTATTCTTCCACACGTTAAGATCGAAACGGAAGTACGAAAATGTACCTGGAGTTTGAAGTGATTCAGCACTTGTCTGGACGCGTGCGTGAATTGTCTCTTACACACGTAATCGCCTAAATGAATCTTGGCAACATGTTACGTCCCTTGTTTTCAGAGATAAAGAACATGGCAGCTATTTTCTTCCACGTTTTAATCTGAAAGCACATCAGGAGTCATACCAGACTTCTTCGTATTATTGAATACAAATTTGGAAGTGAAAGCCACAACAATTCGAGAGCATTCGTAGAATGACACACTCAGTGTTGTCAAGCTTATTGAGGGGCCCAGCTGACGCGCGTACCGGTTACCATGGCAAAGGAATCGTCCTTTATTTGTTATACTGAAAACACACACACACACACACACACACACACACACACACACACACACACACACACACACACACACACACACACACACATATGACTCAGTGCCGCGGTTGGTAGAGTCCCAGACTGTCACTACGGCGGTACCTGGTTCGAAACCTGCCCAGGGCTGAAATTATTTCAGTATCGCTGCGCTTCGAGTCGTTACTCCAACTCTCGTGGGCGGGGAGTTGTGTGTGTGTGTAAGGTCATAGCATTAACCATAGATCGGTCATACGAGCTCTGAGCTCTCTTCCGAGAGGGAAATAGCTGTCGATCACGAGTCCAACACGTGATCCAAAGACCAAGGTGAATCACACATACACTCTCTCTCTCTCTCTTTGAATGGTCCCCAGTACACAGATATTAATCTTTTTCAACCATATTAATTTTCTCTTAAATTCCATGCTATCACGATCGAAACTGACAAGGAGCTCGACGGAAAATGTGCGAAAACTGATACGTAGTCAAGCCAAGGACTCGAACCCAGCTGAGTCGTAACAAATGAACAGTGACTTAAGCATTGCGCTATCAAGTGAGATAGCGCAAGATATACATACATATATATATATATATATATATATATATATATATATATATATATATATATATATATATGCAAGCAGTTACATCACCGTGATATGAAAATGCAAAATAATCACAGGGGAAGGGAAACTTGTAGACACTACCTTCGTATATTGCATCTTCAGACTAAAAGATGTAATATACGAAAGCACTTACTATCTACCAGTTTCCCTTCTCCTGTGGTTATTTTACATATATATATATATATATATATATATATATATTTGTATACATTTATATATTTGTATACATATGTATATGCATATATTTGTATATAGGTATATATGTATATATATTTATATATATATATATGTGTGTGCGTGTGTGTGTATGTGTGTGTGTGTATGTATACTGTACATATATAAACATACAGTATATATGTATATTTACAGATATACACACATACATACACGTATAGGTATATATGTATATATATATATATATATATATACACACATAAACATATATATATATATATATATATATATATATATATATATGTTTATGTGTGTGTGTGTATGATATGTCCCATTCACACCCAGGACTCTCAATGGTGAACAAAAACGTTGGTGGTTTCTGCAATGATAATGTTTTCTGACATTTTCTTACTCGACAAACGTCGATGTGGCATATATGACGTCACTTCTAATTCAGGCCTTCGTTGACAGGTTATGTATATTTAGAATATTTTTGTGACATCAGTTTGGTGATGCAGTAACGTTGTCAGTAGTTGCCTAATCTCACGATTTCATTGAACATATTATCAACAATTGTTGTGAACAAGTTCAAACGTTAGTAAATATCATACTAAACATTTTCCGGGTTAAAAAATTAACTTAACATCTAGACGAAATGAGTAAAAAGTTTATGACCACAATGAAGTTGGGAATGGGTTCAGTATTCATGATTCCGACGAGCTATTTTGGCTTCCTTGTCAATCAGATATGAATGTACAAACCTCTTTCACACTGGGTAGCGCTTTTACTCTCATTGTAGCTAACCCCTCGGTAGTGAAGGGGCTATAGCGAGTGTAGCAAACTCATCTCCACGTAGTACTTTTCCTCTCATTCTGGTGGCCGTCGTGCTATGATATTCATCTCCGCGTCAGTCCCCCCCCCCACCTCGGAAGATGCTGTCTAAATCAGACATCTTTCCTGACTACCGTCAAGCAATTTCTTTCAAACAGGAACTCACAGTCCTGATAAGTTTTCGAACATTATCGCCCTCGACCGCCACACCCATTCACATAGTCTTCACCCCGATGCAACTTCCCCTCGTCCGGTTCAAACCGGTTCGGGCCTCCGTAGTCGAAACACGCACCCTCCGGCGGTGCTCAGGTTCAACACTTGTGGTATCGGATCCTTTGTCGGGGAAAGAAAGAAAAGGGAAGTAAATAGGAACGGAAAAGGAAAGTTAAGGAATGAAAAGACGGGGAAACAAAGGAAAAGACGAAAGTAATGAATGGAAATGAACAAAGAAAAAGATAAAGGAGATGGATAAAGGAAGTAGATATACCACAAATAAAAAGAGAAAATGGGACGTTTATCTAAGAGTGACTGGGGAACTCCCAGGTAGGCTACGCTAAAAGCCGGCAGATCTTTTATAACTTTGAACATCTAGCAACTGATAATTACCACAAGATCCTTCATCACGACAGCCCTTTGTTTTGCCCTGTAGCAGAAGATGTGTCTTCGGCAAAACCTCTTGTAGGTGGTGTTCACAGGGAAAGTAGAGGACGAGGGAAAGAAGCAGACGTTAAGGGCAGAGGCTAAGAGGAGTGGAGGAAATAGGGAGAAAAGGAAAGAAGAACGAGGTGGGAGGGGAATGGAAAAGAGAAACTTGTATAAAGAGGAGGTGAGAGGCAGAGTGTGAGTGAAGGGAAGAGAGAGGGTAAAGGAAAGCATATTGTAACGAGACGGACGGGGAACCAAGACCACCCTCTGACACATGGCTATCTATGGAGGGGTAGGGAGAAAGAGAACAGCGAAGAGTCATCGTTATATAGGTAACATAGGGGAAGGGACTGGGCCGGGTGGGGGTGGGAAGAGGGAGAGAGGTGAGGGAGAATTCATTGAGGAAGGGACGGAATGCGGAAAGATCAGGAGGAGAAGGGGAGGGGTGGGAGTGGAGTGATGTAAGGGAAGGGAAAAAGGAGGGGAATGAGAAAAAAAAGAGGGATTGAGGGAGCCATAAAAGAGAGGGAGAGGGAGGTAAGCAACATTCAGTTAATTTAATGTTTTGACTTTTTTTTTTCTTAAGTATAGGTTGGCGCTAGGTATAGTGTGTCTGCGTAATCCCAATTACGTGTCGGAGGTACTCTTGTTGTTTATATTGGCTGCCTGCAGCTCTCTTTATTCATCACGTTAAACTCTTCGTAACGAATAAGAAGTTAAAGTAGAGATTAAAATATCAAAGAAAGCGGAAGCGAATTCTTGGAGGGGAAGGAGTGTTCCTCAGGAGCTACAAAAATACTTTATTGCAGAGACGAGACTGAACGATGTAGAGGGACGGAGTGGAAGGGGGTGAGGAGGAGGAGGAAGGGAGAGGATGGGCGTGGTATCTCATGTGAGGGAGGTGACACTGGTGTGCACATGACCAAAGGAAAAGGATCATTATGATACAAAGGTAGTGAGGCAGAAGTGTACAAGCGCGCGCGCACACACACACACACACACACACACACACACACACACACACACACACACACACACACACACACAGTCAGTGAGTAACGGCTAGAGCTGTAACGCCCTGAGCGGGGCCCGATTTCAATACGGCAACGATGATAACCATTGTATTTGCAAGCCGTGTCTGTGTGCGTGTATGTGTATGTATGTAGATATACATGTTTGTCAGTGCCATTATGTACATATGTGTATGCGCACGTGTAGGTGCGCTCTTGAGTGTATTTTTATCACAGCCATAAAAATGACATCAAAGTACGGCTAGAAATAGACCGTGACATTTCTGTTATACAATAGCCACGCTGAACTTTTCTCCGCTCGTCAAGACAGCTATAATGGTCACATAGGATTTTAGATCTCTGCACCGGATGATGTTTTACCTGAAAGGGTTGCGTGTGCCTATATTGTCATTTCTTTACGGGGTCCTTTCCCATTGATTTTGGTGTCAGCCAGGATATTTTATTCAGCCACGAGATCCTGTCTGTAGAGAAGAATTAAGGGTCAGCTCATATCCGCCGTTTCAGTTCAATGTTCAGGACGAAATCTTCGCGCCTTTGGTGGCACGTGTAATGCTCTTCCACAACAAACTGGGGATCACTTTTGTACTGGAAAAAAATCGCTTCGCATCCACAAGCTGGTATTTGTTGTAGATTCGTGGACCACTTTGTGAAACACACCCCGTCGGGGTCCGTAGACCCTAGAATGAAAGTCCCTGCAGTCGGTCCAGACCCCGGCATTCAATTGCAGGGACTGTTTGACGACAAACGGTGTCCCTGAATTCCCTCGACTTCGTAAATGTGGCTGGCTGGGTGGCAGGAATTTCACCCATTCCACCAGATAACTGGTTGTGTAAATGCCCGCCTGTTGTCATTTTAAGTATTTAACCCTCTGTTGTATTGGGTTGGGTAACTCCTTTCCCCCTCCCCCTTTCCTACCTCCCTCCCCCCTCCCCCCTCCCCCTACCTCCCCCCTCCCCCTCCCCCTCCCTTCCCCTCCCCTAATATCGCCCTCTGCCGCGCGATAATATTCATCTCTGCAAGTAGGCAGGATGATAGAACATTTTTCTGTCGAAAAGAAAGATTTGATATATTAAATCTGCATGCGTTTCAGCTCAATTTATCCGCACATGAATACATGTTTGGGTTTTATTTTAGTTTTTATTTATTCACTTTTGTAAACAGAGATATTCGTGTATGTTTTCAGTAGTCACGTCTCGTAGTGATGGCAGCCAATATAATTACGACTTCTCGTGCTGCTGGGCGGCCTCATTGCCTGCCCCCCCCCCCCGGCACATACACACATTTTCCTCTCTCTCTCTCTCTCTCTCTCTCTCTCTCTCTCTCTCTCTCTCTCTCTCCCTCCTCTCTCTCTTTCTCTCTCTGTTTCTTTCTCTCTCCCTCCCGTCCGCCTGGCCTTTTCATTCAATCGGAGTTTTGTTCCCTCCATCGCTTCTAATGCCTTTGTGCCTCTATGGCTTCCGTCCTCCATCTCCACGCCTCCGCTTCCCCTCACCCTCACCCTCCCTCTCCCCCCTCCCCCTCCTCTTCCCACAACGCCTACTTGACATCCCACCTCACCTCTTCTGCAAAACGTTTGGTATAACCTAGCGGCACCACGCACCCACGCACTGCCACCTTAATCTCGCCCTTGACCCCTTTGACCTTCCTACCGACGTCGCCCTCGACTTCCTCATTGTCCTCCTCATCTGTTCTATTTTTTTTTTTTTTTTATTCTTCGTGTTGTATTTCTCCTTTCTTCTCGTCCTCTTCTGTTTTACCACTTCCCTTCTCTCTTCCTCCCGGTCCTCTTCCTCGTCTTCATCCTCGTCTTCTTCCTCGTCCTTCTTGTCCTTTTCCACACGTTCTACTCCTCTCTCTTCACTTCTTCTTGTCGTCCTCCTTTTTTCTTCCTTTCGTTCTTCCTCCAATTCCTCCCCT
>NC_134777.1:35528646-35596146 GCF_046742065.1 Oratosquilla oratoria | reverse complement strand
GAAATTACTGTAATCATTATTATTATTATTATTATTATTATTATCATTATCATCATCATCATCATCATCATCATCGTCACTGTTGACCAGGGACTTTGTGTGGGCAGTAACATATAAAAGAAAAAAGGGAAGGAATTATTAATATATACGTATGGTAATTTTATTTTATCTTTAAGAATGTCAACTTAAAGTAGTTTTGCATTTATATACATTGTAACAGACGAAGTGATCTGTTATTATCACCTTTTTTGGCCGATGAAAAAATAAAGAACAGGTTGATAGCTATGGTGTAGACTCGCGTATCGCCCGTGTTGTTCATCAGATCATAAATGAACAAAATAACAAGAACATTAGAACACATAAATGCCCAGGGACTTTGTGTCCGACCTGTGTATATTTCAAGTGGTTTGTTTACTGGTTGTGTGAAGTGATGCTGATGCTGTTTTTATTCTCGACCTGGCCATTTATTTGTTTATTCATTTTTATGTACGATCGTGGAAGACTGACGAAACCCGGCCGTTCGATGCTTATCGTTGGTATTTTGTCTTAACTGATTTTGGTGCGATAACGGCCTCTGGCAAGCTCAACTTAAAACTCGGTTTTTTATTTATTATTATTATTGTTATTATTATTATTATTATTATTATTAATTATTATTATTATTGTCATTGTTATTATTATTATTATTATTATTATTATTATATATATATATATATTTTTTTTTTTTTTTTGCGGGGCGTATGGACCTATCTTTCATGAACCATGTGATCGTGCGTTGACGTTGAACGGGAGAGAAATCCAACGCGCCGGGATTTCCCCAGTGTAACCGAAATTGAGTGACGTCATATCGCTCTGTCAGGTTTGATCTTCTTTACCCACAGAAGTGTAATTTTTACAGACAATATAAAAGGATAAACTCTTTTCAATGTGGGAAGGTGTTTTTATGAAAAATGTAATAACTTGGTGAGCTTAAATGAATTAGGAGTAATCTTGTCATCCCGCTTCTCACTTCAGTCCACTCCCTGCTGAATAAAAGCTTCTGGTAACATAAATGAAAGACAGCGAAATTCGTTAAACGTAGTAAGAAGGTTAATCGAGATAGGCTCAATATAGTTTTAAGTTTGTTCCCGACCGAGGGTGCCCCCTCCCTTCAACGTAATAAAATCGTCTGACGGCAGATTGAAAAAAGAAAAAACACTGATAGATGGGTGCTATTACGTACATATAATTTTATCCCATAACGATACACATTACCAAAACAATCTAAACATACCTTCCGATGTCATCCCATTAATAGTTTTGTTGACAAAACGAAATATGTCTTTAACCTGAGCAAATTCCGTAAAGTATGTCACAGATGACGTGAGGATTGTTTGACGGGACAGCCGGGGTAAGTGGCAGGCACTGGTAGCCCTTGGGACCGAGCCTGGAACGAAGCCGAACACGCCACTGTATGTTCTTCCCGTGTGTATTTCCCTAATTGTAGTATACAGTGAAGGAGATACATTTATGGAACCAGATGGCTTTTTCCCCAATTATTATACCCACCATTGAAGTCTCCCATGGTTTTAGCTAACACACCAAACTGCTCGGAAAATGTCTTGAAGGAGGGAGAAAGGGTAGGAAGGGGGAGGTGTGGGTCCTCACTGCCCGTGGTTTCTGCCACGTATACCTAACCTGTTAAAAAATAGGTTAGAGGATGGTTTAAAGAGAGAGAGAGAGCGAGAGAGCGAGCGCAAGACGACGCTTGGCTGTGACGGACATCTTTCCCCAAAGTGGTCGGACTTCCAAGGCAAGCAAGTAGTCACTAGTTGTCATCGGGCACAGGTCCGAGACGTGCCAAGCGGAATGGAAGGACACACACACACACACACACACACACACACACACACACACACACACACACACACACACACACACACACACACACACACACACACACACACACACACACACACACACACACACACACACCAGCCATCGTGTACAAGTACCAAGAGGAAATGGCAGAGGAGATGATTGCTGTTGTGGCTATGGTTCAAGGAATGGGTTAGGGAGGGCGCAGTGGTGGTGGTTGTTAAGTGGGGAGGCCCATCGGGCCGCGTCAATTCATCATCCATTCAAAATCGCTCCCGCCTCAAAGCTATCTTTTGCCCTTTCCCTCCCCAGCTCGACAGAAGCTCCACCTGTAACCCCCCCCCACCACCACCACTACCACCACCACCACACCCATCCATCCATCCCATCCTCGGTCTTCCTCCCCCCCCCCCAAGTCCACTTCACCCACCTCCGTATTCCACACTCTTTTTGTCAGTCTGTTCTTTATTCTTTCCGTATGCCTAAAACATCCCGGGGTTCTTTGATGAACCCCATCACTCCATCCCTGCCCTCGGCCTCACCTCCTCATCTTTCACTCTAACCATCCTCGCAACCCCCTACCATACATCTCAAACACATCCAAGCCTCTGCCTTATACAGTGGTGTGGACACAGACTTTCGTAGTCTTCTCTTTACATTCATCTCCGAACACCAATTTCTTATGATACTTTAATCTAACTCCACCCTCACTCCTCCACTACCTGCTACCCCAAACTGTTTATTTCAACCAATTCCTCTCTGGCGTAAGACCCATCTCCAACCACTTGACGGCCGCTCCCCGTGTACATGGTAGTAGTACATGAATTGAAAGAGTTGGGGGGAAATATACTTGAAATAATGAAGAATTCACACCTCTTGCCCATCCCAAACTTGAGGGTCAGAAATGCCCTGAATGAGCCTCTTGAGTGGCACTTCTGCCAAGTTTCGACTCCTCCTCCTCCTCCTCCTCCTCCTCCTCCTCCTCCTCCTCGAGGTCTCAGAAGGATCAAGTGGGCTTCCTCCTCTCGACCAGAAGATTCCCCAACCGCTAAGGGAGTGCATAAACCCACAAAGGACCCGTGAAAGAATTTCAAGAGGTCCTTGGAGGAATCTTGTGACACATGGAATTATATTTCTCGCAGAAATAGTTTTGCTGACCATTTTGTAAGATTAGTCTCTCGTTACACCGGTCTACAGGAAGGACGGGTTAGTTGATGAAGTAGTAAATGTTGGTAACCACTGCTACTGTCCTCATTTGAACATGGTGATAGATTGTTAGAGAGCATAAGCGCCCTCTTTCGTTAAGGGCCATTTACACAGTCAAACTGTTTGACAAACCCGGTTTGTCAGACAAGTGTTTGAAGTGATGTTTGACCGTGTGAATGGGGCATTTAGTCGTCAAACACGTTTGTCGAACGTGTTTGAAAACCAAAATACCCAATTCACACGATCAAACATAACTTCAAACACATGTTTGACAAACCGGGTTTGTCAAACCGTTTGGCCGTCTAAATGCCCCTTTAGGTTACAAATCATGGCGAGCAAAACCAGGAAATGTTGAAACATACACTAACAGAAGAAGAGAGAGAAAATGACAAAGAAATGTAACTCGGCGAGGGCGGAAAACTGCAGACCACTCGTTCAGCAACACGAGTAACGGAAATTTCCGCAAAGTTGAAATGAACCGACTTTAAGTAGTTTTCACTCTCGCGGGGTCACTCCCTGTCGTCGCATCGTGGTCAAGCTCCTCAGACGACGCTACGGTTTTCTTTCTTACAGCGTCTCTGCCCCAAAATATATATATATTTCTCATATAAGGAAATACCTGTAGGTAAATACTTTATAGAATATATATATATATATATATATATATATATATATGTATATATAATATATATATATATATTATATATGTATATTATATAATATATATATGTATATATAATATATATATGTATATATAATATATATATATATACGGTCAGAAATTAACTTGCTTTTTTGTTAAAAAAAAATCCTTTGAGATGGTTGAAGAGTGTAATTGTAGTTTGAGAAAGGCTTGTGTAGGGCATGAAGTATCAACCTCCTCACATGCAGATGGACCTCCACCCCCCTCTCATCTGAAAGGGTAATAGCCATCGATCACGGGTTCGGCACGCGATTTAGAATCATGGGGGTGAATCACAAGGTGAACTGTAATGTTAGGTCATAGGGATGGATTCGATCGTGGCTCAACGCCGTGCGAAACTCGGTTGAAACAGACTCGCTACTAGCAATTTCTTTAATTAATGTTTCTTCGTATATTATCTTGTTTATTTATTATATTTTATTCATATATTTTTGTCTTCGTCTGTCTGTCTGTCTGTCTGTCTCTTAGTCCCGTTGCCTCGGTCTGGAAAGCCCTGTGGGGACTGGGCGAGGTGAGGCCGGGCGTAATTGCTGGAAAGACATGAACCCTTGTGTAGAGAGAGAGAGAGAGGTGTGGGGGGGGGGGAGACACGCAACCGCCTGCCAGCGGGCGGGCAACCCGGGGAGGAATCCTTGTAGCGGAGTTTCACACGGGGGACGCAGGACCACGGCATTAACGCCGTTCGCTACAAAGGTGAAGGAGGCTGCCGCAGAGGTGAATAGAGTAGCCTGGCGAGAGCCAGAATAGAGGAAAAATGTCACCCGCTATGGAAAGGGTGAATCTCCCCCCCCCCATTCACTACATGACCTTTATTCTCTTTTGTCCTGGTTAACATGCAAGCGATTTCATTCAGCTTAGGGGTAAGACCTCGTGGCTAAGGCACGTGGTCTCAAAGGAGCTGAGGAGGGTTACGATGTGTGTCAGCCATTGGCCTTATGACCACGCAAGGGTCATAGTTACTCAGTAGACGTTCATTGGTGCTCATGTGGAGGAGGTCCCTCGGTTCGCCTAAATTGTTTGGCGGCAGCCAAAAAGAGAGAAAGTGCGTGAGGACGGCCCATTGCATATGGGTTGCATAGCATGCGATGGGTTGTTCATTTCTTCCGAAGTTGGACAACACCCTTGTGGTGTACCTGTCTGGTAACAGATGGCGCCACACACGCACACACAAGTGTTGCAAATGTGACTGATGATTGATTAGTTTGACAATGAATCATTACAAAAATAAAAAACCCTCTCTTGGTGGGCAATTCGTCTACGGTTAAGGATACCACCAGACCGTCGGCGAACTTTGGATCCAGGCAGTATTATTGCGGGCACTCTAACGTGGGCCTTGCATTTCTAAATACATTAGTTCCCTTATGACATTTGTTCACGCAATTGTATCCACGCAGCAACAACGGAGGATGTGAGTTTTGACGCCACGTGGGTTAGGTTAGGTTGTCCAGACTTCACTGGATAACTTGGGATCATCTAGTCTGGCGGTCTGAGGAGCTTCACCTCGGAGTATGTGATTAAGTCAATTTTCTTTTGCCTTCTTCGGGTATAATACTGTACTTTAATTGCCACCGGCCGAAAAGGACGCCAGGAAAGCTGGCCTGTCTCGGCTACGGACGCTGTCAAGGCTTCTGACCCATTCCAGTACTTCTGGAGATTATATATGTACAAGAAACCACGTTTTGCCGTAGTGCGAATATTGTATATAGACGAAAAATTGTTAATGGTCAGTGATATAAGTTATATTTGAATAATTAAATCCTCTGGATGGCTCAAGATTTTTGTCGACTGTATCTCTGGCTGTGATGAGGGTGTGTGGACTCGCCCCCCCCCTCTACGACCACCACTACTGCTAGCAGCGCCATCATCACTGCTCCCCTATCATTACCTTATCGTCACAAGAACCCCATTCCAACGTGCACTGCCAAGTCCATCATCACTAGTAGCACCAACCAGGCCACCACTGTCCGTTACTGTCATCTACCCTTCTCCGCCTCCTCCTACTCCTCCTCCTCCTCCTCTCCCTCCATCTCCTCCTCCTCTTCCTCTTCCTCCATATCCTCCTCCTCTTCCTCCATCTCCTCCTACTCTTCCTCCATCTCCCCCTCCCCCCTCCACCAACACCAACTAATCCTCCTCCTAATGATCACATATCATCATTATCATCATCATCATCATCATCATCAACATGACCCTCATCAAGGCGATCTTCATTGTTATCCATTACAACAGGAGCAGCAACAATAACAAACGTCAATACCAAAACGGGATATGACGGAATTGTTAACTGCCAAGAAAGCGGTCGCCGTCTTCGCTGGTGGGAACGAAGTTCCCTTACCTGAATAAAATCGCCTTGGCAGCAGCTGGAGATTCAATAGGGGGGCGATCAGCTGACCGAAATCTCCCGGCACCAGCTTGAGTAGGTGCGCGACTCGCCCTGGCTGTCCGAACACTTGTGGCAAGGGTGACAATTTCGTGCCCGGCTGAAACCTTCCTGACGTGTGCTCCTCTCCTCTCCTTTCTGACTCCCCTCCTCCCTCCTTCCCTCACTCACTCACTCACTACTTCACCTTGCCAAATATCCCTGCCTTCCTGCTGCCTTTTCACTCCCTGTTACCTTCCCTCCCTCCCTGCCTGCCTGTCACCCACCCTCTTCCCCCCCCCCTTCCTGTCACTCTCGTTTTCACTATTATCTCCCTTCCCTGTCTCCTGCCCCTCTCCCTCCCCTCTTCTCTTCTCCCTCCCTTCTCCTTCCCCCTCTCCCTCCCTCACCCTTCTCCTTCCCCCTCCCCCTCTCCCTCTCCCTCTTCCATCTCCCCCCCCCCACTGCTGGTGAAGCGACCGAGCGCAGCGCGCCATCCATCACTTCCTACTTTCGCTCGTATTTTTAGCTTTACGTTATCCTCCTCCTCCTCCTCCTCTTCCTCCTCCTCCTCCTCTTCCTCCTCCTCCTCCTCCTCCTCCTCTTCCTCCTCTTCCTCCTCTTCTTCCTCTTCCTCCTCTTCCTCCTCCTCCTCCTCCTCCTTTTGTATCATCACCTCCTACATCTCATATTGCCAACACCACCTATTCCATTTCCTCTAATTCTCTTTCTCCTACTTCTCCTCCACCTCCTCCTCCTCCTCCTCCTCCACTTCCTCCTCCTCCTCCTTCACCTCCTACTCTTCTTCCTTCCCTCCTTTTCCTTTCCTCCTCCTCCTCCTCCTCTTCCTCCTCGGCCTTGTCCTTGTCCTATTAATATATGTCCTTGTCCTATTCCTACTACTTGTGTGACTCCTTTCTTTGCCTCAAGAGCCAGCCACCGATCACCACTATATCACCACCACCACCACCACCACAACCTTCTCCTCCACCTCCCTCCCCCCTTTCTTATCTTTATTGCGTTCACCACCACTCCCGCCAACACCACAACCACTAACACCGGCATCAACACCACGACCAGCACCATTGCCTCTCGCTCACTGTACCTGTAGCACCAGCTAGTCCGGCTTGGCACCAAGTGCAACCTGGAAGCCAAACCAGACCTAACCTGCATCTATCTGAGTCACCGGAACGTGTTTCAGTCCCCCAAACTTCAGCCCTCCTCCTCTTCCTCTTCTCTTTCTCTTCCTCTTCCTTCTGTCTTCCGCCTTCTCCTCCCTGTCCTATAAATATACTGTTCTGTTATTTTCTTCTCGTGTCGAGCTTGTAACGTCAAATACACAGCTTCATTCATTCAATACTCACGTGGTCACACACACACACGCACACACACACACACACACACACACACACACACACACACACACACACACACACACACACACACAACCATACAGAGATCGGTCTTACGAGCTCTGTGCTCTCTTGCGTGAGGAAAATAGCTGTCGATCACGAGTCCAGCACGTGATCCAAAAACCAAGGTTGAACACACACGCACACACACACACACACACAGACACACACACACACACACAGGGCTGAAATAATTTCAGTATCGCTGCGCTGCGGTTTGTTACTCCAACTCGTAGGCGGGGAGTTGGGGTGTGTGTGCGTGTAAGGTATTACCCATAGATCGGTCGTACGAGCTCTGAGCTGTCATCCGGGAGATTAATAACTGTCGATCACGAGTCCCACACGTGATCAAAGACCATGGTGAATCACACACACACACACACACACACACACACACACACACACACACACACACACACACACACACGTGCGCACACACTCCCAATACGCACAAGCTAACCTACTTAATCTGTGGTCACACCTCATTTCAAACAGATGTGTAGGTTTTTAATGTAAGCCTCTCACTACCGGGGGTGGGGGTGGGTGGGAGGAAGAAGCTGGTGTCAGGGAAATAAATAGATGGAAGGGTTTGGTGGCGGACAGAAGGACAGGAAAAGCGACCCCTGGTACGCAAAGAGGTTAACCACACGATGGCAGAGACTCCGTGTATAAATGTTGCTTGGTTGGGGGCAAGGGCGATCTTCTTCACCAAATGATCCGACTCCGGCTTGGACCCGGATCGAGTCGAGCTGAATGAAATCGCCCAGCAAAAGCGAGAAGTCAGTTAACTGCCGTTGTAGCTGTAGTCCTCCAGCTGAATAAGATCGCCTGGCGGCAGGTGGGGGTGGATGGGAAATGTGGAACGGGCTGTGGACTAGAGACGGAGCTGAATGTTCGCTCGATCGCGCGCTCGATGAAGTCCGAAATGACCCAGATCCCTTTGGCCGGACAGTCGACCTTTCTTGGCTGTGAATGCCACAGAGTAACACTGTATGTGTGTGTGTGTGTGTGTGTGTGTGTGTGTGTGTGTGTGCGCGCGTACGTGTTGGTGATAGTGCTGGCAAACCAATGTTCAGTTTAATATTGGTCTTGGTGCGGGGATCGTGACAATGCGCAACTTGAACGAGGTTATCCACTTGACAGGCTATGACCCTCCCACTCCCTCTTCCCACCTCCCTCTTCCACTTATCCTTCTCTTTCCATCTCCTTCTTCCACTTCTCCCTCTTCCCCACCACCCCCTTCCATTTCTCCCTCTCTCCTCTCTCCTCACCTCCCTCTCTCCCCACATCCCTCTCCCCCCACATCCCTCTTTCCCCACCTCCCTCTCTTCCCAACTCCCTCTCTTTTCATCTCCCTCTCTCCCCACCTCCCACTCCCCCCCTACCCTTCTCCCTTTCCCCACCTCCCTCTTCCCATATCCTCCTCCTCATCATCCTCTTCTGTCTTTTTCCCTCTCTCCTTTTTTTTTCGTTCTCCATTTTCCTTTCACGCCTCTTCTCTTCCGTCTCCTATTCCTCCTTGTCATCCAGTCACACCCTGTCTGGCCTCCTTCTCGCCCATGCCCCTTTTCCTATTTTCGCTTTTTTTAGTCCATCCATTCATCCAGTGGATGGATGCACCTCATTTTTAATTATGAATACGTTGACGTCTTGCGTGACGTCACGAAAGCTCACCCGAGGACAGGCCCATCCCCTCCTCCCTCCCTCCCTCACTCACTGTACGTGCATCAAATGATGTAATATCACGTGATCTGCCGCGAGCGGGGCGTTTGTGTGTGTGGAAGGGTGGGCGATTCTCCTCGTGTTGGGGCTTTTTTATTTGATTTTATATGATGTGTTGGATTTTATGATTTATTTTTTACACTCGGCACAGCGTCATGGTCTCTGAGAACCGTCTGGCTGTAGGAATAAAATCCGTGAAGTAGGTCAACGTTACGAACGGATGGAACGACGAAAGGAATTATATATTTGCGGTGAAAATGGAGTTGGAAGAAAACGGGTTGCGCGCTGCTGGCCTCGCATTCACTTAGTTCTGGGTTCGAACCCCGCACTCCTCTCCGATTCCCAGTAGTGACGGTTACCTGCCCGAACAAATAGGGCGAAAGTGACGGCTTCGGCCGCAGGGGATTACATAAAGAATTGTCACCCCACATGATTCGTCGCCCCCTGAGATCCTACCTGAAGAATTGTCACACCAGTACGCAGAATATCAACAGTAGAATAAAGATTAGGTTAGGTTGAATGAGGGTTATGTTTATTGTTGTCAACTTATACAATCGAAGAATCGTAAACCCAGGATGGCCCACATGAAGGATTGTCACCCTAGGATGGCCCACATGAAGAATGGTCACCCTGTTGAAGTCTGGGATGACGATTCTTCATGTGATCCGACCGCAACTACTTAGCGCCTCATGTCGTAGGCTCCTCACCTTTCTTGGTAAGGCCGGTTGGTAAATATTGATGGCAGTTATACGTACCTGTGTGTGTGTGTGTGTGTGTGTGTGTGTGTGTGTGTGTGTGTGTGTGTGTGAGAGAGAGAGAGAGAGAGAGAGAGAGAGAGAGAGAGTCGTGCCCCGTATGCAAAGACCTGATTCACCTTTCTTGCACCGAGTAGAACGCCGCGAGGCACCGGTGCAAAAACAAAATTTATTTGAGAAACGTGAACTGGAACTGGCGACCCATTGATGAATATCACAAAGGTCACACTGACGCTGATTTTTTTTGTTCATTCTATATCTCTCTCTCTTCTCTCTCTCTCTCTCTCTCTCTCTCTCTCTCTCGTTCGTAGAATAAAAACACTTAAATTCATGTTCCAATTAATTACACAGTGGTCACTACTATCACTAATAATAACAAAAAAATTATGATGATAATAGTAATACATACTTCAACCTAAAGGCCCTTTCCTCCTCATAAAGGGGTAGCCTAGCCAAGGTGTACACAAGCCCTTTGCCCATCACACAATCGTCCAACACCAATTTGTTGTCCCTATTGTCTTAGCTCTTTGTGGCCGTCCCTGCAACCCCCACCCAACTGCTCGGATGAGACACAATGCAGCAAGGCAGAGCACCTCCGACAGCCGAAAATGGTTTACCCCCACCACTTCATTACATGGCGCCTACTACCCCTCCCCATCATCCAAATAAAAAAATCCAGAGCAGAGAAGAAATCTCTTGGAGCCACGTCAGCGTATCTATTCACAGCCACTTTCCACTCGTATATCTTGTCCTCTCCCTTCTCTGCTCGACAGACAGAATCTTGTACCCAAAGCTTACTTCATCCCAGCTATCCGTACCACTTCCGGTCTCCCCGTCTTGTTCAGTTCCCACTATCTTCCAACTCTCTACCTTCGCTCTCCACCTCAACCCCTCATTTTTCACTCTATCCATCCTCGTAAATCTCATAATACAAGCACGTAATCCCAAACACACCTTGGTTCTTGCTTTCTGTCTTCTGTAAATTCCAAATCTCTGCTTCATATAGTGTTGTGGGCACAATCCCTTCCGTACTTTGCGCTCATCCCCAGGGACCTGTTTCTCATGATATCTTTCATTTCTCCATACCATACACTTTCTTCCCCTATTCTGAGATTTATCGCCACCTAACTCCTGTATTCCTTGCTATATATGACCATGAATGTGTGTATATATATATATATATATATATATTTATATATATATATTTGTATATATTTATATATATATATATGTTTTTTTTACATCTTCCAGCCTCTATATTCAAGCCATTGCCATTCCCTCCCCTCACTTTAGCCCACATTTACTTTAAGCTTTCTCCTCACACGTTCACTTCCAAACTCCGCATCTAGCTTCCTCAAACCCTACTTTGACCCCCCTAAGAAAAAAAAAAAAAGACTTCCCTCTCACTTCCATCCACTCTTACTATCTCCAAAGCCCTGCCCATCACCCTCTTATTTGCCTCCCATACCACCCCATCCATGTACTCGTTGAACGACCATAATGGCATTACACAACCCTGGCGCAGCCCTACCCTCACCTCACGCCAGTCACTTTCTCTAAATCCCTACCCAAACACAAACTCTACTACTTACGTAAAAGCATTTCACTTTTCTGAACGCCCGTTTCCCCTACCCTATGGATCTGCAACAAATCCCACAATGCCTTCTCCAAATTCACAGAGGTGCAAAAAGTCATCCTTACCTTTTGTCAAAATCCGCTCGCCTATCTACTTTACTATGAAAATTTGATCCATGCACCCCTCTTTCCTAAACCTGGACAGTTCTTCCCCAATTACTCCCTCTATTTACTCTTCTATACCTCTCAATTAACACCCTCCTTTATGTCTTTACAGCGGCACTTAATAGGCTGAATCCTCTGAAAGTACTACATTTATATTGTCCCTTTTTTCTTTGCAAAGTGGAACTGCACATGCACTCCTCCAGTCCTCCGGGACATTCCCCTCCCTTAGGCATATATAACAACCTCATTATCCAATCCACCATAAGTGTTCCTCGCTTCGTCAGACACTTCACGTTACACTCATCTAACCTTGGAGATTTACCAGCTTTTGTTGCTTTCGAGGCTTTTTGGATCTCTCATGCTTTCTAATATCCCTCTTATTTTCTTCTACCATTTTCTTCTACCATCAGTCAACTTCTTAGCACCTCCCACTTCCACAATCAATCTCTCCCAAACCTCCTCCACATTCAACAAATCCCTGAAATACTCTAACCATCTTCCCTTTAACACACTCATTTCCATTAATATCCGGGATTAAATGTCGCACTTGAAAATTTAGGAACCCAGTTCTTCATAGTCATGAACTGAAAGTAGTAGGAGAAGGCTTTGTGAACGACCATTGCCAAACCGTCAACCCAGAAAAGGATAGTGCGGCCATGGGATAAGAATTAGTGAACGTCTGGTGTTTACTGATAATGAGAGAGAGCGGGGGAGTCTGAGGGGGCTGGGGTAAAGTGGAAGACACCTTAAAAGGTTCCAAAAAAGAGAAAGGTACTGTTGTGGTCATAGTGTTGGTGATGGCAAATGAGTACTTCGTATGTAATTGGGACCAGAAGTCTGGGTGTTCCTCTCGGTCCTCACGTAGTCGACAGTGCCCTGAATACATACACGAGACATTGACCCCTCGCTTTCGGGGGGACGGGGTGGGGAGGGGGGGAGGGCGGGGTGTGACACGCTATAAGAATAAAATTAAAAGTGCCACCTGGTATTGGTAAAAGATAATCGAAATTGCCACTCCTTTGCTACTGAAGAGATAGTTTGGCGACAGCCATCGGTTACAGAAGCGGTACTCTCCGTTTTATGATTTGCTGTCAAGATCGACTTTAATTTTTCTTGGCTGGTGGAGTCCACAGCCGAAGGAAATTTTTGTTGCAACTCCTGACATGTCTGTCACCCGATTTTATGGGGGAGATAATGTGTTAGTAATATCCTTCACGCGTAAGGAAAAAGCGTCAACTTGAGCCCGTCGATTTTTTTCTGTCGATTTTTCCCCGCGATTTCTACGAAAGAAAAGAAAGAAAATATATGTGTGTATTTGTGTATAATGTGTGTGTGTGTTGCCATGGCGGTGGAAGAAAGTCGCCAGCATTTACGTGAGAGTTTGGCGGCTGGCGGAATAGATAGAAAGGGAGCTGACTTAGATAAAATACTGTGCACTAAATATTTTGCACAAGGACCCGCCTCACAGTGAAATTCAAGTTCATATGTAGAAGATATAGAATCTTTTACGACAGGGAACCGACTGCAGATAATTCAGATTTCCAGCGCTTAACTCGGGTATATCTCATGCACAACTCGTTCATTCCATGTATGCAAAAGTGTAGCGAGAATAGAGATCTTTACCTACGGCTACCCTCTCCGATTTAGGAACCTTTGTGTTATCCTAACCTAAGTTGACCTTGTTTGACGCTCTGTCAAGAATCACCATTGCACGTGGAATATATGGACAGCCAAAGCGTCAAAATATCCAGTGGGGAAAAATCATGACGTCACCTGAAATCTAGGAAATTACCGGATGGAATTCTTCTTCTTCTTCTTCCTTTTTTTCTTCCTCGTCCTTTTTCTTCTTCCTTTTTCTTCTTCGTCTTCTTCCTTTTTTCTTCTTCGTCTTCTTCTTCCTTTCTCTTCCTCTTTTTCTTCTTCATCTTTCTTTTTCTTGGACGAACCATTTTTGCCTCTTATGTAAACACAGGTGACTTCTGGAGTGGTCACGAACGTCAACTCGCTAGATGCCGATCCATGTCGGGCAAAATCCGATGCATAAAATTGTTACCATTTTTATTATTATTATCATTACCATTATTGTTTTTGTATTAGTATTTTTGTCACTGTTATTGTTATTATCATTATTAATATTAGTTAATTGTATTTATTAAAACATGTAGATAAACTCACTCGGGAAGCTTTTGTAGAAAGTATCAATTTTGTACTAAGGTCTTTGGTCATTGCCATGCATGCAAGGTTCACTCCCTCGCCGTTCGGGGGAGAGTGGCGCCACTGTCGATTCTTCCTTCCCCCCCCTCCTCCCCTTCCCGCCCTCACCACTCTTTGGTTGAGGAAAAGCTCAACAGAGATGACACAGCAATGTTTTTTTCTTTTCTTTTTCCACGATTTCTCCTTGTGTACAGTAAAGTCTCGACCTGGGTTTCATTGTTTATTTAACATAAACTTTCAGACAAGTAATCAGTGGTTTTCAGAAGATTCTTTTTAAAGGCCATAGTATCCATTTCATTCTATGTTGTTAGTTTAGATCGGAAATGCCCAGTTTGATGAAGAAATCAGTATTAAAATCTTATTAGGATAAGGAAAGGTTCAGCGAGATGTCGAATGAATCCCTCCAACTTTCAAAGACCATATGATCGTAACTCATTGCAAAAGCTGTCGCCGCTTCGTCTGCAGACGCTGTCCGAAAGTATTGATGTTTTAGTGCGTGGAAGGATTTCCCCGATTCGTCTTGCTTGACCAGAGGGGAGGGGAGGGGCGGGTGGGTGGGAGGGAGGAAAATGGACGGGGGGGAGGTTTCCACAATTCGTCTGGCCTAAACATGTGAGGAGCACACAAGAAAGACCCTTCAGGTGCCGACCCATCCTCCCTGTTGGTTGCAAGAATTGGAACTCGCCCGGAGCCTCTTTTCGTACACATTAGCCACAGATGTGGAAGTATGAAATTATGTTGGCTTAGTCGCTTGGTTGGCCATGGGCTGCAGGCATTCTTGTACCCAGGAATAGAATCACGATATTCACGAGACATGGATCATAATAGCCAAAACACACACACACACACACACACACACACACACACACACACACACACACACACACAGTGACGTCATTACTGACATCAGACCATCACCAATTGCTGGTATCATGACGACGTCAAAGCCGAGGAAAATATTTCGAACTGGATATTATTGCTCCAAATTACCGAAGCAGACTATTAAACACAGTAAGAGTACCTAATATCAATGGAGTATAATTATGAACCAGTATTTCTAATATAACAACTTTGTATGTAACTTTTTTCTTCAAATATCCTCACAGATAATGAGGAAATGAACACTGCAATCCACCAGTATCCCGTGAAATAGTTGTAGATAGAGTGATTGAATAGTGGAAGATAAGGTTTGAAGTGACATGATTTATTTATGTATAATGATTTGTAGTTCCTGTTCAAATATGGTTTGGTGAATATTAAATTCTTGATCACGAGTAAGCTGCGGTTTCACCCACTCGTTGTCGATGCCTGCGTCTCGATCTGTTCTCATGTTTGGCCATGGGATGAAGAACAATATCCACCATCCGGGGTCGATTAAGAAATGCCTATTTCCTTTCCACCGTATTTCAGATGAGGGTCACAAAATAATTCGATTAGCGTTGGTGAGGAGTCGTTCTTATAATTTTTCTGCCAGGTCATGTGGCGGAAATTGGATAGTTTGGAAGTTGTGTTGTTTGCATGTGCCTACGAACACGGAAGAGAGCAAAGTCGAACGGATGATTCTTATTTGTCACTCACCGCCGACAAGTTCCAAGATCGATATGACGTCATGCGTCCTCGCTTCCCCTGGTGAATCCAGTTTTTGTTGTTTATACATTTGTTTGAATTTACTATCATTGTTACTTTTTCATTATTATATTGGTTATTATTATTGTTATTATCATTATTACTATATTATCATTATCATTGTTATTATCATCATCATTATTATTATTATTATTATTATTATTATTATTATTATCGTTGTTGCCATTATTGTTGATTTTATTAAATGTGTGTATGTGCTTATATCCGTGTATAGTACTGTGTATGTTTTTTTTTTTCTCTTATTTCAAAGTCTTTGTTAATGGGGGTTCTACCACGGAGATGAAGCAAACACTAGGGCCGACCTGCATCCAGAACGAAAGGAAAAGTGCCATCCATCCATCCATCCATCCATCCATCCATCCATCCATCCACCCGGAACGAAGGGGGTTAACGCTCTCTACGGTTTTAACGTTCCCTATCACGGCATTAACGTTTCTTTTCACGGTTTTAAAGTTTACTTTTACGATTTAAACTCCGTCAGCATGAGTTTCCGCGTTTACCAGTAAAGTCATATGGCGGTTATGTGATTCACCATGGTCTTGGATCACGTGTTGAACTCGTGATAGACAGCTATATCCCTCCCGGAAGAGAGCTCAGAGCTCATATATGACCGATCTATGGGTAATGCTGTGACCTTGCACGCACGCACACACACACACACACACACACACACACACACACACACACACACACACACACACACACACACACACACACAAAACTCCCCGCCCACGAGAGCTGGAGTAACACCCTGCAGCGCAGCGATACTGAAATTATTTCAGCCCAGGGCAGGATTCGAACCCGGACCGCCGTAATGGCGGCCGGGAACTCTAACCACTGCGCCACGAGGTGTGTCTGTGTGCATGTGTTTCATCCATATTCCAGTAGTGTATTGGGTCTTAATAGACGGGGAGGACTGGGCCAAGCCAAGTGGCTCCCATTCTCGATGATGTATTCAGGACGAGAAACTGGTCCACTTTCACCGCGCGGGTCCCGGTCCGTCTTATGGGGAGAGGGGTAGGGGGGGGGAGCTTCGCGGCTGAAATATTCATTTCCTGTGCTGCCCTTGGGTCGGTCGGCGCCTGGAAAAGTCCTTCGATTTCAACCCTTTTCCCAATGGAAGGGCTCACACGAAGGAAGATGGATAGAGTAGGTGCGTTGCGGACTGCGGAGGAAAGCAAGAGTTCTTAACACACAGTGGTTGTTTTTGGGGAAATGTAATGTTATAACACATTTGTAAATATACACTTAAAACCCACTATCGGAGAAATAGTATCAGAAGTACAGGAGGTCCGTATATTTCGACTACTATCTGTAGTCCTCTTTCTGCTGAAGAGGACTACAGATAGTATTCGAAATATACGGATCTCCTGTACTTCTGATATTATTTCTCCGATAGTGGGTTTTAAGTGTTCTTTTTATTTGTTTACATATTGTCACTGATTTGGAACTTGTTTCCACTGTTCACTGTGGCAAGAAATGGTATTGGGATGTTCTTTCGCTACGACACGCCCTGATTCATAGGAAACTTTGAAATGAATAGAATAAATACATAGCTACTTTTTTATGACTGAACATAGCAGGAGCGTATTAGTTACAGATGATACTCCCTGTTGAGAATTTCTGGTAAATATTCTGGTGTATTTTAGTGTAAGGTGTTATCATTACGAATATTTATTGATATTTTGCTTAGAGAGAGAGAGAGAATAATTGTGTTTGGCCACAGTTTTAATAATGAGACAATATTTCTTCCTATTTTTACACATGTTGCGTCTTTTGATAGAACTCTGAAACACCTCTGCTTTACATCCGATGTCACTCGCGCGCGCACACACACACACACACACACACACACACACACACACACACACACACACACACACACACACACAACACGTGGTGCCTGCCAAGCTGGCACCGTGTATGACGTAGATACGTCATTCTTCCCTCTTCCTCCTTCTCTTCTTCCTCCTCTTCCTTTTCTCGCCTCTTTTTTTGTTTTCTCATCTTGTACGCCTTCTTCCTCTTTCTCTTTTTCCTGTTCTTCCTCTTCATCATCTTCATCCACTTACTCCTCTCCTTCCTTCTCTTTTCATCCACACCCTCTCCACTTCTTTCCTTCTTCCTTCACTTCCCTCTCCACCTTCACCTCGCCCTCGTCCGCCACAACCGGAGACGACGCTCGAGTGTCATGTCCTCAGCCTTCAGCCGGTTTGCTGAACAAACGCGGCCCGTCCATGTATGCGGTTGGCCGGCCGGCCGGTCGGTCGACTTGTCGGTTGGCTGCGTGGCGGGCGATGCCGTGTTGCGGGTTGGGTCCTTTTTCATTGGGCCACCGTGACTTGCTCTTTACGTTTTCTGTTCCTGAAAGGGGGACAGACGGACGTACGGACGCCAAATTTCGTGGTGCTCTGCTGCACGAGGTAGCAGCTGGTCATGGGACCGATAGTGTGGTGTTGGTTCTAAAAGTATGAATTATGCCGTGGTCGTGAACTGTTAGGAAATGCAAATACGTGTATGAAGGAGGAAAGGGTCTTTTTCGTACCTTGTGTTCCTTTTTCCCGCTGTAAGCTGTTTTAATAACCTTTGTAGCAGGCCCTTAGTAGTTGAAAGGTTGAATTTGTTATTACGGTGATGTATGGTTTGTTCTGAGGCAGAAGAATAGAATAGAAGTGAAATACGCCACGTTATTGAGAAGAATGGGCTCAGTCCCTCGACTTTTTAATTATTTGTTTATTTATTTAATCATTTATGTTATAATTCCCACGGCCGTCACCGTCACCGTCACTACTTCCACTTCCACTGTTGTCGCATCATTGCTCCAACTACCAGAGAAACCACCACTAATACCAACACCATTTATCTCACCATTACCACCTCCACCTCCACTAGTACCACTGTGATAATTGCCACTACCATCACTAGCACCACCGGAGCAACACCACGTCCAATAAGGCTTGTACCAACACCACCTCCCCAAACATCGTGTCCACCTCCACAGGATGGTGGTAGGTCGGGCAAAGGAGGGAGGGGGGAGTAGGGATTAGGATCAGAAGGATTGGGGATTGGATATTGAAGAGTGGACGTCCGGTTCCAGTCTGAAGGAGACAGGGGGGGAAAAAGAGAAAGAAAGAAAGAGGAATGCTGGTTGGGAGCAATGAACGATGCAGGTCGAAGCGTCACGGCATTTGTCTTTCGTTTCTTGAATAATATAAAAAAAAAGAAGATTGACACTCGGAGTGGAAAGGGAGACCGGCTCTTACACTCTGCCACATATCTTTAGGAAAAAGGAAACTTGAGGACAGTAAGTATTTTTTTTTTTGTGTGTGTTTCAAGTAGATGAAGGTACTTATTGATTTCAAGTTTGTTTTTTCATAAGATACTTTGCATACATTTGCGCCGGCGCTTTTGTCTTTGCTCTTAGTGCAATAGTTCTGATGAAAGCTCCCTTCCTCAAGAATATTCACGTAAACACAACTTTGCATACAATGTATATAATGTGCTCTATTGAAATTTGGTTCTCTCATACATACATGAGGAACATAAAGTATTATTTAACTTTAAAACAAACAATATAAAAAAAAACATTCTATTTTATGCAAAAAGGAATTGTCACATATAATTATGTAATACAGTCCTCTTGTACATAACAGATCTGATCAATAAGAGGGTGTTTGTTGCCTAGAGTAAGAATATGAAACTGGAATGGTCTTTGATATTAAGGTGACAATATTGGGGCAGTAAAGCGAATAAAAGTGTTATGTTTTTTTCACCTGATCCGCACGGATCCCCTAAAACCCATCTACGGACCCCCAGGTGGTGAAGAACCCTTGTTTTAGCGGCAGTCCCTGACGTGAAATGTGTTACACTTCCTCCTCATCTCTCTCTCTCCCTTATACTCTCATTCTCGTTTATTCACTCACTATTCTATATCTTCTCCATTTACTGCGTGTATCGTATGGGTTGCCAATTCTCTTGGCAATAAATAGTTTGCAGGTACATTAAAATAAACATTTTGTCATTTGAATGTTTTCCTGCACATACCATTTGGGCATTACTTTCTAACGTCGTAAGAACATTTCAACCGCCCCAGTTGGCAGCTGCATGTATGTGGATTTGGTACTGGAATATGATCTTCCCTGTTTCCTGGTTGTGACTTAAGTCTATCTGGGTCGGCCGTTAGTGGCGGGAGGAAAATGGTCGGTGTGCCTGGTGCTCCAGATTTAAAATCGATGCTCAGATTTTTACATTTCATATCCGCGTGCACAGGAATTAAAATTGTATGCCCTTTTTGAACACGAAGTTAGTTTATTTATTTATTTTTTATACAATATTTTGTTGTAAGTAGATTCTGGTACTGCGTAGATTATGTAGATTAATACGACATATGTCGATGTCGACATGACGTCATGTCGCTTTACAGTTTCTGATGACAGGAAGAGCGGAGGGTTCGTATTTGTGGTCACTTGGATTCGTCGCTAATGTTGTCTGAGGTGCCTATTAACGCCAAATAGCTTAATTTGATATACATGTGTGGTTTCTGGCTTCCGCTTTTCATGGTAATAGTAGTAGTAGTAGTGTAAGAATTACAGTTTACTCATACCTGGAATTCTTGTGAAACATTACCTTCTTGGGAAATTAGAGAAATTTAAATAGATGTGATGGGTTAGTGACTAAACATGTTATTACAGTCCCAAGTAACGAATTTTCAACTATCAGTAAAATCTATACAGACTTGTTAGAACTACTAAAATAATGAAAATATATAAATTGTAAAAATCATTAGTCAATTACTCCAAAACTACTTTTCAAAGATGATTTAGCATTCTGCGCCAGACTGTTGACCGTCCACTTTAGCGATTCGCTTAGTGATCACTGGCAACTGCAGTGAGTGCGATGGCTCTAATTGATCATAGTGGAAGTAAGCATTTCACGTTTATGTTTTTTATTTATATTTATCTTTGTGTGTGTGTGTGTGTGTGTGTATGTATGTATGTACGAGTATTATTTTTTGTGAGCTTCACCTTGTACGTATACCTCTAATTGTTCCAATACATGCGCGCGCAATTACAAACACGCGTACACACACACACGCACACACACACACACACACACACACACACACACACACACACAGCGATTGAGAGAGTTTTTCATCCGGAATCCCCTCTGTGAGCTGAGTAAAATCCTCAGACGTGATCAAAATATAGTTTCAGCTGACCACGTGGCAGTTTTGAAGGGGACAATCCTGTCGGTCTGAACTGGAAGAGCTGTGGACGGGTTGACGCCAAATGCATTTGGACAGAGTGAGTCAGAGTCCACTTGACACCGCAGATGTAGTTAGGCAGAGTCCAATTGACGACGCAGGCGCTGCATGGTTAGTCTCGATGCGGTGTGATTGGTCGATGTAGTGATTGGTTGTTTCAGGTGTGAGGCGAGATGAGCCTGTCGTGATTCGAGCCAGGCAGATAGCCCGCGAACTACGACGTACCTTGGAGCGGATGGCCGGGCCGCGCCTCTGTTGATTGGCGCAAGACAAGTTGTGGTTGCCTCCTTGGTTGGACTCTGCGCGCGCGCACATCACTATAGTCTCTTCTTTTTTCTTAATTTTTTTTATTCTAATGTCTTTTTTTTTTCTTTTGATTGTCATCTTATTCTTTGTTTTTCTTCCTTTTGATCTTTTAATATTCTTTTCTTGTTCTTTTTTCCTATTTCTCTATTTGTCGCCATTTTCCAATTTTTTTTTTTTATCACATTTCACTTTTCTCGTCTCCTCTTTTATTTTCCATTTATTTCACTTTTTCAATTTAGCATGGACAAGAACAATGGGGTAGAATTCGTGTTCCCCTGACGATAACACCAGAAATGACAAAGGCACTTGGTATGACTGGATGGAAGTAACCCAGATATTCCGTGTAATAAACGGTATGGCAATGTGTACATCTCACGCTTGAAACTCTCTCTCTCTCTCTCTCTCTCTCTCTCTCTCTCTGTCCCTTCCTTCCCGTTATTTTTTCATTATTACTACAGCAACTGCCTGTCTACAGCCGAAAAGTTTTGATGCATTTATTTAGTTTTGGTTTAGCATGAGCAGGGAGGGTCGTTGGGCATGTTGTGCGCCATGACACTGCGGTTCTTTATTTGTTAAAGTGGAGGAGATGAAGAGGAGGATTAGGGAAAAGAGGACGAGGAGGAGGAGGAGGAGGAAAAGGGTGATGGAAATAGGAGGAAAAGGAAAAAGGAGAAGAGATGGGAGATAATTATGTCAAATTTTGTGTTGTGGAATTCTCAATTTTCCGTCTGTTTTGTCGGTGATTTAAACGAATTTGACGTTTGTGTCAATTGGAAACCACTCGTTTATTCATTATTTTACTTGTGTGTATCACCATGGTCTTAGGATTACGTGTTGGACTCGTGATCGGCAGCTATTTCCCTCCCGGTAGAGAGCTCCTCAGAGCTCGTATATGACCGATCTATGTGTGTGTGTGTGTGTGTGTGTGAAAATATCCTAGTTAGAGATCAAATACCCAAGAATAACAGAAGGAAAAGGAGGAAGCTGAAGAAGAGTAAGTGGTGGAGAAGGAAGAAGAGGAGTAAGTGGTGGAGAAGGAAGAAGAGGAGTAAGTGGTGGAGAAGAAGGAAGAAGAAGAATATGTGGTGAAGAGGAGTAAGTGGTGGAGAAGAAGAAGAGGAGTAAGTGGTGGAGAAGAAGAAGAAGAGGAGTAAGTGATGGAGAAGAAGGAAGAAGAGGAATAAGTGGTGGAGAAGAGGAGTAAGTGGTGGAGAAGAAGGAAGAATAAGAGGAATAAGTGGTGGAAATAAGGAAGAAGAAGAGGAATAAGTGGTGGAGAAGAGGAGTAAGTGGTGGAGAAGAAGAAGAGTAAGTGATGGAGAAGAAGGAAGAAGAGGAATAAGTGGTGGAGAAGAGGAGTAAGTGGTGGAGAAGAAGGAAAAAGAAGAGGAGTGAGTGATGTAGAAGGAAGAAGAAGAGGAATAAGTGGTGTAGAAGAAGGAAGAAGAGAAGTAAGTGATGGAGAAGAAGGAAGGGGAAGAGGAGTAAGTGGTGGAGAAGAGGAGTAAGTGATGGAGAAGAAGGAAGAAGAGGCGGAGCGGAGAGGAATCCGTAGCGGTCGTGAGTGTTTGCAGGTCAGGTGAGGACCAGCGGTTTCAGGAGCGAAGGCGAAGGTGACCCAATTCGGTGATTTTCTAAAGTACACGCGGTTGGTGTACTGCCCGGCTAGCTCAGTCGGTAGAGCATGAGACTCTTAATCTCAGGGTCGTGGGTTCGAGCCCCACGTTGGGCGTGAGTTTTTTTTTTGGGGGGCTACCTCCCTTGTAAGGGGGAAAAAGC
The DNA here is from genome assembly GCF_046742065.1 of Oratosquilla oratoria. Classification (NCBI taxonomy): domain Eukaryota; kingdom Metazoa; phylum Arthropoda; class Malacostraca; order Stomatopoda; family Squillidae; genus Oratosquilla; species Oratosquilla oratoria. The sequence continues at coordinate 35,573,180 of NC_134777.1, read as the reverse complement.
CTTGGTATATGAATGTATGTATACGCGGCGAAAGATTGCAATGAAACACACTTACGGCCATTTATTTGTGTATTAGTTTTTATCTGTGTTTAATTATTTGTCTCTTTCTCGCTGTATTCGTTTATTTGTTTGTTTAAGTGTGTATTCGTTTGTTTTGTGTATTTCTTGATTTATTTCGTGTTGCCAACTTCCGCATGTGCATATGCAGTATCTAGTAAACGTGCATGATGGTTTTAGTTTTACATGTATCTTGCATAATTATGTATTCATTGAATTATTGTTTGTTTATTATTGACACTAACGTGTAGACGCGTAGATTTTTTTTTTTTTTTTTTTTTTTTTTTAACATAGACGTAAGACGATAAGTCTGGTCTTGGAACGCTGTTGTGTGTTTCAAAATATGATTTATTTACGTTTAGTTATCTATTTTATTCTATTATTGTTATTAATATTATTATTTTATTTGTTTAATAAAATTATTTTGATTCATTTATTTATTGTCGACCGAAGAGATTTGACGGATTCATAGAACTTAGAACAAGTCGGGAACGGAATTTTGATTTCTCAATACTTTGGACGTATCGGGGTGGGGGTGGGGGGTTTGCCTACGGTTGATTGAAATCGTTTGGTGCTAAGCATAACTGCAGGTAAGCGCCTCCTGGCGTGAGCTGTAAAGACGAAAGTGCCAGAGTCCTCCAGTCGTCTGAATAGAGTTCTATGGAATAAGGAAGTGTAAAATACAGGAAGTGACTTGGAATAGGGTAAATATTGAGATGATGGGCTTTCACAAAGTAACGTTACTTCCCGCCCGATCTGAATAAAATTGCCTGACGTCAGGCAAAATAAAGTATATTCGCTGCCCTACCCTTGGGAATGCCATCAACATGACAAGTTGAGTGTATTGTAAGCTGATGTTATGGTTGGCGTTAGAGTGCAATGCTTGTGAGTAAAATTTTCATAGATTTTGGTCAATTTTGCGTAGGTTTGGTATCTTGAATCTTTATGTCGGTTTTGACAAAGATCTTTTAAAGCGTTTTTGCTCTACGTCTTTTTTTTCAATATTATTTTGTTGTTCCCCATACGGAAGGCATTTGATCTTCAGATGAATAAAACAGTTTGGCTGCATGTCGGGTCAAATCTTAAAAAAAACACTGTTAATCTGATTTAATCGCCTGGCGTGAACTAGAATAAAATATGTAAACGGACAAATTAATTGTTTTATCAGGTTAAGGGATATTTGATATTGGGCCGTAATGTCAGAAAGTCGTGATCCACTTGTTAGGAGCAAAAACTCGTCTTACTCTGCGCACATGTTGGAGTTCCTTTGATGAAGAATTGGGTGTCTCCTCTTTCCCCGCTGCGCCAAAATTCTTCCCGTAGGGTCTGAGAGAGAGAGAGAGAGAGAGAGAGAGAGAGAGAGAGAGAGATTGTGTCCGTCCCTATGGAGGTTATCGTATACTTGAAGGCCATCGTGTACAGAGCTGCCTTGTGTATATGGACGCGTGTTCTCTCAATCTCGAACGCACGCACGCACGCACGCATTCAGATTTGCCATGCTCCATTATTTTGTATTCATATTATACTCCCATCTGTTGCATTCTCCTACATCACCCTTGTCGTCGTCTCCCTCGTGTTGGCCCAGTCTTTCTTGAGATAATTCCCTCGGAGATGGACAAGAAGCATGCAGCCCTGCCTCATTGAGCGTAAATGATGATAGTCACATGTAACCTGTTTCCTTTACATGCATGCTGAAGGCATCAACGAGAACGGAACGGGGGGTGGGGGGGGGAGAAGAAGAAGGAGAAAAAAGTCTTCACCCGTCAAGAATTCGAAGTCCCTTTCATCCTGGGCCAAAATCTTACGCTCGATAAGGAAGGCGGGCTGTCGACGGCCCAACAACGCGGGCAGGAGGTTCGGGAGTGGGACGATGAATATATATGTGTGTGTGTGTGTGTGTGTGTGTGTGTGTGTGTGTGTGTGTGTTTCTTTCTCACTGGTCTTGGAACACGTGTTGGACTCGTGATCTGCAGTTAATGTCTTCCCGGACTAGAGCTCATATATGACCCGATCTATGGGTAATGTTGGGATCTTACACACACACACACACACATACACACACACAAACAAACAAACAAACAAACAAACAAACAAACTCCTTGCCCACAAGAGCAGGAGTGCCGGCTCATACTGACATTTTTTTCAGCCTAGGCCGGGACGCGAACTCAGATCGGTGAGTTAGCGGTCGAGAAGTGTACTACACCGTTGTATGTGTATATGTGTTTGTGTAGGATATACACATAGCGCATGTACACTTACAAACGTAGCTACATACATTAATACAAGCGCATATATATATATATACATATATATATACATATATATGTATACATATATATATATATATATATATATATATACTGTATATATATATATATATATATATATATATATATAATAATAATAATAATAATAATAATAATAATAATAATATATAACGAATACCGATATGGCCCTTAGGCTTGTCCTGTGACTACAACCCCCGTACGTTTCATTTAATTTCACTTCACTTGGTACTGGTCATGTCACGTTTACATCAACACGACGTTCTCTTCATCTTGTTATCTCTTCAGAGTCCAATAAGCACTACGCTTCACTTCACTTCACTAATAATTGTCATTAAATCATACGCGTATTGTCGCCCATCCCCGGTTCGGTTTTTGTTTTTGAAAGTTCGTGCTTTCTGGGTGCCGCGCACGTACGGTATGTGTCCCGCGGGCGCATGTATGTACAGTATGTCGTGTGAGTGTGTGTGTTGTGATAGACGGTGCCTGGTATAAGCCACATGCGACGCGGCATATCCTATGACTCTGCAGCTACTGCAGGACCTGCGTTCGAAGCTCGCCCTCTTCCTCGCTCCCCGGCAACTGGGACTCCGATAATGGCCAACTTATTCTTGGGGGAGTCCGACAGATTCCGACCGACTCCTGAAGACGTCTGCCGACTGTGACAGACTTCGGTAGACTCCGATCGACTCCAGCGGACTTTGACTGACACTGAAGACTGGCAGACAGGCCAGAGGTGTGCTGGAGAGTCTGACAAAAAGTCCAGCGTGAAAAACAAGGAGAAAGAAAGGACCTGTAGAGGAAAAACATAATTTTGACAGAAATCCTATATTCAGGGCAACACGAGAACTGACAGTCCCACAGACTCCGACAGTGATGAAATGTAGAATTCAGTAGAGACGTACATACAACGTGTCTTGGAGTCTTCAACAGAAACACAGTGGAGTTTTAAGAAACAGGAAACAAATGACAAAAAAAAAGTCAGAAATGTTTCTGGGCCGCAGTAATTACAGAGACGGTTCAGACACGGTGATGTAGAGTTGCATTGGCCTCTTCAGCAATGTGACGAACTTTGGGAATTTTTTGACTCCGATGGTTCTCTGTACCATCAGACTTGAATTCGCGGTATTATTCCTAATGGCTGTGTACACACACACACACACACACACACACACACACACACACACACACACACACACACACACACGTTGAGAGATGTTAGGGAGGATAGCTTTCTCCGTGGACACGTAGACTTAGGTAACAACTTGGATTAGAGTATAATCCAAGCCAACACCATAAACGAATTTAAGACAAAAATGGACGAATGGAGGTGAAGAGACGGGACGCCACGAGCACAGCTCCAACCCCGTATTCTACAACTAGCTAAACACGCACACAAGCACGCACACGCATTCCTTGCCGGCCGGTCCTCACTTTCTTGTGCACGTTCCCATCCGGCCGGCATTTAACTGTGCACTCACTCCCCAGGCCGGCCGGCCGGTTCTTCTTTTCTTTTTATCGCTTCCGGCCGGCCGGTCTTCCCTTTCATGTAGTTCCCCGCTGCCGGCTGGTCCTCACTTTCTTGTGCACGTTCCCATCCTGCCGGCATTTCGCTCTGCACTCCCCCCTCCGGCCAGCCGGGTCTTCCTTTTCGTTTTTCTTCCCTCTGCCGTCCAGTCCTCTCTTGTGCACGTTCCCATCCGGCCGGTTCTTCTTGTTCCGTTTCTGTATCCGGCCTGCCGATCTCCCTTTTTTTTTTCCTTCCTGCTGCCGGCCGGTCCTCACTTTCTTGTGCACGTTTCCATCCGGTCGGATTCTTCCTGTGCACGCCCCCGGCCGTCCGGTTCTTGCTTTCCTTCTGTCGTTTCCGGTCGGGCGGTCTTCCTGTTTGTGTCTTGTTGTTGTTGTGCTTCGGGTCCCCCAACCGGCTAAGTGGCCGCAGGAGCTCGGTCGAGTTTCCGTCGCACTCGGCAGGAGAGCCGAGATCACGGGCGGCGGTAGTCGGCCCCGTCGCTTCGTCCACGGGACCTCATCACTGTCCAAAATGATAATAATGATAGTGATATAATGATAATGATAGTGATATAATAATAGTAGTAGTAATGATAATAATTATAATAATGATAATGATACCAGAATAAAACTGCATTTGGGGTCGCGACCTGCTGACGAATAGCAACTAGTGGATGCAAGTCGGTTTCATTCAGTGTTGAACTTGGTTTCCAAGAGGTTATTAAGAAAGTGAGAGTTAGACGACCGTACAGTGGGTGATCCTGCAGGAAGCATATGAGAGTCCTCCCCCTCCATCCATTCTTCAAACTCCGTCAACTTCTTCACTTCCATTTGATGGTGCAGCCCTGAGGGACTGACAGTCGGTCCTCGGACTGGACGCCAAGGTCTGTCAACTTCATCTTTCCTCCACAATGAGAACTGCAACCGGCGACAGCTCTCCTATTACTTTCAGCCGGTGATTTAAAAATTCTCTGACGCCAAAATGCCACAGCGGCCTAGTCGAGTATCCTGTAACTTCATCAGCATGGGGTTTTGAACTAGGAAAAGCTACATAAAGGCCTCAAAGGACCGAAGGGTAAAGAGGGGCTTAAACTCGTTAGCATGAAATCCTTCCCAAAGCAAAAAAATAAAAAATAAATAAATAAATAAATAAAAAATAGATAAATAAATATGCTGGCAATATAATGTCATAAGAAAAAATGTTGGTAAAGGCAATAAAGGTTTGAGGAAGTTCTTGTAAATATAATTTGTTATCCCCTTTCGATCGAGGTAAAGATAAACTGTTTAAATAGATTGTGACTTGCCACCGTTTACAAAGTGAATAGCCTTGTCGTTCTGGTGAATGGACATCTTTTGTTGTGGCTTAGGTGGATTGTGGCCCAATGGCTGCGCGTGTAGCGACATTTTTCACCCGATGGAAAGATTTAAGACAATATTCACGATGGATCAACTCCATTTCCTGAGTCTGTCTGTCTATCTCGGGTGAATGAAATCGTTTGGTATTGGCCAGAGAGTGTCGCCGGAATGCAAGCGTAAGAAGAAAAAAAAAATCGAATTGGGGGCGGGGGAGGCTGTCAGGACCGCTTTCATTACTATTGACTTTTCCTCCTGACTGTCACTGCGTTTGCATATGCTTCCGTCTCGTAAATATTACTTTCAGCCCCCCCCCTCCCTTCATTGTGTGCCTGTTTGCCTGCCTGCCTGCCTGCCAGCCAGACTGCCACAAGTGTGACATTACTTCTCTTCGCGCAGCTGGTTGTCAGAAACGACAGAACCAGCTGTGGCCGGGACAGGGAAGCCATGTTGCCTGACCTGACATCCAGGTGGATTACCGGGTTCGCCAACATTCTTGTGGCATCCCATGAACCACAGGGTGATGGCTGAGCTAGGACACTGTCCTTCCTTGGTTTGGCAAACCTTCAATTCATATATTTTCTAATCAAATATAATTGCACCACAGGAAGCTGCGATCGATACTGCATCCATTAGCTGTGAAGGTCAACGACAGGTTGTCATCGAACTTTTGAGTCATTCTGTACCTGTGATGGAACAACGTATATATTAATATAATAGGCTTTGATGGATGTACGTATATATTAATATAATAGGCTTTTTCAGTGTCGTTAAATCTTGACCAAATTTAAGACACGGGTCCACATGCATCCAAGAGGAACAAAGAAAACCCAGGGCTCGGGGGGGTTCCTCTGGGGGTAATGACTATAAGGCATCTGCTTTGGCAAGTGGCTTTCATCCTTGTTGGTCTTTGGTGGCGATCATTCCTTGTTCAACATATTTACGAGGCGCGAATGTGCAGCGCGTCGCGTCAGCCAGAATAGAGACTTCAAAGGTGACACAGAGGCTAATCTCTCTCTCTCTCTCTCTCACCCCCGCTCTCTTCTCGCAGAACGTAGACGTCTGACGTCAGTCATGACAAAACCGTTAAGGTGACGCGGGGACTTGCGGAGGTAACTGTAAAAACGGCGGTGATGTGATCAAAGTAAATAATTATGCATGGGAGAGGAGAACAGCTGGGGCTGGTCATGTGTGTGTAATTTTGCCTTCGGGAAGAAGAGGAACTGGAGTAGATATGAGATTTTTCTTTCCCCTTCCCCCACCTTCCTCCAACATCGAGATAAGGATCTTATGCAATAATAGAATGGAACATTGATGTTTTACCCGTTTGCATACGTTGATGGCTGTTTTTTCATGTAGCTTTACACACACACACACACACACACACACACACACACACACACACACACACACAGACCCACTGGAAACAAGAGACCCTTCTTAGTCTCTTTCATAAGTCACACAACTGCGTCCACGATTGATTGATTGATTGAATGAATGGATGACTCACTGGTTAATGGACTGAAATAAGAGACTGAATTGTTGTTCCCATAAAACTTGTGCACACACACGAAATGGGATAAAGAATTCCCTGTCCTTGTAACGTTTGTTTGTGTAGACTGCCCATGGCAACAGGAAAGCTCGTTAGCGTGGAAAAACGCGCTCATTGCTCCAACGATAATTGTCCCATGTGTATCAGCTTTCCAGTTTTCAGTTTGAAATGAATAAAATCGCCTGACGGCAGCAGGATTAATGAGGAAAGTGCAACCCTGCACAGAAGTGTTTGAAATATCACTACAGTGAACACAATTTTTAAATCGTATAAGCTGTCAGTGACGTCACTACAAATGAGTAATTTTGTTTTCTTCTTTTTTCAGGTGAGGAAGCCAAACGAAGGGCGACACGTAGGAGCAGCAGCAGGAGGAGGAGGAGAAGGAGGGGAAACGATGACAGACGTCGTCAAAGCATGCACAACTACGAGTGGGGGGCCCTCGTCTGTAAAAACTACCCCCTCTTTTCTCTCTCTCTCTCTCTCTCTCTCTCTCTCTCTCTCTCTCTCTCTCTCTCTCTCTCTCTCTCTCTCTTTTTCTCTGATTCCATCAGCTTTAAAATTTCCTCCCCTCTTAACTCACATGGCTACCCTCTCCCTGCTGCATCCTATACCTCCACTTCCCACCTCCCCTTTCCACCTTCATCTCCCCCGTCCGCTTCCGTCGATAATATTCGTCCAGACAGACCCCACCGTTTTCCCATCTTCATTTCTTCTTCCTCCTCCTCCTCCTCCTCCTCCTCCTCCTCCTCCTTCTTATAAACCTCCTCATTCTTCTTCTCCGTCTCCTTTTCCTTTTTCATGTTCATCATATCGTTCTCTTTCCCTCCTCTTCTACTTTTCCTTAACTTCATTCCTCCTCCTCCTCCTCCTCCTCGTCCTCTTCTACTCCTGTCCTTCTTTCTCTTTTTCCTCTTCCTCGTCCTTTCACTGCTCCTCTCCCCTCCTCCTTGTGTCCTTTTCCTCTCTTTCCACTCTTCTGCTCCTCCTTCTCTTTTCCTTACTATTTTTCTCTTTTTCTCTTCCTATATGTGTTTCTTCCTATCCCATGTTTCTCCTCCCGTTTATCGTCTCCTTTTGCTCTTCCCTTTGCTATTTCCCCCCAACTACTTTTCATTTCTCCTCTTAAGGGACATTTAGACGGCCAAACGGTTTGACAAACCCGGTTTGTCAAACAAGTGTTTGAAGTGATGTTTGACCGTGTGAATAGGGTATTTGGTTGTCAAACACGTTCGACAAACGTGTTTGACGACCAAATGCCCCATTCACACGGTCAAACATCACTTCAAACATTTGTCTGACAAACCGGGCTTGTCAAACAGTTTGACCGTGTAAATGGCCCTTTACTCTTTCCTACTTCCCTCCCCTGTCGCCTTTTTCTGTCACACTCTCATTTCTTTCTGCTGTAGTAATAATATTATCAAAGATATATTAGGTACCGAAACAGCCATGTAAGGACCAATAGGTCTCTTGCTGTTCGTTTGTCCTCCATGTAACTGCTCCATGTAACTCCCCAAATCTCTTTATCCTCTCTCTACCCCCTCCGACCTACTTCGGGAAATCCCCTCTTTGAGCTGATAGAGGGTCGAGGTAGGTTCTTGGGCGTTCTGTTGTTAAAAAAAAACATTCTCCTGATCTCGAGTTTTGTGCAAATATCATTTTTGTCTGTGAGTGTTTAGTATCCAGTAATTTCTTTAACGATAAAAATATTGTTGTGTTTCGTCGAGTAGGCCGGAAAAGTTCAGAAGTCTGTCTAAAGCTAGATAAGATCACAAGGCAGGACAGCATATTCAAAAGTGGGCAAAATAGCTAAGAGGGGTATTTGAAGTTGATTTTATAACGTTTAACCCTATGTGTATGTATGTATGGGATGATGCAAGGCTTGGATAATCAAAGAAAACGTCAAGAAATAAATGGAATCCACAGAAATGTGATTTTACAGTAGAATCCCTTGGACTGCCTGAGTTACAAATGAGTTATTGAGGAGAGCAGGAGGAGACAGAAGCCTGATATTAGATATAAGGAGGAGACAGCTAAAATTTCTGAGATATATCCTGAAAGAAGAAGAATTAGAGAGCTTGTTGGCCTGGAAGAGTGAAAAAGGGAGAAAGCAAGAGGAAGGCAGAGGATAAAGTTCATGAAGAGCCTCATAATTGCGTTGGAGGAGAGCGGACGTTGGCACAGATGTTAAGGCTGGCGAAAGATAAGAAGTCGTTGGCGTTCCGTGATCGACAACATTACGTAACGGTCATTTCGGGAAGATAACTTTGAGATGTACCAAAGGAGATTTCTTGAAGCTGAAAGAGAAAAATAAATGTCAGGTGGTAGTTAGAACAAAATCTATAAAAATGCTCTTTTACCAAAAGGGGCAGAGTTGGGGAAAGTTTAGTGCTGAGCTGCTGTGAGTGTATGTTTACCTAATTTTAATGTACAGGAAGAGGTTCGTGAAGCTGTCCTCGTCTCCATATGTCAAACTTGGATTGAAAATGTTTTTCTTCGAGGATTTTCCTTTTTCAAGTTGTTACAAAAGTTGTTGTATCCTTATGAAGAGTTATTTCTTCAGGGAATTTCTTCATGGTGAACCTTTCCCAGCGTTACAGTTAGCCATTGGCGAACCTCGAATTTTTCTTTAGGTTCATGGTTACATTTGCCAAATATATAATTGAAAAAATCTTCCTCTCTTCGGACTTCTCGTGTATTCATTTCTATTTGTGTGTGTGTGTGTGTGTGTGTGTGTGTGTGTGTGTACGCGCGTACATTTGTGTGCGGATATGTGTGAGTTTATGTGCATGTGATTACGTTTGGTTGGGATCTGGTTTATCTAAATCCAGTTGTCTGATGTGTCTTTTGAACCATGAAATATTGTATACCCATCAGCCATTGTTAGCTTGGGATATTTGAACTCATTTGCGTCATAAAACGTGCATAGCAGCCAATAAAGCGACTCGCTGAGGAAGTGGAAAGTTGTAAAAGCATTGTAACGGTCTTAAGCCGTCTTTTCAGAGAATGGATCACTCGCACGCACACACACACACACACACACACACACACACACACACACACACACACACACACACACACACACACACACACACACACACACACATATTATATTCGGGTAAATATGCACACGATTAACGTATGTAGTTAACCCAAACCTCTCGCCTGTAACGCACAATACATCCACACAAAAATATTCACACCCAGATCACAAAACAAAGTTTTCAAGGGAGACTACCAAACTTAGCACTCCATTCCTCCACCCCTACGACCTTAACTCGACAGAAAAATCATTCCCAAGAGAACTAAGAACTACACTGGCACAGTTGCATTCAGGACCTCATCCTGTTCTAAGACAGTATAAACACAGACCAGACTTAACCACAGAATCGAGCTGCCTTACATCCAGCTAATACACAGAAAACACTGAGCCCATCATCCCACACTGCCCCAGACTTACTGTCCCTAGACAACAACACAATATTTCGTCCTTGAATGACCTATGGTCCTGTCTGGTGACCGTTGACGGTTACCTTGGAACCGTAGGGTCTCCTCCAAGAGAGACATGGGGCAAAGGATTGGTCAAAGCGAAAGCGAAGCGAACTCGCCCCTTCGGTTTAGAGTAGAGTTTCTCAAGCTTAGGGTTCCCCGGAACCCTAAGGTTCTGCAAAAAGTCCCTAAGGGTTCCGCGAGAACAAATGAGACAAGCTAATGTACGTTTGATTTTTTATCTAATTTCATATACGTAATATAATTAAACACACACGACATATTCTTGGTTATTTAATAATGTAATATAGAGATCATCCTATGTAACCTATTATTACGATGAAAATAAAATGTGAAAGTTTTTTTTTTCGCAGGGGTTCCTTGAGACATGCAATTAATTTTAAAGGTTACGCAAGGGTAAAAAGGTCGAGAAACGCTGGTTTAGACATATGATGAGCCCCTTCCGAACCGGGTGGCACTTTTTCTTTAGATCTGGCCGTCGCCAGGCGAAAGGAATCAAATCATACGAGTATATTGGTGGTTAACTCCACCCGTACCAGGTGACTATATTCCTCAATTGTAGGGGACTCGTTAATTATGTCATGAACCTCCCTGGGAACGGGTTCTTAGTTGGGGCCCAGGTCAGTGGTAGGAAGGATAACGCGCGGTGTTATGAGGGATGCATGCGGAAAGAACATGAGAAAAAAAAGGTGGAAAGGAGGTTGTAGTGCAGACCATGATGCCATGAGTAAGAACGATGATGTCATAAGCGTTGGCCATATAATTCATGAAGGTTGTGGGTGGAAAGGATATGTTAAGAAGAAGAGAGAAGAGAAGACGAGTGTGGCATCTGGTGGTGTAATAGATCGTGATGGCGTTATAAGCAATGTTCCCTTTTTTTTTTTTTTTTTTTTTTTTTTACCCATACGAGTCACAATCTGATCATTCAAGCAAATACGCACAATTTGTAAGTTTGCATTACATATTACCTCCACCAAGCAGTTGTTGTCTAAGTGTGTGTACACTATTCAAATGTATTTTACTTGTCAAATGGCGCTTCAAAAAGTCCAGTTTCTAAATGGTCTCAGACTTCTTTCCATTAGGAAAATCCCCAGAAATCTTTGCATCGCCACAATAAATACAAACAACTCCAGCTGAAGCTCAATGTTTATCAACTCATGAGCTTTTGGCGTAGCAGTTTTCACAACTTCATCTAGCCATTCTCTTTTAAAGCTGCTAGCAGTTCGTTTACGCTTCATACCCTTTGCTTCCTTAAAATTTGACATGGGTCAACAGTTCTTTGAAATTTTGATAAAGAATGTTTTATTTTATTATTTATATATTTATTTTACAAATTGCACTAATCAGCGAACAACTTGGGAATCCAATAGCTGAACCAACACTAAACGCCGCGCCTGCCTGGAGTGTGGAAATCGTTTATAAACGCTTTCAAATTGTTTCTACATTCCAGCCAGGCGGCAAAATCATTTCATTTGCAATTGAAACGCTAGAGGTAGAAGAGGGGAAAAATAATTGGTTTGACGGTTGGCAGGTTACCATATTTTTAGAGAATTTATAAGTTGAATGAATTTGCAAACCTTGTGTGCGCACATTTTTTCTTTCTGGCGCTAGTTTTAAAACGTGTGCGCGCGCAGCTTGGAGGGAATGCTGGTTAAGTGATGCTTTCGAAGATGGAAAGATGACGCTTGTGTTCGCGCTGCACAGAAAACGGGAATGCGACATTCTACACCTCTACTTTGAAGGTATACAGCAGTTGCCAATCAGGCATTTTTTTGTAATTGGACTTCATTACATGGTTCCAGTATATTTTTGGGTTTAGAGACAAATCATGACAAACCCGGTTTGTTTTGCCCCATGGTTAAAGTAGCTTTCGTCAAATTTGGGATGGCCCGAGAGAGGCTACATAGTGTGTAGAAGGTACGAAAAGGATAAAAAGATAATCGGAATAAGTAAGACTCGTAATATATTGGATAAATTCAGATTGCAGTTCGTTTTGATCTCTAAACGCTCTGGGTGGACATCAGGCTTATAATGGGCGTATTTCCACTTATATGTAGACGTTCATGGGAGGCCTAGAGTTCATAATTAATATATGAATACATACTTTATCTATTGGTATATTTACTGTAGATGCTTGTGGGTTTGCATTGTCAACACCTCACCTAGACAGGAGTGTGTGTGTGTGTGTGTGTGTGTGTGTGTGTGTGTGTGTGTGCATAAGCGCGTTTGTGTGTGCGTGTGCTTGCACCTTCGTGTGTGCGTTTGTTCTCTATCTTCGTATCCTGTGTTGAAAGAAAAACTGGTGTGGCCCCGCCTCATCCGCCTCCTCTCCTTAGGTGGGTGACTCACAGTAGGTTTGCGAAATGATTCCCTCCCCAACACCTCCTTCTCTCCCTCTTTCTCTCTCTCTCTCTCTCTCTCTCTCTCTCTCTCTCTCTCTCTCTCTTTATATATATATATATATATATATATATATATATATATATTTATCCCTCTCGTCTTTCTCTCCTCTTTCTCTCTCCTCTCTCTCCTCTCTCTCTTTCTCTCCCCTTTCTCTCTCTCTCTCTATCTATCTATCTCTCTGTCTGTCTCTCTCTCGCCATAAATTTTGTATTGTCATTATTTTAGGGACTTGCGACAACCCGGCGGGTCACTAAAGTCTTGCAGTATTCTTATAATAGTGAAGGTCCTCTCCACCCCGGAAAGAATGGTAGTCTGAATCTCTCTTTCTCTCTCCACCTCTGTAACTCCACTTTACCTCCCGAGACATTGTTCCGAGAAGAGAAGCGCCAACAAAATGCAAATACTTTCATGATGATTTAAAACGTCAAGGTTCACAACACGGCACGTAATCTCACTACTCGAAACAATCGGTGAAAAATGCTGTAGCACATTTGTAAATCAAAATTAAAACTATAGTCGGAGCCAAAGAAAAAAAAAATGGAAACGGTGAACCCTATATATCTCGACGGTAAACTACAGTCCTCTTCAGTAGCGGAAAGGGTACATTAGTACCCTCCTATTCTATACTACTGAAGAGGACTGTAGTTAACAGTCGAAATATATAGACTCCCCGTTTTCATTTTTGTTTTCTTCTGCTCCGACTGTAGTTTTAATTTCGTTATATACGGTAGTTTCGTTCCGTCAGAAGATTAGCAGAAGGATAATTTCCCCTCTCTTTCCCTCTCCCGCTCCCAGCCACGTGGTCTGTGTCTCACAGAGGAACTTGGGAGGTCAAGGCCACGAGCCGACCTTTTGATCTTGAACGAAGAGATCGACGAGGGTTTCTTGACGCAGCCACAGCTGGGAATGCTAAAGGGGCATTTAGACGGTCAAACGGTTTGACAAACCCGGTTTGTCGAACAAGTGTTTGAGGTGATGTTTGACCGTGTGAATAGGGTATTTGGTTGTCAAACACGTTCGACAAACGTGTTTGACGACCAAATGCCCCATTCACACGGTCAAACATCACTTCAAACACTTGCCTGACAAACCGGGTTTGTCAAACTGTTCGACCGTGTAAATGGCCCTTAAGGGCAACGGAGGTTTTGTGTGGGAAACAGACTAACGAAATAAGAGATTTGTGCAACAAGTGAATTGACTCACACTTGTGTGTGTATGCGCGCGCGCATGATTCAGGAAGGTCTTGAATCACATATTGGAGTCGTGATCGACAGTTGTTACCTTTCCAGATGAGAGTTCATAGTTCTAAAAGTACGATCTATGAGAAATGATGTGACCTTACACACACACACACACACACGCACACACCCACACGGGAGGGACGGTAACGGCTTTTAGTATTAGCAAAAGCTTTTCAACGAACTCGGGACTTCAGCTGTGGGAGCTGGAAGTGCTGACCATTGCACCAGCAAGCAGTGCGGGCGCGCATATGTGTGCGTGCGTGCGTGAGTGCGTGCGTTCGCATGTTTTTCTGTAATTACAAGAGCTCATATGTGTATTTGTATAAGTGTACGTGCAGAACTACACACACACACACACACACACACACACACACACACACACACACACACAAAAATATATATATATATATATATATATATATATATATATATATATATATATATATATGCATATGTATATGTACAACACTGAATGGGGCCCAGTGAACAGATATTTTTATCACCCACAACACTCTTGATGGTGCAATCGGTAAGTCACTACAGCTCTTGTCACATGCTAGCCCTGGTTCGAGTCTTTGGCCGTACCACGTTTCCATTTCTGCATGCTGGCCTCCGCGGTCTCCCGATGTTCATGGCTTAGAATTAAAGTGTGTTATGGTTGATAATATATATATATATATATATATATATATATATATATATATATATATATATATATATATATATATATTGGTGAAGCGTGGCGAGATTCTCTCTGAGACATATTCTGAAAAATCTACTTTTCGCAAGCTTGAGAGCTCACGGTATTTGTCTGGTGTACTGATGTTGAATTCATCAGTGCATAAGTTGTTTTTATAGTTACTGTATGTTCACAAATATAGACGTGATGTGTATGTATATACGCGCGTGCGCACACACACACACACACTTATATATATATATATATATATATATATATATATATATATATATATATATAATGTGTGTATGTATATTCGCTAGAGCGAAATGTAGTAACACAATTGTAAACCATACGGAGACCCCATAAAGGTTCTCCCAAATTTTCTTTTACTCTGAGTGCGGGTTCTCCGTGTGATGCATGTATGTATGTAACGTGTGCGTGCGTATGTACGCGCGTACGAATTCTACGTGTGCTAACTCGTAAATGCTGATCCCGTCGGAATTTGGAGCGACCCAGGGAAGGGGATAGCAAGCATGACATTTTGCTGAGATAGTTCTTGTGATTTCCCGTGGCCTTCTTGAGCACAAGTGAGCAATTAACATATTTGTCGATCGTCAAGTTTACGCCAGACTGCTTAAGCCGCTTCCACACTTGTTGCATTTCCACGTATCGTATCATCTTTGCGTGCCACCTAGTGATACGATACGATGCAAAGGGTATCGAACCCACTTGTTGCATATCCGTATACAGCAGGCGGATACGCAACAAGTGGGTACAATACCCTGTTGCACCGTATCGTATCACTAGGTGGTGCGCAAAGATGATACGATACGTGGAAATGCAACAAGTGTGGACGCGGCTCTCCCTGCCCGTGTAACTGTTTGTGTGTCTGTCATTCCACTAGTGTGCCTCTTACTGACTCCCTGACTGCCTTCTTCCAAACCTGCCTGCCTGCCTCTACGATCTACTCTACCTGCCCACCACCAACCTTCATTGCTCACCTTGTCCTCTATGCACATCTGCTGCAACCTGCTTCCCTCCATGCCAAATGATCTGTCTGGTAACGTGCCTTCAGTCCATATGTCTCTCTCCCCCCCCTCTCTCTCTGTCCTTTCCTCTCTCTCCCTCTCCCTCCCTGTCTCCCCTGTCCCCCCTCTTTCTATCTCTCCCCCCCTCCCCCCCTCTCTCTCTCTCTCTCTCAGATCTGGCACCGACTTCCCGATGAGCAGGACTCGCTAGATACTCGTTAGCTCAATATTGTGATTTTATTGATTTGCCTCCATTTGCTGAAAAATGTAAGACATCTGCATCATGGATGAGTTTAAATCCTCAGCACCAATATATAGATTAAAATCGTTTGATATGTACTTCTACTCTTGTTTGCGTAGTAATTCAAGTTTAGCTGCATTGCCCAAGGGGGGCAGACGTGCTCCCCTCCAAGCAGTCTTGAAGGAACTTCAGCATTACATGTACTAATGTTAAGTTGAATTCATTAGTGCATATATATATATATATATATATATATATATATATATATATATATATATATATATATATATATATAACGTGACCACTGGTCTTTGATCCTCTGAAGAAGACCGAAGTGGTCACAACGTTAGGGCAATAAATTTATTCTCAATCCGTCTTCGTTTATCCTTCCCCACCTAATACTCTATTGTCTTAAATGCTTTACAAACACACACACACACACACACACACACACACACACACACACACACACACACACACACGATCATACGAGCTCTGAGCTCTCTTCCGGGAGGGAAATAGCTGTCGATCACGAGTCCAACACGTGCTCCAAAGACCAAGGTGAATACACACACACACACACACACACACACACACACACACACACACACACACACACACACATATATATATATATATATATATATATATATATATATATATAGTCTGTGTGTATGTATATCGTATGTGTGTGTATGTATATCGTATGTGTGTGTCTGCAATAGACGTATGTGTGTGTGTGTATATATATGTGTGTGTGTGTATGTGTTTAGACAGGTGACTACAAACCGCATTCTTGCCTCGCACTGGCTCCACATGCCCTCGGGTGTCGTGCGTGGAAGCGTCCGCCATTATTGTTATGAAGAAAGCGGGGTTCCCCCGACAGCCCCTAAAAAGGGCTTGTGGGTTGTTGCTGCCGTTGTTTTCCTCGGCCGAGAAAGTAGTTGTACTTGGAAGCAAGCATTTGCGGCCCTGTCGCTATGGCGCGTTGGTTGCGATCTCTTCGTATGACGCCAACTGACCATAAATTGTTCTGACATGGAAGTCTGAGCACACAGGGCAAAAGTGACTGCTTTGATTGTACTGAAACTTCCTTTAACGAAGCTCTCCATCGATAAGAATATATATTTCCCAGCAATAGTCGCTTGAGTTCTGTCAGTAAGAAAATGATATAAACGTGTTTCCCAAGTATTGGGAGAAAGACAGACAAACGATAGATAATGTGGTATTAAGTTGCGGTGACAGGAAGAAGCTTTGAACACTGTGTCTTCTTCGTGCACAAACATCTGTTGCAAAGAGAGGGAGAGAGAGAGAGAGAGAGAGAGAGAGAGAGAGAGAGAGAGAGAACACTCACCCGGCTGCATGAGTAAAAAAAAAAAATCAATCACACACTTCGTTCAATTTTCGTCTTGTGATTCTCCTTTTCTGGAGTCACTTTTTCATCGTTTTCCATGTTATTTGTTATGAATATTGTAACCCAGGGATATTTGAATTGTAAATCTAAAGTTGAGCATGGTAACGAAGAAAATCGTCTCGTTTAGATAAGTGGATTTTTTCTAGATATCACCTTTTGTGTTAGAGAGGACGAACAGAAACTAGTGTGGAACGAAATCCAACGTTCGATGAGAACGCTGACCCTAAACGGAAACGCGCTAACGCGGAAAGAAAGAAGCATTAAGCAAAAATTCGTAAGCTTCAGGAAATTTTGAAGTAGACGCTGCATTCTCTTCTTCTTCCTCTTTTTCTTCTCCTTCCTCTTTTTCTCCTTCCTCTTTTTCTTCTCCTTCCTCTTTTTCTTCCCCTTCCTCTTTTTCTTCCCCTTCCTCTTTTTCTTCTTCCTCTTTTTCTTCTCTTTCCTCTTTTTCTTCTTTTCCTTCCTCTTTTTCTTCCTGTTCTTCTTTCAACAAGACCCATTTTATCGCACTCCAGTAACGCAACAGCGGTCACTTTTGGTTTGGGGCTCGCGGACCACCAAGGGAAGAGCCGTGTGGTGTTGCCCTCTGGTTACGCAAACGGCAGCAAGCGGCGAGCGGGTTGCGCACTCCGAGAGGCGCCTCGGCAACCCAGCCCCAGCCCTCCTCACCAGTCCCCAGGTTTTCCTCGTACAGTGTCAACAGTACCAGTTCCACGAAACCCAGATGGATTTAGAAGGGAGAGGAAGTCCGGGAGGAGGGGAGGGAAGGAGGAAGGGGATGGGGAGGAGGGAGAGAAGGTAGGTGGGGAATTGGAGGAGAGAAGGAAGGCACGGAGGAGGGGGGTAGGGAGGGAGGGGTGGGAATGATAAAATGGGGGAGTAGGAGAAGTGGAAGGGGAATGATGAGAAGAGGAGAGTCGGAAGGAGGGAAACAAGGATGGGATGATAGGATGCATTGAGGACGAGAAAAGAGCAAGTGGAATATTTGTATGTGTGTATATATATATATATATATATATATATATATATATATATATATATATATATATATATACACACACACCATATAAAGCCTGTTCTAAATGGATAACCCTGCGGAAATTTTCATCTCTATCAACATAGTTTTCGTAGTCAATAAGATTCTCAAGGCTATCCCCCACGTCAAGATGTCAACTCTCGGAATGGTGAGAATAACGCTGAGAGACCAAAGACAGCATATTGGAGTGAAAGATGTTGTGGAGGCGGTAAAAGATAGGAGGAAGTGGAATTGGACAGGTAAGTCAGCGCGATGGAGCAAGTGTGTTACTGAGTGGACGCCGCGAGATGAGAAGCGTTGAAGGAGACCAGACAGAAGGTGGAGACGAGATAGAGCGATGGAGCAAGTGTGTTACTGAGTGGACGCCGCGAGATGGGAAGCGTGGGAAAGGGAGACCAGACAGAAGGTGGAGAGACTAGATAGAGAAGTTTACAGGAGTGCCGTGGCAGAGGTTGGCGGAATCGTGTGAATCATGGGATGCTATGAAAGAGGCCTTTGTTCAGCAATGGACTCGGGATGGCTGATTGATTACACACACACACACACACACACACACACACACACACACACACATATATATATATATATATATATATATATATATATATATATATATATATATATATATATATAATGTAAAACGTTTCGGGATATGCTAGGGTAGAAAAAAAAATCTTCATTTTAATCTGAGATGCATTTCAATGGACTGTGAAAATTACAGATCACATATCTGGCAACATTTGTGAAGAAACTCTCGGCCAGGTTAGAATAAAATATGGATAGGTAGGCGGGGTAGGTAGGAAGGGTGGGGTAAGATAGAATGGGTTGGGAATGAGAGAGGTAGGTAGGTAGGTAGAAGGGACATGATGTGGGTGGAGAAGGAAGACGTGAAGATAACATCCAGTGTGTAGAGAAGATCGTAGTGAAAATATTAAGAGTGTAGGAGACAGGGAGGGCGAGATGGTTACGACATGTGTTTAGGATAGTTGAGTGAGAAAATGGGAGGAAGGAGAGTGAAGTGTGATGGGGAGGTTAGGGGTGGATAGGATGAGGTGGAAAGGGGTGGCTTAGAGCTTTAAAGGGTGAAAATGGGGGTGTTGAGGGGTGAGGGAGAAGAAGAGAAGAGAGCAGTTGAGTTTGGAGGAGGTGTGGGAGTTGATTGGTCCATTGAGTCCCAGTTACTAGTGCAACTATACATTTTTATCTTGGCCGGTGCCCGGCAATTTCATTCCGGTTAAAGGGACCTCTAAGCTAAAGGTAATTTTAAAAGATAGTTTTGAAGTGTCTACAGTAGCCAAATGTCCAAACGATTTCACTCGGCTTAATTAAACTACTTATGTAGCGAGTGGTAGTTTTCCTTTTTATATCACCAAACCTTTTTAAATGTCTCCGTGACTCCCTCTCAGTACCGAAAGAGTTATTACTCTGACTTAAAAGAAAATGAGGAGAAAGCCTCTGAAGAAGACAAGGAGAAAGAAGACAAGAGGTCGAAAAATCTCGAGGATGACTGGATGTCGTCGAAGGAGACCCGCACCTGGCTGTGTCTTCGTCGGCGTCGCCGTCTGCGTCCAAACTCGACGAGGAACCGGAGCGTTCGAAAGCTGGCGAGACCGGTCTCCGGTTTTACCGGACAAGTGGCTCGCTTTACCGGGCGAACCGGGCCAGACACTGAACCGGACGACGGAAGTAGGTTGGTGGTGGAGCTGGTGGGGGGGGGGGGCACGGTGCAGGAATGTAGGGAGAAGAAGTAGTGGAGGGGGAATAGGGAAAAAAAGTGAAGGAGTGAGGGAAGAGGAAGGAGTGGAGGAAGAAATGAAGGTGGAGGGGAAAGTAAAAGAAATTAAGGGAAAGGAAGTGAGGGAGAATGAAATGCAGGAGGACGCAGTAGGAGAGGGTAGCTGGAAGAGGAGGAAAAGGGGTGGCAAGTATAGGTGGAGGGGGAGAAGAGGTAGGAAGGCGTTGGAAGAAGAACAGGAGAATGAAAAGGAGAAGAGAAATAAGGAAGAGGATGGTTAAGAGAAAAGAACATGAACAAAAAAGGAAGAGTAATTAAGAAAGATAGAAGGACGAGGAGGGAGGAGGAGGAGGAGGATGACAAAGAGTAGGAAAATATAAGGTTGGGGTGTTCAGGTGCTGATGTAGGTTGCGAAGAGTGCGTGAACGCTGGGTGAGGTACTAAGAGATGGTGAGTTGGTGAGAGGAAGAGGAGGGGGAGGAGGAGGAGCACGAGGTGGAGGAGTGGCTGAGGGAGGTTATGGAGCGTCCGAATGGAGTGAAGGAGGACTGGAGGTCAGAACATGAGAGTGGAGTTTTGCACCTAACTGGGAGGAAGACTCTGGAGGTATTGGTTGACCCATGGATGTGTTAGGAGGACGGGGAGGGGGCCAGAAGAGGGGTAGCATTGGAGGATTGAGGATTGATTGAGTGGGGGGAGGGGGAATGGACTACCTCCATGGGGTGACTGACATCTCTAGAGGCTGAGATCGAACTGTTTTTCATCCCCCCTGAACAAGATGGTACATTTGAGTGAGTTTGTTCTGCCGGAGGTCTCGAGGGGCGATTTTGTGCTGCTGCTGCTTGAGGATGTGTCTGGAGATTTAGGTTGCACTTTCTCTCACCTTTACCCACCCACGCATACACACTCACCTGTACAAAATCGTGTTCAAAGAGTTAATGGCAGACAAACAGTCTCGACTAGTCAGCATGGTCTTCATGTTCAATGAAAATAATGTCCTTAGTGTAGATATGACGTTACGTAACCCTCATGAGTTACGCGCGCGCGCACTTACACACACACACACACACACACACACACACACACACACACACACACACACACACACACACACAAATATATATATATATATATATATATATATATATATATATATATATATGTATGTATGTATGTATACTTATTTCGACACGACAAGGCAGTGTCACTCACAAGTGAATTCATTCGACATCTTTTCTTTTTTCGTGAGAAGGGCATTCAATAAAGGTTGAGAACAAATGACCAGAAATTAATATGACAGGGAAAGACATCGCTTGCTTTAGGTAGATGGTCTATAGGAACCGTTATGGGTAAGACTTCGGGTGGGGCACGGATGGGGTGGGGTCCGAAGGCTGTAGAAGAGCGGACCGGCGCGGCGGCCAGCACCCTGGCAGCATCGGTTGCAACATCTCGCGTTTCGGAGAATGGACCTAGGACCTGCCTGGAGGAGGAGGAGGAGGAGCTGTTTGAGTGACTGCAGGCAGGAGAGGAAGAGGAGGATGGTGTAGAGGACAGGGGGAGACTGGGCGGTTGAAGACAAGAGGACCTCAATAGAGATGCGGTGGTGAAGATGGAGACGACGGTCGTGGTAGAGTTGGAGGAGGAGGAGGAGGAAGTCTTGTAGGAAAATATGGCTGAAGATCATTCGTATCTGGAATTTTTCTTCGGCAGAATTTAATCATTGTCGTCAGAATGCAACCTCGAAAACGCAACATCAATACAGATGAGTTGACGAAGATTTTCTGAACCCACCTAAACCCGGAATTGAGGTCTCCTCAGCTGAAAAATAAATCGCCTGGCGTCAGCTAGACTAAGGTATGGAGAGTACAGGGCGAGCTCCTGATAACTAACTGCGTAGGAGTCTAGATTCACCTAATGGAGATTTGTTCTCATTCTTGTTCTCATTCTGCGGACCTGCAGGCGGGCGGGCGCTCGTTAGGATCCCTCCAGTGGCACAGTTAACGACCTCCTCGTTAGGCACGGAGCGATCCAAAGGGTTCTGGTCAGACGCGGGAAAATCAAGTCCCTCACTGACGTGTTTTTTTTT
Source organism: Oratosquilla oratoria (assembly GCF_046742065.1). Taxonomy (NCBI): domain Eukaryota; kingdom Metazoa; phylum Arthropoda; class Malacostraca; order Stomatopoda; family Squillidae; genus Oratosquilla; species Oratosquilla oratoria. The sequence goes on along the minus strand of NC_134777.1, from coordinate 35,551,048 downwards.
TTTTTTTTTTTCTCCTTCTTCTTCTTCTTCTGCTTCTTCTTCTTCTTCTTCTTCTTCTTCTTCTTCTTCTTCTTCTTCTTCTTCTTCTTCTTCTTCTTCTTCTTCTTCTTCTTCTTCTTCTTCTTCTTCTCTCTCTCTCTCTCTCTCTCTCTCTCTCTCTCTCTCTCTCTCTCTCTCTCTCTCTCTCTCTCTCTCTCTCTAACTCTCTCTAACTCTCTCTCGCCCTCCCCCACCTCCAGTCCTCTGCGCGTACCGTTGCATGTATTATTGTCTTGCGATTGCACCGTGGAATTGAATATGTATTGTTATTGTTTTCCCAACAAATATTTTCAGAGGCCAGTAAACAGTCTGCCTAGTCTGCTTGCTTGTCTGTTCTATCTTTCTGTCAGTTTATCTTGATTTTAGGAAAGGTTGCTGGCGTTGTACAAACTGCGAGAGGGTGCAGGTATGTGTACATATATATATATATATATATATATATATATATATATATATATATATATATATATATATATGTATGTATGTATGTTTATACATACACTTGCACAAAGTGGCTAAAAATCTTATCAAGGGGAGAGACTACATGTGGACCTACCTTATAGATTTTGACCCCCGCCATTGCTACCAGTCCGCATCGTGTAGTTTTTATGATGATAATTTGTGATTTGAAGTAGATTGCGCGGTTTTGGGAAGGTTTTGTTGTTGCAGTCTGTATTGGTTGTTGTACGGCCTTTCTCGACGGACACCCTTGCTGCCAACCGGGAGGTGCTTTTTCCCTTTACTTTGGCGTCAGGTGACTTGTGTCGCCGTAATAGTGTTTCGCTAGGGAGAGAGGGTTGTAAGGCATGTGTGAAGAAGGAACCTGTTCCAAGGTGAAAAACACTTGCAAGGGAATGAATGTCTGCAGATTTGCCTTGCTGTTGAAGCTGTTGTCAGTACATTATTATTATTATTAGTAGTAGTAGTAGTAATTGCATTCATGTTCTTATTATTACTGTTATTATTGATATCAATATTATTGTTATTGATATTATTGTTATTGATATTATTGTTATCAGTAGTCACTATTATTATTGTTATTAATTGCTCATGTTTTGGGAGATGGGGTTGATAAAAGAGTACTTGGGTGGATAGGACACATGGAAAGAATGGGTGAAGAAAGATTAGGAAAAGAGGTGTGGAAGGCAGAGGTGGAGGAAGTGAACATGAAGGGACGACCAAGGATGAGATGGATGGGGTAAAGGGGGCACTGGGGAAGAGGGGAGTGTCTGTTGAGGAAGGAAGGGAGAATACAGAAGCTAGGGCTGAATGGAGAATGATTGTGTATGGATGATGCTGTGATGCATGGAAAGGAGTGGATGGGGGTTGGGGTTGAGGGAGTATATGTGAATGATAAGTTGACAGCCCAAAGAGATTTCTCCCCGTCTTCTCTTTTTCTGCACGAGGGGACGGAGAGGGGGGAGGTGGTCGCCGATTAAATGAAGCGGCTTTGCTCTGGATGTGTTGTGTTTTGCGACACTGCTTCTGACCCAGGACAGTGGGCGAGATGCAGGGATGACCCGTCATCCAGGAGGAGCCAAGAAAAGAGGGAAGGAGGAGTGGTGAATGGGAGTGGAGTATGTGGGAATGAAATAAGTGGAAGTGGATTTATGCCTTTGACTTTGGCTGCCTCCCATGTATATTGTATTACTATTCATTTTGTTATAACTATAATTAATTTTGTTATAATTATTATTATGGTGTGGGCCTTGTGGTGGTGGTGGTGGTTGGGGCAGTAAGTAGACATTCCAGTGTTCACTGGCCAACGCTGCTGCTGCTGTCTGAATCAACAGGTGAAGAGCCTCAAGTGGTGTGTGTGTGTAGTGTGTGGTCGTGTGTATGTACGCGTGTTTGTGCATATGTGTGCATTCATTTTGTGTGTGTCTCTGTTGTACCATGGTCTTGCATCATGTGTTGGACTTGTATTGACATTTCTTAATCCAACCCAACCCCGGATGAGAGCTTAGGGCTCGTATATGTTCCAAATTATAGGTAATGTTGTGACCTTACACACACACACACACACACACACACACACACACACACACACACACACACACACACACACACACACACACACACACACACATATTCATACGCACACATACACACGGACGCACGCACGCCTTTCCCTTAACAGTGCCACGTGTTCAGAGAGCCGAAGGACTCGATCCGAGACCAGGAGGGACCAGTTTTTGCTCAAGAGTTCACGCAGTAGTAGAGCAGTCCGGCATACTGCAGGTGAAGGGGCGTGGAGGAGGAGGAGAAGAAGGAAAGGGGAGGAAGAGGAGGAGTTGGAGGAGGTAAGCGAGGAGGAGGAGGAGGAGTTGGAGTAGGCAAGCGAGGAGGTGTAATGGTTGATTAGTTCCCGGGAGCAAGTTTGGTAATGGATGTACCTCCAGGGGATGGCTGACCTAAGCGCGAAGACGAGAGAGAGGTAGGCGACTTCCTCTGTCATGTTAGGTCTCCAAAGGTGGACTGTACAGCCGAGGAGACAAGTTCTTCCACGCTTGGTGGTACTGTATCCTTAAAAAAAAAAAAATGTAATAATGATAATAATAATAATAATAATATTAATAATAATCCTGACCAAGAGAACAAAGTTTACTTTTTGTAACGGAGATTGTCGTGTATGTTCGTTTATCTAATGATGTACAACTTAAAACCTATTTTGAACTGGTGAAGATTTTCTTTACTATTATGCTTACTTTTACTTTGTAACTCTCACATTTTATTCATTGGGATTTTGTATAAAAAGTGGCGAGGAATTTGTAATTCTGTAAAAACTGAGAAATACGGAATCTTGGGTCAGATTAGGTGAATGAATGCTGGGGGAGGCCAAGAGGGGGTATCCTAACGGAGGGGAGGGGGGATCAAGTAGCTGTGCAGTGAATTGTGTGTGTGTGTTTGTGTATATGTGTGTGCGTGCGCGCGCGTGCGCGAGTGCTTGCGTGTACACGTACTTGTCTGACCACTTTTTTTATAGTGGGTAAATATAATGTTGCTCCTGCTGACGCCGTTGTGAGTGGTGGTTGTTATTGTTGTCGTTGCTGATGAAGAGAATTAACCTCTCTCTCTCTCTCTCTCTCTCTCTCTCTCTCTCTCACACACACACACACACACACACACACACACACACACACACACACACACACACACACACTGCACTAGAGCGAGTCTAGCTCAGCACTCGCTTGATCATTGACCATTTTGCTGATGTCCAGGGGCGGGGCCATTGTGCACCTGCCCAGCCCCGCTCGAGCCTGACCCGCCCGCCCGCCCACTCCTCACAAGTTGGACTCTTGTGTACTGAGGGAGAGGAGGGTGTGGGTGTGTGTGGAGGGGGTAATGGTGGCGTTGGGTCGCGATGCGGGTGATGGAGGCTGGGTAAGGAGGGAGGAAGGTGATGAGGATGGCTTTGGGATGGGGAATGACGGGGTTTGGAGTTGGGTATGCCGCGGTTTGGTGAGGCGAGATGTGAGGATGGGAGGGTAGTTGGTAATGGTTTGAGGTTGCCACCTGATGCAACAAGCAGTATTGTTATACTCGTTCTGAGAACCCCTGTATTGTCTTCGAATGGGCATGTGTAGCTGAAGCTACTGACACATTGCCTCTTACTCTGAGAGCCAATCAGCGCCCTGCGATGGACGCGAAAACGAAATTTAACTTGCTAATATTTCGTAATTTCGATGAATGATTAGTGCACGGTTGAGATTTTTGTCGTACCTACATTTGAAGTGTGAAAATTTTAATTTTACTGTGCGAGGCGAGCCAGTTGTTGTTTGCTGATGACACTGCGCCTGTAGCTGTGTTGGAGAAATTGATGCAGTTGGTGGAATTTGGTAGGGTATTTGGGCCAGAGATAGGTGATGAGATGTGCGAGAATTGATAGTAGCAGAGTTTGAGCCGAGTAGTGTATTGGGGGTGGAGGTGGAGGTAAATTGTAGAGTAAAGAAAGCTACTGAATGTCTGAAAGGAATGAAAAGAGAAAATGGTATCTAGGTAAAAGAGTACGAAGGAGTGATTGCGCAGACGACACGACACTGTATGGAGCAGAGATTTTAAAGATTTTAAATTTGGAGGAGACTAAAGGGAAGAGCATAAACCATGTTTGGAGTGTTTAAAAAGTTTGTTGGGGATGATGAGAATATTGAGAAATGAGGTGAGGCGGAGGGTGGGGTGGAAATGGAGATCAAAGAATACTGGGATGGTTTGGGCACAAGGAGAGATTGAATGAAACGAAACCCGTGTAACAAATGAAATTGTGAAGGTGGATGGAGTAAACTATAGGAGAAAGCCGAGAATGAGGTGGATGGATGGGATGGAAGGAGTATTGGGTGCAAAAGATAGGTGCGATTGAGTGGACAATAATTTTGAATGGACGAGGAGACAGCGCGATCCGAATGGAATTTTTTCATTGTCAACTCTGCAAATTCCCGACTGAATGAGGAGGGCTAGTCACCAAATAATGAAGTGGTGGGGGGTAAACCAGGCTCGGCTGTCGGGCCCTGTTGTGGAGGTGCTGTGTCTTCCTGCACTGCTCCTAATATGTGCATTGGGCAGGGGACAGGGGTGACCTCTCACCTACAAGGAGCCCTACAGGTGATAGGTGTAAGAAGGCTGGGTATGTGGCCATCTCCCTCATATGAGGAAAGGGCATTTTAGTATGTATTATTAATGTTATTGTTATTGTCATCATATTGTTATTGTAATATGTTATTACTTTCTATTTCTTTAGTAGAACGTACTAGTAAGAGATACCCTGGTTTAGGACAAAGACAGGTGCTTCTGAGAGAGAGAGGAGGTGGATAATGGTAGTACTGTTAGTACTGATGCCAGTGCTACTGAACTATTAATTTCCCTTCCAAGGACAGTCTCTCGGTTAAATGAAAAGGGCTCTTTTAATCTGGAATTGTTGCAAGTAACCAATATTAACCAGAACAGATCTCGTGGTTAAAACTTGTGGGAGTAAATTTTCTTTTTTTCCTCTTCTTCCTCCTCCACCTTCCTCATCCTGTTCCACTTCTTCATCACCATCATCATCTTTCTCCTCATCTTCCTCTTATTCTGCCCTCTTTCCTTCTTTCTCTTCCTCATCCTCTTCTCTTTTCTAGCATTTTTGTCGATAGAGGTAACGAAGCATAGCACGGTATTCAGGAACTCAAGGCAAGTCTGATCTCTCGTCCAGTAATGTCTGCTAATAAGGTGACATTTTATCTTTCATTGATTTTTTTTTTTTCATAAGTCGCCTTCTTTGTTGATTAAGTGTCAGTTCTCGGTATATACTTTCCATTCGGGCCGCATCACTATTTTCCTGGTACGGCGAGACTCGGTTGTAATAAACTGTTTACACTTGCTTGACGGCTTTTGGCGTCATGTGGGGTAGGAGTCTCCTAGTTGTGGTGTCAAGACATAATGTTTCATTGTTTTCCTCCCCTTTCTTTTTTTATTTCTTTTTTCCCCTGTTGATATTACACGGATCACTTTGTTATCGGAACGCTGCTGTGCATTAATGTCGACATTTTGTCGCCGATTTAACTCGCTGGTGGTTCGAGTCGTCACGTTAGGTAATATACTTTTTACTGTAGTTGTATTATTTTCTGGTGGCTTGTTTCACTTTGTATCGGGTGCACTTGCCTAATGTCCTATGCACTTCGCCTTTTATGACATAAGTATTTATAACCTGACATTTGCTCTGGTGGTGACATATATTGGATTCTTTGTTTACAAGGCGCATCGCTCATGAAACGTGCCAAGCGAGTCGTCGCGCTTGTATTTGTTTATATTTGTGTGAACAAATGTTCGCTTGCGAAATTTATACATATTTAATTTTGATGACCAGCAAGTGTTTGCAGCGCCGTTTTTCCCTTTTCATATCATTTGGGAGTTGAGGTTTGATATGTTTCTTGATGGTTTCAGAATGACTACTGAAACAGTACATAATGGTTAATTGATTTTCATTAAAGTACGGTTGTTTAAAAAATGTTTGATAGTTTACGATTAACTTTAACGTTAACCACAACAACCAACTTCCTGGTCGTGTTTATTGAATTACCACGGCAGGTCAGATAGAAATATGTAGTTTTTTAACAAAATATTCTTTTTTATTGTGTGTACGCGCGCGTGTGAACAGAAGTGAATAGAATTACTTGACTGCATAGTATATATATATATATATATATGTGTGTGTGTGTGTGTGTGTGTGTGTGTGTGTGTGTGTGTGTGTAGCATTGTTCCTGGGGTTAAATTCTCTCAATTATAATAATGATATTATTATACCAATGTTATGATGTTATTCACTACTCCTGTGAACAAGAAAAGATTACGAGTAACTTGGCAAATTCGGATTATTCAGCATATACATTTACAGTCTACATACTAACATAGTACACTAATTTTATCATATATTTACAGTCCAATAGCATTTATATTTTAAATATATCAGTTGACTTGCACGAATTAATTTGAACTGTTAATTCGAACGACAGAAACCGTTACTTGGATGAAAAAGAAATATTAAAAGAAAAACCTACACACTGCCCTTTTTTCATTTAATTTATTCTATTTTATATATTATTATTTCATTATCATTATTATTATTATTGTTATTATTAATTTCATTTATTTTTATTTATTTACTTATTTATTTATTTATTTATTTATTTTAAGGAGTAAAGGCAACCACTGAAAATTTGTCCGGGAACGGGGAAGCGGGAGGTTGAGGGTGTGAAGTGAAAAGAACAGCAGGAGAAGCAAAAGCAGTAGATCTATTTAAAGCTCAGCTTGCAAAGGCTAATGAAGTCGATCGAAGGTTTGAAAATAATGGACGAGCTCAGCCATCAAAAGAGGAGTAAGACATTTATGGACATTGAGTAAATATCAAACCACGCGGAGGTTCAGTGTAGACCCCGGCGGGGTTCCCACCACATCAAGCTTTTAGCTAAGGAGGTGTTCTGCCGAGGGCTGAATGAAGTCGCTTGGCGCCAGTCAAGGGGGTAGCAAGTCCCGGCGCCAGCTTTACAGGTGTTTGTTGGTTGCTGAAAAAAAGCAGCCTATCATGCTGCCTACTCTTTCCATTCCACCAGATTCCTCTTGTTTGGTAGCCCTTAGTAAAAATGGGTTTGGTTAGGTTAGGAAGTTCTCCTCCTCCTCCTCCTCCTCCTCCTCCTCCTCCTCTTCCTCCTCCTAATGCTTCTTCTACTTCTTCTTCTCCTCCTCCTCCTCCTCCTCCTCCTGCTTCTCCTGCTTCGTCTCCTCCTCCTTCTTCTTCTTCTCCTCCTCCTGCTTCTTCTCCTCCTCCTCCTCCTCCTGCTTCTTCTCCTCCTCCTGTTTCTTCTTTTTCTTCTTCTTTTTCTTAATCTTCTTTTTCTTCCTCCTCCCCCAGGATCCCTCCCCGTGCTCTCCTTCTATTAAGAGTCCCAAACAAACCTCTTGAATTTGATATTAGATAATGAGTATTTTCTTATTTTGTGTCCATTCTGTCCATATAGTGCAACAACATACTACATATGAAAAATACTAAATACTCAGTAACACGCTGTACTTACTTGAACGCTATAGGAATGCCAAAGTCTCCAAGTGACCCCAATATCTCTCTCTCTCTCTCTCTCTCTCGCGAGATCTCATTCTCTCTCGTCACGTCTTCCATGAAAATTCTTTGTCTAGCTGCTGGAAGTCGTTTGGACGAAAACTCTTCGATCCAAAATATTGCTCCCGTTTGCAAAACCTCTCGAGCCTCCTTGGTTTATGAAGTCATGACTACATCATACTTAGAAGGTGACGATACGGGTTTGGTCCGTATCGGCACCGCTGTCACCATTGGAACCCCCTTGCCCCGATGCTCCGCACTTCAGCTAAATCAAATCGCCTGCTGGCGACCAAAAAAAAAAAAAAAAAGACATCTCCAGGTTGAGTAAGGAAGCCGAAGAGTTCAAGTGGGCCCTGCGGGGACTTCGTGGACACACAAAGGATCTGCACGTTGAGCGATATCTCCCCCTGCACCGTCGCACAGCCTTCGTCAGCAAGGAGCCTTCTTCTGCTCAGGACGAGAGCAGCCTTCCCTCCTCCTCCTCCTCCTCCTCCTCCTCCTCCTCCTCCTCCTCCTCCACCTCCTCCTCTTCCTCTTCCTTTTCCTTCGTCTCCTCCTCCCTTCTACCTTCTCGGTCCTCCTCTTCCTCCTTCTTCGTCCTCCTTCCTCCTTCATCCTCCTCCTACCCCTTCTCCCTTGTACCTTCTCGGTCTTCATCTTCCTCCTTCGTCCTCCTTCCTCCTCCTACTCCATCGTCTGCTCCTCCTTCTCTTTTTTTTCTTTTCCTCTCTGCTCTTCTTCCCCCTCTCTCCACCTTCCTTCGATCCCCCTTCCCTATCTCCGCATTCCATTTCTCCTTTCCATTCTTCTTCTTTTGTCTTCCTTATCCTCTACTCTCTCACCTCCTTTCTCTTTCCTCTCCCTCCGTTTTCCTCTTCCTTCTCCTCCCTTGTTGCTTTTCTCCATCTTCCTCCTCCTCCTCTTACCTTCTCCTCCTTCCTCTTCTTTATTCTTTGTGATATTTTTCCATTCCATTTCCCTCCTTTTCCTCGTTATCCTCTTTTCTTACTCTTTCTCTCTTCTATTTCTTTCTCCCACTATCATTTCATTTCTCATTCTGATCATCCCACCTACATCCTTCCCCTCCTCCACACAATTTCCTCCTCCTTCTCCTCCTCCTCCTCTTCCTCCTCCTCCTCCTCCTCCTCGTCCTCCTCGTCCTCCAGGGGAGTGATCGCGTGCTGCCCGCCCGGCTAAGAACAAAGCTCCATTTGGCGCGGGTGGACGAGCGAGGGGGAGCTGTTTATTATTGACTTTGTCCAAGGTCGCATCAGACCTTTGGGGGCTAATAATCAAGTTAATCTGAAGAATTGGGCCGCCAGGCTCTGCTCCCACCCCCCACCCCTTACCATCCAGCACCCTCCTCTTCCTCCCCCCCCCCATTCCCGTTCTATCCTCCAGAGGCTTGGCCTTGGACTTCACGTGGACAACGCTCTTTATCATCTTATTTTCTTATCTTCGACCTCCCCCACCGAGACTTGTGCTTCTTTGTCTCTTCCTTTCAGTCTTATTTTTGCTTTTTTTCACTCGCTGAAAGGCCATTCGTGTGCCGAGGAAATTGGTTCCGGCACCATCATGCCATGGGGGTCAATGACTGTCATCTTTACAGGTCGTGGCGAGACTGGAGGCGATTTTCTTAAAAGGATAGATTAATCTCCCCTCCCTATCCCTCTCTCCCTCTCCCTCTGCCTCTCCTTCTCCCCCCTCTCTCTCCCTGTCTCTCTCTCTCTCTCTCTCTCTCTCTCTCTCTCTCTCCATAGCACTCTTGTTATTTCTCTAACTCTCTATCACTCTGTTCTTTCTCGCGCGCGCAGTGGGTCCTGGGAATTGAACTCTCGACCATTTGCTCATGAGCTCGACACGGTATTTTCCCTTTAACCGACGCAGTATATTATGGATTTACAATTTTCATTCGCGTGCAAGCTACACTCAAAGTTCAATTAAACTAGAAATGATTCAGATGCATTTGTAAGATGTGGTCGTCTCGGCCTTTCCTTTGTGTGATTTCTATGTAAACACATGTATAGTGTGTTCAGAGGAACAAGATGGTGGTCATGTTTATGATTATGTTATAAAAGTGCATTTGTGTATGTGTTGAGCCTTGCGCGCGCTACCTGTACAAAAGTGCGCATTGTATATGCACGTGTATTGTTTGTGGTGGTGCGCGCCTCTTGAGCATGCGCAGTCTGTACCCTTTGGGAGAGCAGTGTTATGAGCAGGATTTGTTTCTATTTCAGGTAAGAGGGCGAATGTCAAGACGGTGTTGTGGCTGAATGTTTAACGCGCTTGGTCCTTCGCCCGTCCGTCCGTCCGGCATTTCATCCGGTCCGGACGCGGAGAGGAAGTCCACCTTTGGGCTCCGCTCTGCCTACATAGTGCAGGATTTGGATCTTATGTAAGTAGATGCATTGATCTGTGTGTATATGTATATATATATATATATATATATATATATATATATATATATATATATATATATATGTATATATGTATGTATGTATACATACATACCCATGTATACATATATATAATAATTTTCTCTCTGAAGAAGACTGTCGAAACGTTAGAAGATAATAAAGTGCATCTGCTCCATCCTGGAATTTCCCTACATCACTCTCTCCAAACATATGTGTATATATATATATATATATATACATATATATATATATATATATATATATATATATATACATATATATATATATATATATATATATATATATACAACGCATGCACGCACACATACTTATTAACATAGACACAAATCACACACACACACACACACACACACACACACACACACACACACACACACAAAGACGGGACACTACTAGCACAGTTCCCTTCCGGTATGATACAAATAGGTAAATAAGTAAATAGGTAAATACACACACATTTAACATACACACACATGCATACACATTCACGCACATCTGGGTTTGTAGGCTAAGGAGCTATCCCTTAGGGTATGGCTGTCGATCATGGGCTCAGCACATGATTCAAGACTGGTGCCCAGGACTTGATTCAAGACTGTGGTGAAACGCGCGCACACACACACACACACACACACACACACACACACACACACACACACACACACACACACACACACACACACACACACACACACACACACATAATGTATAAACGGATAAAAGATATTGTAGTACACACTGGAAGAACCTCCTTCCCACCCACTCAAACTCAACAACATCTATGATATTTAATGTATTCTTTTATTAAAAAACATTCGAAAAAATGTCTGTGTACCATGAGAAAATAGACAGACACATGAGAACGCAAAATAGAAATGATGTGTATTTATCAAATGAACCACACGGTTATTGTGGCAGAATTTATTGTTCTTCGGTGAAAACTGCTCATAGCCGAAGGAATGAATGGGAGAGTTCAAAGGAAGAGGATCTGAATGCTGTCGATGGAAGCTGCAACATGTATTTGAATTTAGTCCTGCCACTGTTTTGATGTGATGCAAGAGAGGGAATTCCAAACAGTGTGTGTGTGTATGTGTGTGTTTTCACCTTTCACCTTGGTCTTTGGATCATGTGTTGGACTCGTGATCGACAGCTATTTCCCTCCCGGAAGAGAGCTCAGAGCTCGTATGACCGATCTATGGGTAATGCTATGACCTTACACGCACACACACACCCAACTCCCCGCCCACGAGAGTTGGAGTAACGACTCGAAGCGCAGCGATACTGAAATGATTTCAGACCTGGGCAGGATTCGAACCAGGTGCCGCCGGTACCGCCATACTGACAGTCTGGGACTCTGCCAACCGCGCCACCGAGTGTGAGTGTGTGTGTGTGTGTGTGTGTGTGTGTGTGTGTGTCTGTGTGTGTGTGTCTGTCTGTGTGAGACAGGGAAGGTGAACGGACTTTGGGGAAGAGAAGAAGTCGAGACAAGTCACGAAGTTTGGGGGAAACGAAGCAGACGTACAGAGATAAATGGTTTTGAAACATCGATACAAAATATATTAAGATAAGCTTCTTAGCTCAAAAGGAATTATATTTCGTGGTGATTTTTGTGTGAATCTATGTTACACTTGTACTTGTATGTATGTATATATATATATATATATATATATATATATATATATATATATATATATATATATATATATATATACACATATATATAGTATATGATTTATGTATTGTGGTTTAATCATCACTGTTTATAGATTTTAATATTTGCTATTTTGCGGTATTTATTAAGTATTGTGTTAGTATCTTATTTCATTTATTTTTTTGTTTGTTTTTGTAACAGTGGGGCCTGAGGACGGAGGGAGCTCGAGGAGGAAAAGACGAAGTCCGGGGTTTCTTTGGAACTCAGGAGGAGGAGGAGGAAAACGTTTACGGGGAACGATAAAGAGTCTTGCGTCACTTGTGGTCCGCTCAGAGTTTAGGAGAAAGTTAAAAAAGAAAAAAAGGAAAAAATGCAGGGAAAAAACCGCCCACACGGAATGGCTTCTCGTGTGGTCACACGAACTAAACGTGGTCGCGATGGATCGAGACACCATCCAATCCAACCCCCCTACCCCGTCCCCCTTTACCTCTCTTGAACAGATTTGTCTGGCGGTACGAACAAACAAGCAAACCTTCCGTAGTGTGCCGGCCACACCGTCAAGAAGAGGTGAGCTGACGCTGTTGCAGCAAGTCGTCCCATTCGGCTGGCGACTGTCAGTCATCCGCCCGGGGCTAACCTCGTGAAATGATGACGACATTATAAAGTGCCCCAGAAAACGTCGTGGGCTTCGAGTTGTGCGTTTGCATTTACCCAGTTGTATTTTACGGGACGAGAGCTATGCTCGTAGTAACCCGTTTTCGTATCTCTCCGCATCCAGTTTATTCTTAAAATTTTGTCTAGTTTTGGCACTCGCTGTTTCTCCGTTTAGTTTGTTCCAGACATCAATCACTCTATGTGGGAAGCTATTCTTTTTCAAATCTCCTCTGCAACTGTCCTTCTTTAGCTTCTTTTCGTGTCCTCTTGCTTCTCTTTTGTCCCATTTTAATAAGTCGTCTCTATCAAGAATTTCCATCCCTTTCATTATTGTGTGTGTGTGGGGGGTTTAATACGGTCTTGGATTACTTGTTGGACTCGTGATTGCCATCTATTACCCTCGTGGATGAGAGATTAGCTCGGTCTATGGGTAATGTGACTTTACACACACAACTCATTACCCACCAGAGTTGGAATGCCGGGTCGCAGTGCAGGGGTGTGAAAGAGAGCGAGAAAGAGAGAGAGAGAGAGAGAGAGACTTTACCCTCTCTTCTCTACGGCCAAGTATGAATACCTCACTGCCACCACGCTCAGACTCTGCCGGGATTCGAACTGCCATCCATTCGTCCATCAAGCTTCATGCCTGGAGACGCCGGCACCCACTCATTAATTATCTTGAGGTTCGGTCTGCGTGACCTATTGGACCTTCCGAAATTATGCAGGACTTATTATTAACCGGTTTACCCACCGCCATTCCTTGACCACAATGAAGACGGGCGATAAATTCATTAACTGTGTCACCCGACGAAGATGAACCTGGGTGGCTGGACTCTATTCATGTTTCGCTTAATATTCACAGCAGGTTTACTCAATTCCTCGTGAAATTGGGATCCACTGTAACATTTCTTTGTCATTTTAGAAGACGTAAGGGATAGGAGAGCACACGAAGTGGTTGGGGGAAGTCTTGCAGTGGCTGTTGATGGACACCATATGTCTGGAGCAGTGGAGCCCTTCGTCATTTCCTCTGTTGTGATGTCATACTTTCTTGGTATTAATGGACCTGATATATGTACACACACACACACACACACAAACACAAACACAAACACAAACACACACACACGACTCGGTGGCGCGGTTGGTAGAGTCCTCGACTGTCACTAAGGCGGTCCGGGTTCGAATCCTGCCCGCCCAGGGCTGAAATAATTTCAGTGTCGCTGTGCATCGAGTCGTTACTCAACTCTCGTGGGCGGGGAGTTGGGTGTGCGTGTAAGGTCATAGCATTACCCATAGATCGGTCATACGAGCTCTGAGCTCTCTTCCGGGAGGGAAATAGCTGTCGATCACCAGTTGAGCACGTGATCCAAAGACCAAGGTGAATACACACACACACACGTTATGTATGTATGTATGTCCAAGCGAACGTTTTAATTCCACCTTAACCTAATGGTATCACGATACCGAATAAAATCGCCTGAGAGAGAGAGAGCAGGTAAAATGTAAAGCACTTTTCGGTACGCAAGGAATGTCTTTCTGTGTCTCTATGGGGAGAGAGAAAGTGTGGCACAGTTTTGACCCAACTCTGGGACGCATGCCCTTGTAGCTCGGAAGGGGATGCCTGCCGCCGCATGGATGAAGGGAGGAAGGTGGCTCCCCGGGGTGGCTGGAAGGCACTCAGGACGGAATGGCTTCATCCTCACAGGTCACCCCCCCCCCTTCGGTGCCGGCGCCACGGAGATGAATGAAATCGCTTGGCGTCAGCTGGAGTGGGAGGAAAAATGACACACGAAACGGAAGCGACGTGAGGGTTTGTCTCCGGATGTCTCACTTGTTGATACGGGGTTGGAAATTCAACGGGAATTAGGGAGTTTTCCTCACACACACACACACACACACACACACACACACACACACACACACACACACACACACGCACACACACACACTTGCGATGACGTCACGGTTGTTGTGTTGGCTGCTGCGAGGAAAATGGGCGGCGGCGGGAATTAACCAATTGGTGGCCGCCTTCGTTGCAACTCTTCGGGCTTGTTTCGTGTGTCGCGTCGGTCTGTGGGGGGGACTCGTGACGTCACACGCACGCTTCGTGGGCATCAAGCGCCCCCTACTCCAACGTGACATGACGTGACTGTCTTTTACTCTTTCGGTCTCTATCTCCATTTCCCTCTCTTCTCTCCTTTCTCACTCTTTCACTCTACCCCTATCCCTCTTTCCCTCCCTCCCCCTCTCTCTCTCTTTCGCTCGATAGCTTTCACTGTCTCTCTGTTTCTCTCTCTCTCTGTCTCTCTCTCTCTCTCTCTCTCTCTCTCTCTCTCTCTCTCTCTCACACACACACACACACACACACACACACACACACACACACACACAAACACACACACACACTCTCACAGTCCCTTTCTCCCTCTCTCTGTCTCCCCCGACCTCTCCTTTTTATAGAGGAATTCCTTGATTCCAATTTCGTGGTTGGCCCTGGTGATGATGATGATGATGATGATAACGTATTTCTTTTTTTAAGTCCGCTACACCAAGAGACTTCGACTCATGCTGACTGGATACAAAATATAATGCCGGCAGTCACTTTGTTTGACTTGCAGTTGCTTCTCTCTCTCTCCCTCCCTCCCTCCTCCTCCCTCCTCCCATTTTTTATATGTTTTCTTGAACGCTCTTTAGTGTAAATGAGTTTATATTTCATGTAGGTGTTGTCACAATTACATCTATTACATGTGGAGTTCTTAGTGAGTAGGTCTTCTCGCTCCCCTTAGGAACTGCGTATTATCTTGATGAACGTATTTTTCCTCCGAAGTGTTTGCGAAAATGAGTTGCATCTTCAGGGCGTTTGAATAGTCAGCACCTCACCATTTATTTATATGATCTTGGGATCAGATGCGCTCTTTACGCTTCGGTGTACAAACGACAACTCGCCAGCACAACCAAATCACAAGTTTACTGTCGTATGCCTTAAACTAAACTGTCACATTTTACCGTGCAAGTGGTTTTTTTTTCTGAATAATTGTTATATATTTTCGTGCAGTCAGCCTTGGAATTCATTTTCTCCCATAAGTATATATCTAATTCTGGTCGTACTTGTTCTTTTTTCATTGCCCTAATTCTACATTTGATGTGCATTACTATTTACAGTTTCAGGGTCTTATGATAGCACTTCTGCAATGTATATATATTTTACATGCGTTTCTTAAGGGTATTTTCTTTTTAGCCGACTCAATCTAAGCATGCTATTTATTTTTTTCGGTGTGACCATAGTTAAGTCTGTCCTGTTTTTGTTTTGTTTTTCCATATATTTGACACATTGTCACGTGTTGTTACCTACAAAATTCTTACAAGGAAATACCATAAAAGGTAAGTATTGAATAGAAAATGGCATTACTCAACAACGATATATATATATATATATATATATATATATATATATATATATATATATATATATATATGTGCAGAGAAAAAAATCAAAGTATGGTAGATTTTAAGCTGATAAGAGCACACTATAGTTATGTACTTTGGGAGCGTCGTCGAAGGCTTAAAGTTCGAAATTGAGGCAGCTTTCTTCTCGCAGTCGTCGTCGTCGTCGTTATATGGAACGTTTTAGAATTAAAGAGGTTTGGCGTTATTTTTACTACTACTACTACTACCACCACCACCACTACTACTACCACTACTACCACCACTACTACTACTACTACTAATTGTTATTGCTATTATTGTTTTCTTATCATTATTGTTTACATTCTTATTATGGCTATTGTTACCAATATTATTACTAAATAATTTTTTATTGTTTTCGTTATTATTATCATTAGTTTTATTATTATTATTATTATTATTATTATTATTATAGTACTATCATTATCTTATATTATTAGTATTATTATTGCCGTTCATTACTACACATTACTATTATGATTGTGTTGGAAGCTCGGTACTCGAGGCCAAGGTTCAGGAGTGGAAGCAATTCGAGTCCTGGTTGCCATTTGCCAGCCAATCAGGTTCGTGGTAGTGAGAGCGAGTTGGTAGGAAATTCCAGACTTCCTTCAAAAAGTGCACCCGAAGGAAGGAAGGAGCGTCGTGGCCCTCTCGGAGAAGGGAGGGGGGGGGCGTTATTATTATTGTTGTTATTTATTATTTATTGTTATTATTATTATTTTCACTTATTAATATTATTGTTATTAGTTATTATAATTAATTATTACTATTATTGATATTAATATTATTGTGATGATTGGTAAGAATAGCAATGATGGTAGTTGTAATATTGGTAGTATTACTGTTATACATTTCTACTACTCTTCGTATTACTGTCATTACTGGTGATACTATTTAGAATATACGGAGTCGAGTGACACAAAATTGTCTTCGTAAGCATCATTGCCATCATCCCAACCAACATCATCACCAGCCTTGTTAACCGTGAAGAAAAACTTGTATTCCTATCAACGAGATACTTTTTTCTATTACCATTGGATTTAGCTGGAGGCTGTATTGGGGGCAGACCGGGACGTCAGGAATGTTCAAGTCCTCCTTTGTAGGGTCCCCTGAGCAGAGTAAAATCGGCTTGCTTTGTTATATACCGGTATATAACTCCGGTCAACGCGCTCAGGTTAAGTCAATAAATCCCAGCGACTTCTTGGGTGATTTAGCTGTGGAAGAGTTTATATTCAATCCATAACTTGTTAAAGCTCAGTGTGACTTCTTTAATTATTTTGTGCTGGCTTCGCCAGGTGATTTCAGTCAGCTCGAGGGAGAGGCCTTTCTGGGTGAGTCCCCAGAGGCGTCTCTCCTGGGCTGAATAAAATCACGTGGCGCTAACCGGGAGGACGCTGGCAGTCCCCGATTTCCTGACCTTCTGAAGCCGGACTGGACGCCAAGACTCGAGGACGCTTTCACCGCGTCCCTCGCTTTTTCGTTCTCCCGAAGGTTCTTCTGGAGTCTTATGCCTTCGGGTGGCTCTCACCGCGTCTGTAGGTCTCTCTTGAAGGTTCTTCGCAAGTCTGTCTTCACCCCCGCCGTTCCGTTTGCCTCCGTCAGAAGTTCTGGATCCTTCTGCCGAAGAACTGGCCCCCGCCTCCGCCGCCTTCGGGCTGCTTCCAGTCAATTCCTTTTCCCAGAGAGCACTCGGAGAAAGCACACCTCCGATGACATCTTTTAGAGAAAGAAGACAAATGAATAGATAAATTTATTAATTGTTGAAATATAGGAATGAAATAAGGATAAATGAAATAAAGAACTAATTCATTAATAAATAGATAAAATAGAAATAAGAAATTACAGTAATAATAATGATAATAACAACAGCAACAATGATGATGACAATAGCATCATCATTGCGCCCTTCACGCTAGGCTGCCGTGGTCATAAGAGGGGTAGAAATTAAGAACGGTCTTGTTCACCGCTACCACAGGTCTCTACACTTGTTATCATTGCACATTGTCCTGTCACTTTTTAAAACCACCATTACAACGGTATTGTGTCCTTTCCTCGCGCTCACCATTTCGCCGCGTGTTCCTACACCACTAAGCACCATTATGTCACCTTGGCATAATAGTTGTATAGCTAGCAGTGTCACTAGTACCCCTGACTACTGTTGATACAAGTTTCATTGTTGTTGACCAGGAATGACACTAAGAGGAAAGGGAAAGGGAAGACGGAGGAGGAGAAGTGAAGTGGAAGGGTAGATGGAAGAGGAGAGGAGACAAGAGGTGAGAGTGGATGGAGAAGGAAGAGGAGGGGGTGGGGCGAGAGGGCTGTGGCGGAGGAAGACGGGAGAGGAGTAAGGAGGGAGAGGGAGGAGGGAGAATGATAGGGCTGGAGGAGGAGGAAGAGGGCTGGTTGGCGGAAGAGGATGGAGAGTAGGAATGATGAGGAGGGGGGAGGAAGAGAGCTTGAAGCTTGGCATTCGGAAGGAAAGGGCGGCTGTCGTAATAATGCACACCCAAGGTTGCGACACTCAAGGCTAGACTTGCCGCCCGTAAGCTGTGGTTCCTTATTGAGGGGAAGGGTTCTCAAAAATGAAAAGAAAATCGCCTGACGTTTGCCTGATAAATCTTCTAAATAATTGTATCGACATTTGGGTAATTGATCTGGCCACGTGGAGACAGAATATTTTGTGACATTACGCCTTTTTTTCGAATGGGGTCGGCCACGTGATAAAATGTCGACATCGACGATTAAGGAAAGTCCTTAAGTAATTAATATGTTCTCGTGTAAGGATGTGAAGTTATGCGTCACGTCACTTTTTATTTTCATTTCCTTCATTTATTATTTATTTATTTATTTATTTATTATTATTTCTTTTTGCCAAAAACGACATGACGTCATGTCGACTTGGAACGTTTTCAGTAGAAATGGAAAGATTAATATGTATACTTACAGTTTTGGAGGATACTATTTTTAGTACAATATACCTTATGGGAAGGGGGTGGACACCGGCCTGAAGAGCATTTTTATCAAGACCCCTTTCGTTCGACCCCGCCCCCCCCCTACTCCCTCTGCATGAAGCCGTCTGTGGTGCGTTGTTGTTGTTATTATTATTATATTATTATTATTATTATTATTATTATTATTATTTATTTTATTTATTTATTTATTTATCCTCCTCCTCCTCCTCTTACCCTGGTAAGCTTTATGATTTTATTTATCAATTTAATCCCTTGGACATGGAGGATGCCAGATGACGCAGTCAGCCAAGAGGGTTCTACCAGAGGGAATGGGCCTGAGGTATTATGATAAGGGCCGTGTTTGCATCGTTGCCTTTTAAGAGTATTTTTTCCAAATCAGAATGTAGGATGTAGTCCAGTGGCACGTAAGCTAGTAATAATAGTATCAATAATAATGATAATAGTAATAATACTAAATTTATTATAATTATTATGATAATAATAATAATAATGATAATAATAAATATGATGACGCGAGGGATCTAGAACATATCTAGACATACCTGGACTATTTCGCACCAGATTATTACGATACTGCTCAATTGAGAAAGTTATAAAGAATAAGGGATTTAAATGTAGAATACACTAATGTTTAACGGCCCTGATATTTGTGTTCCTGGCTGTGTATTTGCGTAAACCAGGTAGTATTTAAAAGCTAAAAACTAGCAAGGTTAAAAAAGATTTGAATTTTTATATTTCTTTAAGATACACTAAGAGAGATATAATTTTTAAAAATTTTAAAACTACAATTATTATTCTAACTGCTTTGTTTTTTCGAACAGT
Organism: Oratosquilla oratoria; assembly: GCF_046742065.1. Taxonomy (NCBI): domain Eukaryota; kingdom Metazoa; phylum Arthropoda; class Malacostraca; order Stomatopoda; family Squillidae; genus Oratosquilla; species Oratosquilla oratoria. The sequence goes on along the minus strand of NC_134777.1, from coordinate 35,531,425 downwards.
GTTAATCCGTTATATTGTACCAAATATTCAAATCCCTCATTCCTTACATTTTTCGAAACTAACCAGTTTCGCAGTTATTGCAAATAAAAAACAAAGCAAGCGCAGCCTCTTGTTTGTAACATTTCTAAAGCAACAATTATAACTTCAAATTTTTTTACTTTCTGCGAAATCAAGACTTTCTAAATGACAAAAGATAATAGTTTCTTGGCCGATACACGCATTTACTAGTAATTATGCTTAAGTGCTCAAGTTATATTGTATATGTAAAAGACACAAATTCCAAAATCTCAATTCTCTGTCCAGTAAACCAGTTTAACACTCCTAAAAGTTCGTCAATATTATCCTCGGTGTGTTGTCACGCTACTACGAATTTCCAGTGTGGTAATTGGTGAGATATAAAAAACATGGATCTGACAACTTAACCGGAAAACGTTTAGAAAATGGGACTCCTGCACTTAAACGACATCGCTGCCGAGAGAGCAAGTACCCCCAGAGATGAATAAAATAGCCCTTCGTCGGCCAGATTAAGAAGGAAAGTGCTACTCAGTACTGAATGTGGTGAGAGAGTTTTTATGTATGCGGTACCCGCGCTGCGTACTCCTCGGCTGACCACTCTCGTGTTTGTGGTTTGTGGAAGGTGTTGTGCTCGAAATGATAAATGGAGAGAAAGATGGAGATAGAGAGCTCCTTCGTATGTGGTCAGCCTTAGGTCTGGAAGAATCGTTGGTAGAAGATCATGAAAGAGGTTCTCGCTTGGTTGAGAACATAGAGAATGCGTGATGGTCTTGCTTGGACACTGTTGTGTATAAATTCTCCCTTCCCCTCTCAGTTTGACGTCAGTTGTATGTAAAATGCTTCAATCAATAATAGCTAATAGAATCAGAGATCACATCGAGAGACATAATTTGATTTCGTGACTCAGCATGGGTTCACCATGTGTAACTAATCTTCTATCCTTTTATAGTAATGTCTACAATACAAATAATGATAGTTACGATGTTATTTACCTTGACTTTAGCAAAACGTTCGACTAGATGCCCCACCAGAGACTACTAAATAAAGTCAAAGCTCATGGCATAGGAGGAAAAGTGTTTGAATGGATTAGAGCTTGGATCACTGGCAGAAAACAACGGGTCACCATAAACGGTGTAAAATCAAAATGGAGTGTTTCTAGTGGAGTTCCCTAGAGCTCGATTTTGGGTCCCTTATTATTCATTATGTATATAAACGACTAGGGCATGGGGTTAGTAGTGATGTTAGTGAGTTTGTGGACGACACTATAATAGGATCCCAAATTACTCGTAGGTCAGGAGAAGACGCCGAGATACTGAAGGAAGATCTCATCAAATTCTTCACATGGTCGATGAAATAGCAAATGGACTAAAATATCTCTTGTGCAATGTGTCAAATGTAGGTGTACACAACCCAGAAAGCAGGTATACCTTAGATAACACCTTGTTAGAGAAAACTGAGTGCGAGAGGGAATTGGGAGTTCTAGTAAGTTCTGAATTTAAATCCGGGAAACAGTGGATTAGTGCCAGGAATAGAGCTAACAGAGCATTAAGTTTCATTGCTAGAACGGGTACGAATAAAAGTGCAGAGGTAAATATCAAACTGTCTCCGGCATAAGTTAAACCCATCCTTGACTATGCGGTACAATTTTGGTCTTCGTCCTTTAGAATGGATATCAGTTTCCTAGAATCAGTACAGAGGAGAAAGACCAAAATGATACATGGGCTCAGAAATTTACCTTACGAGCACACGTTTAGGCACCATAATTTACGCTCTAGAGAGACGCAGAGTGCGGGGTGATTTAATATAGGTGTTCAAGTGGATCAAGGTCTTTAATAAGGTTGGTGCAGACAAGGTCATCATATTAAGACAACAGGGCAGGAGTCACAGTAATGGATTTGAATTGGACAAATTTAGATTTAAGGACGAAATAGGCAAGAACTGGTTTACCAATTGAATGGCATAGAATGGAATTGACTTAGTAACCATGTAGTTAGTGAGCGCTGAAACTGTCGGTTGTTTAAAGAAAAAGGTTAGACAACTTTATGGATGTGGATGATAGGTGGTAATGGACATGGAACTGCCTAGTGTAGGCCTTATGGTCTCTTGCAGTGTTCTTTGTTCTTATGTTTTCTCTCTCGCCCCTTCTCTCTCTGTTTTTATCTCTCTTCTCCCACTCTCTCTCCCTGTCGCCCCTTCTCTCTCTATTTTTATATTTCTTCTCCCCTTCTCTCTCCCGCCTCCCCACCTCTCTCTCCTTCTCGCTCTCTCTTTCGTTTCTCCCCTTCCCTCCCTCTCTCCCCTCTCTCCCTTCTATCTCTCCTACCCACCCCGCTCCCACTCCCTCTCCTCTCTCTCCCCTCTCTCTTTCTCTCCCTTCCTTCTCTGTCCTCCATCTCTCTCTTTGCGCTCCCCCTCTCTCCTTTCGCTCCCTCTCTCTCCTTGCGCTCCCTCTCTCTCTCCTTGTGGTCTCTCTCTCTCTCCTCTCTTTCTCTCTCTCTCTATCTCTCACTCCTTGTCCTTCTCTCTCCGTCTCCCTCCCTCTCTCTCCCTCTCTCTCCTACTCTCCCTTTCTCTCTCTCTCTCTCTCTCTCTCTCTCTCTCTCTCTCTCTCTCTCTCTCTCTCCCACACACACACATTCTCTTTCTCTCTCTCTGCCTTAACTAGGATACCCAGTGGGTGGGCTTCCAAGGTTGTGTATTGTTCAATAACACAAACAACCATTTATTTTTGTTTGCGATGGAGACGCCTAATGAGGACGGAAGA
>NC_134777.1:35518646-35523646 GCF_046742065.1 Oratosquilla oratoria | reverse complement strand
AGCTGCTGGCTATCAACTTCATTTCTTAATGTGGATGACGTACTCGTGACTTGTTTTTTGTATCGAACGCCTGGCGATATCCTGTGGTGGTGGTTCCGGGGTGGACGGGGTGGAAGAGGAGGAGGAGGAGAAGGAGACGACTGCGTACGACTATTCCGTAACCGAACTTTCCGGTTTTACAAAGATCAGGTGCCGAGACTGCCCCCCCCCCCAGATATACATGTGATTTACAAAGCAGACTGACCCCCCAACCCCCCATCTCTCTCTCTCTCTCTCTCTCTCTCTCTCTTTCTCTCTCTTTCACACACTCGCTGTGTGTGTGCGTGCTTGAATGTGTTTATTCTAAATATGTATGTATATGTATGTGTGTGTGTGCGTACCTGATAGTAGTATAGAGGAAAGGATGATCTTTTTTCATCGATCAAATTCTGTAATAGATTCGTTTGTTGTGTGATTGTGCATGTGTGTGTGTGTGTGTGTGTGTGTGCGCGCGCACGCCAGAACGTTTATAAACCTTACAACTGCACCCTGGCGCTGGCGCAGCCATGAATGCTGACTCCAGTTGTATTTGTCCACGGTCAGGTAACCATGGGCACGCCCAGACACTACAACAGGATGTCTCCCTCCTAACATATGTATGTGCGTACGTACGTACTTAATTACATGTGTATTTAGGTATGCACAGTTGGGCATAGGAATCACTGGAAATGCAGTAAAAGTTGGTATGGATGTCTGCATTATAGTTTGTAGATATTGTGTGCGCGTGTGCAAAAAGTCTCTCCAATATCTGTCTTGTCTATCTAAATCATCTCTTGGCTCTACATCTCGTGTCGAGTGGAATTCTGTCACTATGTCGTTACTGGTTCCGAGGCTTATCCTCGAGTTTCACGACGATACTACGTCACCTGTTTGCAAGACCTCTTGTGACAGCCTGGGCTTGGGACCGGTATGGGATTCTATTTTGTATCCCCCCATGGCAATGATAACTACAAAGGCATTTCTCTTATCAACCACATAGCTGAAAGTTGTAAAAGGATCATAGAGAAAATTGCAAGAACAATAATAGAACAAGTATTGGAAGAAGAAGAGTTTCGGAACAGAACGATAGTACATCAGATCCCGTATTTATTTAAAGAATACCCATGGAAAAGGGCTGGGGGTTTAATAATAAGTTATATATTGATTTTATAATTATAACAAAAACATTTGATTCCAAGAAGAAAAAAATGTGGAGGTGTCTGGATCAAGAACGTGGAATAAAAGAGATATTGAAAAGGGTTATAAAGAGGACGTATGCTTGTGTAATGTCAGAACGGGTTTGAAACTAATGAATGGTTCAAAGTAAAAACAGGTATAAAGCAAGGGAGTGTGTTATCTTCATTCCTATTCGTGGCATACATGAATACCACCATTAAAAAATGTAAAAAGAAAATGGAAGAACACAACAGGAGACAGAGTTAGATTGTTCGAAGGCGTGTCTTGATGAAGCTGGGGTTAAGATTGATATAGGAAAAACTGAAATACAGATGGTTAGAGAAAAATAAATTATTGAAGAACTGGAAATAGAAAACGAGAAGATTAAAAGTAGATTGTGTAAGATATCTGTGTTGTATGCTTGTAAGAAGCGCTAATAAAGAAAAGAGAGATACCAGAAAAAATAATATCAAAATACAGTAACTGTGTTTTTTCTTATATACCTCATTGAAGGATGACTTGTATATCCCTACATAAGCAAAGAAGTAAATTTCCCATGCACCATTGATACCAATTTTTAAATGTGCGTAAGACGAGAAGAAATAGAATTAGAAAAGAAAATTATTGAAGTAATATCATTTAGGAGTAAGATTGAAAAATCACAGTTAAGATGGATGAAGATAGAATAGCCAATCAGACCTGTGGGAAAACCAATGACGAAATGGAAGGATGGACTAAATGAAATCCTGGGAAACATTGAGTAGTTAAGAGAGGAAGATACCTTCGAGATGACGAATTGGAAGCGAGTGCTGACCGAAATGACAGGGGAGCAGATAAGATGTCGCTACTTTTGGGTGAGATGTACTGTAGTCGATTGTATTGGGTCCTTTGGTAATCAGAAAATGCAGTCGAGCTGGTACATCGTTTCCTTATGAGCTTGTCGTAGCTTTTTTACCTATTGAGTAATTATCATTTTTCAGTGTATTTAAGAACATACCTCCACGAGTCACAAACATTTATTTGCTTCGCACTCCTCCCAATATACCTCTTTACAATTAAAGTCATCCACCAGGTTTATATTGCCACTTTGTTCACTCTATCCCCGTAAGTGAATAGTTATGTCCAAAAACAGTTTCATCCCATGCCTTTGCCTTTGGGGGGGTAGAGGTGGGGCTCGGGTTATATGCCACTTCGAAATCTACTCTCTCATTTTCTCTTGGTCACATTCATCGCTTCGGCTCTAACTTCACTCAATATGTGTTGAGTGTGTGTACGTTTGTGTACGTGCAATATATATATATATATATATATATATATATATATATATATATATATGTGTGTGTGTGTGTGTGTGTGTGTGTGCGTATTATATATATATATAATTATATATATATATATATATATATATATATATATATATATATGCTGGGACATTGACAAGTTGATGAAGATGGAAAAAGAAGTCACGGGTCTAGATCAGAGTTTCTGAGTTTATTACTGAACGGTTTCGCTCTATACTTCTGAAGAAGCATATATATATATATATATATATATATATATATATATATATATATATATATATATATATATATATATTCGAAAAATATGGGAGCAGATTCTCGTGTATACAAATAGTATTGAAATGGACAGTTTGGTGGACTCGTCTTTGCTAACCCCCCGAATGCCCGGATCCTTGTTAGAAACCTAGAAAATACTAATAAGATTATCAATTGTCAGAATGCTGTCGGTTTCAATACTTGTATATATATATATATATATATATATATATATATATATATATATATATATATATATATATATATATATATATATATATATATATATGTGTGTGTGTGTATATATATGCTGGTATCTATAATACAGGTACATATGCATACATACGCAGTTGTATTATGAACGCCTGTCTCATACCTTATGTATGTGGACAAATAGCACATTGACACAGTGGTTATGCTCTCTCACGCGCGTTTGGAGTGAAGTTGGCTTCATCCAATGTTAGTATAGCTGTTTTATTTGCCCACTCCCTCTCGGGTAGAGCTGTAATGGCGGCCCCGGTTCAATGTGCGTCAGGAGCACTCACTGGGGGCTCGAACCCTTTCCAAAGAACTTTCACTTCTGGGAGGAATCGTACCGTCTTTGCATCTTTTGCCCCCCCCTCTCTCTCTTTATATATATATATATATATATATATATATATATGTATATATATGTATATATGTCTATATGTATATATACATATATATATATATACATACATATATATACATATATGTATATATATATATATATATACATATATATATGCATATATATATATATATATGCATATATATATATATACTGTATATATATATATATGTGTGTGTGTGTGTGTGTGTGTTTGTTTGTGTTTTCACGTTACGAGAAATTGGTAGATATTGTTTGTGCTCCAACATAAAAGACCAAAATCCGATTCATTTTAACTTGACGCAAACTGATTCGATAACATAAATCATATTGCCCATTGGAGTAACAGTCTTATCGAAATACTCAAACTGCCACGAAAGGAAAGAAATATATGTGAAAAATAATGAAAAAGTCTAAGTTGGTGAAATTTGATGAAATAAATGTAGTTGGACAGACGTGACAGTGTATGCAAACATAGAAGCATGGCACATGCATCGTTCATAAGAACGGTTGCGACTTTTAGAAAAATGTAACAAAGAACTTATATGAAGTTTTTCCCATTGTTGAAATTATTTCTGTTTCTTGTATATTCATTTATGTTTGTCCAGGCTGTTTTATGAGTAGATATTTCAGGCAGTCAATTTTTCTTTGGTTATACGTTGGCTTTCCTAGCCGCCTGTAAATCAGATTATACACTGGTCATTTGGATTTTGGTGTTCAACTATTTTACCGGACGACAATTTCCTTTTGACTGTTGTCAAACTATTTTATTAATCTGTCTGGCACCCTTATGAAAGCGATGGAGTTATTGTTAGATACACCAGACATTATATCAACAACTAGCCAGTCCGACTTTGTGAATTCCACGAAAACATCCTTAATGACACAGTACATCTGGCATAGTATTCGTCACCATTATTATTATTATTATTATTATTATTATTATTATTATTTTATACATATATCAAAACTATCACTCGTTTGCGAGGACGGGTGACTTTGAGATTTTGATCAAGGATTTTGGTAGGTTCGGGATGTCGTATGTGTATATATATATATATGTGTGTGTGTGTGTGTGTGTGTGTGTGTGTGTGTGTGCGTGCATAAATATTTAAAAGAGAAGCGTAAACACCAGACTCAAAGTGGGAGGATTATTGCCCGACGCTTTGGTCCTAGTCCTAGGACCGTCCTCAGGGGTGTAGTGGAACTGGGGGAGGAAGCCAGTGCAGCCGGAGCTGCCCGCCCAGGGTCTCCTAGAGGACGGTCCTAGGATTAGGACCGAAACGTCGGGCAATAATCCTCCCACTTTGAGTCTTGGGTTTATGCTTCTCCCCTCAACATGGATCCCAGACTCCAGATCTTCACTCGTGTGTGTGTATATATATATATATATATATATATATATATATATATATATATATATATAATGTGTGTGTGTGTGTGTGTGTGTAATATTTATGTGTATATATAATATATATGTATACATATGTGTATATATACCGGTATATATGTATATATATGCATATATGTATATATATATGTATATATATATATATATTGAGAGAGAGAGAGAGATTGTGACAGGTTTGAGGAAGGTTGAAGAGTAAGACACGGGTCTA
>NC_134777.1:35506146-35513646 GCF_046742065.1 Oratosquilla oratoria | reverse complement strand
CCATCTATCTATCTACCTATATAACCTCGAACTAACATGGAGGGACATCTAATATTTAAAATTATTTTATTTACTTGTTTATGCATATCAATCAATCAGTCAGCCATATCGAGTACGCTGATGAACAAAGGTTTCTCCTAGACTATTCCATGACTTGCTCGAGTGCCCCAACTTCTGCCACGTCACTCCTGCAAAATTCTCCATCTCATCTTGCCACCTCCTATTTGGCCTCCCTCTTTCACGCTTTCCATCTCGCGCCGTCCAAGAAGTAACACACTTGCTCCATGGCCTGTTATCCTTTGGCACCAACTTGCCCAATTCCAGTGTCTCTCCTTCACCGCCTCCATAGCATCTTTGACACCAATCTGCTCCCTCCCCCAGTTTGCCTTCTTCTTGTTCTTCAGCGTAATGCCCAGCTTTGATCTCATCATTCTCATCTGTACGAGTACACTCCTTAGCGTTTCAGACATAGTAGTCCCCTCATGGTCTTATATTTACCAAATAATTTTCAAACCAATTGTAATAAGCCTTTTATTTCATTCTCATGATTTTCATTTACTTTCAACATCTGGCCCAAATGCTCCTCAACGTCCTCAACTCTTTCACCATCGATTATAATTATAATTGTTTTACTCTTTTGTAATCCTTTGTGAGATGAGAAAGACAGTTGAAGCTGCACATATAAATGTCCAAGAAAATAATAACGACAGAGAAGGATTTATATGTCTATCTAAAGCAACGAGTCTCTTAATAATTAATGCGCTAGAAAAAACCTGACACTCGAAGCTTCACAAGTTCCCCCACTACGGGTATAAATGTTGTGACCAAGATGTTCTGTAACAAGTTCTCTGAGGAAGGTTATAATAACCGAAACGTAAGAACAATAAATGTATTCTTAGCCCATCTTCGTTTACCCTTCCCCACCTATCACTCTCTCATATATATATATATATATATATAAATACATATATATATATGTATATATATATATATATATATATATATATATATGATAACCTAATTTATTCAGCCAAACCTAATTGAACTTCTGAATCCCAACCCATAGGAGGAGTGTGTGGGGGTGGAATTCCTTCCTTGGCTGTTGAGAGCCGCCAGCTTTGGGTGGAGGAAGGGAAGGGTGCACTCGAACTTCTCTTCAGAGGGCGCGGGCGTGGCATTTAAGGAACTGACCATCTCCCAGTTAGCCTTCCTTCGGGTCATAGATCTTAGGAGTGAGAGGGGCTGGCTGCCGCCTCAGCAGTGCCGCCGGGAGAGTACGTGCGCGACCCTGAGAGTGGGAGTGAGAGTTGTTGTTCTTCGGGGCGACATCAAGACGTGGAACCTTCCTCCTCTTTTTTTTTTTTTTTTTTTTTTTTTTTTTTACCCTCCGGACAAGTCTTCTCCGTGATTCTCGCTTCGCAACCCTCTCGTATTAAAACCTCTCTCTCTTCTCTCTCTCTCCTCTCCTTTCCTCTCTCTCTCTCCCCATATAACCTTTGGGTGCTCATTTTTTAATCATTATTGTTTTTGTTATTTCTATTATTATTACTATTACTATAGTTATTGGTATTATTAGTATTGTTACAACTATGTTATTATATTATTGTTGTTATTATTATTAAAACAGAATTAGAAAGGGTAGAGTTCAATAATGGCTGGCGGTCTGGTGGTTAGAGTGGTCAGCTCGTGTCCCGAGGTGAGCTGTGTGGGTTCGAGTCCTCTCACTCTCGTTGGAGGGAATCAATCGGGGGTGAAATAAATTAACTAGACGAAAGAAAAAAAATAATGAAATCCAGAAGTTCTGTGAACTCACGCACGCGCGCACACACACACACAAACACACACACACACACATATATATATATATATATGTATATGTATATATATATATATAATTGTGTGTGTGTGTATCTATATATTATTATTATTATTTTTTTTTTTTTTTAAGAATCCCTCAAGCTTGCTCAGTGACCCGTATACTGCAGACATATTGTGGACACGGCGAAAGCGATGAGGTTGCAAGTATTGCATTAAGTTTTGAGAATAAAATGATAATAATGATAATCCTAAAATTAATTTATGATCCTGTACGATGTAATGGACACGTGGCATTAAAATACGAAGCATTTTGGAACTTTATTTAAGTTTTGCAGTTGTCTTTCTCCTAAATTTGAGGGAAACCTTTGTTCGATGATAGTATACCGTACGTGTCTTGGCCAGTCGACCAAGGTATTGAGTGGTAGTGTCACAAGAATGCGACACTGTGACCCCGTTGCCCTGAGGCTCCTATTTACTGAATAAAATCCCCTGGAATCTGCCAGAACTTAGTCTCAAAAGAGGATACTGGGATTCAACGAGGCAGTGTCAGTTTCACGCCTAGACGTGTCCTTCAGCAATGAATAAAAATGTTTGTCTTCAGCCAGATTCAGGCCTTTAAAGAGGGCACTGCGCTCTGCTGGGTTAAGTGTTATGGCGTGGGCCAACCCCGCTGCCTGTTGGAAGCCATAATATAAGAAGTGTCTCACTTTACGAATCGAAAATAGGCTGTGGCTCTTTGGCTGTCGAAAAGGTGGCGCAGAAAGAGCCTTCCGAGACGGAAAGGGTAATTTATTTTATTTGTTAATTCATTTGCTCCTTTTTTTTTTTTTAGTTATTGATTTATGCATTCAGTCTGTTGATTAAGTGGTGGGTCGTTTTTCGACCCTTAAATGATAAGTTGTCGTGTGCCTCCGTACAATGAAGTCCTGAAGAATAGACACAGCTCATCGCCACTTCAGAAACGCCTGACCTTCAAGCTCGTTTTTTTTTTTTTTTTTTTTTTTCCACATAACGTATATAGGTTATTTTTCCAGAAGGTCGTCTGCCGGATATATATATATATGTATATATATATATATATATATATATATATATATATATATATATATATATATATATATATAATATCTAGGCAGGAGGTGATTGTGATTATTTCGAATCGTTATCTAAGGTTCCCATCAATGTTGGCATTTGATAGAGATGGGGAATGGGGGGGGGCAACCACCAGCCCTCCTCTCTCCAAAGTGACCTCCACCACACACACACACGCACACGCACACACACCTTCCTGACCTGAGGGCACCGCTTCCTCCCGTGGCGGCGACTACCTGACTCTTGTAGCTCGCATGCATGTTCCTGAATGGGGGCGGGGGGGGGGGGTTACGGTTGTCGTCACCACTAACGCCATCGTCAACGCCACCTTCACAGCCCCCCCCCCTTCTTCTTCTTCTTCTTACCTCCTGCTTCTCTTTCTATTTTCCCTTCTCATCTTCCCTTCCTCCTCCTCCTCCTCCTCCTCCTCTGGCCCCTCTTCCCCTTCCTTTTCTTTCGTCTTTTCCTCCCCCCCCTTACCATCTTCTTTCTTTTCCGCCTCTCCAGTTCCTTTTCTTCCTCTTCTTCCTCATTCGCGACCTTCTCCTTCACCTCTACTTTTTCACTCCTCCTATATATGTTTTTTTTTTTTCCCGGACACTTTGACCAGATCCATGTACGATGTCATGATTATGCAAATAAATCTCACTGAATGTGTAATATACCTTCATACACGATAGCCCCTTTGTGAGCACAGTGCCCATAAGCAAAATCGTATCACTGTAGAACAGCATTGGATCCACGTTTGCCACCACCACCGTTGCGTTCCTTCCGACCACATCGACTGAATTGGTGGACCGCGTTGGGACCAAAGCAACCTTTCTCCAAAGTTCACCGACGGCGTCACCTTTGGCGGGCCGAACTTTTACTACGGCCGGTGCAGCCGCCCGACGAGCCCCCGGGTCGCTATCGATTTCACCCTCAACCCCTTTCAGCAACGTGGAGCGCTGTGCAGCAACGACCAAAAAAGATAATTACATTAATAATAATTATGAGCACCCCCCACCCCCTCGCTCACCAAAATGCTCTGTGGTTACTGAACAGAATCGACTGGAACGTGTGCAGAGTGGGTAGCCATATTGAAAAAAGGGTGTGTGCCTGCCAGATGAACCTCTCTCTCTCTCTCTCTCTCTCTCTCTCTCTCTTTCCATTATTTCCCACTCTACCCATCTGCTGCGTAGGTTGTTTACATTTTTAATAAAATCACCTGGTGGCAATGAGAAGACCCATGAGAGGCAGCACCGGCAGCGTCGTCAGTCATAAAGTCTAAGTGATAACATTGGCAACCGTATAGGCCACAAGAACAACATATTCAAGTATTGTAACACGATTACAATTCTGATTGTTTTGAATATGTAAAGGCTCATAGCGGGTTATAAGGTGCAGACACGCGCGCACACACACACACACACACACACACACACACACACACACACACACACAAACACACACACACGATAGAACCCCACGTGCATTGCTCCATTCCTGAATAATATAATTAGGTAAATACAATTAGGTACACGTGCACACACACTTCGCTCTTGCCTGCGTATGATTTATGCCGAGGTGTCTACCTGCGACCGAAACCGTCACTTGAGCCCACTGAGCTTGGGCTCCCAGAGTTGGTAGCAGTTACCGAGAGCCACGGGACTCGAACCCGAGTCCTGCCCCCCCCCCCACACACACCTTTCGAGTTGAGATTGAGGTCAGCGTTCCAGGCACAACTGACCTCTTGTCTTATGTACATACGCCTCGACCCTCTTAGGTTATTACCCTCCTCTTACTCCTCCTTTTCCTCCACTTCTTTTCGGGCCTACTGTTTTCGTTTCCTCCTCCATCTTCCTCTACTTCTTCCTTATCCTTCGATCACCTCCTTTTCTTCCTCCTTCCCTCCCCTTGCCTTCACCCCTCCCCCCCAGCACCCTTACCCTCACCCCGCCTCGAAAGTCGTCTTTTCTTGCGGCGGCAAGGTCTTCCCACACCAACGGTATCCCGCAAACGTCTTTGGCACTCTGGAGTGTGGTGTGTGTGTGTGGGGGGGGGGGGTCCGTGGTCCCACGAAAGGGAACTCGTTCTTCCTTGTTTGTTCGTTCGTTCGTTTCGGTGGTTGGGCGTAAACTTGCGCGCATACCTGCATGCGAATGCGCACACACACACACACACACATACACATACACATATATGAATTGGTGTTTTCTTAGAAAAAATCATAATTGCACCTCCAGACATCGGATAATTTATTCACAAAACTCGTTTGATTGGTCTCTGAAGTATAAGTTTTGCAACCTTTGGCTGATTGCCAACAGGGCTTAGCAGTGAATCGCTACTTTGTTAGCTATTTCTGCTTGCGAGCGTAAAGCGTGGACGTATTTTTTCTAGCGTGTGTTGGTATTTACGTGGGATATGGTTTTGTGGTCATATGTGGGAATACATTACGTATATATAATGAATTGTACCAAATGCTGTTATTCTGTGCATGCGTACAGTCGCCTTCAAATTGGTGTCACTGTTCCAGCAGCTAGGATAAATATTAGATGAGTAAAACGCAGCGAAAGCGTCAAAGGTATGGAAACAGTACTGCTGTTGCCGAGTATTTACATCTGTTTTCATAGTAGTGTCAGTCGACATGACGTCATAACGCTCTTAGATTGTGATTTCGTCGATGTAACGTTATTCATACTCATCTCCGCCTCCTTATATGTGGACAGTTGTATTCATATTTTTAGAACTAAGGGAGGAAGTCATTGTCTTTCATAACCATATTAAATGGTAGCTCTAATTGTCCTTCACTGGAAGTATTATTTATTAATTATATAATTATTGGTTCATGTAACATGTTAGCTAACACCTCATAATCTTCCCCATCTTTGGGCTGCTGGAGATAAAATAAAGTAACCAGCTTTTTATTCATTCCAACAAAAGGACAGGCATTTATAGAATATTGCAAAATATTGTTGACCTGAAATTTGCAAATCTCGGAACGAAAATGCATTTCGAAAATATTCTAGAATATTCGAAGTTTCTTATGATATCGGAACTTTTATTTCCAAATAACGGAACATTTCAAAATTTAGATATTCCTAGTTGAACTGTTATTCATAGGTTCGAGACTCAACGCCCGAGTTGGTGCAAGATTATTCCACAACGTTCCACTCAAAGATCTGTTCTTCGTGGTTCTTTTGTCCGCCTCAAGAGACCAATTTGCTTGTCGATATGATGCAATGTCGTCGGTGTCTGAGCTTCGGTTAACCGCCACAATGACGGAAGTTCTGAGAACGGAGTTGGAATGAAACTGGTATTTTTTTTTTTTTTTTTTCTGCAACAGGATCTGCTTACAGGGTCGATAGGGAGTTCTTGTAAATGTGTATTTTTTATATATTTTCCCATTCTTTTTCCTCCTTCTCCATCTCTCTTCTTTTTCATCATTACTTTTGTCCTCTTTCTTCTTCCCGGTTCATCTTTCTTATTCTTTTTATCTTCCTTCTTCCTTCAAATTCTTTTATCTTTATTTCTCTTACTATTCCTCCTTTTCTCTTTTCTTCCTTTTTTAGCTTTCTCATTTTTCTCTACTTCTTATTCTTTGCCTTTTCTTTCTTTTTTCTTCGTTTTTTTTCTTTAGTTTTCTTAGTATTTTTCTTATTTTTCTTAATTGTTCCTTCTTTCTTCTTTTTTTCTCCTCATTATTCATTTTCTCTTCTTTTTTCTTTCTTCTTTTGATTTTGTCCATTTTATTTTTCTTCCTTTTTCTCTTTGGTCCCTATGCCTTCTTCCCTTTTCTTTCTTCATTTTCCTTTTCCTCTCTGACTTTTTCCTTTTTTTTTATTTCCTTCTCTTTTCGTCTTTCTTCCTACTTCCTTTCGCTTCTTCCTCCTTTTTCTCCCTTTTATTTTTCCCTTTTCTTTCTTCATTATCCTTTTCCTCTCTGATTTTGTCCTTTTTTTATCCTTATTTCCTTCTCTTTTCGTCTTTCTTCCTACTTCCTTTCGCTTCTTCCTCAATTTTTCTTCCTTCCTTTCTTTTCTCATTTTCCCTTTTCTTGATTTTTTTTTTTTTTTTTTTGACGTTTGCATCAGAATGGGATTGGGTAATATAGGCAAAAACCTTTCGGTAGGTTACTGCCCCTCCTCTAACCTACAGCAGCTTGCAGCGGGTCCCCGCGTGCCTTCCTTTGGCCAAGTTGCTGCCCCCCGCTCCTTTCTTTCGAAACCGTGTAAACCTTCTTTACTGCCGACTTGGTGCCACGAAAGCGAATGAAATTGCCTGGCGACAGCCAAAATAAAAGGAATGGGGGTTTATCCCATAATAAGTGGGTTGTGATTGTGATAATAGTGATAAAAAAGATGCTAGATATAAGTCGATAAGGAGAGGTTGGTGACGAAAGAAGAGGGAAAGGGGAGATGGAGGAGGAAGAGGAGGAGGAGGAGGGGAGGAGAAGGAACTGGATCAGGATCTGTAGTAGGTGGTCATGGAATTCCTGAAGATGTCAAGGGCGACGAGGGGCAGCCGGTACACTATCTCCCGCAGGAGGTCAGGGAGTGGTGCAGCAACGGGGAAAACCAACCCTAGAGGAGGAGGAGGAGGAGGAGGTGA
>NC_134777.1:35501146-35503646 GCF_046742065.1 Oratosquilla oratoria | reverse complement strand
TGTTTTTCCTTCTCTTCCTCCTCTTTCTCTTCCTTATGTTCCTCCTTTTCATCTTTCTCTTCCTTCTGTTCCTTCTCTTCCCCTGTCTTCTCCTCCTCCTCCTTGTCCTCCTATTTCATTCGTTCTCATATAAATTGTTGTATGTGCACTAGAGTATACTTCACATATTTATAGTTGGAGCACACCACGTGCTATGAGGACGTACTGTACAAGTCAAGGCGAATGCTGAAGAACAGTATGTACGTAGGTATCAAGGGCAAACTTAGAATTATTTTCTTCACCAGCGAATCGCTTCCTCGACGACATTTATTTCTTTTGGTATATTGTTTGTCCATATACTCCACTGTTTCCCTTTGGAAGGCGCCACTAACGGTACCCTCACGAAGCTGTTGTGGTCGGACGGAGCGGGCCGCCGGTAGTGGCCTCCCTCCCTGCATTCACAACATGTTTAATGAAGTTGACATTGGTGAAAGGAGGTTTGGCTGATGACGCGTAATGCTTGCTGACATATCAATCTGACCCCAGCTTAGTGTGGAAGGTTCGAGTGCACATTCTCCAGCATAAACACGTTCTCAACTCTGGGAGGAAATCGAGATGAATATGTGAGATGAACCGTACGTTTTCTTCGAGAAACGCGTAAACATGCAGGGATGCCGTATGAGCAACAACTAAAACATGTCAGGTTCCATTGAGGGAGTTGTCGTTGGAGCGCACATACAGACACACTCTCTCATTTGCAACTCGCACACACGTCGCTTGTAGTCTAATCAAGTATGTTAGATTTTTAGATGTGCTTGAACGAAGGAATGTAGGAACGCGTGCACACACACTTTTGCACATTTATACGTACAGTCACCTTCAAAAGTTTTGTAGCCGTACCATGGGTTCAAATATACTAACAATAACGTTCGTTGTTGAAAAAATTATATCTTTTCTGAACAGAAATCATGCGGTGGTTAATTGAGAGAGGCTCCTTTTCACTAAGCGGGATAAAATCAGGGAGCATCTAGAAAACTCCATTGAAGTCGTGAAATATAGCGAAAGGTTAGAAGACTGAGGAAAAGACAACATGACGTCACATATAGGCCCCGCCCCCCTGCGCGTAGACAATGTCAACCACAGTGACCACGCATATCAACACTCAATAATAATAATGATGATAATAAGGCCTCTCTCTTTTTATTAATTATTTCGCGGGTGCGGTGGTGTTAGTTTTCGCAGATTTGAATATATATATATATATATATATATATATATATATAGATATAGATATATATATATGTATATATATGTGTATGTGTGTGTAAAAATATTTTTGTCATTGCCGCTGTCACATAATTTTAGCCCCACTCTGAAATTTCTAAAGCGGCGAAATAAAATTCTCGCCCAGATTTCCGCCGCTTTTTCTGAGCATGTGCAGGGTTACCAGTAACTAACAACAAATCGCTAACACATCGTCCAAAACAAACCTGAATCCTTGGATCATCTTAGCTCACATGCTGGGCAATGACACTTTTCCTGTTGTATGTGTGGTTATTTCGTGTGGAATATGCCGTGGATTGGAATAATTGGCGTGAAAGCTCCGAAAAGGTTTTGTGGAACATTCGTAGACATGCCGATGGAAGCTTGTGTCGGAAAGTTTTGTAGGTATTTGCCATCCTCGGCATTCAGTTCTTCCTCTGGGTTCGCCGCCGCCGTTGGCTTCGAGTCTGACTCCGTCCTATCAGTACATTCCTCGAATGGTATGATAGAAGAGGACGTAAATCAAGCCACCCTGACAAGTGGGCATGAAAATGCCAATCAGTGCGGCCAAAAGTGCCATCTGATACGATTCAGGGAAACATCAGGTAGGCTGTCGGTCATGTATGAAAATAGCACTGGCGGTAGGGCATCCATTAATTAATTATTGATGTGCCGAAGTCTAAACCGAAAGTATACTTATCTCCTCGAGGAAAAGTAAGTTTTATTGCCAAAAACACGTGGCAGCAGTCTCATAAACCTTGTAACCTACTAAGGGTTTGTTGTGCACTTTTTTTTCTGTCGCCTGTCTTGGGTTTACAGATACGGGATCCGCGAAACAATAAAAAAAGAATGGCCTAATGGTAATAATAATTATGATAATAATAGTAATGCTTGTATTAATGATAATAAGAATAATAATGATGTTAATAGTAATGATTGTTGCTCGAGTTTCACTAACTGGAAAACCCGCAGCTCCACGTGGCTGGCAACGATCCTCGTGCCCTGAAACCCCCCACCCCCACCCACACAGATCTTTTTGGAAAAAGTCATCACTTTTGAATATTGTCTGTGTTACCGTTAGTGCGAAACTCCTTCTGTGTCACCGACACAGAGGAGGGGATCGGTTGCCAGCCCTCCGTGTGTGGAAAGGTGTAAGAATCAGAGTTGAATTTTATATATAGAGAGAGAGATCTAGGGCTCAGTCCGGGCATCGAGTGTCAGCTCCTCAGGGCTGCACCTCCTGATGGAGATGAGGCGG
>NC_134777.1:35183646-35496146 GCF_046742065.1 Oratosquilla oratoria | reverse complement strand
CTCTTTCATGTTGTCCTCCTCCTCCTCCTCCTCCTCCTACTCTTTCTCCTTCCCACTTCCCTTCTTCTCCTTTTACTTTTCTTGCTCCACTTCTCCCTCTCGTCCTTGTACTCCTCTTGCTCCACTGCTCCTCCTCCTCCTCCTCCTCCTCCTCCTCCTCCTCCCTCGTTCTCGTTCTTCCTCACCACCTTTTCATCCTCATCTTCATCTTCATCTTCATCTTCCCGCTCATCCTTCCTCCTCTTCTCGTTCTCATCCTTCTCATGGTCCTCCTTGTCTTAGCCTTCATCTTCCTTCTCCTCATCCTCCTGCTCCTCATCCTTCTGCCCCTCACCCTTTTTCTCCTCCTCCTCGTCGTCGTCCTGCTCCTCGTCCTACTCCTCCTCCTCCTCCCATCGCCCTCCTGCTTGTCCTCCCGCTAGTCCTCCTCCTCCTCCTCCTCCTCCTCGTCCAGCCTGATATCACCGATGAGGTGGTGCCAGAGCGGAGGGCAAAAGGTGCCACGCAACGGCATGGAAGGGAGCCACCAATGTTGACACACTGGCTCTATATGCCTTCTTGGATTTCTACTTGTCGACCACGTTTTTTCCTTCTTGCCCCAGTCTGACCCCCCCCCTCTCTTTCTCTCTCTCTCTCTCTCTCTCTATGTATATTTCACAGAACGTAAGATTTAACTTTTGAACTTATGTTATGGATGTTGACATAACCTCGGAGTTACATTTTAACTGAGTTTATTATGTGGTGGTTCATGTCACAAATCACCTGAAAACTACAGATATTCCTACTCACGCATTTGTTGAGCTCTCGGATGGTGTGGGCGTGAACGAATTTATGAGTCCGGTTAACCCGTCATTGTACTTTTACGTGCAAAAACGATTTTAAACACCTAAGGATTTTCAAAATCTATATAATCTGTTTAGTTCTGAATGTGCATTTCTACACTAAAAGATACCATACGTTGTTGATACTGTATAGAAAATGTCTTGGAAAATACTCGTTAGCGACGGAGTGGAGTGCTTAGGTGTCTAGTGCAATAGCTTGGCGACAACCATAATAAAAGCGAAAGTGCTCCCAAATGTGAAAGATGTTGAGCGACTTTGAGAGTAATGTGGATGGCATCAATAAAGAAAAGGACAATGATAAAAGCTAATAATATTTATAATAATTATAATAGTGATGATGATAATGATAATAGTGACGGTGGTAATAATGATAATTGTATAATGACAGCATAATTATTATACTTTTAGTAACATTGATGATGATGATAATGATAATATTGGTTGTGGTAATAATGATAATTGTGTAATGACAGCATAATTGATATACTTTTAGTAATATTGAAGATGATTATGGCAATGATGATAACGATAATGGAAGCAAACAAATAAATGCATAAAAATAACTTTGGGTGCTCTGCAACTAATCGAGCAGTTAAGACCAAAGAAGGTGGGGAACCTTGGTCAGGAGGCGCATAGTAGCGGCCGAAACCGTCACATTTGCACTACTACTATGCACTCAGACCGTTGGGACAAAACAGTCATTCTTGGGAATCGGAGAAGAGTGTGGGATTCGAACTCACAGCTAAGTCAATACGAGACCAGCATGCTTGCGATTATATCACCAAGTGTGTACATACAAATCTGTCCACATTTGCTGAAACTGCCCTCGGATATGACGTCATGTGTTCATCCCTGTTGTGCCACGCTGATGTACTCCAGATAACGCCAGAGGGTTTTGTTTGTCTGAGGGAACATCACCGTCTTAGAGAAATTTTAAGAGAAATTATACCATTGGTTCCCAGATTGTCACAAGAGTTTTCATCGCTTTTATGCATTTAGGAAATAGTTTTTACTTTTGTGGTGTATATGTGGCTATAATGATAATACAATAATTAATAATAGTAATGGCAATTGCAATAATTATGATAAATGAAAATTTTAGTAATCCTACTGAATGTCATCAGGGCCACATAATTGCTAATGGTAAATCATATATATGTATCAGAAGGAATTATTTTAAAACTGCGACTATTTATTCCAATTAGTTTTGATGTTGTTTTGCTTCCATTAATACTTGTGGCCGGGCAGTGTGGGTCCAACTGTTGTCATTGTCACTGAATGTCTGCGTCAGGGCTTGTCGTGTCCACTTTCTGAGGAGTTCAAATCTTGCCCTCCTGTGCTTATCACGACAGTTGGCGCTCCTGGCACTGGTTGTGGGACAGGGAGGGAGTGGGGGGAAAGGTGTTTAATTTCACCTTATTGAAGCGGAGGAGGGGGAGGAGAAGGAAGAGGGAGAGCAGAGGACGTGGAGGAAGAAGAGGGGTAGGAGAAGAGGAGCAGCAGCAGCAGAAGGGAAATGGTTGGTATAAGAGGAGGAGGAGGAGGAGGGGAGTGGGAGGATGGGCAGGAGTGAAGTTGAAAGGGGGGAAAGGAGGAGAGTTGATTGTGACGTCAGGTCGCGCCACGGTACCGAGTGGAGGGTCGGCCCGACAGCAATTTTATTAGGGTGAGGGAGCGCGCGCGCGCGGGAAGATCTGCGTCGCCCTCTGACGCCGGTGACGTCGTGGTACGTCTTTATAAGATTGGTCTCCTCGACGTCTTCGTTGCTGTTTCTATGGGTCCTTTTTTCTTTTTCCTAAAAATTTCCTAGATTTCACGTACTTATATAGAAGAAATGCTCTAGAATTTGGCACTATAGTTGTAATGTAAAAAAGGAAAGGTAAGTATTACCGATATACCGATATAAAGAATTGTCATCCTAGGGTGACAATTCTTCATGTGGGCCAGCCTGGGTTTACGATTCTTCGGTTGTATAAGTTGATAACAATAAGCATAACCCTCATTCAACCTAACATAACATAACCTAACATATCCTAACCTAACCTAACACACTAACCTAACGTAATCTTTTTTCCACTGTTGATATTCGGCGTACTGTTGTGACAATTCTTGAGGTGGGATCACATGGGGTGACGATTCTTCATGTGGGCGCTCTGGGGTGACAAATATTCATGTGACCCCGGATAAAGTGTGTGTGTGCGTGATGTTACCAGATTTCTTCTATTATACGACAAAGCTCTCGAAACAAACATGGAAACGTGATGGCCAGGCGCTGCTAGATGCTGTTTCTCGTCTTCGATGGTGCAAGAGTCTGCTTGAGTGGGAAGGTTAGCCTAAATCACCAGGAAAGTGTCGTAGAGAGCGTAGATTGGCCTCATGCAGGGCGTCCGGGACGGTGATTGTGCTGAAGGAGGGGGAAGTAAGAGAAGGAGAAAGAGGTGGGGGGAGGGGGGTCTAACTTAGTCACTGTTATTCTGTTAGCGTGGAGATGCATCCCTCATCCAGCACACAGCTTTACTAAATTTGCTTTACGATGTGTACTTCCATGCATTGAAATCGACATCACTTTGGTTCAGTGTTCGTATAGGAAGAGTGAACACCACAGCGGCCCGAGGCTCCTGAACACAATTTTTTTTAATATTATTTCCTCGAAACGTATAGCGTTTGTGCCTCAAAAGTTGGTCCTGCTGTACACCTGGGCCCCATTACTACGTGTCATTGTAACCGGGAACGCCTGGATTTTTTACGAAATAGTATGAAGATGTCCATAGGGATTGTGCCTTCCACAAAGAGGTTATGTTTTCTGGCATATTCATTTGTTTGTTTGCAACTTTTAGTTATTAACTGATTTTAATGATTTCTTTTGAGTGAGTATAATTTAAATAATGCTCCAATAGTTTTCTTTGTATGAACATATATATATATATTTATATATATATATATATATATATATATATATATATATATTTGTATATATATATATATATATATATTTATATATATATACATATTGTATTCACTTGGTCTTTGGATCACGTGTTGGACTCGTGATCGACAGCTATTTCCCTCCTGGAAGAGAGCTCAGCGCTCGTAGGTCCGATCTATGGGTAATGCTATGACCTTACACACACACACACACACACCCAACTCCCCGCCCACGAGAGTCAGAGTAACGACCCGAAGCGCAGCGGTACCGAAATAATTTCGGCCCTGGGCAGGATTCGAACCAAGAACTTCGGGCCACTATAGTAGCAGTTCAGCGCTCTGTGTGTGTGTGTGTGTGTGTGTGTGTGTGTGTGTGTGTGTGTGTGTGTGTGTGTGTGTTCGAACAAGGATTTGAATGCAAACCTTGGCAAGTTACAATCCCAAGTTGAAGTTGTATATATATATATTCTTCCTTTTTTCTGTCATAGTCGAAGTACGCTGCTCCTAAATTCAAAGCACTTTTGAATAGGCGAAGTAACATTAAACGCAAGCTCAGTCACATAAAGGAAAATAGGGAGGTAATTGAACTGCACTGGCGGAGGTTTGGGCTGTCTCAGTGCTTCTACGTTTTTATTTATTTATTTTTATTTATTTTTAATACAATCGGAACACACAGTCCGGTGTAAATTGTACAACATGAAATAGTTTTAAGTATATGTTCACTTGTTAGAATTGGTCTACGCAAGTTCAGTTATTATTATTATTATTTTATTTTTGTCATTATTATTATTATTATTATTATTATTATTATTATTTACATGAGGATGGGGGGAACAGAAGGGGAGGCAGCGAATGGTAAGATGAAGAGGTTAATGTGGTGGAGGAAGAAAAAAAATAAGTATATAAGAATTGTTTGCAAAGTAGAACTAGAAAAAGATATGAGAGGTACAGAAGAAAGAGGGTATAAGCAAAACGCAAGGGGAGGAAGCCAAAGAGGAAAGGAAGTGTTAAAGTGGAGATGTTTGATATAAAATATTGAAAATGATAATAACATGTGCTAATGTGTGTGTGTATATATATATATATATTATATATATATATATATATATGTATATATATATATATATATATATATATATATATATTTTTTTTTTTTTTTTTTTTTTTTTTTGGGCGCGCGCGCTGAAGTGAAATGTCTTTTGTGCCAAGTGCCTTCGGCGACTCATAGGGTGTCGCTGGAAGGTCTTAGTATAAAACCAGACTATACTGTGAGACTCAGTTTAGGCAAGTTACCAGCATGATTCGGCTATATGAGCCTGTGGCACGTTTCCTTGATGCTGATCCTATTCACAGGGTTTCCGTCTCCGCAAGAGACAGGAACCCTCGATGGAGGAGGAGGAGGAGGAGGAGACTAAGAATGGGAATGCGCCCACAGAAGAACTCATGGCCGAAAGGGCAAGTTGATCGAACCTGTCGAAAGTTGTTTGAAGTGGGAAGGGAGGGAGGGTGTCTGCATGGGAGCCTCCTCGGAGAGACCGTGGTGACTGGCGCCTGCGTGTGAGTGAAGCAACGCGTTTCCTGGCGTATGACGCCCCCCCCACATTGATGATGAAGAGAGTGACGGTAGTGAGTCTGATTGAGAAAAAATAAATATAAAGGGTGCTGGCGGACAGATACTAAAGGAAGTGAATGTGGTAAGCGGGGAAGATGGGTAGAGTAGTTGTGGTCGTTGATGAATGTGGAGAAGGAACGGAGTGTGAATGTGACAGTTGAAGATGCCAGGGAAATGTTTGTGATGGGAGAGGAGAATGATATGACTGTCAGAAAAGATGAAAGACAAAGAACATCGAAGGTGATAAGAGCTGGTAGGGCACCTGGGTTAGGTTTGTGTCAAGTAGTGTGACGAGAGAGTGGAACAGTTATAGTGGATTGACTTCTAAGATTGGTTTATAGAAAAGAAAAAAAAATACTTAGGTGTCTTCTCCCGTTCATTTTGCCCAGGCGGAGATTTGTAAAGTGATAAAGAATCACATTTGGCGTTGGAGAACCAGTCTTAGTGAAGTGCACACAACTCGGAAGAAAAAAAACCCGAAGGCATTGTAATTCAGCTAAATATAAGGAGTGAAAAAACAACCATGTAGTATTGGCGAATCCTTCAGCACAGGGTCCTGCCCTCAGCTAGATGAAAAGTTTTGTCTCTAGCCAGAACCACGTCTGTAATGTGCGCCATCGTATTTGTATAGAAAGGCGTTATCGAAGGGAGAAGGGGGTCCCCAGAAATTGAGCAAAATGATCTGCCGTCAGTAAGAACAAAACCTTTAAAGGAGACTAAATACGCTCGTGTTTAAACGGAGGGAGACACAAAGGACGCCAAATGCCATGGCATCCGACGAAAGCGGCGACGACGACGACGACCCTCAGCATTAACAGTGGGCACGATTGAATGATTTGTGAATGATTTGCCAAGTGATGGGTGTGATTGAACCAATCAGCTGCGAGGCGCCAAGAGCGGTGTGTGTGTGCGTGCGTGCGTTTGTGTTCATGAGTATGCCCTCGTTTTTCTACGAGTTGAATAAATGAGCACCGTTTTCGTGAATCGAACTAAGGTCTGTAGACTTCAGCGCAGACTACTCAGCCGCGAAAGATGGTTAAGCATGGTTAACACCAGCAATGTTTCGGCACCAAGTTGCCGACAAAGCGGGAATTTGGTGCCGGAACATTGCTCGTGCGAACTGCGCTTTGAAAAGTCGGTAGTTGGAACTAACCCTTTGGCAATCCCAAACATGACTGTACTTGGGACTGTACGGAGTTCCAGCTCGTCTTTTATCCTCATTCGGAGGCGGGTGGTGTGCAGGGCATGAACTCCATTTCCGAGAAAGGTCGTCTTTTATTCACATGTTCAAATATCTAATAGTAATAAAGTTGATACTGTAACCTTGATAACACTAATAATGAAAACCAATATATTGACCATTGAAAGTTTGTTTAGAAATTAAATTCAGTAATAAAGTTGATATTATGACACTAATAAAGAAAACCAATATATTGACCATTGAAAATTTGTTTAGAAATTAAATTCCTGGATTATCCCGTTGCTACGAAGAAGGTGTCACGGTAATGAATGAAGTCGTGTTCGGGAGCCATTCATGATAAAATTAACAGTTCCGCGGTATTGAAGGAGTTCGCGTGAAAAGTGTGCTTGTGAGCTCACGTAGCGGGTGTGCTTGTATATGTGGAGGGTTGGTTGCGCGCGCGTCTGCTTGGGACGGTGGACGTACACAGACATGGTTGTCGCTGGAAACAAATCGTCTTCGTACGTGTGTATGTCTGCACCCAGTCGAGGTCGCCCGATGCCCTCTTCAGACAACGTAAAAAAGAAAAAGAAAACGAAGAAGACGAAAAGAAAACGGCGTACCAGTACTTTCCTACTACGTGCACACACTGCCCCCCCCCCAAAAAAAAAAAATCTGTAGGTCTTGCCAGTGTAAGGTTAGTCCACAGTACACTACTGTTCAACAGCTCCAGTCAGCGATGAGTCACTTTAGGGAAGACGAAGTGAAAATACGCCCCGTCATTTCGTTACCAAAGACCTGATGACGTCTCGGTGTCACGCCGTTGTTAACCAAGGGCCAGTTTGTCACACGCGCTCGCGTGCACACACACACACACGCACGCACGCACGCTTGTGTGTATTGTGTGTTTGTATTTTATCCCATCTCATTCCCTTACATAGTGGGTGGCACTTCTAACTTTGATATGGCTGCCACCATATTATTTCTCTCGTCTCTATTCCCAACACTCCAAGCGCATCATAGGGCAAATGTGGCGGCTTCGGCCGCAGCTACTCAGCGCCTCCTGGCGTGACTCCACCCCCCTGACGGAATAATTTCTTGCCGCTAATGGCTCCATAGGGTCCATAGTTGATATATTTCGTCTGCTTTTCGTCCTATTTGCGAGACTCCTGTGTTGCGTCGTCAGTCCGCGCTGTGGCCGAGGTCTTTCAATCACACCGCCCTCGACAAGGTGATCGGATTAATGGTGTGTGGTTTACCTCAACTGACTAAAATCTGGGGGCAGTAAGGAAAATCCGTATGAAATGTCCCTACCGGCCACAGGATATTTTATTGGAAATGTCCTGGAAGTCGACATGACGTCACACAACCCTTGGACCATGTCACAGCGATGTGATGTCATTTCCAAGCCCCGCCTCCTAGATTTTTTTTTTTTCCATTTAGGTATTGAATTTGTTTGAATGCTGGATCCCTTTGCACGCCATGTGACGACGTCATATCGGCTGGCCCGCTTGGCGACGTGGTCCGGTGCTTGTTCTGGACTTGTTAGCAGAACAGTAGGAGGTCACGTCTTGAAGTTTGGTATCAAGCTGGTATAAACATGCACGGGGATGCATGTCTTCTCACTGGTGAATGGAAGCGGTAGAAGCATTTTTTTGTGTAGCTATGTTTCTACCCCCCCCTCTCTCTCTCTATCTATCTCTCTCTCTCTCTCTCTCTCTCGTTCTTCTTTCCTGAAACTCCTGAATACTGCCATTGCATCAAGAAGCCCACTCAAAACCAGGAGTAGCTGAAGTACCTTTTGCACATATGGGTCAACACGTAATGAAGTAATTGGTCCACTTGACGTATCTTAGAGCCTTCGTGACGTCATGTCGCCCTTTGATGCTTTGTCGTCGAGAGCAGAGGACATACTTGTCCCCGGGTTGGTTCTCTGTAGTACAGTCCTCTTACCAAAGTAAGACTTTTTTTTTTTTTTGTATGTTGTTCCCTGGTTCTATTGAATTATGATTCTTATGGAAAAAAGTAATATTGAATTATGATTCTTATGGAAAAAAGTAAATGGTGAAAACTTTTTTTCACTAAAATCCGTGAAGAATAAAAATCATGGAAGCATCTATTAAAGTTGGAGAATTACGATTGTTTAAAAAAAAAAAAAAATGAAAATGAAAAAAAAACAGTTATCTGAGATCTGAATTACACTTACCATGAAGAAATATACGAAAATTTGTCAGCAACGATTGGAAAATTGCACAAATGAATAAATTAATTGATTAATAAATAGTATGATATTTAAGAAAGCCTGAGATCAATGGAGTATAATTTCTGCTGGGATTAGGTTTGGATTAGGACCTGTTTCAGAACGGGGCCCCCAACTTATCGCATTGAATGTTCTGCATAGGAGCGGGTGGACGGGGACGTGGGCGGTGGGGGGGGAGGTGCAGATGAGTTGATACAGCATGGTTAATGGGATGCTGGGGTCGGGCGACTGTCCTTTGTTTCACTCTTCACCCCGCGAAGCCTGTTATCGTTCGTTCTGTGGAACTGTACCCGATGCCCGGAGACTTCTCTCATATTCCTCATTTGGAATAATCTTGATGAAGAGGTCTCCTGTGTCGCCTGATGGAGAGGCCTGTGGTCTCCTCCACCCGGAGACAGGTGCGGTGTTCCCTTACTGAAAAACGTTCGAATATATTTTTCTGCGCGAGAAAGCACTTGTTTCCGTAAAGTGAATATACAAAAACCAGCAATAAAAGTTTGCATCCATCGAATTTCGCTTGTGGGAAAAAAAAACGTTAATTGTAAAAGGAACTAATGCGTAGAAAAATATAATTTCGTCCCAATTAAGGGAAGTTTTGTTTGCATAGTTGTGGAATTCAAGAACGGAGAACAAGATTTTTTAGTATACATGAGTGAAATAATCGCAGTTCCCTGCAAAGAAGGGTACGATGGAGGGGAGGGGGGGACGGGGTCTAATAACCTGTAGGAGGGGACAAGAATAGAGCGCAGACCAATTCGATTGAGCTCGACAAAAAGAGGTGTGGTGGATGGGTCACGCGTACCCATTCTTCTTCTTCTTCTTCTTCTTCTTCTTCTTCTTCTGGTGGCGCAGTCGGTCCCGGGCAGGTCACTGAAGGACAGTGACCACGGCGGGGCGGGGCGGGGCGGGGCGGGGCAGCGGTAATGCCCTCGTAGCACAGCACTTTGGGTGCGCTCCGCGAAAAGAACATTGCCGGCCCACGGGTGCATCGTCAACCAAGGTGGGGCTCCTGATGGTGGGGGCAAATGGAAAGGAATCTCTCTCTCTCTCTCTCTTCCTTTATCTTTGTCTATATATGTATATATATATATATATATATATATATATATATATATATATATATATATATATATATATATATATAACATTCGTCACCGTAGTAAAGTAGTTAGGGAGAGAGGAGAGAACAAAGTGAAGGGTCACATAGAAAGGGAGGTAAAGAGAGAATGAGACGCGGCGGGGGGTGGGGAGATGTACAGAAAGAGAAATGACTGTAGGTAGAAGAGAGGAAAATTGGAAGAAAGATATGGGAGAGTCAAAAAAGAGCGGGTGGGGTGGCGGGTCTGCAGGACCAAACCCTCCCTCTCTCCCGCTCTGCCCAGTCCCCCCCAATGAGGGGAGAGTTGAGCCAGCAATGGTGTCAGTGGCCGGAAGAGGGCAGCAGTGACGTCAGAGAGAGTTGTTTGGCAACTCTTTAAACCAAAGGAGAAGGGTTGTTTTTATTCCACGTGTAAACAAAATCAGTTTGTAGCCCTGATTGCCGCCATCGATTAATTGTAACGGCCTCCTTGCCTAAAATTTTTTTTAATGGTGAAGTCATTAATCGGAGGAAACATAGATACTGTATTGCCAGTACTGTTATTATTGGCTATTATGATTAATCGTTCTTGTGCTTTCCTTACCAACCAAAGATTTTATACATCTCTTGGATGAACCCATCGTGGGCACTAGTACTGAAAATACAGAAGTGATGCCAATAAAATTTGACTGTGTAAGGGTCCTTTACAGTTTTGTCGTATTTTCGGCCACAGAAATTTTAGAAAGTGATTATATTTTGTTACCTTGTTCGTTCTACAGGAAACAGTATATAGATTAACCAACTGTATTACTGCATCAAATGAAGCTGTATACAGGAGTCCCAACCCATAACGGCCGGTTAGGAAGTCCTTGTTTCTTGCCAGTTAAAACCGTGAGCTGTCTTGGATCCCGAGTTGAATAGAGATGGAGATTGATGCTTGGCCGGCCAAATAGAGACGCCTGGGAGATACAAAGCGCCGATTCTCTCGACGCCGGCCTCGCTGACTGGTGTAATGGGCACAGCACTAGCAATTGTGATTTGAGAGATGGATGGTGACATTGTTATTGGTGCAAGAAATGCGTGAGCTTCATTTTTTTTTTTTTTTTTTTTTTTTTTTTTAAGTCTGAAGCCTGTTGAAATGGGATTATATATAACCTCCCATTTGGGTAGAAAGCCCGGGGGGTGGGGGACTCCTGGTGTCGACGAGTGCTTGCCGCTTGCCTGGCAAATATTTCCCATCAAAGATCCGACCAAACAAAAATTAAGCACAATAGAAAATATCTGGAGAGAAATTAAACAACTCAAGTTACCTTCAGCAGAACCTGTAATCATTAGCGTTCGTATATGTCGTTAATATCATTGTTACTATTATTATTATTATTATTATTATTATTATTATTATTATTATTATTATTGGTATTACTGTTATGATTATAGTTATTGCCATTACTATTACATATCTTACTGTTGTATTCACATTACGATTAATGTAATTATCAGTAATATAAGTGTATTGACCTCATCATGACCACACTAAGGATCCTGCGTGTGGAACGAAAGCTGAATTCTTTCCCTGCAGTCCCTTTCCCCGGCGAAGGGTACTTTTGCTTCCTTCCCACATTGTTTTGGGTGATGTTTTTGTTGGTCCTTAACTTCCACATGCCATGGTGGTTTTTGTATATGTGCCGAAGTTTAGGTTAGGTTAGTGCAGTGGTACCAGAGTCGGGGAAGGGACTCGTTGGTAAAGAACTCCATTTTTGCATTAGTGGATATATGTTGTGCGTGTGAGTGTGTGTGTTTGTGTGTACCTACGCCTCTTGCACGGACCACGGAGGCGGAACACGTTATACTACACATGGAGGAACAAAAGGGGGCACTCACCCCGCCTCGTCTGGCGTACATGGAGGTGCCCGGTACGGCTTGATTGAGCTCGACAAAAAGAGACAGAGTGACATGGGCAAATGTGGCCTCTGTTTGGTCAAGTGACTTCGGAGTTTTAAAGGAGAGACCCCCAAGGAGGTCCATTTCGAAAGGGGGGGTGGGGTGGACAGGATCACCGAGCGACAGGTTCGCATCTACAGGTGTGTGTGTGTGTGTGTGCGTGCGTGCGTGTGTGTGTGTGTGTGCGCGCGTGTGTGATTCACCATGGTCTTGGATAACATGTTGGACTCGTGATAGACTGCTAATTCTCTCCCGGAAGAGAGCTCAGAGCTCATATATAACTGATCTATGGACAATGCTGTGACCTTTACACGCACACACACGCACACCCAACTCCCCACCCACGAGAGTAAGAGTAACAACCCGTAGCGCAGCGTTACTGAAATTATTTCAGCCCTGGGCGGGATTCGAACCCGGACCGCCATAGAGGCGGCCAGTAACTCTACCAACCTCGCCTTCGAATCGTGTATGTGTGCGTGAACTATTTCCTTAAGTGTTATTTGCTTTAATGTGTTGCTTATTTTGTTTCTTTGGTATTATTGTCCCCCCCTTTTTTTACTTCCTGTTCGTGTTCCCAGTTAAACGACTTAGAGCTTTGAGTGCTAAAAAAAAAAAAAAACTAATATCAGAATCACTTCCTAATATATGTATATACTTTCTTATTCGCATCCATTTTCGAGAGGCATTTTCTTTCATATAATGATAATCGGAGTATTTTGTGGTACAGTACATACATTACACCTTGCTGTAGCCTTGTGTAAGTATTGGGCCAGGCATAGGGGGGCAGATCGAACCCAGTAGTGCGATCTCTTGTTACCTTTTGTTCTCCAAAAACGGTGTGGTTTCCTTCCTTGTATGGCTCCTACCCCCACCCCCCTCTCCTCCCTTTCCCTCCCACACACCGCTTTCTCCCCTCTTCCCTCACCCACCCTCCCCATCTCTTCCTCCTCCTTTTTATCCTCCTCTCTTTTTTTTTTGTCTCTCTCTCTCTCTCCTCGCCCCTTCGGCCTGTTTCACCTCACACCCTCTTCATCCTCTTCCTCTTCCCCTTTTTTATCTTCGCTATTTAACCTCCTCTTAATCCTCTTCATCTTCCTCATTCCCCTCTTCCTCTTCCTCCACCCATTGACTCGTCCCTGCTCGGAATGTGCCATTGTTCGGCGGAAGGCGTTTTGCATGGAGATGCTGTTACAGGGTTCTGGAGCGAGTTCAAGATTTCCTCCTATCAACTTCGACTATCTCTCCACTTTCTCACCTAATGAGAAAGAACACTGAGCGACTGCCCCTCCCCTCCCCATCCCCCTGTTCCTGCTCCTCCTCCTCCTCAGTATCCTCTCCATCACCTCTGTGCCCCAGAGAGGTCTATGGGAGGACCTGAGGGCCATTGCTGACTGTCTGTCTGTAGGGCTAACAAAGTTTCCAGCTTGTGAAACTGGAAGTGATATCGTCTCCCTTTCCCCTTGCCTGTTTCCCCACCTTGCTTCTCTCTTTCTCCCTCTCTTTGCTTTGCTTTTCCCATTTGCTTTCTCATTGCTCTATACTCTCTCTCTCTCTCTCTCTCTCTCTCTCTCTCTCTCTCTCTCACACACACACACACACACACACACACACATACGCGCAGCGTATATGCATACGCCGTCTGTTTAGTGCTATATTTTTTTGGTAAATATATTGTTGTCCAGCCCCTGGCCTGGCTGCGTTTTTAAGAGAATGCACATTCATGTATACTCTAACCAGGCCACCTGGCTTTCAGTGTGCATTTGAAGCTGAAGGGACCTTAATGTAGTGGACAACCAAATCTAAGCCACAGTATATCAGAATTGTGCCTATGTATCTGCTGTTGTATTTATCATATGTTTATGTGCAGTAATTTCCTTACCGTTAAAGTGCCTTTGTATACAAAATTATATTAGTATTACGACAAAAGAATTTCTTGATGTGATGTTTCATAGGTCAAATTTAGGTGTACCGTGAATGATGAATAATAGTGTAATAATACAGTACTGAGACCAATCTAAGATATTAGATTTAGTAGCGTATTTGTAAATCACACGAAATGCACCACTGTTTGAGTGAAAAATAAAAATAAAGAAACGGAAGGTATATATTTCGACTGCTGACCGCAACCCTCGGCAGATGTGTGTTACGTGGTGTTTCTAAATCTTAAAGGATCGATTTCATGTGTTAACGTTTGTCGGGAGAGAAGAGGCTCAGACTTGGGGAGATGCTCCTGCTGAAAGGGAAAGAAAGGAACTACTGACTAGGACCATCGTGAGTTAAATTTTCACTCTCCTCCTCCTCCTCCTCCTCCTTTTCTACCTCCTCCCTCCCTCTCCTACCATATTGTCTCAACATCACGCAACGTTCAGTCTCTCTTTCTCATTCTCACACTCTCATTCTCTCTATCTCTCACCCTCATTTTTTCTCATTATCTCTCATTCTTTCACGCAACAGGACCTCTACGGCATTTGTTTGTATCGCATGCCTTTTCAATGCAGATTATATGGTACGAGTCGCCCTGATGCATGTCGTTTTGATATTATAAAGTAATGAAATCACTTTTTTTTTTAGCCCCACCCCGCACCCCCATCGTCTTTGGATGCTGCTGTTCCTCCTTCAATAGATTTCGAACAACTTAGTGACTGACGATCCTTGTGTTCTTCCTCTTTCCAGGCGCGGCGCGGCGAGGTGGACACGGAGGCGGCGAAAGGACCTCTCAAGGGAAAAGTGATCAAGTTTGGATGGCTGGAGGGTGTGTACGTAAGTATCGAAGAACCCTTGTCCTCTTCAGTGACCCATAG
The DNA here is from genome assembly GCF_046742065.1 of Oratosquilla oratoria. Lineage (NCBI taxonomy): Eukaryota > Metazoa > Arthropoda > Malacostraca > Stomatopoda > Squillidae > Oratosquilla > Oratosquilla oratoria. Next base: position 35,481,507 of record NC_134777.1, on the reverse strand, counting down.
GCCGTGCACTGGTTCCTGCCCAAGGGGGACATTGGGAGGGGGACCGTTTGGTCTTCTGACAAGTGGGGCAGCGGACTCAAATCGATGAATTAATAGTGGGAGTTGGTGCGTCCATGACCATTTTATTTCAGTGTCGAAGTGTCATCAAGGAGGCAAAAGATACACACGTCTATGACACGTGAGGAAATAGCTTGAGAATCCATGAAATAAGCACTCCTGGGCAAATTCCTAGAACGGCCCATGTTTTTTGCAAGTCCGACATAACATTTATTGGTATTTGTTCCATACATTTTGTGTACAAAGTACTATGCTGGAAGTACTGTACAGGAAGTTAGAGTAATAGGCAAGAATTGTTACGTTTTATTCACATTGTTTTATTAAATTGCTTAGTTGTCTAGTGAATGTTTTGCGGTTTTTTTTTTATCCAAATCGTGTTATTATAGATGCTGCAGCTTTACTAAATAGAAATTCGAAAATTGGGATTTGAGCTAATTCTTGAAACCTTAACAACTGTTGTATTGTGATCACACCCTTAACTCGAGAAGTCAAAGAGTGATTACGAAAGAAGGGAGTTTGTACCACAGGACAGATGTAGTACCCACAAAGCCATAATTTGTTTGAAACGGACTGTGCTTCATTTATACGATATTATTATTATAATATTTTTGTCGTGTAGTTCTCCGGTTTTGGTTGCAGTTATTAGGAAAAAATATTAAGAGGCGATGAAAAAACTTGTTTAGATTAAATCTTATATTTACAAACGAAAAAAGTAACGTACAGGAGACATGACTGCAACTGTGAGTTGTCGACATTTTGATTCTCCCGCGGTGGACAAAACTCGGCGAAACTAGACCGTCGACATTTGCAGTGGCAACAACAAACGCACGCATAGCTTAGTTGTATTACTGTCTTCTTGTGCATAAATCTATATTATAGACACAAAAAAATTTGTCCGTCAAGACATTTTTCAATAGAGAATTTTTTAAACTGTTATAGAAATAGCACAATGAAAAGACAAGCTCATTATATGATTATGCTGCAAATGCCCCCGGATCGACTCCCATCGGCACCTCTTATTATTTGTTGTTTCCTGTTGAATGTTTGATTTAGTGTCAAGAAATGCACTTAATGCTATATTGCCATATCTCGAAAGTATTTACTCGACCGTGATTGGTCTAAGAAGAAATGAGGCGTATTTTGTTTCGCCTGAGACCGCTGCGATGACTTATTACTACGGAACTAATCGTTTTAATGTACCTACAGATGCGATGTCTGCTCAACATTTGGGGCGTGATGCTCTTCTTGCGTCTTACGTGGGTCGTCGGCCAGGCAGGACTCCGTAAGTATATCACAGGACCGCCCAGGTTATGTTAATATAAACCTCGGCTTTCCCGTCAGGAACACTACCAGTTAGACTTGTCTTACACTACCGAACCGAACATTTTCTTCATTTATCGCAGTTTTTATTTGTAATTCTCGGGTTTTGCTGATATACGGTTTTAGTAATATATATATATATATATATATATATATATATATATATATATATATATATATATATATATATATATATATATATATATATATATATATATATAATTGTTTGAGACAAATGAGAGTGATAGGTGGAGAAGGGTAATTGAAGATGGGCTAAGAATGCATTTATTGTCCTTGCGGTTCGGTGTCTATGACTTTCTTCGGTGTACGCGCCTAGAGTCCGAAACGTTAGGCCAATAAATGTGTTCTTAGCCCATATTCGTTTACCATATATATATATATATATATATATATATATATATATATATATATATATATATATATATATATATATATATATATATATATATATATATACACACACACACACACACACACGACTCGATGGCGTAGTGGTTAGTTCCCAGCCGCCACTATGGCGGTCCGAGTTCGAACCCCGCCCAGGGCTGAAATAATTTCAGTATCGCTACACTGCGAGTCGTTACTCCAACTTTCGTGGGCGGGGAGTTGTGTGTGCATGTAAGGTCACAGCATTGCCCATATTGGTCATATATGGGCTCTGAGGTCTCTTCCGCGAGAGAAATAGCTGTCGATCACGAGTCCAACTCGTGACCCAAGATGAATCACACACACACACTAACAAACACACTTTTAACGAACGGACGGCTTGAAGAACGTTCTGAAGAAAAGTGCAGATTGTGGATCCCAACGCAAAGAGAAGTGCCTTTTTGTATTTACAGGGTGGGGGGAAATTGCTCGTGGGGTAGTGGGAAAGTAAGGAAAGAGGAGAAGGGGAGGGATTGCTGGGAAAATGGAAGGTAATGAGGAAGTAGAGGACTTGGTCCAAACAGACCGCCGTAAAGTAAACAAACGACCACAAGACGAGCTGGAGGACGACGGAATGTCTAATAAGAATGTAAAGATTAGAAGTATAGATAGGAACAATACAGTAGAAAGTGATGAGAATATTTTCAAGGGATTTAAAGAGAGTGGGGGGGACACAAACCCCCCCCGACTGACAAGACTAAAGAAGATTGATAAGGTGATCGAGGACTTGGAGAGTAGGTTAGGTCATATGAACACCATTTTACAAAGGGTTGAAAGATTGGAAGAACTGGAAAAGGCGAATAAAAACTTAACTGATGAAATAGAAGACCTAAAAAGACAGTTAAGAGAGGTAAAGGTGGAGAATGAGGAATTGAAGAAGAATAGTAAAGAAAACAGAGAAACGATAGCTAAAGAAAGTAAAAATTGGAAGAAAACCCAAGAAGGAAATAAGGTTTCATTCACTGACATAGTCAAACAGCAATTGAAAGAACATACTGAAGACTCAGTTATTAAAGTGATGAGACAAAAGGAGAATATAGTAAGGGATTTAGCAGACAAGAAGAAATGTATAATTATATTAGGAATGGAAGAGAAACACAACACAGATAGAACCACAAGAATCAAAGAGGAAAATGAAAAAGTAAGCCAATTACTAGAATCAGTTCAAGAAGATGAACCAGAAATTATGAAACAAATCGAAGAGAAATTTAGACTCGGAAAGTATAGCACAGACAAGACCAGACCAATTAAGATTAAATTCAAGTCACAAACAACGGCAGAGAATATCTTATCCAAAACAGGGAAACTAGCAACAAGTGAACAATACAAAAAGATATGGATAAAAAGGGAAATGAATAAAGAGGAAAGAGAGGAAGAAAAGCAGAAAAGACTGGAAGCTAAGGCAAAAAACGAGAACAGAACGGAGTCAGAGAAAGAGAGATTCTATTGGAGAGTAGTGAACATGAAACTAAGGAAGTTCGACATACAAAAGAAAAACATAAGGGAAACAGAGAACACAATGGAAGTGGCAGAAAACTAAGAGTGTCTTACACAAATATAGATGGATTAATAACAGGATTGAATGAGCTGAATGATTATTTGAAAGAAAAAGAACCGGACATAATGGGAATTGTAGAAACAAAATTAAAAGGCCCACTACCACCCAACAGTGTAGGACATGATGCATACAATTATTGGATTAGAAACAGAGAGAAAAAGCAAGGGGGTGGAGTTATGTTCCTGACTAAGAAGGATATAAACGTGAAAGGTGTCATCTATGGAAAGAATACAGTAGAGATGATTATGATAGAAGTGGAAGACAGAGATAAGAAGAGCAGAAAATTTGTGATCAATTATGTGCCTCCGAAAACAGCCTCATGGGAGGAGAGTGAATATAAAAGTATGTTAGAGGACACAAAGATAGCATTAACTAAAATAATGGAAGACGGAGGAAGAATAGTTATGATGGGCGACTTTAATTGCAAAGAAATCTGCTGGGAAGAAATGACAGTAAAGAGTGGTGATGACTCATGGGGAAATGCTCTACTTGAGATGATTACTGACCATTCAATGACACAATGGATACAAGAGAACACTAGGTATAGAAATGAAGAAGAACCATCGAGGCTAGACTTAATAATTACATCTGAACCTAGAATAGTGGACAAGATTGAATATAAAACACCAATAGGTAAAAGTGACCACATATTGATTGAACTGGAACTTAATGAAGAAAAATATATCAAAAGAAATGAACAATATAGAAAAGGAAGAATGATGTATGAAAAAACAAACTTTGATAAAATAAGAGAATTCTTCCAACAAGAAAACTGGGAAGAAATATACAAAGAAGAAACATCAGTGGAAGAGAAATGGAATATTTTGACAAAAATTTACAAAAAAGGAGTGGAAAAGTATGTCCCAAGACAAAAACAAGAAAAAGAATATGTAAAATGCTGGTACAACAAAAGTTGTAGGGAGTTAAAAGACAAAAGAGACAAAGCCTGGACCAGATGGAAAAAAGACAGAAGACCTGAAAAATGGAAAATATATACTGGTTATAGAAATGAATATGTACAAAAGTGCAGAGAGGAAAAAAGAAAATATGAAAAAGATGTTATAGAAAAGTGTAAAGATCAACCAAAACTATTCTACAGATTTGTAAACAATAAACTGAAAAACAAACAAGACTTGGAGAAATTAAGACAAGGAGGAGTTGAATACACTGAGGAAATGGAAATGGCAGATATTATTAACAAACATTTTAAATCAGTGTTTACAAGGGAAAATATACAACCTTAAGAGATTGAGTGGAAAGAAAAAGTCCCCCCTATGGAAGAAATAGAAGTAACAAAGAATGAAATATTGACACGGGTAATTTTGATGTCAGAAAATCGCATGGGCCAGATGAAATAGCAAACTGGATTCTGAAAGAATGCAGGAATGAACTGGCAGACAAAATACATAGCATAATAAGCAGTTCCTTAAAAGAAGGAAAAGTTCCAGAAGATTGGAAAAAAGCAAATATAGTACCTATATATAAAGGAGGAAATAAAGAAGAACCTACCAACTATAGACCAGTCTCTAACAAGTACAATAGCAAAAATTTGTGAAAGAATTATCAAAAGTAGATGGGTAAAATACTTGGAAAAAAACAACGTACTAAATCCAAGGCAATTTGGATTCAGACAAGGACGATCATGCGTCACCAATTTAATATGTTTCTATTCAAGGCTAATAGATATAATACAAGAAAGAGATGGATGGGCTGATTGTGCATTTCTAGACCTAAAAAAAGCTTTTGACAAAGTACCACATAAGAAGTTGCTTAAGAAATTAGAATATGAAGGAGGAATACAAAGTAAATTGCTAAATTGGATGGAAGACTTTCTGCAAGAAAGGAAAATGAGAGTAGTGATAAGAGATCAGCACTCAAAATGGAATGAAGTAATAAGCGGTGTCCCGCAGGGAACAGTTCTGGCCCCAATAATGTTTGCTATATATATTAATGATATGGATGAAGGAATTGAAAGCTATATGAGCTTCTTTGCAGATGATGCAAAACTACTGAAAAGAGTGAAAACTGAAGAAGATTGTGAATCACTACAGAGAGATCTAAATAAAGTACAAGAATGGAGTAGGAAGTGGGAGATGGAGTTCAATACAAAAAAGTGTAGTATAATGGAATTTGGAAAAAGCAAAAACAGAATAACAGGATCATATAATTTGGGAGAAGAAGGAATAAAAAAAGTAGAAAATGAGAAGGACCTGGGAGTCATTGTTATGAATAATATGTCACCTGAGAAACATATAAATAAGATTTTTGGAGAAACTTATAATTTAATAAGAACAATCAAAGTGGCATTTACATACCTGGATGAAGAAATGGTGAGGAAAATCCTAATCACCCTGATAAGACCAAGATTGGAATATGCAGCAACGATATGGTCACCAAGTACAAAAAAATGTATAAAAAAACTTGAAAGAATACAAAGAGCAATCACAAAACTAGCACCAACACTCTCAAAACTATCATATGAAGAGAGACTACAAAAACTTAAACTACAGACACTAGAGCAAAGAAGAGAGAGAGGAGATTTGATAGCTATTTACAGAATCATGAAAGGCATAGAAATTACTGATAGAGAGAATCTGATAAAATGGGATGACAGAAATACAAGAGGACACGGAAAGAAAATAAAAAAAGACAGCTATAGAAGAGATTTGAAAAAGAACAGCTTTCCTCACAGAGTAATAGACAGTTGGAACAAGTTAGATGAGAAAGTGGTGTGTGCAAAAACAATACATGAATTTAAAAATAGTTTAGATAAAATGAGATATGAAGACGGGACCCCACGAGCATAGCTCCCCTTCCCGTAAAATACAACTAGGTAAATACACACATATAAGTAATCTTGTAACATTGAGAATTATAAACAAAAATAGCGTAATAGTGAAAGAAAAATTCGCGTCGGGGAATCTGAGAATGGTGATGGATGTGCGCTCGCGTTTGTATGTGAATGAAAGATCGAAAGTGCATCAGCTCACCCGAGGTTGGTGATATCCGGCTCCCCAGTACTGTACAGTACCTTTTACCGAGATCACAACTTCAGGTAACATTACAAGTCACTGGTACCGGCCACTGACTTGTGTACAATGAACAGCACATTTTGTTAAAGTGCATGTCTAATGGTTCAAGAGAGGGGAGTGAAAACCTCCAATGTATTTGTAGATGTTATTCACTTATTATTATAGTAAAACGAACAACGGGCTGCGCCCGATTCCGCAATGCGGGGGCTCAGCCCTTCGGGCGAGCTTGTTTCACTCGCAGCCAGTCAGTCGTCCCCGTTGCAGTGATGTCACCGCTCTCGGCCCATCAGTCGTCTCCGTTGCCATGACGTCACCACTCTCGGCCAATCATTCGTCTCCATTGTGACGTCACCACTCAGTCAATCCGGCGGAAATGGGCAGATATGATTTTTTTTTTCTTGATAAAACACAAAATGCTATATAAGATTCCTTCATACTTTTATTCAAAATCCGTATACTAAAGATTTGGGAGCGCGACGTCATGACTGAGCTATATATTATTTGATAATATCTGACTGCTTGCACGTGGGTCTGGGTATGGATGTCAAGTGTAGATGGTGGAGTGTTATCGTGTGTTTGTTTTTTATGCAGTGCTTGAATGTGTATTTACCTAGTTGTATTCTACGGGAAGGGGAGCTATGCTCGTGGTGTCCCGTTTTCATTTCTCGTTTTATCTAAACTATTTTTAAATTCATGTATTGTTTTTGCACACACCACTTTCTCATCTAACTTGTTCCAACTGTCTATTACTCTGTGAGGAAAACTGTTCTTTTTCAGGTCTCTTCTATAGATGTCTTTTTTTATTTTCTTTCCATGTCCTCTTTTATTTCTGTCATCCCATTTTATCAGATTCTCTCTATCAGTAATTTCTATGCCTTTCATGATTCTGTAAATAGCTATCAAATCTCCTCTCTTCTTTGCTCTAGTGTCTGTAGTTCAAGTTTTGCTAGTCTCTCTTCATATGATAGTTTTGAGAGTGTAGGTGCCAATTTTGTAATTGCTCTTTGTATTCTTTCAAGTTTTTTTATACATTTTTTTGTACTTGGTGACCATATCGTTGCTGCATATTCCAATCTTGGTCTTATCAGGGTGATTAGAATTTTCTTCACCATTTCTTCATCCAGGTATGTAAATGCAACTTTGATTGTTCTTATTAAATTATAGGTTTCTCCAAAAATCTTATTTATATGTTTCTCAGGTGACATATTATTCATAACAATGACTCCCAGGTCCTTCTCATTTTCTACTTTTTTTTATTCCTTCTTCTCCCAATTTATATGATCCTGTTATTCTGTTTTTACTTTTTCCAAATTCCATTATACTACACTTCTTTGTATTGAACTCCATCTCCCACTTCCTACTCCATTCCTGTACTTTATTTAGATCTCTCTGTAGTGATTCACAATCTTCCGTGTTCACTTTTTTCAATGGTTTTGCATCATCTGCAAAGCTCATATAGCTTTCAATTCCTTCATCCATATCATTAATATATATAGCAAACATTATTGGGTCCAGAAATGTTCCTTGTGGAACACCGCTTATTACTTCATCCCATTTTGAGTGTTGGTCTCTTATCACTACTCTCATTTTTCTTTCTTGCAAAAAGTCTTCCATCCAATTTAGGAGTTTGCCCTGTATTCCTCCTTCAATTTCTAATTTCTTAAGCAACTTCTTATGTGGTACTTTGTCAAAAGCTTTTTTTAGGTCTAGAAATGCACAATCAGCCCATCCATCTCTTTCTTGTATTATATCTATTAGCCTTGAAGAGAAACATATTAAATTGGTGACGCATGATCGTCCTTGTCTAAATCCAAATTGTCTTGGATTTAGCACGTTATTTTTTTCTAAATATTTTACCCATCTACTTTTGACAATTCTTTCACAAATTTTTGCTATTGTACTTGTTAGAGAGACTGGCCTATAGTTGTTAGAGTCTTCTTTATTTCCCCCTTTATATATAGGTACTATATTTGCTTTTTTCCAATCTTCTGGAACTTTACCTTCTTTCAAGGAACTGTTTATCATGCTATGTATTATGTCTGCCAGTTCGTTCCTGCATTCTTTCAGAATCCAGTTTGCTATTTCATCTGGTCCATGCGATTTTCTGACATCAAGATTACTCAAGTGGTTCAATATTTCATTCTTTGTTACTTCTATTTCTTTCATAGGAGGGACTTTCTCTTTCCATTCAATCTCTTCAGGTTGTATGTTCTCCCTTGTAAACACAGATTTAAAATGTTTGTTCATAATTTCCACCATTTCAATTTCCTCTGTGTATTCAACTCCTCCTTGTCTTAATTTCTCCAAATCTTGTTTGTTTTTCAGTTTGTTTACAAATCTGTAGAATAGTTTTGGTTGATCTTTACATTTTTCTATGACATCTTTTTCATATTTTCTCTTTTCCTCTCTGCACGCTTGTACATATTCATTTCTATAACAAGTATATATTTTCCATTTTTCTGGTCTTCTGTTTTTCTTCCATTTGGCCCAGGCTTTGTCTCTTTTGTCTTTTATCTCCCTACAACTTTTATTGTACCAGCACTTTACATATTCTTTTTCTTGTTTTTGTCTTGGGACATACTTTTCTACTCCTTTTTTATAGATTTCTGTCAAAATATTCCATTTCTCTTCCACTGTTGTATCTTCTTTGTGTATTCTTTCCCAGTTTTCATTTTGGAAGAATTCTCTTATTTTATCAAAATTTGCTTTTTCATACATCAATCTTCCTTTTCTATATTGTTAATTTCTCCTCATGTATTTTTTCTCATTTAGTTCTAGTTCTATCAATATGTGGTCACTTTTGCTTATTGGTGCCTGGTATTCTATCTTTTCCACTATTTCAGGTTCTGATGTGATTATTAGGTCTAGTCTCAATGGTTCTTCTTCATTTCTATACCTAGTGTTCTCTTGGATCCATTGTATCATTGTGTGGTCAGTAATCATCTCAAGTAGAACACTTCCCCATGAATCTTCTCCACCCTTTACGGTCATCTCTTCGCAGCATATTTCTTTGCAATTATAGTCACCCATCATAACTATTCTTCCTCCATCTTCCATTATCTTGTTTAGTGTTATTCTTGTGTCTTCTAACATGCTTTTATGTTCATTCTCTTCCCACGAGGCTGTTTTTGGGGGCACGTAGTTTATTACAAACTTTCTGCTCTTCTTATCTCTATCTTCTACTTCTATCATGATCATCTCTACTCTATTCTTCCCATATGTGACACTCTTCACGCTTATATCCTTCTTAGTCAGGAACATAACTCCACCCCCTTGTTTTTTCTCTCTGTTTCTAATCCAATAATTATATGCATTGTGTCCTATGCTGTTGGGTGGTAGTGGACCTTTTAATTTTGTCTCAACAATTCCCATTATGTCCGGATCTTTTTCTTTCAGATATTTGTTCAGTTCATTCAGTCCTGTTATTAATCCATCTATATTTGTGTAGGATACTTTTAACTTTCTGTTATTTCCATTGTATTCTCTGTTTCATTTGTGTTTCTCTCTGTTATTTTCCATTGCTTCAATTTCATATTCACTACTCTCCAGTAGAATTCTTGTTTTTCTGTCTCCCTTCTGGTCTCGTTTTTTTTCTTAGCTTCATGTCTTTTCCTTATTTCCTCCTCTCTTTCCTCTTTATTCATTTCCCTTTTTATCCATACCTTTTTATATTGTTCACTTGTTAGTTTCCCTGTTTTGGACAAGATATTCTCAGCCATAGTTTGTGACCTGAATTTAATCTTAATTGGTCTGGTCTTGTCTGTACTATATTTCCCGAATCTGAATTTCTCTTCGATTTGTTTCATTATTTCTGGCTCATCTTCCTGAACTAATTCTAGTAAGTTTCTTACTTTTTCATTTTCCTCTTTGATTCTTGTGGTTCTATCTGGGTTATGTTTCTCTTCCATTCCTAATATAATTATACATTTCTTTCTGTCTGCTAAGTCTCTTACAATATTCTCCTTCTGTCTCATCACTTTGATAACTGAGTCTTCAGTTTGTTCTTTCATTTGCTGTTTAATTATATCAGAAAATGCAACTTTACTATTTTCTTGTATCTTCCTCCACCCCTCTGCCTCTTTTGCTATTGTTTCTTTATTGTCTCTATTGTTCTTTTTTAATTCTTTATTCTCCACTTTTACTTCTCTTACTGTCTTTTTAGGTCTTCTATTTCATCAGTTAAGTTTTTGTTCGCCTTCTCTAGTTCTTCCAATTTTTCTAACCTCTCGGCAATTTTTGACATCTTGCCAAACCTAATCTCCCAATGCTCAGTCATTTGTTCAAGTTTTTCCTCCAGTTTTGCCAGTTGGGGGAGGTTGGTATCCGCCGCCCCCTCATTAAATCCTTGAAAATTATTATCCTCACCTTCCATTGAACTGCTTTTATCTATGTTTCTGATCTTTACAATTTTGTTAGTCCCATCATCGAGATCCAAGTCATCCGTTCGGCGTTTGTTTACAATTCGCCTTGACTCTTGGACCAAGTCCTCCCCTTCCTCATTTCCTTCCATTTCCCTCAATATCCCTTCCCTTCTCCTTCCCTATCACTTCCCCACTATTCCACGAGCACTCCCCTTCCCTATAAATACAAAAGGCACTTCTCTGGATGTTGAGATCCACGTAGTTTTTCCTTTTTCTTTGGAACACCAGTTCTCACCGTCCATTCGGTGAAAGGCTGTGTGCATGCATGTGAGTGAGTCGTGAGGGCTTGGATTTTGCATGTGCAAAACCAGCATTACTGAATTATATCCATTTTGACTTACATAACCCTTGTAATAATATATTTGAAGTGGAATGTGATTTTTTCTTATATGGTCCTCTTTATACCTAGTAACTTGTATTTCTAACTTACCAAGTATGTTTACCCAATGCCGAGAATTAATTGTAAATGTGGATAAACCCTGATGAATTGTTTTTTTGTTACCTTGTGTGGGTATGGGTTTTTGCTTTGTAATTCCTCAGTCTCAGGTCTATGTTTGAACGGGAACTGTTAGTGCCAGTGAGTTCAAATCTTGATCTTGGGTTTGTTTTTGTTTTCCCATACATGTGGGTAACTATCTGATTGATCATAATGCCATGTCTGTGTTTATGTGAGCTATTTATTGTTGGTTTCTTATGTATTTGATTTCCAGTTGGGGGAATAGCCATTATACTGTGTGCCAATGTGGTTACAATAATCACAGCCATCTCCATGTCAGCAGTTGCTACCAATGGACAGATCAGAGCAGGTAAAATAGATTTGGTGACTGCCTCAGCTTTCATGCAGAAGCAGAAGTTAGACTTTGCTGATACAAATGAGGCAAGGATTTTCTTTATTGTTAGCATACCAGGAACCTTTCTTCCTTATAAAGCATGGGGTAGCCAAGTGAAATCATGCAGAGAGGAATCCTTATTCCACTCAACTTAAGCTGTTTACTGGGGAGGTTACTGCCATGGCTGGGCACCATGGTGAGGGGGTTGCATCTTGCCTTGGCTGATGGTCGGGGGCCTGCCCTGCTGTCATTTTGAACCCTTGCTGAGGCGCAGAGGTTAGGAAAGGCTTCGTCCACTCTAAGTACTGGCCCCTGACAGCTGTTCACTTCATGAACTTAGATGACTTGGGCATCAATGTGTATGTGTTGTGATGCACCAGTTTCCTCCGGGTATCATCACTGCTAACAGTGGCATCATACCATTGGGACCATTTCCTGCATTCATGTATGAAAAGTTCTGGACCACCAACAAGGTTGAAGTCCAAGTGAATACCAGCCCCATAAACCATGAAAGAAAATATCCCCACCATCTAGATATATTTTACAGAGCGCCAAAGAAGACAATGGTGGTATTTTCATCCCTGCCACAGGAGCATGAGAAAAAAAAGAGGCACAGAAAAAATAATAACAAGAATGATAAAAACAAGAAATAATGAAAGTTAAAGGCTGCTCATCATTCCTCTGTGAGTTGAGCCTTTTCTCTGAACATGGAAGAATGTTGTGACCAGGGGCATCTGCATGAATTTTTGTAGGCAGGGACAAAATTAAAGATATTATGCATACAGCACTAGTAACAATAAAAAAAAACCCTGAGTAATAGAATAATTATGGTAATAAACAGATGAAAAATGTATGTGTTATCCATTTTGCTTTTTCCATGTAATTTTTTATTCATTTTGTATTTTTCTTGCATTTTTTATTTTCCATAAATTCTGCTGATGCCCATGGTTGTAACCAAATGCAGAGGGGTATCAGTAAAGTCACAAAAATATTGACTTAATACAGCTGTGCAGCCAGCATCCCCATTATTGTTATCATAGTTCTGAAGAACATCTTTGCCTCATTTAGAGAATTAGAATATAGGTTGACAAGGCAAGGTGCACAGCGTGAGATCATGGTTGCAGGAAATTATAAGGTAAGATTCTATCATTGTCTTTCTTAACCTTCCTTGTGGTTCTTTTGTACAGCATGCAACACCTATGGCAGCAAACTGAAGGGCCTAACATTGTAATACTCTTGAGTATGCATACACATACACACACCGGTCGAAGTAACAGTGAAGTTTGGAACTCTAGGAAAACTTCAAGTTTCGTCACTCTCATCGACGAGGGAGTACCTTTGTTGTATTAGTAGGAAGGTGAAGAAAAAGGAGAAAGGGAGGGATTACTGAGGGAAATGGAAGGAAATGAGGAAGGAGACAAGCAGGCTCCCCTGGACGTCAGAAGAAATGTCAACAAGAGGGCTGCAGACGACGCAGGTGAAGTCGAAAATATCAGTAAAGGCACTAAAATTAGAAATATAGATAAGAAGAACACAATAGAAAGTGGAGATAATAATTTCCATGGATTTAATGAGGGAGGAGATGACAACCTCCCCCGATTAGCAAGTCTAGAGGAAAAACGAGAAAATGATCGAACACTGGGAGGTTGGGTTCAGCCAACTTACACGGATTACACAAAGAATTGATCAATTGGAAGAACCAAAGAAGAGAACTAAAACCTAAATAAAGAAATAGAAGACTTAGAAAGAAAGCTAAAAGAAAAGATGAGAATGAGGAATTAAAGAAGAAGAATAAAGAGAATAAAGAGTCCATAGCAAAAGAAGAACAGGGTTGGAAAAAAGTCCAAGAGAACAACAAAATTGTAGAGATATAGTGACACAACAGATGAAAGAACAAACTAAGAACACAGTTATTAAAGTGATTAGAGAGAAGGAGAATATAGTAAGAGACTTAGCGACAAAAAGAAATGTATAATTATATTAGGGATGGAAGAGAAGCATAATCCAAATAGGACTACAAGAGTAAAAGAGAAGGAAAAGGTAAATAAGATATTAGAAGTAGTTCAAGAGGATGAACAAGAAACAGGGAAAGAAATTGAAGAAATGTATAGAATAGGGAAATACAATACAGATAACACCAGACCAGTTAATATTAAATTCAGGTCACAAACGACAGCAGAGAATATCTTAGCAAAAACAAGGAAACTAGCAAAAAGTTATCAGTATAAACAGGTATGGATAAAAAGAGAAATGAATAAAGAGGAGAGGAGAAAACAAAAAGAATAGAAGCTAAGGAAAAAAAGGAGACCAGAACAGAGTCAGACAAAGAGAAATTCTATTGGAAAGTAGTGGATATGAAAGTGAGGTGCCTTACCTGCTCTCATCATCTTAAAAGCTGCTTTCACTTCTTTCCCTATTTCTCCTCCATTTTCCTCACATATCACTCTCATTTTCCCAGTGCTTCCCACTGCAACTACCTTTCCCTCCCTATCCTCCTTCACATTTAGCAACTCCCTAAAATACTCTGCCCACCTTCCTCTCACTGCCTTCTCTTCCATTATCATGTCTCCATGTGCACCTTTTACCTTTTCTTCTCTACTTGATTTGCCTCCTCTTCCTCTTTTAATTTCTTTCCAAAACATCTTTTTAATACTTTCAAAATTTTCTGTCATACTCTTACCCATTTCACATCTGCTCTCCTCTTTGCTTCCTTTATCTTATGCTTAACTTCCCTTCTCTTTACTTTGTACCTCTCATATGATTCCCTTGTCCTAATTTGTAGCCAATTTATGAATGCCTGTTTCTTCTCATCTACACCCTTCTTTGCTTCCTCATGCCACCACTCACTACCTTTCCTTCTATTTCCTCCCGCCCTCCTTGTTCCACACACCATCTTTGCGCACCTTATGATTCCCTCTTTGAACCATCCCCATTCCTCCTCCACTCCTAGTTCTACTCTATCCTTCACTCCCTCCCACCTCTCAGCTTCTTCTTATACTCATTCTCCTTTTCTTTCTCATTTAAGTAGTTCGCTCTAAGTACCTCCCTACTTTCTGCCCTTTTCCTCTTTCTCCACCTATTCTCCACTCTCAATTTACCATACACCAGAAAATGATCTGATTGGGATGAAAGAGAAACATAATCCAAATAGGACTACAAGAGTAAAGGAGAAGGAAAAAGTAAAGATATTAAAAGTAGTTCAAGATGAACAAGAAACAGGGAAAGAAATTGAAGAAATATGCAGACTAGGAAAATACACTATAGATAAGACTAGACCAATTAAGGTTAAGTTCAGGTCACAAACGACAGCAGAGAATATCTTAGCAAAAACAGGTATGGATAAAAAGAGAGATGAGTAAAGAGGAGAGGAGAAAGTAAAAAGAATAGAAGCTAAGAAAAAAAAAAAGACCAGAACAGAGTCAGACAAAGAGAAATTCTACTGGAGAGTAGTGGATATGAAAGTGAGGAAATGGTTCATAGCAGAGAAGAACGGAAGGGAAACAGAAAACAGGATGGAGGTAGCAGAAAATTAAAAGTGTCTTACACAAATATAGATGGCTTAATAACAGGCTTGAATGAACTGAATGGTTACCTGAAGGAAAAAGAACCAGATATAATGGGAATTGTAGAGATGAAATTGAAAGGTCCACTACCACCCAACAGTGTAGGATATGGTGCATATAATTATTGGATTAGAAACAGAGAAGTAAAACAAGGGGGTGGAGTTATGTTCCTGACTAAGAAGGATATAAATGTGAGGAATGTTACATATGGAAAGAATAGAGTAGAGATGATTATGATGGAAGTGGAGGACAGGGATGGGAAGAGCAGGAAGTTTGTGGTAAATCATGTGCCTCCTAAAATGGCTTCATGAGAAGAGAGAGAACACAAAAATATGTTAGAAGACACAAGGATAACACTAAAGACGATAATGGAAGATGGAGGAAGAATAGTTATAATGGGTGACTTTAATTGTAAAGAAATCTGCTGGGAAGAGATGACAGTGAAGTGTGGAGATGACCTATGGTGAAATGTACTACTTGATATGGTTATAGAACATACAATGATGCAATGGATAAAAGAGAATGCTAGGTATAGAAAAGAGGAAGAACCATCGAGACTGGACCTAATAATCACATCAGAACTTGAAATAG
The DNA here is from genome assembly GCF_046742065.1 of Oratosquilla oratoria. Lineage (NCBI taxonomy): Eukaryota > Metazoa > Arthropoda > Malacostraca > Stomatopoda > Squillidae > Oratosquilla > Oratosquilla oratoria. The sequence continues at coordinate 35,465,688 of NC_134777.1, read as the reverse complement.
TGGACAAGATTGAATATAAGACACCAATAAGTAAAAGTGACCACATATTGGTTGAACTGGAACTAAACGAGGAAAATGCATGAAAAAAATGAACAATAGTGAATGGGAAGATTGATGTATGGAATTTTTTTTTTTGATAAAATAAGAGAATTATTTAAAAAAGCAGACTGGAAAAGGATACACAAGGAAACAACAGTAGAAGAGAAAGGGAATATTTTGACAAAATTTATAAAGAAGGAGTGGAAAAGTATGTTCCAAGGCAAAAACAAGAAAAAGGATATGTAGATGTAGTTGACAAGACTAGATGTATCATCCTCTTTAACTGGCGAGAAGACCACATCTCCTCATGGAAATTACACCAGGAACAGGATGGGCATAAGGTTAGAGGCTGTAACTCAGGGTAAACTCAGATTAACAGATCAGATTGATAGCATGTTTCGGTTAGGTTGGTAAGATAGGAATGGTGCCAGTCCAGTGAAAATAGAATTAAAATTGCAAACCATTGCAAATAAAGTAATCAGCTAGTTCTGGAAGTTAGTGTGAGAAGAAAAGTTAAAAATATATTTGGATAAGGAAAGATGCAAATGAAGAGGAACATACAAAGACACAATTCAGGGCACAACACATCCAGAATTAGCCTATGCTAATGTAGATGGTTTGCTATCAGCCAGGTAGGAGATAAATGGCTACTTGAGAATAAACTAGCCTGATATTTTGTGTTTAATAGAGACCAAGCTCATCCAAAAAAATATTTATCTATAGTTGAGGAACAATATATACACCTGGAGAAGAAACAGAGAAGATAAAATGGGTGGCCCAAAGGCATTCTTGTACAATGAAATTCAAACTATCTGGAAAAAGCCCACATAATACCCATATCCAAACCAAACAAACCACTTGAAAACCCTGGATCCTACAGAACAATTTCACAACTATCCACTCTATCCAAGCGGATGGAAAGATTAGTTCCAGAAACACAATTAAATTAGCCACTTCCCCAAACTTACATGGATTCAGAGAGGGCAGCAACACCAGCATGCTACTTACAAGCATCACTCAACATATGCTGGAAGGATTCAGTAAAGAAACTTCCAGGAGGAATGATTATGGTGGTTATAGATGTAAACAAGGCATTTGATCAAGTTCTCAGATGTATACTGTCAAAAAAGGTCATAGAATTAAATAATTAGAATAATGACAAGAAATGGCTAACCAACTTCTTATGTAGATAGTGTAAAGTTGAAAGAAAATAAAATAGCATTAAAGGCAGTACCCTTGAATTCCACAAGGAGCAATATTCTCTTCCATGCTAACCTCTTTACAAGTGACCTCCCATTAGCAGATCCAGAATTCAATACCAAAACACACAGATGACCTAACAACAATAACTCACCATAGCAACTACAAAATAACCACTAAGAACACCCAAACTTACTTAGTCGAACTAGAACAATGATATAGAAATAATATGATGGAAGCCTCACCCCAGACAACCATAAATAAAGAAAATATATATCAATGGAATCAATTGACCAAACCCATCCACTGGAAAAGAACCAAAATACTGGAACTCACTTTTGATAATCATCTGATCTTCAGCCCACATGTCAAAGAACTGACAGTTAAAGTGAACAAGAAAATATACCTACAAGAATAAATTGTAAACACAGACTTTAGACTACCAAATGAAACTACAGTAATCACAGATCATGAGAAACTGGATACTGAAGGAATGTATGGAAGAATTAACTGACAAAATACATAATATAATTAAATCTTCACTTAAAGAAGGAAAAGTACCATTGGACTGGAAAAAGGCAAACATTGTACCAATTTATAAGGGAGGTGATAAAGAAGATCCATCTAACTACAGACCGGTCTCACTAACAAGCACAATAGCAAAAATTTGTGAAAGAGTTGTTAAAAACAGATGGGTTTACCTGGAAGAAAAATCTATACTGAACCCAAATCAATTTGGATTCAGACAAGGGAGATCATGTACAACAAATCTGATCTGCTTCTACTCAATATTAGTAGACATAATACAAGAAAGAGATGGATGGGCAGAGTGTACTTTTCTGGACCTGCAAAAGGCATTCGATAAGGTACCTCATAAGAAATTAATAAATAAGATAGAATCAAAGGGTGGAATCAGAGGAAAATTATTGGAATGGATGGAAGACTTCCTGACTGGGAGGAAAATGAGAATTGTAATTAGAGAAAAATTTTCCAACTGGGAAGAAGTAAAAAGCGGTGTCCCGCAAGGATCGGTACTGGCCCCGATCATGTTTGCCATATACATTAATGACATGAATGAAGGCGTGGAGTGCTATATGAATTTTTTTGCAGATGATGCAAAATTACTTAAAAAGGTAGAAACGGAAGAGGACTGCAACTCACTGCAACAAGACCTGGACACAATATGGAATTGGACTCAAAAGTGGGAAGTGAAATGTAATATAAAGAAATGCAGTATAATGGAATTTGGAAAGAGTAAAAACAGAATATCAAAAGAATACAGAATTGGAGAAGAAAAAATAAAAAAGCAAACTCTGAAAAAGATCTTGGAGTGATAATTGGAAAGGACATGAAACCTGATAAGAATATAAACAAAATATTCGGAGAAACCTACAACTTATTGAGATCCATCAAAGTGGCATTTACTTATATGGACGAAGAAATGATAAAGAAAATACTAACTACACTAATAAGACCAAAACTTGAGTACGCAGCATCACTTTGGACACCCAGCACCAAAAAGAATATTAAGAAACTAGAAAGATTACAAAGAGTGACAACCAAACTAGCACCGACTCTCGCCGAACTAACATATGAACAAAGACTATCCAAACTGAACCTACCAACACTGGAACAAAGAAGAGAAAGAGGAGATTTGCCGACTATCTACAGAATAATGAAAGGAATGGAAGTTTTAGACAGGAACGACCTGTTAGTGTGGGACAATGGTAAAACGAGAGGACACGAAAAAAAACTGAAAAAAGATAGTTATAGAAAAAACTTGAAAAGGAACAGTTTCCCACACAGAGCGATTAATACATGGAACAAATTAGACAACAAAACAGTATGTGCAAACACTATACAAGATTTTAAGATAAAACTTGATGCGGAGAGATACAAAGACGGGTCACCACGAGCATAGCTCCCCTCCCGTATATTACAACTAGGTACAACTAGGTAAATACAGTCAACAATGCTTTCACAGTTTGGTTTCCAACAACTAGTAAAACGGAGACACTTTACTATCTACCTTTTTATACAGCATACCAAAAGGATTCTTTCCCTATATAAGTGAAGTAGCCAGTCAAGGCATTCCCACCCATCCCACACCCATTTATTAATTTATTTATTTTTAGTAGATGAAGGGCCATTTCTGTTCCCTGCCCACTGCATGGGTCAGAAGCAATTCAGGTCATAACACATCCAGAGCAGGCCCTAACAGCCTTACCTGTTTTACCCCCCCACTGCTTCATTTACATGGCAACCCTCCCTCAGGTTGCATCATCCCTTCCATCGTTCACAAACTTCATTCAGGCCTGTCTTTTGCACTGTTACTTCCCTGCTGGACAGACGTACCACATGCAAGAAAATATAATTTACCATTACTGTCCATTCTCTTCTTTGCTTATGTTAATGTTATTTGCTTGGCTTATGTTTTTGTAAACATGTCCTGCCCTGCTTTGGATTACACTGTGATATTGCTGATGAGGTCTGTTAGCTTGAATAGATTGTTTGTGTGTGAAAATGGTCTGAAATTTTTAATTTGTCAAGAATTGATTAGAAAGTAGGACCAAGAACATGTTTTGATAGTTGTGCTGGACAGATATAGAGAAATCATTTTCTGCCTGTCTTCAAAATCCTATTTCCTCACTTCCATCTGGAGGTGCTGATTCTTGGTCTGGATGAGACTCAGGATTTTTCTATCATTTTTGTATGCCCTCCACCTATCCACATTAAAAAAAAAGTGTCAGCTGGCAACTGCAACCCTCCCACTAGCACAAGCTGGTGATAGAAGTCATTCTACAGTGATAAAACAGTTATTGGTTTTAGACTTTTAGTGTTTCCTTAAAGAGAGGACTTAAGTAAGGTTGCCAACTTGAAGCAGCAGTTATTATTATTTTTTATTTTTATTATTGTTATTATTATTATTGTCATCATCATTATAATCATTGTAAGAGAGTGAAGCTTTTTGGGGAGAAATCTTGTTACAATGCATCATTAAAAAAAAAAAGGGGGGGGAAGTAATTAAAAACCAGCCATAGGTTGCAAGATTTAAACCATTCAAATTAACTATTCACCAACAATGGTGAAGAGAATCTCCAGGTCAAATTAAACAGGCTGCACTAATAATACTTATTCTTATTTCTTACCCTAAAATTATTATTTGAAATATTTTGATGCAGAAATTCCTATAAAGTATTATTTTTCTTTTTTCTAATTGCATTCCTTCTGCATGCTTTTTATTTTCCACACTTTTGTAGTACTAACTTTGCATGGCAATTTTTTTTGTATTTTCATACCTCTTTATTAAACAGTCGAGGCTTTAGCAATCATTATCACGGCAAATATAGTAACAACACTGACAGCTGTATCCATGTCTGCTGTAGCCACCAATGGGTCTATCAAAGCAGGTGGGTGAAATAAGTGGTTAGTTTCCGATTTGATAAAGAATATCAATGTATTATGATAAATTTAAGTAAAATTTTATTGTTGAACCAAATGAAAAATCTAAGATTATTTTATGTCCCTGAGAAGTATAGATTATTTTTGAGTGTAGCTAATGTGAAATTGATGCTACAAACATTGAATGATTCTTCTATTCATTTTGCAGGAGGTGTATACTACATGATATCCAGGTCCTTGGGTCCTGAGTTTGGTGGCTCAATTGGTCTCATGTTTACTGTAGCCAATTCCATCGCTGCAGCTGTATATATCATTGGTTTTTGCGATTCTTTAAAGGTTTGTTCTTACCAAGTTAACTGTAGATATTTGGTGAATACAATTAGGTAAGTAATAGGACAGGGTGGTTGATGGGAGGGTGGTCAAAAGGGTGTTAATGGAATATGTAGTAACACCCAAATAGAGGATTGGAAGAAGTCTGGACTTAAATGTATTCAGGAGAAAAACCAAGGGATTGCCAGGACATCCTATGGATGTGCCTGCTTCACATAAATCTGGAACTGTTGGTCCAGGAGGACATCCACAAAGTGGTCATGGGTTAGTCTAGCCACCATGTCCTCCAAGGCTGTTGGGTATACTGCCTGCACCAACAGCTCCATGTCCTGGGTCAGCTGCAAAAGGGGTTCATCTCATGCCTGTGTCCTGCTCTTTAGGTGTGCACAGTACTCCTTGGCCTGGTGGTACTGGCTAAACCAACACTGCAGAGCCTCTACTGAACTCTCATGTGATGACTGTTGTCCTGAAATCGGTAGCCAAACACCTCTACCGCTGACCTGTGCAGGCACAACATCAGCTGGTTGGCCCATTCCTTGTCTCAGGCTTGGGCATCCACCAACAGCTCAAACTGAGCATGATAGGCTTTCTAAGCCACTTTTCCATTGAACTAAGCTGGTCTCCAATGGTCTGTGCTATGAGGAAATGCAGACAGTGGTGGTGATGTTAGTGGGGTGCTTGAGGGTGTAGGTACATCACAGAGGATGGAAGGAGATGAGGTGCAGGATGTGGTGTTCTGAAAGATAATAGGAACTGAAATCACACTACCAGCTTGGTGTCTGTCAGTATATACTAAGGGCCTCTTCCCCCATATAAGAAAGGTAGCCAACCAGGGAGAGAGGCTGGAGGAAGTGGATACTTGTAGATATTGGGGGTCACATGTGGCAGGGAAGGGAGGAGTGAAGGTAGAGGTAAATTGTAGTTTGAGAAAAACAAGTAAATGCCTTAGGGAATTAAAAAGTGTCATGAGAAATAGGCATCTGGGAATGGATACAAAGAGGAGATTATATGAAGGGGTGATTGTGCCAATGGCACTGTATGGAGCAGAGACTTGGAATTTAAGAGAGGCAGAGAGGAAAAATTTAAATGTGTTTGAGATGAAATGTCTGAGAAGTATGGTAGGGGTTACAAGGTTGGATAGAGTGAGAAATGAGGAGGTGAGGAGGAGAGCTGGGGTGGAAAAGGAGATTACAGATAGGGCTGATGAAAGATTATTGGGATTGTTTGGACACATAGAAAGAATGAGTGAAGAAAAATTAGTAAAAGAGATGTGGAAGGCAGAGGTGGATAGAATAAATAGGAAGGGATGGCTGAGGATGAGGTGGATAGATAGGGTGAAAAGGTCTTTGAGCAAGAGGGGAATGTCTGTTGAGCAAGAAAGGGAGATGGCAGAAGATAGGGGTGAGTAGAGAATGGCTGTGTGTAGATGATACTTTGATGAAAAGATGGGAGGGGATGGTGTGTAATAGAGAGTGGTTATGTTTATATATTTATAAGACTGGCTAATCTTTCTTTCCTTATTATTTACAGGACTTGTTGCATTTCTACTTTGGCGTAAAAATAGTCGATGGAGCAGTAAATGATACAAGGATCATTGGAGTTATTACTTTAGTAGGAGTGTTGGCACTTGCAATTGTTGGCATGGACTGGGTTACAAGGGTAAGTTTTGCATACCACTGGAATAATCAACTTCATTTTTCTTATTATATACATATATATATATATATATATATATATATATATATATATATATATATATATATATATATATATATATATATATATATTTTTTTTTTATGAGAAATATCAGGTCCACATGAAAAATGATGCCACTTATTTTGCTGACAGGAAACCAGCAGCTCCATAGTAACTAGCAATGATTTTCCAGACCCTGTCATAGATCTCCCTGGGAACCAAAATTGTACTGTTTTTAATATTATACTAAGGTCATTGGTTTATAGCATTAGTAAGAGGGAAGCAGTTGATGTTTATCAGCTTTCATGCAAATAGGTGGAGGAAATAGAGCAGGATGAGGATGTTGATAGAGATCTTGTACTTCATTTAGGGACCGAGTATCAGCCCCTCAGTGATAGAGGTGTTGATGATAGTTACTCCTAGGTCCCTTTCCAAGTTGACTTTTTAAACTTCCTTTGTACCAATTTTATATTGTCCCAATATTCTATTTTTGCTTTTTCCAAATTCCATTATACTACATTTCTTGATGTTGAAATTCACGTCACACTGCTGACTCCATTTCCAGATTTTGTCCAGGTCTTCTTGTAATGATTTGCAATCTTCTTCTGTACTTCATTTGCAAAGAAGTTCATATAACATTCCACTCTTTCATCCATGTCATTTATATATATGGCAAGCATTATCAGAGCCAATACAGAGCCTTGTGGGACTCTACTTATCATTTCTTCCCAATTTGAGTTCTTGTCTCTAAGTACCATTCATTTTTTTCCCATTCAAGAAATCTTTCATCCATTCCAATAACTTTCCTTGTATTCCACCTATTGTTTCAATTATTCTTAATTTTCTTAGTATCTTTTTGTGTGGTACATACATACATATATCAAGGCTTTTTCCCCCTTTCAAGGGAGGTAGCCAAAAAGGGAAATGCATAAAAACACTCCCACCCATTTCATCCCTAAATACACTCCACACCCCTCCCACCCTCCCTCTCATCTGAGCACCTCCTGGATGACGGGTCATCCCTGCACCTTGCCCACCGCCCTGGGTCACCACACTTTTTGTGTGGTACTTTGTCAAATGCCTTTCATAAATCTAAGAAGACACAATCTATCCATCTGTCCCTTTCTTGAATCATTTCTATTAGCCTCAAGTAAAAGCATATTAAGTTTGTGTATTTACCTAGTTGTATTTTACGGGAAGGGAAGCTATGCTCGTGGTGTCCCGTCTTCATATCTCATTTTATCTAAACTATTTTTGAATTCATGTATTGTTTTTGCACACATTACTTTCTCATCTAACTTGTTCCAACTGTCTATTACTCTGAGGAAAGCTGTTCTTTTTCAGATGTCTTCTATAGCTGTCTTTCTTGATTTTCTTTCTGTGTCCTCTTGTATTTCTATCATCCCATTTTATTAGATCCTCTCTATCAATAATTTCTATGCCTTTCATGATTCTATAAACAGTTATCAAATCTATCTCTCTCCTTTGCTCTAGTGTCTGTAGCTAAGTTTTGCTAGTCTCTCTTCATATGATAGTTTTGAGAGTGTTGGTGCCAATTTTGTAATTGCTCTTTGTATTCTTTCAAGTTTTTTTATACATTTTTTTGTACTTGGTGACCACATCGTTGCTGCATATTCCAATCTTGGTCTTATCAGAGTGATTAGTATTTTCTTTACCATTTCTTCATCCAGGTATGTAAATGCCACTTTGATTGTTCTTATTAAATTATAAGTTTCACCAAAAATCTTATTTATTTGTTTCTCAGGTGATATATTATTCATAACAATGACTCCCAGGTCCTTCTCATTTTCAACTTTTTTTTATACTTTCTTCTCCCAATTTATATGATCCTGTTATTCTGTTTTTGCTTTTTTCAAATTCCATTATACTACACTTTTTGGTATTGAACTCCATCTCCCACTTCCTACTCCATTCCCAGACTTTATTTAGATCACTCTGTAGTGATTCACAATCTTCTTCTGTGTTCACTTTTTTTAATAGTTTTGCATCATCTGCAAAGAAGTTCATATAACTTTCAATTTCTTCATCCATATCATTAATATATATAGCAAATATTATTGGAGCCAAAACTGTTCCTTGTGGAACACCACTTATTACTTCATCCCAATTTGAGTGTTTGTCTCTTATCATTACTCTCATTTTTCTTTCTTGCAAAAAGTCTTCCATCCATTTAAGCAGTTTGCCCTGTATTCCTCCTTCAATTTCTAATTTCTTAAGCGCTTAAACTTCTTATGTGGTACTTTGTCAAAAGCTTTTTTCAGGTCTAGAAATGCACAATCAGCCCATCCATCTCTTGTATTACATCGATTAGCCTTGAATGGAAACACATTAAGTTTGTGACGCATGATAGTCCTTGGCTAAATCCAAATTCCCTTGGATTTAGTACATTGTTTTTTTCCAACTGCCTTACCCATCTAATTTTGATCATTCTTTCACAAATATTTGCTATTGTACTTGTAAGAGAGACCGGTCTATAGTTAGTAGGCTTTATGTATTGGTACTATATTTGCTCTTTTCCAATCTTATGGAACTTTTCCTTCTTTCAATGAACTGCTTATTAGACTATGTATTTTGTCTGTTAGTTCATTCCTGCATTCTCTCAAAATCCAGTTTGCCATTTCATCTGGTCCATGGGATTTTCTGACATCAAGATTACTGAAGTGGTTTATTATTTCATTTCTTGTTACTACTATCTCTTTCATAGGGGGGACTTTCTCCTCCCACTTGATAATTTCTGCCATTTCTATTTCCTCTGTGTATTCAACTCCTTGTCATAGTTTCTCTAATTATTGTTTGTTTTTTAGTTTGCTGTTTACAAATCTGTACAATAGTTTTGGTTGATCTTTGCATTTTTCTATGACATCTTTTTCATATTTTCTCTTCTCTGCGCACTTATACATATTCATTTCTATAACTAGTATATATTTTCCATTTTTCAGGTCTTATGTATTTTTTCCATTTTATCCAAGCTTTATCCCTTTTGTCTTTTAACTCCCTACATCTTTTGTTGTACCAACACTTTAATATCCTTTTTCTTGTTTTTGTCTTGGAACATACTTTTCCACTCCTTTATAAATTTTTGTCAAAATATTCCCTTTCTCTTCTACTGTTGTTTCCTCCTTGTGTATCCTTTCCCAGTCTGCTTTTTGAAAGACTTCTCTTATTTTATCAAAATTTGTTTTTCCATACATCAATCTTCCCTTTCTACATTGTTCGTTTTTTCCCATGTATTTTTCCTCATTTAGTTCCAGTTCAACCAATATGTGGTCACTTTTTTTTATTGGTGTCTTATATTCAATCTTGTCCACTGTTTTGGGTTCTAATGTGATTATTAGGTCCAGTCTCGATGGTTCTTCCTCATTTCTATACCTAGTATTCTCTTGAATCCATTGCATCATTGTATGGTCTATAATCATATCAAGTAGTACATTTCACCATAGGTCGTCTCCACTCTTCACTTTTATCTCTTCCCAGCAGATTTCTTTACAATTTAAGTCACCCATTATAACTATTCTTCCTCCATCTTCCATTATCATCTTTAGTGTTATCCTTATGTCTTCTGACATATTTTTGTGTTCTCTCTCTTCCCACAAAGCCATTTTAGGAGGCACATGATTTACTACAAACTTCCTGCTCTTCCCATCCCTGTTCTCCACTTCCATCATAATCATCTCTACTCTATTCTTTCCATATGTGACATTCCTCACATTTATATCCTTAGTCAGGAACATAACTCCACCCCCTTGTTTTACCTCTCTGTTTCTAATCCAATAATTATATACACCATATCCTACACTGTTGGGATGGTAGTGGACCTTTCAATTTTGTCTCTACAATTCCCATTATGTCCGGTCCGTTTCTTTTTCCTTCAGGTAACCATTCAGTTCATTCAAGCCTGTTATTAGGCCAACTATATTTGTGTAAGACACTTTTAATTTTCTGCTACTTCCATCGTGTTTTCTGTTTCCCTTCCATTTTTCTCTCCTATGAACCATTTCCTCACTTTCATATCCACTAATCTCCAGTAGAATTTCTCTTTTTCTGACTGTTCTTGTTTTTTTCCTTAGCTTCTAGTCTTTTTGTTTTCTCATCCTCTCTTTCCTCTTTTTATCCATACCTGTTTATATAGATCACTGTTTGCTAGTTTCCATGTTTTTGTTAACCCCTTCCATACGGTGCCGCACACGTAGGCGTCATGGACTTAGATCTCGGTGGCAGCAGCCAATGCCAGCCGTACGACGTGTCGTAATAATACTCGCATCATAAAATATAGTCACCGCTTATATCGATCGTTCTCTCTTCACCCGTGAATTTTGATAACCATAGAAAATGCGATTACAAAAGAATTAGAAAGAATGTCATTATGGAGGGGCAACTGCAATAAATATAATCAAGACGCCGATATGGCAGCCTCGCGAATACACTCGCTCCCCATGACGCCTACGTGTGCGGCACCGTATGGAAGGGGTTAAGATATTCTCTGTTGTCGTTTGTGACCTGAATTTAACCTTAATTGGTCTGATCTAAACTGTATTGCATTCCCCTATTCTATATATTTCTTCAATTTCTTTCCCTGTTTCTTGTTCATCCTCTGGAACTGCTTCTAATATCTTGTTTACTTTTCCTTCTCCTCTTTTACTCTTGTAGTCCTATTTGGATTATGCTTCTCTTCCATCCCTAATATAATTATACATTTCTTTTTGTCCGCTAAGTCATGTGTAGCAGGGAATTGAGAAGTGGGAAAGAAGGCAAACTGTGGAGTAATGGAAACACATAAAAGTCTTAGGAGCAATGGACAAGAAACAGGGATGACCCTTCAGCCACAAGGAGCTAAGATAAAGGGGAAACAAATGGATGACAGTTTAGAGTGGGATGGGTGGGGGTGGGTGTATGCCATGGCTTAGGTTGGTGGGAACATAAAGCCTTTTTATATATAGATAGGTATGCAAACATCACACAAGGTCTACTCCCTAGATAAAATTTATGTGAGGTGGAGTGCTTGTGTGATGGTAGGGAGTGGAGAAAGTGAATGGTTTGAAGTCAAGTTGGGGTTGTGCCAGTTATATAATGCCACCATAATTGTTCAATGCATACATGGCTGGGGTAGCATGGGAGATAAATGCTAGGGTGATGGGTGTAGTTTTGGATATAGTAAGTAAAGAAGAAAGTGGGAGGTGAGCCAGTTGTTTAAGGATGACACTGAGCTTGTGAATGGGTTAGAGGAGGGTCTGATAAAGCTAGTGGCAGAGTTTGGGATGGTATGTGAGAGGAAAAAATTGAAAGCAAATACAGGGAGTCCTCAGTTTACATTGGTCTTGATTTACATTGTTTCAAAGCTGGCAATGCTTGTCCCTGTACATTCCCCTTTGCTTGGTTTCCCTTTTTATAAATATATATATATATATATATATATATATATATCACAACACCACTGAAGAGGATTGCAGTTAGCAATCGAAATATATAGTTTTTGCTTTCTCAACTCTTTCTTTCGTCCAGCTGTAGTGTCAGTTGTGATTTACAAATGTGTCATTACATTTCTCACCAGTGATATATATATATATATATATATATATATATATATACATACATATATATATATACATACCATATTTTTCGGACTATAAGGCGCGGCCAAAATCCTTAAAATCGGCCAAAATCGGGTGGTGCGCCTTATGTGTGGCTTCAGTGGAAAAAAATGCCTTGGACAGTGACGTACTATTTTGACACGTTTTGTAGCTAGCCTGCCGATGGCAACAGTGCATAGTCCTAGCAAAAGTTACAACCAAGTTATAACCAAGATGCATGTATCTTGACAAGAATATTGCAAAAACTTAGACAGTTTTCGAGTCCATGCCACCGCATTCATTCACGCTATCATGGCTATGACATGATAGCGTCCACAACACAGACAGCCATTTTGCATTGGTCTAGTCTCGCTCCACTCAGACTGTAGTCATTTGGGTATTCTTTTAGTTTCGACCATGGGCGCAATATAGCAATAAAAAAATTATTATTAATTTTGTAAATTAAAATGTATCAACGTAATATGCAATTTTATGGGTGGAAATGAAAATAAAAATTGCCTTGCTACAAGCAAATATGCTAATGAACGAAGTCGGTAGCATAGGATTGGGACGCCATCTTGTCTCGGTACTTCCGACAGTACCTCGCCAGGTAAATTTTCTTGAAGGAATGTTATGGAGAGGAGATACATGCATTCCTTCAAGCTGCAAGAACTTTGTATACCCCGCAAGGTGAGAGAGTGGTTGAAAAGCCCGCCAACGTCTCTCACGACGATGACAACGAGGACGATCCGGATGACATTTAATTTGCAGGTAATGATTTATTAAACACAGGTTAGGTTAGGTTAGATGAATTTATCATCCTTTCATTTCTTCGATGTCAGCATCTATCATAACAAACATGGCGTACCATTCATCCGACACGACTTCGTTACTTACGAAATCTGTTTAAGCACCTTTTTTGTTTTTTATTTCCGCTCACAAAATTGCATATTACGTTGATATATTATAATTTACAAAATTAATCATTAATTTTCTATTACTATATTGCACCCATGGTCGAAACTAAAAATTTACCTTCATTTGTAATCCTGTGTTTTTAAGTGAATAGAGAATTCTGGGAATAAAACTGCTAATGTTGGTTTAATTCCCCACAATTCCCGTAACGTGTGTATGTTGTTTTTTAGGGGTATTGGCAGGGCAGAGTCCATGGAGGTGGTCTGATTTCACTGACCAAAATAAAAAAAAATATATCATTTTTGTAATTTTGCTAAATCCCAACCGATTTTTCTCATTCAACAACGAAAATGTTCAGTTCTGAATGCACTCACATATGCATGATTATCCGATGACGAGACCAGGTGCACCTTATGGTCAGGCGCGCCTTATGTAAGGACGGGGAATAGCAAATTACGGGTGCGCCTTATGGTCCGAAAAATACGGTACATATATATATAAATATATATATATATATATATATATATATATATATATAATTAAAAGAATTAGTTGGTGAGCATAGCAGAGGAATATGGCATCATAAAACAATAGACTGAGGGTTGTGTGCCATTTTGGATTTCTACTTATTGTTTGCTCTCTCATTTGTGTTGTTATTTAGGAACTTTTTTCCTTTCATTATGGCTCCCAATCAACTGCATAAGAATGGATTTCCATATTAACTCAAGGACCCCCTGTATGGGTAAAAGTAAGTTGATGACGTGTACAAGAGGCGAGGATGACAATGAGTTGGAAGTAAGTTTTTAAGGAGAGAGATTAAAGGAAATGGATAGTTTTAAGTATTGAAAATCATATATAGCAGGGAATGAAAGAATACAAGTGGAGGTAAACTGTAGAATGCAGGAAGCAAGTAATTGTCTTGAAGAAATGAAAAGTGTTGTAAGAAAGAGTTATCTGGGGATGGATGCAAAGAGAAGGCTATATGAATTTGTGATTGTGCCTACAATACTGTATAGGGCAAAAGCTAGGAATTAAGGGAGCCAGAAAGGAAGAACTTAAATGTACATATGCACATATATACCTAAATAAAGATATATATTTTTTTTTTCCAGGTTCAAATGGGTCTCCTGTTCTTACTCATTGGATCACAAATTGATTTTGTTGTTGGTGTTTTCATGGGTCCTCAGTCTGATCAAGCAAAAGCAGAAGGATTTACAGGCCTTAGTAGTAAGTAATTTTGTTCCATAGTGAATGAAAATGCATGTACACAGTTTGTGTGGATGTTTACCTTGCTAACTGAGTAAAACAAAGTTTGTAATGAGCAAGTACCATCAGATGGATGGATGGATGGATGGGGTGAAGGGGGCTTTGGGGAAGAGGGGAATGTCTGTTGAGGAAGGAAGGGAGAGGACGGAAGACAGAGGTGAGTGGAGAATGGTTGTATATGGATGATGTTGTGATTGCATGAGGAGAAATGGGCGGGGGGGGTGGGGGGTGGGGTAGTATGTGTGAGTAAATTTTGACGCAGCCCGAAGGGATTTCTCCCCGTCCTTGCCTTATATGCAAAGGGGGACGGAGAGGGGGGGTCGCCGATTAAATGAAGCGGCCTTGCTGTGGATGTACTGTGTCTTGCGACACTGCTTCTGACCCAGGGCAGTGGGCAGGGTGCAGGGATGACCCGTCATCCAGGAGGTGCTCAGATGAGAGGAAGGGTGGGAGGGGTGTGGAGTGTATTTGGGGATGTAATGGGTGGGAGTGTTTTTGTGCCTTTCCCTTTTTGGCTACCTCCCTTGGAAGGGGGAAAAAGCCTTGGTATATGTATGTATGTATGTATGTACCATCAGACACCAAAGATAAACTCACAACCCAAGGTAATAATTTCTGATGTTTGCCCCCTCTTTTTATACTGTTGAATCTTTGAGGGATGATCTGTACCAGTTGTTAGATTTTTCCTAAAGGAAAAATTACCCACAATTGTTTCAGTGGCGCTACAATTTGAGAAATGACATGTTCATTTCATGCAAGTGCCTTTTAACCAGTACCCATAGACTTTCTCTGAGATTAGGGTCTGGGGTATTACCAACCCAGTCTTAGAAATATAAGATTTGACAGTCATCAGGCCATCAATCAGTCATTCCATTGTCTCAGGTCTCTCTTGCAGGAGACCCATGGCTCACAGGTAATGAGTAACAGCCACTGGATTGGCCCACAAACCACTCATAGAGGAGATATTATTGCTGGTGTCTGGGAAAGGTTAGAGAAATGCAATGTAAGATGAAGTGTTCATTGTCCTGTGTAGTGATTACATTTGGGGCAATATGTATATGTGGCTAGGCCTATTCTGTGTTGGTCTTGTTTTAAAGCTGTATGATGGCATGAATTTAGATGTGCTAATATGGTTCTTGCTTATTTTGGTAAGGATTTACTTGTAGGTCTAATACCTTGAGGAATTTGGTGGAGTAACAGAGTTTGATGGTCAATCTTGGAGTGTTTGTTTTGAGATATGAATGTGTTGTATGGTGTTGGTGGAAGGTCATAGATGTTTTAGTAGTCTTTGTCTATGTAGAACTTTAGTTGCATTCAGTTGCTTGAATCACTCATCTCAACACAACACCCAACTATATATATTGTTACGTATTCGCATGTACATTAACTCACCTTTTTCTATTGCACATGGGCCGTGATCATGGAATCACGAGTTAAAGACAAGTTCACGCCTACAATTGTCCGGATCAGGGAAAGGCAGGAGTTCAGTCTTCTCTTGTTTATTCTGCTTAGCGAACATGAGGATTTTACACGTGTGTTCAACACCAATGCTAGGCTTACTCTCTGCTATTCGGGGTATGGCAGGCGACGCCGGGACCCCCCCTGGCGTCCCCCCACCATACCCTCGCTACATACCCCCTTGCTTATGCTTCGACTCTCCGACATCACGCATCACTTACACGCATACCAACCATCCAGGCACACTATGCAACATTCATACATGCAATTTTGCCACAATATCTATATATATACACATACATATATATTTATTTTTCTTTCTTTTCTTCCACATAAGGAAGTCAATACCCTGGCACCTACTCTACCATAAACTATGCAACACATGCCACTATTGGTTTCACCTAAAATATACAACACTTGGCAAAACAAACCAATATGCAAAGAACTGGAGCTGCAACCAACACATGGCAACATTTTCATCCACAAACATCTCAATAGGAGATGGGACCCAATGAGCATTACTCCTTTTCCTGTATACCACAATTATGTAAATACAATTACGTAGGTAAATGCACCCTAAACTTACTACAGATAAACATAAATGGACTCACTAACAAATGGCAACAGCTGCTTCACTTCTTATGCAGTGCTACATTCATGTAGCATTAATTCAAGATATAAAACTAAATCCAATTACATAACAAAAAACAAACCAAAACAAGATACATGGGTGGCCTCACAGTACTGTTACACAACAGCATACCCTTCTCCAACAAAATAAGAGATACCAGACAAACACTCACAGACCCAGCATCCGAAATAATCACTATCCAAACACAAATAAAGAAAACAATCTATACTATCACAAACCTAAACATCCTGCCAACTACACCAACCCCATAAGACTTATCCCTCAACTCCAACCACCTATTAACAAGCCACATACTTGTAGGTGATAAAAATGCAAATCATCCAGTCAGGCTTGACATACAAACATCTGACCAAAGAGGACAAATACTTGAACAACTACCCAACCCAAACATAATTAACTCCATCAACAACCCCGTTAGATAACCTCTCTGACACAATCAACAACCAATATACCCTGGCATAACAATGTGTTTACCCTTCTTTCAAATACAAACAACATGGGAACCATACTAAATCTTCCATCCAATCACTTCCCAATAAAGATTACCATAGAACTGGAAGAGAACATACACCCCACATACAAAAGATCTTACAGCAAAGTGGCAAAATTTTGAGAAAGAGAATACTTTGAAATAGACTAGTACCCATTGCTGGATAAAGCATTGAGAAAAATAGTACCTACCATCAAGAAAGTGAGCAAGAAACACATTCTCAGAGGGTACAGGAAAATTCTCAACTATAACTAGATAAAGAAAGGAAGCAGTGCATTAGCGCCTGAAATAAAGCTAACAGAGCATTAGGTTTCATTGCTAGGACGGTAATGAATCTAGCAATAGTTAGACCCATCCTTGACTATGCGGTACAGTTTTGGTCTCTGTCCTACAGAATGGACATAAATTCACTAGAATCAGTACAGAGGAGAATGACCAAAATGATACATGGACTCGGAAATTTGCCTTACGAAGAGAGGCTTAGGCACCTAGACTTACACTCTCTGGAAAGACGCAGAGTGTGGGGTGATCTAATAGAAGTGTTCAAGTGGATCAAAGGCTTTAACAAGGGTGATGCAAACAAGGTCATCATAATAAAACAACAGGGCAGGACTCGCAGTAATGGGTATAAACTGGACAAATTTAGATTTAAGAAGGAAATAGGCAAGAATTGGTTTACTAATAGGGTGGTCGATGAATAGAATAAACTTAGTAACCATGTAGTAAGTGCTGAAACTATCAGTTGTTTTAAAAAATGATTAGACAACTTTATGGATGGGGATGACAGGTGGTGATGGATACGGAGCTGCCTAGTGTATTCTTATGAAACCCAAACTAACAGAACAAGAAAAAAACAACTACAACAGTTAAATGAAAACATCACAAAAGTAACAAACAAAAACGGGAAGAAAATGAGAAGAACTAACCAACGAAATAGTCAGAAATCTGATAATGACAAAATGTGGAGAGCTGTAAAAACCATCAAAAGCTTGAAATTAAATCCTACCCACCCCACTTATGAAAAAGATGGTACAACTGAGGGGAAAATATCATGACCAAAATTGTAGGGCAACATCAATGAGCATTTCTCCATAACAAGCTTCAACTCCACAACACTAGAAAATAAGAATATAATTACAGAAATATAGAAAATCAAACCAGACACTGAAGCTGACCCCCTCCCTCCCTCCCGTTCACCATTAAATATATAGAAAGAGCCACAAAACGAAACAGAAAAGTTCCAAGCTGGAGGCCCAGACAGGATCTCAAATATCCATCTGAAATACCTTGCCCAAACATCCATAAGAGCAGGACCATAAGTCACTTGGGATAATATACTGGGTTGTTGTCTTGTGATTTTTAGTGTAGGACAATATAGATTAAGGTGTTTTGTGTCTTCTGTGTGTTGGTACCATTTGGGGCAGTTTAAATCTGTTGCCATCCCTATTCTGTGTTGGCACTCCCATAATGCTGGATGGTGTCCTGAATACAGGCATACCATTGTATTTACCTAGTTGTAATATAAGGGAGGGGAGCTATGCTCGTGGTGACCCGTCTTTGTATCTCTCCGCATCAAGTTTTATCTTAAAATCTTGTATAGTGTTAGCACATACTGTTTTGTTGTCTAATTTGTTCCATGTATTTATCGCTCTGTGTGGGAAACTGTTCCTTTTCAAGTTTTTTCTATAACTATCCTTTATCAAATTTTTTCCGTGTCCTCTTGTTTTACCGTTTTCTCACACTAATAGGTCGTTCCTGTCTAAAACTTCCATTCCTTTCATGATTCTGTAGATAGCAAATCTCCTTTTTCTCTTCTTTATTCCAGAGTTGGTGAGTTCAATTTGGATAGTCTTTGCTCATATGTTAGTTCGGCGAGTGTCGGTGCTAGTTTGGTTGTCGCTCTTTGTAATCTTTCTAGTTTCTTAATATTCTTTTTGGTAGTGGGTGTCCAAAGTGATGCTGCGTACTCAAGTTTTGGTCTTATTAGTGTAGTTAGTATTTTCCTTATCATTTCTTCGTCCATATAAGTAAATGCCACTTTGATTGCTCTCAATAAGTTGTAGGTTTCTCCGAACATCTTATTTATATGCTTATCTGGTTTCATGTCCTTTCCAATCATCACTCCAAGATCTTTTTCATAGTTTTTTTTTTTTTTTTCTTCCCCAATTCTGTAATCTTTTGATATTCTGTTTCTACTCCTCCCAAATTCCATTATACTGCATTTCTTAATATTGAATTTCACTTCCCACTTTTGAGTCCAATTCCATATTGTGTCCAAATCTTGTTGCAATGAGTTGCAGTCCTCTTCCGTTTTTACCTTCTTAAGTAATTTTGCATCATCTGCAAAAAAAATTATGTAGCACTCCATGCCTTCATTCATGTCATTAATGTATACAGAGAACATGATCGTGGCCAGTACTGATCCTTGCAGGACACTGCTTTTTACTTCTTCCCAGTTGGAGAATTTTTCTCTAATTACAATTCTCATTTTCCTCCCAATCAGGAAGTCTTTCATCCATTCCAATAATTTTCCTCTGATACCACCTTTTGACTCTATCTTATTTATTAGTTTCCTATGAGGTACCTTATCAAATGCCTTTTGCAGGTCCAGAAAAGTACAGTCTGCCCATCCATCTCTTTCTTGTATTATGTCTACTAATCTTGAGTAAAAGCAGATCAGATTTGTTGTACAGGATCTCCCTTGTCTAAATCCAAACTGATTTGGGTTCAGTATAGATTTTTCTTCCAGGTATTTAACCCATCTGTTTTTGATCACTCTTTCACAAATTTTTGCTATTGTGCTTGTTAGTGAGACTGGTCTGTAGTTAGATGGATCTTCCTTATCACCTCCCTTATAAATTGGTACAATGTTTGCTTTTTTCCAGTCCAATGGTACTTTTCCTTCTTTAAGTGATGATTTAATTATATCATATATTTTGTCAGTTAATTCTTCCATGCATTCTTTCAGTATCCAGTTTGCTATTCCGTCTGGGCTATGTGATTTTCTGACATCCAGGGTTTTAATTTGATCACTGATTTCTTTTTGTGTTACGTTTATTTCTTTCATTGCTGGGGATAATTGTCTCTCTCTAACTTCACTGTTAGGCGAGTTTTCTATTGTGAATCCTGATCTGAAGTGGTTGTTCATTATTTCAGCCATTTCCAGTTCGTCTGTAAATTCCTTTTTATCTTGG
Source organism: Oratosquilla oratoria (assembly GCF_046742065.1). Taxonomy (NCBI): domain Eukaryota; kingdom Metazoa; phylum Arthropoda; class Malacostraca; order Stomatopoda; family Squillidae; genus Oratosquilla; species Oratosquilla oratoria. Next base: position 35,445,459 of record NC_134777.1, on the reverse strand, counting down.
CACAGTTTTTCTATTTCTTGTTTGTTTTTCAGTTTTCCATTTACATATTTGTAAAATAGTTTGGGTTCTTCTTTACATTTGTCTATTATCTTTTTTTCATAATTTCTCTTTTCATCTCTGCGTATTTTTACATATTCGTTTCTTAGTTTGATGTATGTTTGCCATTTGCTTTGTTTCTTATCTCTTGTCTGGTGTGGAAGGGTTTTCTCTGTAGGACTTATATCTGGGGGTTTGTTATTGGAGTATTGAGTTTGGGAGTCTTTCTTGAAGGGCTTGTCCAATAATTTGAGTGTAGATGTGCTTAAGTGTGGATTTTTTGTGTAGTTAAAGATGTTTGTGTAACATGCTGCTGTTTTTATTTTTATTATTATTTTTTTTTATTCTGTTGTTAGTGTTTGTGACATAGTGTGAAGGGTGTATAGTGGTTAGGGTTTTCACCTATTAACTACTGGTTAGACAACAAAATCCTAAACATGCGGAAAAGATTTCATATAATCCCTGTTTTGAAACTAAACAAACCCCCTAAACACTGTGTATCATACAGACCAGCCTCACTACTATCCACAATATCCAAACTAATGGAAAGACTAGCAGCAGCAAGAAACAGACTAGAATTACATACCCCAACCAATCTGGATTCAGTTAAGGCCACTCTACCATCCCACCATTAACAAACATCGCACAACAATTGTTGGAAGGTTACAATAAAAATACTATACCAGAAAGAACATTTATGGTACCCATAGATATTTTATTAAACTGTGACTGTCCCTATGTGATGCTGTCCCACACTCTTAATACTGTCCTGTACCACTTCTCTAAATGTTCATTTCCTTTTTTTGCCGAACCCTGTAGTGAGAGAGGAGAATATTGCCACAGAGTGTTCCTACTTGAGTTATAAAAGATGACAAAAGTGGGACTGGGATAGAACTAGGCATCCTACTCTCTGTTGTCCCAAAGGGGACATTCCTAAAAAATGCAAAGGCATAAGATAGTCTGGGAGGAGTTTTCCAACCAGAACCCTAATGTTTGAGTCTCTTAATGTGCATGGATGTGGTACTGATGAGAGTAAAAGGGAATAGATAGGCAGTATATTTGTGAGAAAAAAGATGGATATATTGGCATTGTGTGAAACTAAGTTGAGAGGGAGGGGTGAGTTTGAGTTTGAAAGTGTAGTTGGTAGGGTGTCATGAGTGAAGAGAGGACAAAGTTTGTACTATTAAGTGAAGAGATAGGTAAATGTGCGGTGAAGTGGAAGGAGGTTCCTTCAAGGTTAATGTGGATGAAAGTGAAACTGGGAAGGGAGATGTGGGTTTTTGTAAGTGCATATGGGCCTGGTAGTGAGAAGAGTGTAGAGGAAAGGGAGGCTTTTTGGATGGATTTAAATGAGTGCATAAAGGGTTTAGGGAGAAATGTCCATGTAGTGGTAATGGGAGATCTTAATGCTAGGGTAGGAAATGAACCAGTAGACGGAGTGGTAGGGAAGTGTGGAGTTCCAGGAAAAAATCATAGTGAAGAGTTGATGGTGGAGATGTGTAGAGAGTTGATGATAGCAAATACAATGTTTGGGAAGAAAGTCAAGCATAAGTACACATGGGAGAGAGTGGTGGATGGAAGGGTGGTAGATCGGGCATTAATGGAATACATAGTGGATGGGGGACTGGCTGGTGAGGTTGTGTAATGTTTGTCTAAAAGAGGGTAGAGTACCAGAGGACTGGAGAAGTGCCTGTATAGTTCCACTTTACAAAGGAAAAAGGGACAGAGGTGAGTGTAGTAGCTTCAAAGGGATCAGTTTTTTGAGTGTAGTTGGGAAGGCTTATGGGAGGGTTTTGATTGGAAGCATAAGGAGAGGAACAGAGAAAGTAATTGGTGAGGAACAGTGTGGCTTTAGGACAGGAAGGGGTTGCGTGGATCAGATTTTTGTGGTAAGACAGATATGTGAGAAAGCTTTAGGAAAAGGTAAGGATGTTTTTTAGACCTTTATCGATTTAGAAAAGGCCTATGACAGGGTAGACATGAAGGCACTGTAGGCGGTATTGCAGATATATGGGATAGGGGGAAAGCTTTTAAGAGAAGTCAAAAGTTTTTACAAGAGTAGTAGAGCCTGTAATAGACCCAAACCTTAGGGTGCTGGTAGGAAAACTCCTAGACCCTCTTATGTCTACTTTTTTTTAGGAATGCCCCCTGTGGGGCTACAGGGAGAAGGATGCCTGGTCCCAATCCCCATCCCATTTTTCTTGCCTCTTACAATCCAAGTGGGAATACTTGGTGGCAGCATTCTTTTCCCCCCCACCACAGGGTAGGCAAAACAAGGAAATGAAATTCAGAGAAATGGTACAAGACAGCAACAGGGGGTTGGGGAACAGCATAACGGAGGGACAGTAGCAGTATAATAAAAGTTTCATAATTTCTCTGTGAGCAGAGTCCTCCTCTATCACAGACAAAATGATGTGTGGCTCTGGTCCATAGGGGCACCCCATATAGACCCTAAAGTATCAACTGCATGCTACTCTGCCACAACAACATGCAGCCAATACCCCAGATGGATGAGGATAATTATCCTCATAATAAAGGTATTTCCTTTACCCTGTCCTCTCATACTTGTCTGTACAAATCTATGTTGTATTAGTGTGGGTCTGTTTCTGTATCACTGGTATGTTGGAAGAGGTGAACTGTAAATTCATGTTAGCTCTTTGAACTAATGGAGGATAGTTGAAGTTGATAGAAATCTAGGGCCTGGTCCAGAAACTGTGTGGTAGGTAAGGGTGTTGATGGGATTTGAAGACAGGCAGCAGAGAGATGATGCATTTGGATGTCCAGTTTTGCCACTCAGTTAATCACTCACTCATTGCATTGAGTTTTTCTAACTGGAAAACCTGCAGCCCCATAATGGCTGGCAACAGTCATTGGAACCTCCCACAGATCTTTCCGGGAAGAAACTTTGAACTGTCATGTGTGCCTCATCATTGTTGGACTGTTTCTCTTTCACTGGCTTAAAGTTATAGGGAGAAGAGAGCAGTTGCTAGTTGTCAGCTCTTTGTGTATGAAAAAGTGAAAGAAATACAGTTGAAGTTTATAGATTTGGGCCCAGACTGGAGAAAGAGTTTCAGCCCCTCATGGCTTCACCTCCAAATGGAGATGAGGGGGGGGGGGGTTGTCAGGTTTTGAAAATGGGTAAATTACTGCCCTTCTTGTAGGACCAACACATGTTGGTACCCATCATTGGCCCCTGTCTGTCTTTTGGACTACCACATGGAAGTGCTCATCATTGATCCCATGATGATGACAGTAGTGCCTATTGAGTGCAGTTTTCAATTTTGTTACTTAATTTATTAATTATGTAGTGTGATTATTATATTATTGTGTACTGACCTCCATTAATGATTATTTTTCTTTCAGGTGAAACCCTCAATTCTAATCTGTATTCAGACTATCGAAAAGATGACGGAATAGAATATAGCTTCTTTGGAGTATTTGGTGTATTCTTCCCAGCTGTTACGGGTATTGTAGCTGGTGCAAACCTTTCGGGAGATCTTAAGGTGAGAAATTAAGAAATGAATAAATAAATCATGAAGTATTTAAATTATATATAATTGGGTATTGACTGCATGTCATCATGCACTAGTGATTGCATAATAACATACATCCAATGATTTAAGGAATGTTTTGGGGTGCTCGTATGAACCAGAGCCACACATCATTGGTCAATGTTAGAGTAAAAGCTCAACTCCTAGAGTAATTATGCTACTCTTATACTACAACTATCTTTACTTTATGCTGCTCCCTTGAAAGTTGTCCTTTAACACTTGTGTGACAACCTCTTCTTATACCCTGTGGTAGGGGAGAGAGAAGAATTCTGTCACTGAGATTCCCATGCAACTTTTAAAAGTCATCAAAGTGGGATGGAGTGATGGGAGTAAGGATCTTGCTCTTTGTATTTTCATCCTATGTGAAGTCAAGGTATTCGGGGGTTTGGAAAGAGAACTCCAAACAGAACCCTAAAAATTGGGTCATCAATGTGCATGGCTGTGGTACAGATGAATGTAAAAGGGAAGATATTGACACAGTATTTGTGAGAAGGAAGATGGATGTGTTAGCATTAAGTGAAACTAAGATGAAAGGGAGGGGTGATTTTGAGTTTGGGAGTGTAGTGGGGAGAGTGTTGGGAGTGATAATGGGGTGAGGGAGGAGTGTCTCTTGGATCTGCTGGTAAGTGATGAAATAGGAAAATATGTATTTACCTAGTTGTATCTTCTGGGAAGGGGAGCTGTGGTCATGGTGCCCCATCTTTGTATCTTGCAGTGTCTAGTTTGCTCTTAAATTTCTACCACAGTGTTGATTTTTTTTTTTCTCCAGATCTCTTCTATAACTATCCTTTTTTTTTTTTTTCCATGTCCTCTTGTGTTTCTCTTGTCCCAATTTAGTAGGTCCTGTCTATCATGGACTTCTGTGCTTTTCATGATTCTGTAGATGGTGAGTAGGTCACCTCTTTCTCTTCTTTGTTCCAGAGTTGGTAATTTCAATTTAGTCAGTCTCTCTTCATATGACAGGTTTGAAAGTGTTAGGGCCATTTTTGTGGTTGCTCTCTGGATTCTTTAGATTTTCTTTATATTCTTTTTGGTACTGGGTGACCATAGTGTTGCAGCTCAATCTAGGCCTTATTAGTGTGACTAATATATTTTTTAACCATTTCTTCATATAAATAGGTAAAAGCCACCTTCATTGATCTTAGCAAGTTGTAGGATTCTCCAACAATTTTGTTTATTTGTTTAACAGGAGACAGGTCACATGAGATAATTACTCCTAAGTCTTTTTCAGATCCCACTTTCTTTACTTCCTTTGTTCCACTTGTATATTGTCCTGATATTCTTTTTTTTACTTTTACCAAACTCCATTATGCTACATTTCTTAATGTTGAAGTCTACTTCCCACTTCTTACTCCATTCCCAAACCTTGTTTAGGTCTCTGTAGTGATTCACAATCCATTTTGGTTTTCACTTTCCACAACAATTTAGTACGGTCTGCAAAAAAACTCGTGTAACATTTCACATGTATTTACCAAGTTGTATTTTATGGGAAGGGGAGCTATGCTCGTGGTGACCCGTTTTTGTATCTCACAAGATCAAGTTTGTTCTTAGATGTATTGTGTTTGCACACACTCTTCTTTCATCCAATTTGTTCCATATATCTATCACTGTTTGGGAAGCTGTAGTTGTCCTTTTTGAGTTCCATTGCATGTCCTCTTGTTTTTCCTCTGTCCCACTTTAATAATTCCTTTCTATCATGGTGTTCTTTTCCTTTCATAATTCTGTAGATGGTTAGTAGGTCCCCTCATTATCTTCTTTGTATCTTCCAGGGCCGGCAATTCTAGTTCGGCCAGTCTTTGTATTTACCTAGTTGTATTATACGGGAAGGGAGCTATGCTTGTGGTAACCCGTCTTTGTATCTCTTAACATCAAGTTTTTCCTTAAAATCTTGAATAGTATTTGCACACACTGTTTCTTTGTCTTTTTTTTTTTTTTTTCTCAGATCTCTTCTGTAATTATCTTTTTTGAGTTTCTTTTCATGTCCTCTTGTTTTTCCATTGTCCCACTTTAATAAATCATTCTTATCTGAGATTTCCATTTCTTTCATAATTCTATAGATAGTAGGTCTTCTCTTTCCCTTCTTAGTTCCAGAGTTGGTAATTCCAATTTGGACAGTCTTTGTTCATATGTCATTTTGGAAAGAGTTGGTGCCAGTTTAGTTGCTCTTTGTATTCTTTCTAATTTTTTTATATTCTTTTTGGTACTGGGTGTCCATAGTGTTGCTGCGTACTCGAGTTTTGGTCTTATTAGTGTAGTTGATTCTTTTTTTTTTTTTATCATTTCCTCATCCAAATGTGGACATGGTAGTGAGAAAAATAAAGAGGAAAGGGTGACTTTTTGGATAGATTTAAATGAGTGTCTAGAGAGTTTTGGGATTAATGTGAATGTAGCAGTGTTGAGCAAGCGGGGGTGCTCTCTCTCCACCACCACTACCACAGGAAGAGGTAGAATAATAGGAGTGGTAAAGGACAAGGGAACAGCATAAATGATGGACAGTTGTTATAAAAAAGTAGCATGATTCCACTTTGAGTAGAAATTTTACCCTAACATAGACAAATGATGTATGATGCCAGTTTGTAGGGGCACCTTGAAACAGTCCTTAAAGCAGTGGCTGTATATTATCATGCAGTCCGTCTTCCAGTATGGGGTTAATAGGCATGTATAGTATGTGCATAGGTATGTTCTAGTCAGTAAATGAAGTGGTGCATATTTTCCAAGATTGCTGCTCTAATAATGTTATTTTTAAATTATATGTGTTCAATAATACATTCCCTTCTTTAGTTTAATTATTTTTCTTCTGATCCCCAGGATCCAGGATCAGCTATTCCCAAGGGTACCCTCTTGGCAATTTTTACAACTCTAATCACCTATATTATTTACCCTATCATGATTGCAGCAGTTGTTGTTAGAGATGCCAGTGGAAAACTTCAAGGTATGTTGTATGGTCTGTTCAACATATGGTTTGGGTTTCAGATCAGAGTGATAGTAACGTGGTGGTAGTTTGAGCGGTGTTTCGGAGGCTTTAAGATAAACGCGGCGGAGCAGCGTAGCTCTGTCTCTCTGTGGTCTTCCTTCTTCTTTATTTTGTGACAGGAGGTGTTTATATACATGGCTCGTGGCTAGGTTGCCGACGAGATATTATTTATTTACAAGATGCTGTTTTAGCAAATATTAGAGATCAGGATAGGTTTTAAATACTTTAACAATTTGCATATACATATATACAATGAATTACAGTTGTCCGAGGTTGGACAGGATGGTCATATCCCGTAGGAATATATAATTTGGATCAAATGGTAATTGCTTGGCTTGGTGGCAAACCTTTGGGTTGGTGAGGCGGTGAGGTCCTGTCCTGGACAATAGCGACCTGACCCGGGACGACCAGGTGCGTGGAGACGTCAGGTCGACTACCAGTCTACTCCTGCTATGCACCCGATGCATCTTATGCGTGCTGGTAGAATAAGCAGAGGTGGTAGATGCAGATCTAGGAGATTTTGGTGGTAGATTACGTCTTCTAGGAGGTCTAGACGCTAACAGTTGCTCGGCATACGCTACCAGTGTCAGTCCACGCGACACCTTGAGATTTGAGATCCACATAGCTTGGTGCATGAACTGTTAAGGAGATAGAAGAAAGAGGGGTGTGCCTAGGTGAAGGGGTTGACCTTCCCTGAGTGGCAATGGTGATCTGCACAGATAGAAGGGAGATACTTGGTTATGGCATGATAAGATGAACATGAATGATAAATATTGGTTTTGGAAATAGATGCCTGGATTTTTGTTGGGGCTAAAGAAACTTATACAATTCTATTTCTGAGGCTATAGCGAGGTGTAGGGATCGGTGGAGTGGTAGAGGTGTTTGTGTCTAGAGTCTCGGTCGTGCGTGTTGGTTGTAGTATGGGCGGGGATGGAATGTCATCCATGTCGAGACCTCTGGGAACTAGTTTTATATGATCTAAATGTAGGATAGCCTCTGTGAGTTCACGCAAGTTGAGGGTTTTGATCTTATTGTGCGGAAGTATGTCAGTGACCCGGAATGGACCATGGAATTTGGGTGCAAGTTTTGATGTGGGTTGGTGGTTGGTGTTGTATATAATGTCACCTACAGAAACATTGCAATCTCTGGAGCGAGCGTTCTTCAACCTAAGCATATCTGCTTTTGAGAGAGTCAGTGACTCATGTACTCTCTTGAAAAGAGTGTTGAAATTATTGAGAGTTACCTTGACAAAATCATTGAAATCATACACAGGGGGGGTTTCTGAAGTGAGTAGGTCGTACGGCATTTTCTTATCAGACCCGAACAAAACAAAATGGGGTGATTCCGAGATTGATCTATTGATTGCGCTGTTGATGCAGGCTTGTATCATGGGTATGTGTTCGTCCCAAGATGCGTGTATGTCTGTGGCAAGGTGTCTGAGAATATTGAGTATCTTCCGATTTTGTCGTTCAACGAGTCCATTTGAGCTGGGGTGGTATGGTGTGGTGTTACACTTTGTAATGTTGAACTGTTGGCAGATATTTGTGAGAATGTCGTTAATGAATTCAGTGCCGTTGTCTGAGATTAGTGTTTTCAGTGTGGTGTATGGGCAGATGATGTTATTGATAATTGTCTGAGCTACACTTTTTGCTGTCTTGTCCGCTAAGGGAGAGAGGATGCAGAACCGAGAGAAATGGTCGATGCATACGAAAAGGTACTGGTTTCCATTGAGAGTGATTGGAAATTTGAGTAAGTCAATGGCAATGGTTTCAAAGGGTCTGGAAGGTGTTGGGTAATTGTGTATTGGTACTTGATCGCAAATATGACCTTTATGAGTTATACATGAGTGGCATGCGTCTATGTATGTGTGTATGTCTTTACGCATGGTGGGCCAAAAGTACTTTAACCTTGCTTGCGAGAGGTACTTACTTGTCCTTCCCGCAATGTCCTGCTAATGGAGAATCATGTAGTATTTTGAGAACTTCCGGAACAAGATTTGTGGGAACTACTAATTGTGTAACCATGCGGTTTGGTTCGCTTTTGTTTGTGAGCAGTGTGGTGTGGTAGAGAACCTGGTCTATGAGAGAGTAGTTGTCTATGTTGGGAGGAAAATCGTCTGTGTTTGTGGTGTCACCTGAATTTAGATAGTGTATGATTCTTTTCCATAGGGGGTCTGTCGCTTGAGCGGCAATGATGCGTTGGTGGTAGATTACGTCTTCTAGGAGGTCTAGACGCTAACAGTAAGCTTTATATCTGTTAGATAAATTTTATTGACCATATTTTCAAATTTATGACCATGGAATTCACAGGCACTGGGAAACGAAAACAAGTACCTTTATGTAGGTTTGATAAATGCATTGTTTGGATAGTAATCACTAAGTATTTCTCTGCTTTTCTCTTATACACACTGTTACACCCGCACCTCTAACCTAAAATAATCAGTTAGTAAGGGACCTGGGAGAACAATAGTTACTCTTATAAATACTGCCTCATCCCTTAAAGGTGGGTGAAGAATAGAAATTATTGTCATCAGTTATTATCTTTAACATATAACATCACTATTGAGGTTAGACAAAGATAGATATAATTATTTTCATATATTGAACAGAAATATATGTATTTGATCATATCTTCATTACATGCAAAGTAATTCTCATATTCTTACACATGTGAAGTAGGATGAAATCTTAATCACCATTACTTGCATCCAGTAGATATATACTGAGAATCTGATCTCCACAATATTATTCATATGAATTAAATTCAACACAATGAATAACATAAGCAAATAAATTCAATTAATGTAATAGGCATGCTTAAATAAATAATTAGACCTTGTATTAATCTCAGTGGAAGAGTTTACCACCACGTGATTGCATACATACATACATACATATACCAATGCTTTTTCCCCCTTACAAGGGAGGTATCCAAAAAGAAAAAGGCATAAAATTATTCCCACCCATTCCATCCCTAAATACACTCCACTCCCCTCCACCCTCCCTCCCATCTTAGCACCTCCTAGATGACGGGTCATCCCTGCACCTTGTCCACTGCCCTGGGTCAGAGAGTGTTGCAAGTCACAGCACATCCACAGCAAGGCCGCTTTATTAAATCGGCGACCCCCCCACTCCGTCCCCCCATGCATAAAAGGAGAAGACGGGGAGAAATCCCTTTGGGCTGCGTCAATTTTTCTCACACATACTCCCTCACCCCCCCATCCCCCCACCCATTCCACCTCAAGCATCACAACATCATCCATATACAACCATTCTCCATTCACCCCTGTCTTCTGTCCTCTCCCGTCCTTCCTCAACAGACATTCCCCTCTTCCCCAAAGCCCCCTTCACCCCATCCATCCACCTCATCCTAGGACGTCCCCTCATGTTCACTCCCTCCACATCTGCCTTCCATACCTCTTTTGCTAGTCTTTCTTCACTCATTCTTTCCATGTGTCCAAACCATCCTAATACTCTTTCATCAACCCTATCTCTCAACTCCCTTTCCACCCCTGTTCTCCTCACCTCCACATTTCTCACTCTATCCAGCCTAGTAACCCCCATCATACTTCTCAGACACCTCATCTCAAACGCATTCAAACTCCTTCTCTCTTCTTCTCTTATGTTCCATGTTTCTGCTCCATACAGTGCTGTTGGCACAATCGCTCCTTCATACAGTCTCCTCTTAGCATCCATTCCCAAAAGTCTATTCCTCATTACACTTTTTATCCACCAAGGCATTTACTCACTTCTCTCAATCTACATTCTACCTCCACCCCCACTCCACCTTTTCCTGCCACATTTGCACCCAAGTATATAAAACTATCCACTTCCTCCAGTCACTCTCCCTTAATGCTCACTTCCAGTCTGCTGCCACTTTCACCCCTTGTACATCTCATCACCTTACTTTTACCCACATTTATCTTCAGCTTTCTTCTTTCACACACTCTCCCAAACTCTGTCACCAACTTCCTCAATCCCTCCTCCGATCCTGCCACAAGCGCAGTGTCATGTGCAAACAACAGCTGGCTCACCTCCCACTTTACTCCATTCTCGTTAACCATCTCCAATCCCTGACCCACCACCCTTGCATTTACCTCTTGCACCACCCCATCCATGTACAAGTTGAACAGCCAGGGCAACATAATGCATCCCTGACGAAGTCCCACCTTTACCTCGAACCACTCACTCTCTCCATTTCTTATCCTGACACATGCTCTACTACTCTCGTAAAAACTCTTGACAGCTAGAAGCTTTCCTCCTATCCCGTATATCCGCAAAACCTCCCATAGTGCCTTCCTGTCTACTCTATCGTAAGCCTTTTCCAGATCCATAAAAGCCCAAAAAATATCCTTCCCCTTTCCAATAGCTTTCTCACATATCTGTCTTACCACAAAAATCTGATCTACTCAACCTCTACCCGTCCTAAATCCACACTGTTGTTCACCAATTACTCCCTCTGTTCCTCTCCTAATCCTCTCAATCAAGACCCTCCCATAAGCCTTCCCAACTACACTTAACAAGCTAATCCCTCTGAAATTACTACACTCACACTTGTCCCCTTTTCTCTTGTAAAGTGGAACTATACATGCACTCCTCCAGTCCTCTGGCACTCTACCCTCTCTCCAGCAAACATAGTATGCATATACATGATATATTAAATATGATAATTGAAAATCTAATTAATCTCCAAATTTATCAAGATTAACCTCTTCAGTACGGGCCTTAAATCTCGTGGGCAGCAGCCGATGCCAGCCATACGACGTGTCGTAATAATACTCACATCATAAGATATAGTCACCGCTTATATCGATCGTTCTCTCTTTCACCCATGAATTTTGATAACCATAGAAAATGTGATTACAGACAGTTTAGAGAGTATGTCATTACGGAGGGGCAACTACAATAAATATAATCAAGACGCCGATATGGCAGCCTCGCGTATCCACTTGCTCCTCATGACGCCTACGTATGCGGCACCGTATGGAAGGGGTCAAAATGAAGTTCCAATACAATACAATTTCCAACCTTACATACCTTATATGATTGCTCTTTTCCTCTTTACAGCAACCCCCCATTTATTCTTAATAGCAAATCATGCTAATTCATCCATGTGTATATGAATCCCCATTCAAGCTAACACAATGTGCATGTTAGTCATTTGGCTGTAAGAAGAAAAGAGGACGAAAATCAACTTTTTACTCGTGTTCAAATGTAAACAAGTTACAACAATGGATATGTCGACATACATTGGTCATAAGCATGAATCATACCTTATTCATACATTACAAGAAATTAAAGCAAATACATCCTTGAATTCTCATACACTAATTAGAATGTAACAATCTTAAATATATAACATATACACAGATATGTCCACCTTCAAAATACTTTGGTATTTCTCTTGCGACAATACTGCGTCTGCATGAAACAAAGAAAATGGAAGACACAATACAACAGAAAATGCAATACAACACAAGGGTGACTATGGTACATGGTATGGTAACAACACACATATCCCAAAAGGCCCCTTCCCCCATATAAAGCGAGTGGCCAAGTTAAAGCATACACCCACCTATCCATGTGGCAGGTTGTACTGGGTTGTACAGCACAACTGCCTCATTTGACATGTAAATGGATAAGGAAATTTAACAGCCTTAACTGATGTTCTTGTCTGTTCTATAAATTTGTTGCGGGAATGAATGAAGGAAGGATGTTGAGGAGCCCATGTCAAGAAGTATGTAGCTGCAGCTGAAACAGTCACCTTTGCTCTATGCATTTGGACTGTTGTGGCAAGTAACGGTTACTGATGGGAACTGGAGAGGATTGAGGGATTTGAACCTACAACTAAGCAATTGTAAGACCAGTACACTTCCAATTATGCCAGTAGAGGGTGGGGGTTCACTATATAATGAAGCAGTGGGTATAAACTAGTTTTGGCTGTTAAGCCCTAATGTGGAAGTGCTGTGTCCTGTTGCATTGCATTTGACCCAAGCAGTATGGCTGGGGATAAGGATCACTCTTCAAACATGAGGGGCTAAGATATGAGGGACAACAAATGGATAGGTGGGTGTATGTTTTAACTTGGCCACTCACTTTATATGGGGGAAGGTGCCATTAGGATATGTGTGTATATAAGAGGAAAGCAGAGAAATACCTAGTGATTACTATCCAAACAATGCATTTATCAAACCTGCATAGGATAACCTAAAGGTACTTGTTTTCATTTCCCAGTTAATAATGTATTACATCAACATTTCAGTCGAGTTCATATGTTTCTAGTTTATTTGCAATATTGTTTACTAATAATTAAGTATTTTTTGGATAAAAAATTGTGTAGTTATTATTTTTGTTACACAATATTTATTTACAAGCATGCTAAACAAAATAAGTTTGTTGTATAAATTACTGTAATTCAGGCACATTCATAACAGTGTACTTTCTTATTACATTCTGTTTAGAATTCAGTAATTCTATTCCACTTTGTTTTCTTACATAACCAGATCAGATTACTATTTTATTTCGTAATAAATTATATTATTAATGCAGTCACAATAATAACCATAAAAAAGATTTGCAATCACATATGAGGCTTTATTTATATAAATAAAACATTCCAAATGTACAAAAATAAATAAAAGTGACTTGCATTTTATTTTTTTCCTCGCCTCAACTTTTGTGCAACCCCCCTGGAAAAAATTCCTGGCTGGGTGCACCCTTGTAAACATATATATATAAATATATATATATATATATATATATATATATATATATATATATACGTATATGATATATATGTATACATATGTATTTACCTAGTTGTATATTACGGGAAGGGGAGCTATGCTCATGGTGTCCCGTCTTCATATCTCATTTTATCTAGACTGTTTTTAAATTCATGTATTGTTTTTGCACGCACCACTTTCTCATCTAACTTGTTCCAACTGTCTATTGCTCTGTGGGGAAAGCTGTTCTTTTTCAGATCTCTTGTATAACTGTCTTTCTTGATTTTCTTTCCATGTCCTCTTGTATTTCTACTATCCCATTTTATTAGATCCTCTCTATCAATAGTTTCTATGCCTTTCATGATTCTATAAATAGTTATCAAGTCTCCTCTCTCTCTTCTTTGCTCTAATGTCTGTAGCTCAAGTTTTGCTAGTCTCTCCTCATATGATAGTTCTGAGAGTGTTGGTGGCAATTTTGTAATTGCCCTTTTTATTCTTTCAAGTTTTGTTATACATTTTTTTGTACTTGGTGACCACATTGTCACTGCATATTCCAATCTTGGTCTTATCAAAGTGACTTGTATTTTCTTCACCATTTCTTCATCCAGGTATGTAAATGCCACTTTGATTGTTCTTATTAAATTATAAGTTCCTCAGAAAATTTTGTTTCTATGATTCTCAGGGGACATATTATTCATAATAATGACTTCCAGGTCCTCATTTTCTACTTTTTTTTTTATTTCTTCTCCCAATTTATATGATCCCACTATTCTTTTTTTGCTTCTTCCAAATTCCATTATACTACACTTCTTAATATTAAATTCCATCTCCCACTTCCTACTCCTATCCCATACTTTATTGAGATCACTCTGTAGCGACTCACAATCTTCTTCAGTGTTCACTTTTTTCAACAATTTTGCATCATCCACAAAGAAGCTCATATAACTTTCAATTCCTTTATCCATATCAGTAATATATATAGCAAATATTATTGGGGCTAGAACTGTTCCTTGTGGAACACCACTTATCACTTAATACCAATTAGAGTGTTTGTCTCTTATCACTACTCTCATTTTTCTTTCATGGAAGAAGTCCTCCATCCACTTCAGCAGTTTGTCCTGTATTCCTCCTGCAGCTTCTAATTTCTTTAGCAACTTCTTATATGGCACCTTATCAAAAGCTTTTTTCAGGTCTAGAAATGCACAATCAGCCCATCCATCTCTTTCTTGTATTACATCTATTAGTCTTGAATAGAAACACATTAAGTTTGTGACTCATGATCGTCCTTGTCTGAATCCAAATCGCCTTGGATTTAGTACTTTTTTTTTTTTTTTTTTTTTTTTTTTCTTTTTTTTCCTCTCCAAATGCCTTACCCATCTACTTTTGATAATTCTTTCACAAATTTTTGCTATCGTACTTGTTAGAGAGACTGGTCTATAGTTAGTAGGGTCTTCCTTGTTTCCTCATTTATATATTGGTACTATATTTGCTTTTTTCCAATCTTTTGGAACTTTTCCTTCTTTCAATGACCTGTTTATCAGGCTATGTATTTTGTTAGTTCATTCCTGCATTCTCTCAAAATCCAGTTTGCCATTTCATCTGGTCCATGTGATTTTCTGACATCGAGATTACTCAAGTGTTTCATTATTTCATTCCTTGATAATTCTATCTCTTTCATAGCGGGGGGCTTCCATTCGATATCTCTAGGTTGCATGTTCTCCCTTGTAAACACAGATTTAGAATGCTTGTTCATAAATTCTGCCATTTCTATTTCCTCTGTCTATTCAACTCCTTGTCGTAGTTTCTCTAATTCTTGTTTGTTTTTCAGGTTGTTGTTTACAAATCTGTAAGATAGTTTTGGTTGATCTTTACATTTTTCTATGACATCTTTTTCATATTTTCTCTTTTCTTCTCCGCACACTAGTACATATTCATTTCTATAACTGGTATATATTTTCCATTTTTCAGGTCTTTTGCTTTTTTCCATTTTATCCAAGCTTTATCTCTTGTCTTTTAACTCCCTACATCTTTTTTTGTACCAGCACTTTACATATTCTTTTTCTTCCTTTCTTTTGTCTTGGGACATACTTTTCCACTCCTTTATAAATTTTTGTCAAAATGTTCCATTTCTCTTCTAGTGTTGTTTCCTCCTTGTGTATCCTTTCCCAGTCTGCTTTTTGAAAGAATTCTCTTATATTATAAAAAAA
The DNA here is from genome assembly GCF_046742065.1 of Oratosquilla oratoria. Taxonomy (NCBI): domain Eukaryota; kingdom Metazoa; phylum Arthropoda; class Malacostraca; order Stomatopoda; family Squillidae; genus Oratosquilla; species Oratosquilla oratoria. The sequence continues at coordinate 35,429,967 of NC_134777.1, read as the reverse complement.
AGAAAAGAAAAAAAAATCATACATCAATCTTCCCATTCTATATTGTTCATTTTTTTTCATGTATTTTTCCTCATTTAGTTCCAGTTCAACCAATATGTGGTCACTTTTACTTATTGGTGTCTTATATTCAATCTTGTCCACTATTTCAGGTTCTGATGTGATTATTAGGTCCAGTCTCGATGGTTCTTCCTCATTTCTATACCTAGTATTCTCTTGAATCCATTGCGTCATTGTATGTTCTATAATCATATCAAGTAGTATATTTCCCCATAGGTTGTCTCCACCCTTCACTGTCATCTCTTCCCAGCAGATTTCTCTACAATTAAAGTCACCCATTATAACTATTCTTCCATCTTCCATTATTTTATTTAGTGTTATCCTTGTGTCTTCTAACATACTTTTGTGTTCTCTCTCTTCCCACGAGGCCATTTTAGGAGGCACATAATTTACTACAAACTTCCTGCTCTTCCCATCCCTGTCCTCCACTTCCATCATAATCATCTCCACTATATTCTTTTCATATGTGACATTCCTCACATTTATATCCTTCTTAGGAACATAACTCCACCCCCTTGTTTTACCTCTCTGTTTCTAATCCAATAATTATATACAACATGTCCTACACTGTTGGGTGGTAGTGGACTTTTCAATTTTGTCTCTACAATTCCCATTATATCCGGTTCTTTTTCCTTCAGATAATTATTCAGTTCGTTCAAGCCTGTTATTAAGCCATCTATATTTGTGTAAGACACTTTTAATTTTCTGCTACTTTCATTGTGTTTTCCGTTTCCCTTCAGTTTTCCTCTGCTATGAACCATTTCCTCACTTTCATATCCACTACTCTCCAATAGAATTTCTCTTTTTCTGACTCTGTTCTTTCCTCGTTTTTTTCCTTAGCTTCTATATATTTTTTTTTCTCATCCTCTCTTTCCTCTTTATTCATTTCTCTTTTTATCCATACCTTTTTATATTGTTCACTGTCTGCTAGTTTCCCTGTTTTTGATAAGATATTCTCTGCTATTGTTTGTGACCAGAATTTAACTTTAATTGGTCTGGTCTTATCTGTATTGTATTTTCTGAGCCTATACATTTTTTCTATTTGTTTCCCTATTTCTGGTTCATCTTCTTGAACTACTTCTAATATATTATTTACTTTTTCCTTTTTCCTCCTTTATTCTTGTAGTCCTATTTAGATTATACTTCTCTTCCATCCCTGATATAATTATACATTTCTTTTTACCTGCTAAGTCTCTTACTATGTTCTCCTTCTCCCTCATCACTTTAACCACTTCCATACGGTGACGCCTACGTAGGCAGCATGAGGAGCAAGTGGGTACTCGATTATGCCGACGTCGGCATCTTGATTATAGTTATTGTAGTCGTACCTACGTAACCTCCATTCTCTCTAAACTGGCTTCATCATATTTTCTATGGTTATCAAAATACACGGGTGAAAGAGAACGAACGATTGAGCACTGACTTTATTTTTTATAATGCGATTATTATGACGCAACATCGTACGTCGGGCAGCTAATGCTGCCAGACGTGCCCCAGAGTGAAGAGGTTAATAACTGTGTCTTCAATTTGTTCTTTCATCTGCTGTTCCATTATACCTCTAAATTCAATTTTATTGTGTTCTTGTACTTTTTTCCAACCACTTACCTCTTTTGCTATGGACTCTTTATTCTCTTTATTACTCCTCTTCAATTCCTCATTCTCTTCCTTTACTTCTCTTAACTCTCTTTTTAATTCTACTATTTCTTTAGTTAAGTTTTGATTCTCCTTTATTTCTTCCAGCTTATCAACTCTTTGAGTAATTGACTTTATTTGGTTAAACTTAGCTTCCAAATTTTCATTCATTTCTTTTAGTTTCTCCTCTAAATTTACTAGTCGGGGGAGGTTGTCATATCCTCCCTCATTAAATCCATGGAAATAGTCACCTTCCATTGCTCTACTCTTATCTATATTTCTAATTTTTACATTTTTACTAATCACATCGACTTCACCATCAGGCCATCTCTTGTTTACATAGCATCTGAGTTGTTCCAGGCCCCTCTCTTTCCCTTCCTCATTTCCTTCCATTTTCCTCAGTAATCCCTCTCCTTCGCCTTTTTCTTCACCTTCCCAATACACCACGAGCTTTCCCCTTCCCTATAAATACAACACAGGTACTTCTTTGTCGTTGTGATCCTTGAAACTTGTAGAAATCACTGGAGTCCAGACTTCACTGCCACTCTGACTGTGGGTGTGTGTATTTACCTAGTTGTATTTTACGGAAAGGGGAGCTATGCTCGTGGTCACCTGTTTTTGTATCTCACAAGATCAAGTTATTCTTGTATTGTGTTTGCACACACTATTTCTTTGTCCATTTTGTTCCAGATATCTATCACTCTGTGTGGCAAGCTGTTCTTTTTCAGGTCTCTTCTGTAGCTGACATTTTTGAGTTTCATTAATGTCCTCTTGTTTTTCCTCTGTCCCAATTTCATAAGTCCTCTCTATCAAGGCATTCTTTTCCTTTCATAATTCTGTAGATGGTTAGTAGGTTTCCTCGTTCTCTTCTTTATTGCAGGGTTGGCAATTCCAGTACAGCCAGTCATTGTTCATATGTCAAGTTTGAAAGTGTTGGGCCATCTTTGTCATTGCTCTTTGTATTCTTTCTAATTTTCTTATATTCTTTTTTGTACTGAGTGACCATATCAGTGCTGCATATTCCAGGTTTGGCCTTATCAGTGTTTATAATATTTTTCTATCATTTCCTTATTCAGGTATTTAAAAGCCACATTTATTGATCTCAACAAATTGTATGTTTCTCTGACTATTTTATTTATATGATTATCTGGCAACATGTCTTTGGTGATTTTTACTCCTAGGTCCCTTTCAGAATTTACTTCCTTTACTTCTTTTTCATCAATTTTATACTGTCCTGATATCCTAATCTTGCTTTTCCCAAATTCGATTATACTGCATTTCTTGATGTTGAATTCTACTTCCCATCTCTTGCTCCACTCTGACACTTTGTTCAGATCACTGTAATAACTTGCAGTCTGTTTCAGAGTTTATTCTCTTTAATAACTTTGTGTCACCCGCAAAGAAGTTCATATAACATTAAATACTTTCGACCATGTCATTCACATATATAGCAAACATTATCAAAGCTAGTACCCCTGTGGGATGCCACTACTCATTTCTTCCCATTTTGAATATTTGTCTCTGTGCACTACTCGCATTTTTCTTCCATGTAGAAAACCCTCCATCCAATTCAATAGTTTTCCATGTATGCCTCCTATTGTTTCCAGTTTATATAATAATTTTCTGTGTGGTACCTTATAAAATGCCTTTTGTAAGTCCAGGAATGCAGAGTCTGCCCAGCCATCCCTTTCTTGCAATATATCTATCAATCTTTAATAGAAACAAATCAAATTAGTGGTACATGATATTCCCTGTCTGAATCCAGATGGCCTCGGGTTCAGTATATTGTTCTCCTACAGATATTTTGTCCATCTATTTTTGATGATTCTCACAAATTTTAACTATTGTACTTGTTAGGGACACCAGTCTATAATTTGTGTGTGTATCTATATATATGTATATATGTATGTACAGTATATATATACCAAGAGCTTTTTTGCCCTTATAAAGGAGGTAGCCAAGTCAGAGGCATGTACCTATTCCCAACCATTTCACTCCCCTCCCCCACCCTTCCCATCACGGCTCCTCATGGATGACGGGTCATCCCTGCATCTGCCAACTGCCTTTGGTCAAATGCAATGCAGCAAGGCCACTTAACTTAATCAGTGACCCCCCTCTCCATCCCCTTATGTAGGACAAGGGTAGATGGGGAGAAGTCAATTTGGGGGTTGTCAAAATATCATTCACACATAAACACCCCTATGAACCCCATCCCCCATCCCTCTCTTCATTGCATAACAGTATCATCCATACACAGTCATTTTCCACGCATCCCTGTCTCCTGCCCTCTCCCTTGCTCAACAGACATTCCCCATATATATATATATATATATATATATATATATATATATATATATATATATATATATATATATATATATATATATATGCATATATATATATATATATATATATATATATATAGATAATAGTGTATTTTTTCTGGCATGACTTTGAGAACTATTTTCTGTAAGGAGAAATATTCATTAATTGTCTAAAAATAAATTTCATACAACAGGTGAAATTTTGAACTCTACTGAACAACCACTTCTGAATGAAACAAACCTACTGGGTTGTACTCCTGATGAGGATTATGAGGATGCTTGTCAGTTTGGTCTTCAGAATAGTGCACAGGTGAGATAATATTTCGTACTTCAAGGAGATATTAAGGCAGACTTTTTATTTTAATAAGATTTCCTTTTTACAGACATATTTAAGGTAAACTTCTACTTCTCTAGCAAAAGGTTTTCTATATTGTTTGCACCATCAGATAAATGGGAGATGATAAGCTTCCTCTTTTATATATATATATATATATATATATATATATATCAGGCTACAGTGGGTAGATTTGGTCATGGGGTTTATGAATTAAGGATCTTTGGTGTTTAGTTGCATTGTACTGGTAGTCAAATAAGTATTATACTATTAGTTAAGCACAATTACAGTTAGTTAAACAAGTACATACATATACCAAAGGCTTTTACCCCTCTACAAGGGAGGTAGCCTAAAAACAGACATAAAATCCACTCCCACCCATTCCATCCCAACATACTCCATTCCCATTCACCACCCTCCCTCCCTCTTGGCTCCTCCTGGATGATGGGTCATCCCTGCATCTTGCCCACTGCCCTGGGTCAAAAGCATTGTTGCAAGACAATACATCCACAGCAAGGCCACTTCATTAAATCAGTGACCCACCCTCTCTCTGTCCCCTCATGCAGAAATGGAGAATATGGGGAGAAATCCCTTCGGGCTGTGTCAAATTATTTTTTCACACATACTCCCTCACCCCCCCATCCCCCACACACTCCCCCTCATGCATCACATTATCATCCATACACAACCATTCTCCATTCATCCCTATCTTCTGTCCTTCCTCAACAGACATTCTCCTCTTTCCCAATGCCCCTTTTACCCTATCCATCTATCTCATCCTTGGTTACCCCCTCATGTTTACTCCCTCTACCTCTGCCTTCCACACCTCTTTTACTAATCTTTCTTCACTCATTCTTTCCATGTGTCCAAACCATCCCAATACTCTTTCATCAAATATCATCTCCCAACTCCCTTTCCATCCCTGTTCTCCTCCTCACCTCCTCATTTCTCACACTGTCCAGCCTAGTAACCCCTATCATACTTCTCAGGCACCTCATCTCAAACACATTGAAACTTCTCCTCTGTTCCTCTATTATGTTCCATGTTTCTGCCCCATACAATGCTGTTGGCACAATCACTCCTTCATACAATCTCCTCTTAGCATCCATTCCCAAATGTCTATTTTTCATTACACTTTCTAATCCCCCAAGGTAGTCAAATAAGTATTATACTATTAGTTAAACATCCACTGCAAGTACAATTAGTTAAACAAGTAGAAGAGATCTGAAAAAGAGTAGCTTCCCACACAGAGTGGTAGATATCTGGAATAAATTAGATAATGCAACAGTGTGTGCAAATACTATCCAAGAATTTAAGAACAAACTTGATGCTGAAAGATACAATGATGGGTCACTAGGAGCATAGCTCCCTTCCCATGTAATACAACTAGGTAAATATTAGTTAAACAAATTCAAACATTGTATTATTTGTTAAATAAATTAAATCCACACAGAGGTGTATACCTCTGTTCATGTAGTTCTTGTTCCAGAAATGTAAATAACTAGAGGCCATATTATTGGCTCAGAGTATGCCCCAAGGAATTAAGACCTCATTCTTGTTTAAAGAACTTGCTACTATTCTTTCAGTTGACGGTGAATTATTTGTTATTTGTTGTGCTGTGTATTGAAAAATACTTTTTTTCAAGTACTGTCATTAAAAAATACATGTATGCATTTTGCTTCACTTCAAAGGCCATGGAGTTGATATCTGCATGGGGACCTCTCATCTATATGGGATGCTTTGCTGCAACCTTGTCCTCAGCCATTGCCTCATTGGTGGGAGCTCCTCGAGTTTTGCAGGCTTTGGCAAAGGATAAGCTATACCCAGGAATATATGGCTTCTCAAAAGGTTATGGAGCCAACAATGACCCAGTGCGAGGCTATCTATTGGTGTTCGTGATCTCATTTGCGTGTATCATGTTAGGTAAGATTATTTTTATCAATATACATTCTCTCTCTCTCTCTCTCTCTCTTTTCTTAAACAGATGCCTTGACTGGGTTATTAACTGCCTAATTATTTGAAGTCAGTACTTTAAAGACTGTAATGGGTACCCACATGAACCAGAACTACATATTCATGCATGTTAGAGTAAAATATCTGTTTATAAAAGAATGATGAGACATTTTCATACTATTATTGTCCTGGTTTTTTGTTGCTTCCTCAGACCTCTCTTTTCCTACTATTAAAACTCCATTTCCATTTCTGATCCCCCTGTGGTTGAGGAAGGTTGGGGAGAAAAATACTGCCACCATGTTTTTGTATGTGTCGTAGAAGGCAACTAAATGGGAAGGAGTTAGGAAATTAGGGATCTCCCTCTCTATGTTTTTCTTCAGTAAAAAGTTAAGGTTACAGGTTTTTAATCCAGGACCAGGTGACATTCACCTTGTGGTACAGTCTAGCATACTAGTGTTGAGATGGTATATCACCAGCAGCATTCAGGTCATCATCCAGCAGTAAGACAGTATCAGTACAGTATAGGCCTGTCTACAAAAACAAATTATCCCAGATGCAGCAATCACACGGAGGAGACTAAACACCTTATCTTATACTAGCCCAACTGAGCTATACCTAGACAACACAATATTTCTACAAGAGACTTATGGGCCAGTTTGGTGGCTGTTGCCAGTTACTTGAGAGCTGTGGGTCTCTTGATTGATTGATTCATGATTTTGGCATCATCTGCTAATAAATTTACATAGTTATCTATTCCATTCTCTGTATTGTGTATATACTGTGGGAACATTACAGGTGCCAGAACTGAACCCTGTGGTACCACACAGGTAACCTCCCCACTCCAACACCCCATCTTTCACTACTGTTTTTATACATCTGTTACTTAAAAAAGCCTTTTGTCCATTTCAATGTACTCTTTTTAAGGTGTAGATTTTCTGTCTTTATACCAAGGGTTCTTTCCCCCTTATAAGGGAGGTAGCCAAACCAAAAGGCTCCCACTCGTTCCACTCTTATCCACCAACCTCTCCTCCCTCTCATCTAAGCTCCTCATGAATGAAGGGTCATCCCTGTCTCCATCCCTCTGCCCAGGGCCAGAAGTAATGCAGCAAGCCATAGTACATCCACAGTAAGGCCACTTCACTTATCAGCAGCTAGGGGTGTGCTGATTTAATTTTTTTGCCGATGCCAATGCCGATTCCTATTCACTCTTAGTTGCCAATGCCGGTTCCACTTTATATAATTTTAGTATATCAGTTTTTAATATAAAGTAATTAAACTATGATTTTTACTTGCTTTATAATCTATGTAGATTTATACATGCCAGCTGTTGAGCTGTTGGATGCTAATGACTGAATGAACTTAATGAAGTGCTTATTGATTGACTGTTTTGTGATTATCAGTGTATGATTGTATTATTTTCTATCAGTTGAAAAAGAGGTTAAAAATTATGTATTTCATAGATTTTGATGTAACTACTAACTTCAAGTAACATGAATCATTTAATGCATGGTTTTAATAGAACACATGTACAGTGTAAAATTTATTAATCAATTTCTTAATCCTAACCTAATAGTAAAACCTAAACCTAACTCAGCCTCTGTTATGTAATATTTGACTCTTGGAATGCAGGAAATGGACAAAAGATTTTTTTTTTTTTTTTTTTTTTTTTTCAACATGCTGACTCACCCGAGTACTGCTGCATTCCATGGGTTGATAGTTAAAGTTAAACATTCACAAATTGAAGTTAAATGGCATCAATTTCTCCCCTGCTGAATCCCTTTCTAAAAAAAAAGTCTATTCTCACTGATACCAATTCACCAAAAAAAATGCCGATTCTTGCTGATGCTACTGATGCCGATTAATCAGCACACCCCTATCAGCAACATCCCACCTCTCCATTCTTACCTGCAGAAAAAAGAGAAGATGGGAAGAAATCCCTTTGGGCTTTGTCAAAATATCATCCACACTCAACCACTCTTTAACCCCCTCCCTTTCATGTATCAAAGTATCATCTATACACAGCCATTCTCCACTCACCCCTATCTCCTGCCTTCTCCCTTACATACTCAATTGACATTCTCCTCTTGATCAACTCTCCTTTCACCTCATCCATCCATTTCATCCTCGATCGTCCCCACAAGTTCACTTCACCCACCTCTGCATTCTCTCTATCTTCAATTTACCCCCACCCCCACTCCTCCCTTTCCTGCCACATGCGACCCCAAGTACTTAAAACTATCCACTTCCAGCCTCTCTTCTTTAAAATTTACTTCCAACTTGCGCACATTTACCTTCAACTTTTTCCTATCACATACCTTCCCAAACTCCATCACAAACTGCCTTAAACCCCCTTCTGACCCTACTACAAATGCAGTGTCATCCACAAACAACAGCTACCTCCCATTTTTCTCCATTTTCTTTAACCATCTCCAATCCCCTGCACATTACCCTCACATTTACTCCCCACACCACCCCATCCATGTACACATTGAACAGTCATGGCAACATAACACAGCCATGATGCAGCCCCACCTTTACCTCAGACCATTTCTAGTTCTAACACAGACTCTACTACTCTTGTAAAAAACTCTTGACTACCCATAGATTTTCTAACATCCATATTAGTATTTTGTGTGGTATATATATATATATATATATATATATAATATAATACACACACACACACACACTTCAACGAACGGACGGCTTAGAAGACGTTCTGAAGAAAAAGTGAAATTTCGTGGATCCCAAAGCAAAGGAAGTACCTATTGTATTTACAGGGTGGGGGGGAAATTGCTCGTGGTGTAGGGAAAGTAAGGAAAAAGGAGAAGGGGAGGGATTACTGAGGGAAATGGAAGGAAATGAGGAAGGTGAGGACTTGGCCCAGGCAGGCAGACGAAATCTAAACAAACGAGGTCCGGACCAATTTAGCGATGATGAAATGTCTAACAAAAATGTAAAGATTAGAAGTATAGATAAGAGCAATACAGTAGAAGATGATGAGAATATTTTCCAGGGATTTAAAGAGGGTGGGGGGGACACAAACCCCCCCTGATTAACAAGACTAGAAGAGAAACTCGATAAGATGATCAAGCACTGGGAATTTAAGTTCGGTCACGTTAACAACATTGTGCAGAGAGTTGAAAAATTGGAAGAACTAGAGAAGGCGAACAAAAACTTAACTAAGGAAATTGAAGAATTAAAAAAACAGTTAAAAGAAGTAAAAGAAGAGAATAAAGTCTTAAAGGAGAATAATAAGGAGAACAAGGAGGGTTGGAAAAAAATCCAAGAAAATAGCAAAGTTGCATTCACTGACATAATCAGACAGCAAATGAATGAACAAACTGAAGACTCAGTTATTAAAGTGATGAGACAGAAGGAGAATATAGTAAGAGACTTAGCAGACAGAAAGAAATGTATAATTATATTAGGAATGGAAGAGAAACATAACCCAGATAGAACCACAAGAATCAAAGAGGAAAATGAAAAAGTAAGAAATTTACTAGAATTAGTTCAGGAAGATGAGCCAGAAATAATGAAACAAATCGAAGAGAAATTCAGGCTCGGGAAATATAGTACAGACAAGACCAGACCAATTAAGATTAAATTCAGGTCACAAACTATGGCTGAGAATATCTTATCCAAAACAGGGAAACTAGCAACAAGTGAACAATATAAAAAGGTATGGATAAAAAGGGAAATGAATAAAGAGGAAAGAGAGGAGGAAATAAGGAATAGACATGAAGCTAAGAAAAAAAACGAGGCCAGAACGGAGACAGAAAAACAAGAATTCTACTGGAGAGTAGTGAATATGAAACTGAAGAAATGGAACATAAAAGAGAGAAACACAAAAGAAACAGAGAATACAATGGAAATAACAGAAAGTTAAGAGTATCCTACACAAATATAGATGGATTAATAACAGGACTGAATGAACTGAACAAATATCTGAAAGAAAAAGATCCGGACATAATGGGAATTGTTGAGACAAAATTAAAAGGCCCACTACCACCCAACAGCATAGGACACAATGCATATAATTATTGGATTAGAAACAGAAAGATAAAACAAGGGGGTGGAGTTATGTTCCTGACTAAGAAGGATATAAACGTGAAGAGAGTCACATATGGGAACAATAGAGTAGAGATGATAATGATAGAAGTAGAAGATAGAGATAAGAAGAGCAGAATTTTTTTAATAAACTACGTGCCCCCAAAAACAGCCTCATGGGAAGAGAATGAACATAAAAGCATGTTAGAAGACACAAGAGTAACACTAAACGAGATAATGGAAGATGGAGGAAGAATAGTTATGATGGGCGACTATAATTGCAAAGAAATATGCTGGGAAGAGATGACCATAAAGGGTGGAGAAGACTCATGGGGAAGTGTTCTACTTGAGATGATTATTGACCACACAATGACACAATGGATCCAAGAGAACACTAGGTATAGAAATGAAGAAGAACCATCGAGACTAGACCTAATAATCACATCAGAACCTAAAATAGTGGAAAAGATAGAATACCAGGCACCAATAAGCAAAAGTGACCACATATTGATAGAACTAGAACTAAATGAGAAAAAATACATGAAAAGAAATGAACAATATAGAAAAGGAAGAATGATGTATGAAAAAACAAATTTTGATAAAATAAGAGAATTCTTTCAAAAAGAAAACTGGGAAGAAATATACAAAGAAGAAACAACAGTGGAAGAGAAATGGAATATTTTGACAAAAATGTAAAAAAAAAGGAGTGGAAAAGTATGTCCCAAGACAAAAACAAGAAAAAGAATATGTAAAATGCTGGTACAATAGAAGTTAAAGGGAATTAAAAGACAAAAGAGACAAAGCTTGGACCAGATGGAAAAAACACAGAAAGCCTGAAAAATGGAAAATATATACTTGTTATAGAAATGAATATGTACAAGCATGCAGAGAGGAAAAGAGAAAATATGAAAAAATGTCATAGAAAAGTGTAAAGATCGACCAAAACTATTTTACAGATTTGTAAACAACAAATTGAAAAACAAACAAGACTTGGAGAAATTAAGACAAGGAGGAGTTGAATACACAGAGGAAATTGAAATGGCGGAAATTATGAACAAACATTTTAAATCGGTGTTTACAAGGGAGAACATACAACCTGAAGAGATCGAATGGAAAGAGAAAGTCCCTCCCATGAAAGAAATAGAAATAACAAAGAACGAAATATTGAAACACTTGATGTCAGAAAACCACATGGACCAGATGAAATAGTAAACTGGATTTTGAAAGAATGCAGGAATGAACTGGCAGACAAAATACATAGCATAATAAATAGTTCCTTGAAAGAAGGAAAAGTTCCAGAAGATTGGAAAAAAGCAAATATAGTACCTATATATAAAGGAGGAAATAAAGAAGACCCTAACAACTATAGACCAGTCTCCCTAACAAGTACAATAGCAAAGATTTGTGAAAGATTTGTCAGAAGTAGATGGGTAAAATATTTAGAAAAAAACAATGTGTTAAATCCAAGGCAATTTGGATTCAGACAAGGACGATCATGCGTCACCAATTTAATATGTTTCTATTCAAGGCTAATAGATATAATACAAGAAAGAGATGGATGGGCTGATTGTGCATTTCTAGACCTAAAAAAAGCTTTTGACAAAGTACCACATAAGAAGTTGCTTAAGAAATTAGAAACTGGAGGAGGAATACAGGGCAAACTGCTTAATTGGATGGAAGATTTTTTGCAAGAAAAGAAAATGAGAGTAGTGATAAGAGACAAACACTCAAAATGAGATGAAGTAATAAGCGGTGTTCCGCAAGGAACAGTTCTGGCCCCAATAATGTTTGCTATATATATTAATGATATGGATGAAGGAATTGAAAGCTATATGAGCTTCTTTGCAGATGATGCAAAACTACTGAAAAGAGTGAACACGGAAGAAGATTGTGAATCACTACAGAGTGATCTAAATAAAGTACAGGAATGGAGTAGGAAGTGGGAGATGGAGTTCAATACAAAAAAGTGTAGTATAATGGAATTTGGAAAAAGCAAAAACAGAATAACAGGATCATATAAATTGGGAGAAGAAGGAATAAAAAAAGTAGAAAATGAGAAGGACCTGGGAGTCATTGTTATGAATAATATGTCACCTGAGAAACATATAAATAAGATTTTTGGAGAAACCTATAATTTGATAAGAACAATCAAAGTTGCATTTACATACCTGGATGAAGAAATGGTGAAGAAAATCCTAATCACCCTGATAAGACCAAGATTGGAATATGCAGCAATGATATGGTCACCAAGTACAAAAAAATGTATAAAAAAAACTTGAAAGAATACAAAGAGCAATTACAAAATTGGCACCAACACTCTCAAAACTATCATATGAAGAGAGACTAGCAAAACTTGAACTACAGACACTAGAGCAAAGAAGAGAGAGAGGAGACTTGATAGCTATTTACAGAATCATGAAAGGCATAGAAATTACTGATAGAGAGAATCTGATAAAATGGGATGATAGAAATACAAGAGGACACGGAAAGAAAATAAAAAAAGACAGCTATAGAAGAGACCTGAAAAAGAACAGCTTTCCTCACAGAGTAATAGACAGTTGGAACAAGTTAGATGAGAAAGTGGTGTGTGCAAAAACAATACATGAATTTAAAAATAGTTTAGATAAAATGAGATATGAAGACGGGACACCACGAGCATAGCTCCCCTTCCCGTAAAATACAACTAGGTAAATACACCAAGGGCCTCTTCCCCCTTACAAGGGAGATAGCCAAAGTCAAATTGTCATAATCCTCTTCCAGATCCAGGAATACACAATCCATCCAACCTTCTCTCATGCAGCACACTCTTGAATAAAAACTTAGTGGGTTGTTTACACAAGACTTCCCTTTTCTAAATCCAAATTGATTGTTAGTGAAGATTCCTTTCTCCTCTAAATAATTCATTCATCTGTCTTATGATTTTTTCAAATGTTTTGGTTATCTTGCTGGTCAAGGATATTGGTCTTTAGCTCAGCAGTTACTCCCAAATTCCAGTCCAGTGGCAATTTATCCTGTTCCCGAGGTTGTTGTTGTTGTTGTCGTTCCCTAGACCGTCTGTCCGAGCAGTCCCGTCTCCCCAAGGAAGGCCACAGCCGAAACTGGGTTTTCCCACAAATCCTTTATAGAGTGTATGTTGTGTTGTTTGCGTGCATGATTGTGCATGTTCCCGAGGTGTAATCAGTTGGTGTACTTACCTAGTTGTATTTTATGGGACGAGAGCTATGCTCATAGTGACCCGTTTTTGTATCTTTCAACATCCAGTTTGTTCTTAAAATCTTTATAGTTTTGACACACTGTTTCCCAGTTTAGTTTGTTCCAGACATCAATCATTCTGTGTGGGAAGCTATTCATTTTCAAATCTCTTCTGTAACTGTCCTTATTTAGCTTCTTGTGTCCTCTCATTTCTCCTCTGTCCCATTTTAATAAGTCATCTCTATCAAGAACTTCCATCCCTTTCATAATTCTGTAAATAGTTAGCAAATCACTTCTTTCTCTTCTCTGTTCCAGTGTTGGTAGATGTAATTTATCCAAGCTTTGTTCGTTTGTCAAATTTGAGAGTGTAGGTGCCATTTTTGTCACTGCTCTTTGATTTTTTTTTTTTTTTTTTTTCCCTACGTGCCCATAGTGTCGCAGCATACTAGGTCTTATCAGTGTAATTAATATTGTCTTTACCATTTCTTTGTCCATATAGTCAAAGGCCACTTTCATTGATCAGGTGTCAAGTCACTTGAGATAATTACTCCTAAGTCCCTTTCTGAGTCGACTTTTTTGACTTCCTTAGTACCAATTTTATATTGGCCCAGTATTCTATTTTTGCTTTTTCCAAATTCCATTATACTGCATTTCTTAATGTTAAAGTTCACTTCACACTTCTGACTCCATTTCCATACTTTGTCTCGGTCTTCTTGTAGAGATCTGCAGTCTTCTTCTGTGCTTACTCTCTTAAGTAATTTGGCATCATCAGCAAAAAAGTTCATGTAACACTTCACTCCCTGATCCATATCATTTATATATATGGCAAACATTAAAGGAGCCAATACAGAGCCCTGTGGGATGCCACTTATCATATCTTCCCAGTTTGAGTTTTTGTCTGCAAGTACCACTCTCATTTTTCTTCCACTTAAGAAGTCTTCCATCCATTCCAGTAACTTACCTTGTATTCCTCCTATTATTTCAATATTTCTTATTACCTTTTTATGTGGTACTTTGTCAAAAGCCTTCTGCAAGTCCAAGAAGGCGCAATCTGCCCAGCCATCTCTTTCTTGTGTTATTTCTATTAATCTAAAGCCAAATTGTGTAGAGTTTAGTATTTTATTCTCTTCCAAGTGTTTGATACATTTGTTCCTGAAAACTGTTAGCTCCACTGCTACTAACAATTTCAGTAAGTCCACAGTCACTTACAATTTTCTTCACTTTTTTGTATCCTTTTTGTATTGTAAGTCACTCATTGATAGGCCCCATGCCTCTTTCATAATGTATGCATTTAATCAAGTTCCATTACTCAGTAAAGAAGGTGAATTAAATTGAACTTAATCTTTTCTTCATTTCTTCATAGTAAATACACTTGGTTGTACTATCTACACCAAGGGACTCCCCCTTGGGACCCCTGTACATCCCACCAAGCCAAGTCTGCTCCGATGTCACAATTTAATTCATCCAATAACTTTGAATGTTACAAATAAGTGCCACCCTTTAAGGGCATGACTTTACCTCCATGCACCAATAATTTTTCTCTTCCTCCACCCTTTTCTCCCATCAGAAAGACTGTTATACTGTCTCATGCAATACTATTTACACAAGCAAGCTGAGCATGGCTTGTATGTTTACATTTCGTCACATCATCTCTGTTATCGATACCCTAGCTTGTATTTACAAACTTTAGGTGGTAAGCGAGAATATGCAACTCTGCACTTCCTATTGCCCATTGTTTCAAAACATCCAAGTAATAAAATTTGCATATCTTTTCACTTACCCCTCTATCTACTTAAATGTCTACCTCTATCTACCGGCCTCATACATAACCTTTTTGCATATTTTTGTGTGTGCACATATTACTATCAATAGATTACCATGTATCTTTCATCTTGCTGATGAGTTGATTTTTTATAGCCTGATTTTAGAGATAAGCATCAGAGATAACTATCTTTATGCACTCATTTGCCAAATATAAACTTATCTATTTATCTCTTTTAGGTGATCTTAATGCAGTCTCCACACTGTTGAGTAACTTCTTCTTGGCAGCTTATTCTCTTATCAACTTCTCCTGCTTCCATGCCTCCTTCATCAAGTCACCAGGCTGGAGACCAGCCTTTAAGGTATTGTGTTTTGTTTATTGAATCAGCCCAGTATTAGGTACTGACTGTATGATTTTTATGCCATAAATATTTTAGAAATTTTAGTTATATTCCTGCAGGCCAGAGTCATGCATCATTCTTTTGTGATTGGAAACTAGAACTCCATTAGGTATTGACTACATGGAAAGATGCAGACAATACTTTAGGGGTTATATTTGGGTGTCCCCATGGATCTGAGCCAGACGTCATTCATCTATTTTAGATATTAAAATCTGCATAGAAAGGAATGATGATACTTTTGTACTACAGCTTTCCTTCAATTATGCTTTTTCCTTTAAACTGTCTTTTACCATTTTTATTATTCTACCCCTTCCTGCTCCACCTGTGATCTTTCTTGAAGAGCTTGTTTGGTGATCTAGGTGTAAATACATTTTTGTGTGGACATATTGTGATAAACTCATGGTAGGTTATTGTATAGGTTAGAGTAGTATTCTGCTGAGTTATTTTTATGTGAATTGGTAGCAAGGTAGAACTAGGGAAGCATCTGAGAGGTATAAGAAGAAGGGAGGAAAAACAGTATCTGAGGTGAGGGAGACAAAGAAGACAGCAATGTATTTACCTAATTGTACATACATATACCAAAGGCTTTTTACCCCTTAAAAGGGAGGTAGCCAGAAGACAAAGGCATAAAAACCACTCCCACCCATTCCATCCCTATGTACTCCATTCCCATCCACCCCCTTCCCTCCCTCTTATCTAGGCTCCTCCTGGATGATGGGTCATCCCTGCATCTTGCCCACTGCCCTGGGTCAGAACCAGTGTTGCAAGACATAGCACATCCGCAACAAGGACGCTTCATTAAATTGGTGAAACCCCCCCCCTGCCCCCTCATGCAGAAATGGAGAAGATGGGGAGAAATCCCTTTAGGCTGAGTCAAATTATTTTTTCACACATAATTCCTCACCCCCCATCCCCTACACATTCCCCCTCATGCATCACAGTATCATCCATACACAACCATTCTCCATTCACCCCTATCTTCTGTCCTCTCCCGTCCTTCCTCAACAGACATTTCCCTCTTTCCCAATGCATCCTTTTACTCTATCCATCCATCTCATCCTTGGTTGCCCCCTCATGTTCACTTCTTCCACCTCTGCCTTCCACACCTCTTACTAATCTTTCTTCACTCATTCTTTCCATGTGTCCAAACCATCTCAATACTTTTTCATCAACCCTATCTCCCAACTCCCTTTCCACACCCCAGTTCTTCTCCTCACCTCCTCGTTTCTCACTCCATCCAGCCTAGCAACCCCTATCATACTTCTCAGGCACCCCATCTCAAACACATTGAAACACCTCCCTTCCTCCTCTATTATGTTTCATGTTTCTGCCCCATACATTGCTGTTGGCACAATCACTCTTTCATACAATCTCCTCATAGCATTCATTCCCAAATGTCTGTTTCTCATTACACTATTTAATCCAACAAGGCATATACTTGCTTCTCTCAATCTACAGTCTACCTCCACCTCCACTCCTCCCTTTCCCACCACATTTGCACCCAAGTACCTAAAAATATCCACTTCCTCCAGTGTCTCACCCCTAATATTCACTTCCAGTCTGCTGCCATTTTCTCCCCTTGTACATCTCATCACCTTACTTTTACCCACATTTATTTTCAACTTCTTTCTTTCACACACCTTCCTAAACTCCGTCACTAACTTCCTCAATCCCTCCTGTGATCCTTCTACAAACAGTGTTGTCAGCAAACAACAACTGGCTTATCTCTCACTTTTCTCCATTTTCTTTAACCATCTCCAATCCCCGACCCACTACCCTTGCATTTACCTCTTGCACCACCTTATCTATGTATAAATTGAACAGCCAAGGTGACATAACACATCCCTGACAAAGTCCCACCCTTTACCTCAAACTTCTCACTCTCTCCATTTCTGATTCTAACACAAGCTCTACTACTCATGTAAAAACTCTTGACTGCTCTTAACAGCTTTCCTCCTATCCCATGTATCTGCAATACCTTCCTGTCTACCCTGTCATAAGCCTTCTCCAAATCCATAAAACCCCAAAAAAACATCCTTACCTTTTCCTTAAAGTTTCTCACATATCTGTCTTACCACAAAAATCTGATCCATGCAACCCCTACCTGTCCTAAAACCACACTGTTCCTCGCCCTCTGTTCCTCTCCTAATCCTCTCAATCAAGACCCTCCCATAAGCCTTCCCAACTACACTTAACAAGCTTATCCCTCTGAAACTACTACACTCACACTTGTCCCCTTTTCCCTTGTAAAGTAGAACTATACAGGCTCTCCTCTAGTCCTCTGGTACTCTACCCTCACTTAAACAAACATTAAATAACCTCACCAGCCAGTCAACCATCACTGTATTCTACATGACACCCATCCAACACAGGTGCCTTACCTGCTCTCATCATCTTAACAGCTGCCTTCACCTTATCGTTCCTTATTTCTCCTCCATTGTCCTCACTCATCATGGTAATTTTCTTAGCACTTCCCACTGCAACTACCTTTCCCTCCCTATCCCCATTCACATTTAGCAATTCTGTAAAATAATCTGCCCACCTTCCTCTTACTGCCTTCTCTTCCATTATCTTCTCTCCATCTACACCTTTTACTTTTTCTTCTCTACTTGATTCACCTCCTCTTCCTCTCTTAATTTCTTTCCAAATCATCTTTTTATTAGTTTCAAAATTTTCTGTCACACTCTTACCCCATTTCACATCTGCTCTCCTCTTTGCCTCCATCATCTTATGCTTTACTTCTCTTCTCTTTTCTTTGTACCACTCATATGATTCTCTCATCCTATTTTGTAACCAATCTGTGAAAGCTCGCTTCTTCTCTTCTACAACCTTCTTTGCTTCCTTATCCCACCATTCACTACCCTTCCTTTTATTTCCTTCCACTCTCCTTGTTCCACACACTATCTTTGCATACCTTGTGACTCCCTCCTTGAACCATTCCCATTTCTCCTCCACTCCTAGTTCTACTCTATCCTTCACTCCCTCCCACTCCTCTTTCAGCTTCTTCTTGTACTCCTTCTCCTTTTTTTTTTTTTTCATTTAAGCTGTTCACTTTAAGCACCTCCCTACCTTTTTTCTTTTTCCTTTTTCTCCATCTGTCCTCCACTCTCAACTTAACCTTCCACCAAAAATGATGTGATATTCCCCCACTCTCTCCCCATAGAACATGTACATCCTTAACTCTTCCTACTATACTCCTGGTTACCACTATATACTCATAGTCTGTTAATGCTCTGTCTACCACCCTTCTATCCACCACACTCTCTCATGTGTACTTATTGTAGTATACAGGAAAGTAGCAATACTCATTGGGTCCTGTCACTTACTCTCCAATTTATCATGCCTAGCCTCAGATTCATGTACAGTTACAACTTGATCTGTACCATTGATTTCCATTTATCATATATATAAAATGGGGTAGGAGTATGATAAAATTTGGAAAAGAATATAATTTTTTTTTTTAAGGAAGTGAAGAGGGTGGGGAGATTAGTTAGGTAGAAAGGAAAAGGTAAAGGTTGCATATGGTGCATAACTTGGAAAAATAAGTCTGTATTGCACACCACTCCATCAGTCTCTCATATAAATGAGCAAACTTCAATAGTGGTTAAGGGGAAGAACCTTGGGTATGTTATGGATCATTTGATATGAATCAGTGATGTCTTTAGGAAATATGAACTTTTTAATACCTAATTACTGCTTTTCAAATAAATCATTTTACTTTACAGTATTACAACCAATGGATGAGTTTGATTGGTGGCCTCTTATGCCTTGTAACCATGTTCCTGATTGATTGGGTCACAGCACTCGTCACATTTGTTGTCACAGTAACCTTGTATTTGTATGTCAGCTACCGTCAACCAGGTATGTTGATGTCACATGTATTTATATTCTTATGTTCTGTGATATGTGCTAATGAAAAACTAGTAGATATGTGAAAAATAATTGAAAATGAAAACTTCCCACCACCTTCTAGAGATGTAGCCCAGAGGTTCCACTCAATGTGTGGACAAGGCCCAAGATATTTGATCAACTCCAACTGTATACCATCACACACTTTTTCATTGTTTTTCTCCTCCCCTTATTTGTGCTAACTGATGACATGAAAAAGACACTCCATTAATAAGGATGATACTTGTTACTTTGAGTTTCATTGACTGGAAACTACAGTCCCAGAGTGGCTGGCAATCAGGCCACTCTACTCAACTCTAAGTCCAAATGCCCTGAATTTTTTCAAGGAGAAATATAAGTAAAGCCTTTTTCTAGTCCAAGCACATGTCATTATTTTGAGTACAAGTGTTTTAAACCATACAAAAGTGCTCCTGTTTCAATGAAAGAAATTAAATTATTTTCACATCCTCAAGGTTAAGTTATCAAGGTAGAAAGTAGCATAATGAAATGCAGGTTTATATATATATATATATATATATATATATATATATATATATATACATACACACACACATATACATACCAAGGGGCTCTTCCCTCTAATAAGGGAGGTAGCTAAGTCAAAGACATGTACCTACTCCCACCCATTTCACTCCCATCCATCACCCATTGCCTTCCTTTCATCTGAGCTCCTCATGGACAAAGGGTCATCCCTGTCTCCTGCCCACTGCCCAGGTTAGAAGCAATACAGCAAGATGCAGCTCATCCACAGCAGAGCCATTTCATTTACACAGTGACCCTCCCTCCTCATCCTCTCATGTGGAAAATAGAGAAGACTGGGAGAAAACCCTTTGGACTGCAAATATCATCCATACACAACTATTCTCTGCTTACACGTATACCCTACCTTCTTCCTTCTGGTTGTCCCCTCAAGTTCACTTTATCTACCTCTGCTTTCCACTTTTTTTTTTTTCTCTCTTTTTTTTTTCTCTCTCTCTCTCTCTCTCCCTCCCTCCCTCCCTCTCATTCATTCTTTCCGTGTACCCAAGCCACCCCAATAATCATTCATCAACCCTGTCTGCTAGCCCCCATTTTACACCCACTTTCCTCCTCACCTGTTCATTTCTCACTCTATCCAACCTTGTAATTCTCACCATACATCTCAGACACTTCATCTCAAATACATTTAAACTTCTCCTTCCTGCCTATCTTAAATTCCAAGTCTTTGCCCCATACAGTGTCGTAGGCACAATCACCCTTTCATATAATCTTCTCTGTGCAGAGCTTGCAACTGGTGACTGCTACCCACCTCCTTTTCCTCTTCCTCTTCCTTCTCCCCTCCTACCCCTCTCCTCCTTTTTCTCCCTTCCTTGTATTATTATTAGCCAATGACATAGAAATCTCACCAAATCCAACAGACAACAGTCCAGTGTTTCTTCCCAGAGAAATCAATGGGAGGTCCCTGTATCATTATTTGTTAATGTTGTGGTTTACCAGTCAATAAGACTAGACATCAGATATTATTACTAAGATAGTGTCATGGTGGGAGCCAGAATGAAAAAATAATTTCTGTCAGGTGTAGAAGGGATTAGCAATTAGTGAGTGGAGGAGAACTCAGATAATAGAATATCCAGACGTAGATGTAGTGTATTTGCAGTATTGTTTTACCAAGTTTTAAAATATATACCTACTAATGGTTATTTTCATCTTCCTTTTCAAGATGTGAATTGGGGTTCTTCAACTCAAGCACAAACTTATGTGTCTGCTCTCAAGACAACTTTAGATCTTAACACTATTGAAGAGCATGTGAAGAACTTCCGACCACAGATGTTGGTACTGTCAGGTTCACCAGGTGTAAGGCCTCCACTACTGGACTTTGCTCAAAGCATTACCAAGAATATTTCTCTTCTTATTTGTGGACATGTCATCAAGGTAAGCAAGTAATGAGAATACATTATCTTGTGTTGTTCTTTACAAAAATACAGTAAACCCATGATGCTCATGGAGGTTAGGGAAGAAGGACACCTGCAAGGTTTAGAAATCTACAAGCAATAGATTAGTTATCCTTCCTACTCTGAAAATATCTTTTGTAGGTGTGGGGAGCGGGGTTCATTGCAGGAGAAAAGGAAAATATCTCTTGTAGGTGTGGGGAGGGGGGTTCATTGCAGGAGAAAAGTACTGTGAGAGCATCTAGTCCCTTCACTCCATCCTATTTAATTTCCTTCCATGTCATGTATGGGAACATTGTAATATTCTTGCCAACCCACCACCACCACCACAAACACACGAGGTATTGGAAAAGGGATAGGTAGATACATATAAGTAGTAAAGAATGCATACATACATATACCAAAGGCTTTTTCCCCCTTACAAGGGAGGTAGCCAAAAAGAAAAAGGCATAAAAACCATTTCCACCCACTCCATCCCTAATACACTCCACTCCCCTCCACCCTCCCTCTTATCTTGGCACCTCCTGGATGATGGGTCATCCCTGCATCTTGTCCACTGCCCTGGGTCAGTGGCAGTGTTGCAAGACACAGCACATCCACAGCAAGGCTGCTTCATTAAATCGGCGACCCCCCCTCTCCGTCCCCTCATGCAGAAAAGGAGAAGACGGGGAGAAATCCCTTTGGGCTGCGTCAAATTTTTCTCACACATACTACCTCACTCCCCATCCCCCCACCCATTCCACCTCATGCATCACATCATCATCCATATACAACCATTCTCCATTCACCCCTGTCTTCTGTCCTCTCTCGTCCTTCCTCAATAGACATTCCCATCTTCCCCAAAGCCCCTTTCACCCCATCCATCCATTTCATCCTAGGTTGCCCTCTCATGTTCACCCTCCACATCAGCCTTTCATACCTCTTTTACTAGTCTTTCTTCACTCATTCTTTCCATGTGTCCAAACCATCCCAATACTCTTTTATCCACCCTATCTCCCAACTCCCTTACCACCCCTGTACCTCCTCATTTCTCACTCTATCCAGCCTAGTAACCCCTATCATACTTCTCAGACACCTCATCTCAAATACATTCAAACTCCTTCTCTCTTCCTCTCTTATGTTCCATGTTTCTGCCCCATACAGTGCTGTTGGTATAATCACTCCTTCATACAATCTCCTCATAGCATCCATTCCCAAATGTCTATTCCTCATTACACTTTTTAATCCACCAAGGCATTTACTTGCTTCTCTCAATCTACATTCTACCTCCACTCCACCCTTTCCTGCCACATTCACACCCAAGTACCTAAAGCTATCCACTTCCTCCAGTTGCTCTCCCTTAATTCTCACTTTCAGTCTACTGCCACTTTCACCCCTTGTACATCTCATCACCTTACTTTTACCCACATTTATCTTCAACTTTCTTCTTTCACACACTCTCCCAAACTCTGTCACCAACTTCCTCAATCCCTCCTCTGATCCTGCAGTGTCGTCAGCAAACAACAACTGGCTCACCTACCACTATTCTTCTCCATTTTCTTTAAACATTTCCAATCCCTGATCCACCACCCTTGCATTTACCTCTCACACCACCCCATCCATGTATAAGTTGAACAGCCAGGGCGACATAACACATCCCTGATGAAGTCCCACCTTTACCTCGAACCACTCACTCCCTCCATTTCTAATCCTGACACATGCTCTACTACTCTCGTAAAAACTCTTGACAGCTCCTAGAAGCTTTCCTCCTATCCTGTATATCTGCAAGACCTCCCACAGTGCCTTCCTGTCTACCCTATTATAAGCCTTTTCCAGATTCATAAAAGCTCAAAAAACAACCTTACTTTTTCCTATAGCTTTCTCACATATCTGTCTTACCACAAAATTTGATCTATGCAACCTCTACCTGTGCTAAATCCACACTGCTCCTCGCCACTCACTCCCTCTGTTCCTCTCCTAAACCTCTCAATCAAGATCCTCCCATAAGCCTTCCCAACTACACTTAACAAGCTAATCCCTCTGAAACTACTACACTCACACTTGTCCCCCTTTCCCTTGTAAAGTGGAACTATATAGGCAATGTATTCAAAATAGCAGGAGAAAGGAGGGACAATAATAGTAGAAAATGTCTCATCATTCCTTAAGGAGAAAAGATTTTACTCCTAACATAGATGAATGTGTGACTATGGTTCATAGGGGTGCTCCAAAATAGTTCCTGACCATGTAACCCTGCAGTCAGCACCCTAGTATGGAAGGGGGCAACAAATGAGTGTAGGATGGATGTGTGCCAGTGTGGGAGCAGATGATGTCCAGTAAACATCATCAGTGAGGATACAGTACTTAAAAGTAATTTGATAAGAGTATGATATTACATATGTTTACCAAAGGGCCTTTCTGGAGGTGGCCAAGTCAAAGTGCACACCCATTTCATACAGCTCATAAGACAGCATCAACATAAAATAGGCTTAACCACATTATCAAACTACCCAAGGTGCAACATTCACATGGAAGACACTGAAAACTTTATCCTACACTGCCTCACACTAACAAACCCCAGACAACAACAATATTTCTTCCCTGAGTAATCAATGGGCTCTGTCAATGGCCACTGCTTGTTACCTGGAACCATGGGTCTCCTGCAAGAATTTACAGAGCAAATAAAAATATCTCTTTGGGCTCTATTACCCTTTCACCCACTCACAACCTCCTTCCATCCCCACCTATCTTTTATACACACTTAGTGCCTGCTTTCCAACTCCTAGCTGATGACAGAAACCAATCCAGACCCCCTACACATGTCCAACACAAACAACACCCACAATAAAGTGTGCACACAGATTGAGCCAGTGCTCACATGCAGTTCCTGGAGCTATTTCACATGCATCATTCACAGGCAGTTAACACCTCTAGAAACTGAAAAGGAAATAGTCTTATTCTCATTGTCTGGATAATCATCATTGTCACTGTCCTCAAAATGTTCCTCAGTTTCTGAATCTTCAGCAGCCAAATATCTTCTATTTCCTCCTGTGTTACTTTCCTGTGTCTATGGAAGCAGTTTTCTTTGTGTTACCACTCATCTCTGTAGTAATAATAATTCTTGAGCTCATGATACAGTACAGTACATTTTTTGTTTCACTAGATCTGGTCACATGCCCTTCATATATCATTGTATTTCATGTAATTCTTACATATCATGTATTTTTTCTTTACACACTTCTATTGCATCAATGTTAACTATAAGAAATGGAACTTACTCAGAGTAAATACATGAAACTAGCAGGCAGATATTTATGTTTACACCCTCAGGCAATCAGCTGATCTTTCAGCTGATGCTCTCACTGAGTTAATGACATAGATAACTAATTGCAAGTGTTACAAATCTACAATGTATTTCTATTTTCACTTCAAAGCCTCCATATGATGTTTGTATGGCTTTATTCATATTATGAGGGAGGGTGGAGGGGTGTGGAGTGTTTTCGGGGATGGAATGGGTGGGAATGATTTTATGCCTTGTCCTTTTTGGCTACCTCCCTGGTAAGGGGGAGAAAGTCTTGGTATATGTATTTACCTAGTTGTAATATACGGGAGGGGAGCTATGCTCGTGGTGACCCGTCTTTGTATCTCTCCGCATCAAGTTTTATCTTAAAATCTTGTATAGTGTTAGCACATACTGTTTTGTTGTCTAATTTGTTCCATGTATTTATCGCTCTGTGTGGGAAACTGTTCCTTTTCAAGTTTTTTCTATAACTATCCTTTTTCAATTTTTTTCCGTGTCCTCTTGTTTTACCGTTGTCCCACATTAATAGGTCGTTCCTGTCTAAAACTTCCATTCCTTTCATTATTCTGTATATAGTTAGCAAATCTCCTCTTTCTCTTCTTTGTTCTAGAGTTGGTAGGTTCAATTTGGATAGTCTTTGCTCATATGTTAGTTCGGCGAGTGTCGGTGCTAGTTTGGTTGTCGCTCTTTGTAATCTTTCTAGTTTCTTAATATTCTTTTTGGTACTGGGTGTCCAAAGTGATGCTGCGTACTCGAGTTTTGGTCTTATTAGTGTAGTAAGTATTTTCCTTATCATTTCTTCGTCCATATAGGTAAATGCCACTTTGATTGCTCTCAATAAGTTGTAGGTTTCTCCGAACATCTTGTTTATATGCTTATCTGGTTTCATGTCCTTTCCAATCATCACTCCAAGATCTTTTTCAAAGTTTGTTTTATTTATTTTTTCTTCCCCAATTCTGTAATCTTTTGATATTCTATTTTTACTCTTTCCAAATTCCATTATGCTGCATTTCTTAATATTGAATTTATGTATGTATGTATGTATGAGTGCATAAACATGGCCAACATAAGCAAATCCTGTGACACCCGTGGTGGTCACACTCATGTGTTATCACACTATTTCACCACATTTCAGTACCATATCATGGGTATTTTCTTCTACAGATGCAGACATTTGTATCATAGTTGTAGCATACATAACTTACTTATTATTGTAAAAACAACAAGTAAAATCCAAACCAAATGAGGTGCATAGTAGCATAGGTATGCTGGTGTAGTAACCATGTGACAATGCCCATGTCACCAAACCTGTATACTCACCATGTTTTCTGGGTTTCCATATCAATAGAGGACATGTGGAAGAATATTACTGCCTAATAGATGGGTCAGTGATGAGTTGCATCATGTGTATGATCACTGAAATTTTAATTTGAGCATGTGGCATTTTTGTAGTTTAGTAGGTTAAGGGGAATATGTTTTTAAGTGTATTTTTACAATTTAACCAACCAAAGGGTTAAGCACACTAGGTATTGGAAATGTAGCCAACACTTGCCCACACCTTCACCCCAAAACACCAACAAAACAATTACATTTTAAACAAAGTATAAATAAACATTGACAACATCACAAACAAACACACAAAGCTACTACAATTCCTACACAGACACACCAACCACATCAAACTTACATCATTCTGTCAATCAACTCAATGTGTTTGGTGAAGGCCCTGTGCGTGGCACATAGTACATTTTCATTTAGTTGACGGTGCAATTAAGTTTTATGGTCTAACATCCTTCCATTGTATCTTATTTTTTAGGGTCCCCAGACTCAGCGTGTTCGAAATGCATTAACCAGGCGGGCATATAACTGGCTTGAAAAGCACAAGATTCGAGCTTTCTACTCAGTGGTTGAAGGAAATACCCTCGAAGAAGGATCAAGAAACCTGTTTCAGGTAAGAATTGTATTTCATTCACTTGCTCTCTCCTTCACATCTCTTATATATTTGTATATTTTGGCACCATGTTTTCCTGAAGACATATTTTGATGAAGAAAACAGCAATATCTGCATTATTGATCTTCATGTGAAGTTTTTCAAGATGTCCAATTATACACTTGGCCTTTGTATTCAAGATTGTTATTGTTCGTCTGAAGGACATCAGTCAAAATCAGAAAAAGAAAAGTAGAAGTTTAGTGCTAAACATTTAGCACAGTGCATACACTAAGTACTAAACTAATGTTAGACATCTTGAAAACCTCCACAAGAAGATAAATAATGCAGGTATTGCTGTTTTTGTCAGTGAAATAAATATATATATATATATATATATATGTATGTATACACACACATATATATATATATATATATATATATGTATACACATATATATATATATATGTATACACATATATATATATATATGTATACACACATATATATATATATATATATATATGTATGTATATATATATATGTATACACATATATATATCAGACAAGGAAGATCATGCTCCACAAACTTAATATGCTTTTACTCAAGACTAATAGACATAGTGCAAGAAAGAAATGGATGGGCTGATTGTGCATTCCTAGACTTGCAAAAAGCCTTTGACAAAGTACCACACAGAAAACTACTAAAAAAACTGGAACACATAGGAGGAATACAGGGAAACCTACTAAAATGGATAGAGGACTTTCTGACTGGTAGAAAGATGAGAGTAGTGCTCAGAGAAAAATATTCAGACTGGAAAGAGGTGATCAGTGGAGTACCGCAAGGATCTGTGCTGGCACCAATAATGTTTGCTATCTATATGAATGACATGGATGAAGACGTGAACTGCTACATGAGCTTCTTTGCCGATGACGCCAAACTGCTAAGGAAAATAGAAACTGATGAGGACTGTGAAGCACTGCAAGAAGACCTAAATAGGGTATGGAACTGGAGTCAGAAATGGGAAGTGGACTTTAATACGAAGAAGTGTAGCATAATGGAGTTTGGAAAAAGCAAAAACAGAATATCAGGAAAATATACAATTGGAACCAAAGAAGTAAAGAAAGTAGGATCCGAAAAAGATTTGGGAGTAATTATCACGAACGACTTGTCCTATGATATACAGATTAACAAAATTGTCGGGGAGACTTACAACTTGCTAAGATCAATAAAAGTGGCGTTTACATACTTGGACGAAGACATGATGAAAAAAATATTGGTTACATTGATAAGGCCTAGATTAGAGTATGCAGCGACATTGTGGTCCCCCAGTACCAAAAAGAATATAAAGAAAATAGAAAGAATCCAAAGAGCAGCTACAAAAATGGCACCTGCACTTGCAAACCTATCATACGAAGAGAGATTGGCTAAACTGGAGTTACCGACACTGGAGCAAAGAAGAGAGAGAGGTGACCTATTGACCATCTACAGAATCATGAAAGGCACAGAGGTACTCGATAGTGAGAACTTACTTAACTGGGACAAAAGAAACACAAGAGGACATGGAAAGAAAATAAAAAAACATAGCTATAGAAGAGAACTGAAGAAAAACAGTTTTCCTCATAGAGTTTTGGACACTTGGAACAAACTGGACAATGAAATAGTATGCGCAAAAACCATTCATGAGTTTAAAAAACAAACTAGACACTGCAAGATACAAAGGCGGGACAACACGAGAATAGCTCCCCTTCCCGCAAAATACAACTAGGTAAAATACAACTAGGTAAATATATATATATATACATATGTATATATATACAGTATATATATATACATATGTATATATATATCTATATATACATATATATATATATATATATATATATATATACAGTATGTATATGTATACATTATTTGTATGTATATGTATACATTATTTATATATATATATATATATATATATCACTTACACAAAATGTTGTAGCACATTTGTAAATAATAATCACGAAGAACCCATAGTCGGAATAAAAGGAAACTTTAGAAGAAAGTGTAACTTCTATATTTTGGCTAATAGCTATAGCCCTCTTCCTGAAGAGGGCTATAGCTATTAGCCGAAGTATAGAAGTTGCACTTTCTTCTAAAGTTTCCTTTCATTCCGACTGTGGGTTCTTCGTGATTAATATATATATATATATATATATATATATATATATATATATATATATATATATATATATATATATGCAATGTAGACCACTTGGAAAAAGAAACTAACAAAGCAGAGCGCTTTCGTATATTACATCTTCAGTGCAAAAAGTACTTTTTTCAGTGCAAAAAGTATTTTTTCAGTGCAAAAAGGTACTTTTTGCACTGAAGATGTAATATACGAAAGCGTTCTGCTTCATTAGTTTCTTTTTCCAAGTGGTCTACTTTGCATAAGTGAACACACGTACCCGTGTTCTTATTAGCATATATACACACACACACACATATACCCTCAGTGGATCCAGAGAAGGTATATGACAAGATTGAAAAGAAAGTATTGTAGATATATGGGACAGAGGGAAAGATGTACAGTGCTGTAAAAAGCTTTTGCAAGAGTAGTAGAGCTTTTGTTATGTTTGGGAATGGTGAGAGTGGGGCTGCATGAAGGTTGTGTATATGTGTATACAAAATCATCTTTTGTGCATTAAATTTTGAATTGAAATATTTTTGTGTAAAACATATTTAACTTTGAGTTTAACCATCATTGCAGTTGGCTGGATTGGGCAAACTTAGGCCTAACATTGTTCTTCTTGGTTATAAAGCCAATTGGGCCAAGTGTGACAAGCAAGAACTTAAGGCATACTTTGGAACATTACAGTAAGTAAAAAGATTTTATGTTAATAAGTTTTTGTGAGATACTCACTGATACAACATAGACAACAGTCCAACATTTCTTCTCAGAGAGATCTGTGGGAGGTCACAAGGACTGTTGCCAGCCACTGTGGGGCAGTTCCTTTTCCTCTTAATGAAACTTGAGGCAACAATAAATTGATTTGAATTCAGCTCTCTCCTCTACCAGTAGCACCTCAGCCAATTTTAATTTTTTCACTACCATATTCACACCTCCCTTTCTGTCGTATCTCTATGCCAGGTTTCTCCTTTGTTCAATAACCATTTACTTATGAATGAAATCAAGCCATCAAGATTGGTATAGCCCACCCTTAAGATACTTGCATTGTTTTGACATTCTCTCAACAGTCTGTATGTTTGACCTACAGTGTTGCTGATATTCCTAAAGGAGGACAAATTATCCACAGCAAATTCTGCTAGATCTTCTTTTGTTTTTGTAATTGTTTCACTTGTCATTGAGGAATTCAGTGTTGCACTTTTTTAGCTTTTGCTCATTTGCAAGACTGTGCTTTACTTTGCTTTTCCCCCATTGAAGTTTATTTTTCACACCTAACTTTAAACATATATACTGTCTAGATGTCTTTGCAGCAACTTGCATTCTTCTTTATCTTCTCATGAGCTTTGCATTGCAAACATGTTAGTATATTTTGTACCTTCCATTGTGTCATCCATATAGATCAAGAACATTACTGTTGCCAGAAACCTCTTGTGGAATTCTGCTGGTCATTGTCCTCCATCCTGACAACTTATCTTTATGTATCAACTGTTCTTATGTATCAATCTCTCAGGAAATCCTTTATCCAATTCAATAGGTTATCTCAGAATCCTTCAATATGCTCCAATTTACATTGTGGTTGACTGCCAGGTGGCTTGTTGATGGCTGTCTTCAGGTTTAAACATAATTCACCCAACCTTCCTTCTCTTACAACATATCAACTGCTCTTGAGTAAAACTTTAGCCTTTTCTAAACAGTTTTGAAACCAAATTGTCTTCCAATATGTTCATTCTCTCAAGGTATTTCACTCGTCTCATAATTCACACAATTTTGCTATCATGCTGGTCAGGAATACCAGTCTGTAGTTTAGTAGTTCCTTATTTTCCCCATAACAAATTAGTACCCTGTAAGTCCTCTTTAGTCCTGTATTACTGTCCCTTCTTTTAATGAAAATACAACTAGGTTTGAATCTTGTCTGCCAGTTGTTCTCATCATTTCTTAAATGTCCAAAAAGAGATCACATCAGGCCCTGGAGCTTTTCTCATGTCCAATCTTTACTTCACTTTCACATTTATATCTTTAAACCCAACATTACTGTTCACATTTCTTCTTTACAAAGTCATATTCCAAATTGAAAACTGAAGGTGCTCTAGAATTTTTAGATATGTAGATACTAAACAAGGAGGAGAATGGGAATGGAAAAGGAAATGGCACATCTGGCTGATGAAAGAGTATTGGGATGGTTTGGACATGTGGAAAGAATGAGGAAAGATTAGCAAAAGAGGTGTGGAAGGCAGAGGTGAATGGAGTGAACTGGAGGGGACGGACGACCAAGGATGAAATGGATGGATAGGGTGAAAGGGGCTTCAAGCAAAAAGGGAATGTCTGTTGAGCAAGGAAGGGAGAGGGCAGGAGATAGGGGTGAGTGGAGAAAGGTTTTGTAAAGATGATACTTTTATAGAAATAAGGGAGGGGAAGGGAATGGTGGGGGACCAAGGAGTGGTTGTTTGTGGATGATATTTTGATGTAGCCCTTAAAGATTTCTCCCTACCTTCTCTATTTTTCACATGAGGGGATGGAGAGTAGGGGGTTGCTGGTTAAATGAAGCAGCCTTGCTGTGCATGTACTGTGTGTTGCTGCATTGCTTCTGACCCTGGGCAGTGGGCAGGAGAAAAGGTTTCCCCTTCATCCACAAGAGCCTAAAATGAAAGGGAGGCAAGGGTGGTGGATGGGAATGGAATGGGTGGGAGTGGGTGTGTGCCTTTTGACTTGGCTACCTCCCATAGAAAGGGGTAAAGCTCTTGATTTATAGATAGGTGGATAGATACTAAAGAAGATAGTTTGGCACATAACTGGAAAAATATGATCATTTTAAGTTTGCATGTGAACATTCAACCCTTTAGGTCACTGGATCCATTAGTGACACAATCTTCATATAAGTCAGACACCATAAGTATCATAAGAATGAATAATATCTCATGTTGTAAGCTTTGATGTCTTCTGCACAGTAAAGGACATATTTTTATTTCAGTGAGGCCTTTGACATGTACTTGGGTGTTGCTATACTCCGAGTTCCCCAAGGATTGGACTACTCTCAAATTGTAGAGGATGATGATGGCCCAGGATTGGCCAATGGAATCGAAGAGCAACCTGCAACCAATGAGGGACTGAAGCATGATCAGTCAGCAGGGCAATTGTCTCAAGGTAGGTTTATGTTTAACATAAATGTAAAGAAAATTTTTGAACTAAGAAAAAAATGCAGTTCTTAAAGATGAACAGATGATGAGACTGGTCATTTAAAAAATGGACATATGTGTGAAGTTTTATGCATACACATTGTATTACTTTTCTCCATTGATATGTATATATGTGTGTGTGTTTTTATATATATATATATATATATATATATATATATATATATGTATGTATATTTATATATATGTATACATATGTACATATATATATATATATATATATATATATATATATACTCGGTAGTGCAGTGGTAGCGATCATAGCTGCCACTATGGCGGTCCAAGTTCAAGTCCCGCCCAGAGCTGAAATAATTTCAGTATCACTGCACCGCCTGTTATTACTCCAACTCATGTGGGCAGGGAGTTGGGGTGTGTGTGTGCATGTGAGGTCACAGCATTATCCATAGATCGGTCATATATGAGCTCTGAGCTCTCTTCTGGGAGGGAAGTAGCTGTCAATCATGAATCCAACACATGATCCAAGACCATGGTGAATTACACATACACACACAAGGAGGGAACAGATAAATACATACCAAAGCAGAAACAAAAACAGGTATACATAAAGTGTTGGTATAACAAAAAGTGTAGTGAGGCCAAAGATAGAAGAGACAAAGCCTGGAAAAAATGGAAAAAAGACAATATATATATATATATATATATATATATATATATATACCAAATGGCAAATATACATCAAACTAAGAAACGAATATGTAAAAATATGCAGGAAAGAAAAAAGAAACTATGAAAAATAAAAACAGGTATGTAAATGACAAACTTAAAAGACAAACATGAAATAGTGAAAATGCATGAGGAAAATAATGAGTATATAGATGATCTAGAAATGACTGAAATTATGATCAAACATTTTAAATCTGTATTCACAATTGAAAATTCAGAAAATTGGGAGGAAGGACAGAGGGAAAGATGCCCTCCAATGTAAGAAATAATGGTGAGACAGAAAGAAATAAGGGACCAAATAAAAAACCTTGATGTCAGAAAGTCACAAGGGCCATATGGAATTGCAAATTGGATATTGAAAGAATGTATAAATGAACCAATGGACAAAATACACAAGATAATTGACATCTCACTCAAAGAAGGAAAATACCACAAGATTGGAAAAATGCAAATATTGTACCAATATACAAAGGAGAGGACAAAGAAAATCCAACCAACTATAGACCAGCCTCCCTTACAAGTACAAAAGCAAAAATATGCGAAAAAATTATCAAAAGTAAATGGATTAAGCATTTGGAAGAGAATGATATACTAAATCCAAAACAATTGGATTTAGACGTGGAAGATCATGTGCCACAAACTTGATATGCTTTTACTCAAGGCTAATAGAAATAGTGCAAGAAAGGGACAGATGGGCAGATTGTCCCTTGTTAGATTTACAAAAAGCATTTGACAAGATACCACACAAAAAGCTACTAAGAAAAATTGAAACAATTGGTGGAGTACAAGGATAGTTATTGGAATGAATGAAAGATTTCTTGAATGCGAGAAAAATGAGGGTGGCACTCAGAGACAAAAATGGGAAGAAATGATAAGTGGAGCCCCACAAGGTTTTGTATTGGCTCTGATAATGTTTGCTATATATATAAATGACATGGATAAAGGTGTGTAATGTTATATGAACTTCTTTGTAGATGATGCGAAACTGCTAAAGAGAGTAAATACAGAGGAAGAATGTAAATCACTACAAAAAAACCTGGACAAAGTCTGGGAATGGAGTCAAAAGTGTGAAGTGAATTTCAACATCAAGAAATGTATAATGGAATTTAGAAAAAGTAAAAGTAGAATATCGGGACAGTATAAAATTAGTACTAAAGAAGTTAAAAAAGTCGACTCAGAAAGGGACCTAGGAGTAATTATCAGCAAAGACATGGCACTAGACAAACATATCAACAGAATAGTTGGAGAAACATTCAATATACTAAGATCAATGAAAGTGGCCTTTGACTACATGGATGAAGAAATAATAAAGAAAATATTAGTTACATTGATAAGACCAAGATTGGAGTATGCTGTGACACTATGGACATCCAGTACTAAAAAAGAATATAAAGAAATTAGAAAGAATTGAAAGAGCAATGACAAAGATGGCACCAGCACTTTCCAAATTGACATATGAACAAAGATTGGCCAAACTCAAACTGCCAACCCTGGAACAAAGAAGAGAAAGAGGAGATCGACTAACCATCTGCAGAATTATGATAGAGATGATTTACTAAAGTGGGATAAAAGAAAAAAAAAAAAGGACATGGAAAGAAACATAAAAAGGATAGTTACAGAAGAGATCTGAAAAAAAATAGTTTCCCACGCAGAGTGGTAGATATCTGGAACAAATTGATTAAGGAAACAGTAAGTGTAAAAACTATACAAGAATTTAAGATCAAACTGGATGCTGAAAGATACAAAAGTGGGTCACTGTGAACATAGCTCTCTTCCCATAAAATACAGCTAGGTAAATACAGCATCGGCTGCCATATGTAATTTGCATCACACTACTCACATTATAAAATATAAAGTTACTGCTGTATTACTCATTCTCTTTTACTCTGAGTAATAATAAATACAGAAAACATGTTCAAACTAGTTCACAGAATCCAAGGGTAACTCATGCACAACTACAAAAAAATATATAATCACATATGGAAAGAATAGAGTAGAGATGATTATGATGGAAGTAGAGGACAGGGATGGGAAGAGCAGGAAGTTTGTGGTAAATTATGTGCCTCCCAAAACGGCTTTGTGGGAAGAGAGAGAACACAAAAATATGTTAGAAGACACAAGGATAACACTAAAAAAATAATGGAAGATGGAAAAAGAAGAATTATAATGGGTGACTTTAATTGTAAAGAAATCTGCTGGGAAGAGATGACAGTGAAGGATGGAGATGACCTATGGGGAAATGTACTACTTGGTATGATTATAGAACATACAATGACGCAATGGATACAAGAGAATACTAGGTATAGAAATGAGGAAGAACCATCAATACTAGACCTAATAGTCACATCAGAACCTGAAATAGTGGACAAGATTGAATATAAGACACCAATAAGTAAAAGTGACCACATATTGGTTGAACTGGAACTAAATGAGGAAAAATACATGGGAAAAAATGAACAATATAGAAAGGGAAGATTGATGTATGGAATTTTTTTTTTTTTTTATAAAATAAGAGAATTCTTTCAAAAAGCAAACTGGGAAAGGATACACAAGGAGGAAACAACAGTAGAAGAAAAATGGAATATTTTGACAAAAATTTATAAAGGAGTGGAAAAGTATGTTCCAAGACAAAAACAAGAAAAAATATATGTAAAGTGTTGGTACAACAAAAGATGTAGGGAGTTAAAAGACAAAAGGGATAAAGCTTGGATAAAATGGAAGACAAAAGACCTAAAAAATGGAAAATATATACTAGTTATAGAAATCAATATGTACAAGTGTGCAGAGAAGAAAAGAGAAAATACGAAAAAGATGTCATAGAAAAATGTAAAGATGAACCTAAACTATTTTATAGATTTGTAAACAAACAAGAATTAGTGAAGCTATGACAAGGAGGAGTTGAATACACAGAGGAAATAGAAATAGCAGAAATAATGAACAAGCATTTTAAATCGGTGTTTACGATGGATGAAGCGGCCTTGCTGTGGATGTGCTGTGTCTTGCGGCACTGCTTCTGACCCAGGGCAGTGGACAAGGTGCAGGGGTGACCCGTCATTCAGGAGGTGCTAAGATAAGAGGGAGGGTGGAGGGGTGTGGAGTGTGTTCAGGGATGGAATGGGTGGGAATGATTTTATGCCTTTTTCTTTTTGGTTACCCCCCCTTGTAAGGGGGAAAAAGCCTTGGTATATGTATGTATGTATGTTTACAATGGAGAACATACAACTTAGAGATGTCAAGTGGGAGGAGAAAGTTCCCCCTATGAAAGAGATAGAAGTAACTAGGAAAGTAATAATAAATCACTTGAGTAATCTCGATGTCAGAAAATCGCATGGACCAGATGAAATGGCAAACTGGATTTTGAGAGAATGCAGGAACGAACTAACAGACAAAATACATAGTTTAATAAGCAATTCATTGAAAGAAGGAAAAGTTCCAAAAGATTGGAAAAAAGCAAATATAGTACCAATATATAAATGAGGAAACAAGGAAGACCCTACTAACTATAGACCGGTCTCTCTCACAAGTACGATAGCTAAAGTTTTTGAAAAAAATATCAAAATTAGATGGGTAAGGCATTTGGAAAAAAACAATGTACTAAATCCAAGGCAGTTTGGATTTAGGCAAGGACAATCATGCATCACAAACTTAATGTGTTTCTATTCAAGGCTAATAGATGTAATACAAGAAAGAGATGGATGGGCTGATTGTGCATTTCTAGACCTGAAAAAAACTTTTGATAAGGTGCCACATAAGAAATTGCTAAAGAAATTAGAAACTCTAGGAGGAATACAGGGCAAAGTGCTGAAGTGGATGGAAGACTTCTTGCATGAAAAAAAATGAGAGTGGTGATAAGAGACAAACATTCTAATTGGGATGAAGTGATTAGTGGAGTTCCACAAGGAACAGTTCTGGCCCCAATAATGTTTGCTATATATGTTAATGATATGGATAAAGGAAGAAAGTTATATGAGCTTCTTTGCGGACGATGCAAAATTGTTGAAAAAAGTGAACACTGTAGAAGATTGTGAGTCACAACAGAATGATCTCAATGAAGTATGGGAATAGAGTAGGAAGTGGGAGATGGAATTCAATATTAAAAAGTGTAGTATAATGGAATTTGGAAGAAGCAAAAAAAGAATAGTGGGATCATATAAATTGGGAGAGGAAGAAATTAAAACAGTAGAAAATGAGAAGGACCTGGGAGTCATTATTATGAATAATATGTCCCCTGAGAAACATATAAACAAAAATTTTGGAGAAACTTATAATTTAATAAGAACAATCAAAGTGTCATTTACATACCTGGACGAAGAAATGGTAAAGGAAATACTAATCATCTTGATAAGACCAAGATTGGAGTATGCAGTGACGACATGGTCACCAAGTACAAAAAAATGTATACCGGGTAATAAAACTTGAAAGTATACAAAGAGCAATTATGAAATTGGCACCAACACTCTCAGAACTATCATACGAGGAGAGACTAGCAAAAATTGAGCTACAGACATTAGAGTAAAGAAGAGAGAGAGGAGACTTGATAACTATTTATAGAATCATGAAAGGCATAGAAACTATTGATAGAGCGGATCTAATAAAATGGGATTGTAGAGATACAAGAGGAAACGAAAAGAAAATCAAGAAAGACAGTTATAGAAGAGATCTGAAAAAGAACAATTTTCCCCACATGGTAAGAGACGTTTGGAACAAGTTAGATGAAAATGTGGTGTGTGCAAAAATGATACACGAATTTAAAAAGTCTAGATGAAACGAGATACGAAGACAGGACACCACAAGCATAGCTCCCCTTCCCGTAAAATAGAACTAGGTAAATACATATATTTGTGAATTTTTGCACTGTTTACTTGTATCATTTTAGGAATTGAAACATGATTTTTCAAGTGTTTGTTGTATATTACAAACTACAATTTTTCAGGATGATTGTTCTATAAACATACTTGGAGCACTTACAATTCTGCATTCAATAGATCGGTATCTAGTGGTACTATCTAGCTTTGATTATTATTATGAAATTAGTGAAACTGATGTTTTACAGATAACAGATGAATACTATTAAAAACTGGAAATGTATTTCAAACTGCATCATACTTGCAGCCTTCATATTCTGTGAAAAGAATTAAAAATATTATTTGTAGCTACTTTGGCACTATGAAGGATGTAAATATCATTGTGGTGTAACAAAATATCAAACACAATCGATATTTAATATTTTTATTTCTGTGCTGCTATGGTAGATGTGGCACGTCTTTTAGGAACACTAAATGATAGTGCACGAAGCAGTTACTACAAGGGTGAGTTATGCATGCCAGGTCTGAAAGAGTTGTTGCAATTTTTTGTGTGTTGTTTATTTTCTTGTTTATTTGTTTTAGTATTTATTTTTTAATTCAGTAGTACCTCAACTTATGCAAGAATTACTTTCCCAGGATACTGCGTATTTTAGATTTCCACATATAATTTAGTCCTTTTCTTAGTACAAAAAATACAGGGGTAACAATATCAGGTGCATAGTTACATATATATTTGGTGGCCCACTGATATAATCAGAGAATTATGTTTTACAAAATCATTGAATATCTATAGAAATAGGGGAATTGTTGTTCTACTCACCATTTTCAGCTGAATTAGATGTATTGAAAATAAAAACTTAGTACTGGGTTAGGTAAGTGAATAATTTGTGTAGTACACAGAAAATTACAGCTGTTTTATTGTTGGTACTTACTGCTACATACCTACAAGCAATTTCTGTACATTACCACTGGATGCTTGCTGGCCAAGCGAGTTAGAGCATCTCTACTTACGATGGAGGTCAAAGTGATGGTGGTTCGAATCCTGCCACCAGCAAGTTGAACCAAGGGTATGGTTTATCAAATTCCATGCTACAAAGTCCTCTATAAGAGGCACTATCCTAGCCTCCTAATAGGGGGAATTCATAATGTTAAACAACATCAATCGAAACAAACTACTACTTTTTTCCTCTCTTTTTATGTTACAGTACATTGGAGCCTCAGTTTATGAATAATCGAGCTCTTAAATAAATATTCATTACTCAAATTCTATCAGTTCACAAAAGCATGCCCCAGTTTATAGATAGCCTTGATCAAATCTACATATCACATGCAAGGGAACTGAACATATTACAAAAATATGTGTTCATTCCAAAAATTGCCCTGATGATTTAAGGTTAGTAGAGGATGAACACCTTGTTTAAACATGAAAGTATCTTTCAATGGGTCCCACAGGGTGGAAAACAAAGGGAGAACTCAAATAATGCTTGCATTCTCATTGAGTGAACATTCACATTTGAATTCTCTGTGAATGATGTATATATTTTTGTGTTTTTTACAATTCTTGACATGCATATACAATGAATAACCTTCCATTGCCTCCAAGAAAGGTCCTTGTCATGATGAATCAAAGTATATTCTGAGGAATTTGATTCATCTAAAAAAAAAAAGATTACTGTTAAACATGAAGACAGAGTTTACATAGCTGGTCTCAAAAATATATGGAAAATCAGTGTCTCCAAACAGTATGATCCTGAATGAAAAGAAATAAATTAAAAATGAAAAAAAAATGTAAGTGCTAATGAAACAAAAACCACGAATAAATAATGATGTTGAAAGGCTACTGCTTGTGTGGATAAACCAGAAACAGCAGTCAATAGCATTTCTGAGGCTATCATTCATAAGAAAAGAAGGCAACTGCATTCTGATTTTATGAAGAAGACACCTGGAACAATTGACAAAGATGTTGAACCTTTCAAGGTGAGCAGGGAATGGTTTGAAAATTTAAAAGAAGTGGTGTTAACAACATTATGAGACAAGGGAATGCTGCCACCTCAGATTAAAGAGCTCCTGAACATTTCATTGAAGAAATTAAAGATTATATGGACCTGGACACCTGCCCCAACAGATTCAGAGCACAACACTAAAACACTCACTTTTGCAGATGACTTAATGATAATAACTTGGCATAGTAACTACAGAATAGTTACTATGAACACCCAAACTTACTTAAGCAAACTAGGACAATGGCTTGTGGGGTGGGGGACAGTATGGAAGCCTCCCCTGAAAAATCATCAGTAATATTACTCATTCCAGATAACTATGAATCAAATAAACAAATTGAATGGCCAAACTGTTCCAGTTGAAAAGAACCCAAAAATCCTGAACCTCCCTTTTGATATGCTAACTGGGAAAAAATTTCAAATGAAGAAACAAAGATGGAAGAGAAATGGAACATATTTAAAGAAAAATACAAGGAGGGAACAGATAGATACGTACCAAAGAAGAAACCAAACTGGGTTTACATAAAGTATAACAAAAAGTGTAGTGATGCTGAAGATAGAAGAGACAAAGCCTGGAAAAGATGGAAAGAAGACAAAAAAATTACCAAATAGCAAACATACATCAAACTGAGATACGAACATGTAGATATACGCAGGGAGGAAAAAAAGAAACTACGATAAAAATATAATAGATAAATGCAAAGACCAACCTAAACTATTTTACCGATATGTAAATAATAAACTAAAAGACAAACACGAAATAGTGAAACTGCGCAAAGGAACTAAAGAATATATGGATGATGTAGAAATGGCTGAAGTTATGAACAGGTATTTTAAATCTATATTTACAATTGAAAGCTCACAAATTTGGGATGAAGGACAGCGAGGAAGATCCCCCCCCCCCATGAAAGAAATAACAGTGACACAGAAAAAAATAAGGGACCAAATAAAAAACCTTGACATCAGAAAGTCAAAAGGGCCGGATGGAATTGTGAACTGGATATTGAGAGAATGTTTAGATGAATTAATGGCCAAAATACACAAGATAATTGACATCTCACTCAAAGAAGGAAAAGTACCACAAGATTGGAAAAATGCAAATATTGTACCAATATATAAAGGAGACAAAGAAAATCCAACAAACTAGAGACTGGTATCCCTTACAAGCACAGTAGCAAAAATATGCGAAAAAGTTATTAAAAATAAATGGATTAAACACTTGGAAGAGAACAAAATACTGAATCCTAAACAATTTGGTTTTAGAAGTGAAAGATCATGTACCACAAACTTAATGTGCTTTTACTCAAGATTAATAGAAATAGTACGTGAAAGAGACAGATGGGCAGATTGTGATTTCTTGGACTTACAAAAGGCTTTTGACCAAGTACCACACAGAAAGCTACAAAGAAAAATTTAAATAATAGATGGAATACAAGGAAAGTTATTGGAATGGATGAAAGA
Organism: Oratosquilla oratoria; assembly: GCF_046742065.1. NCBI lineage: Eukaryota > Metazoa > Arthropoda > Malacostraca > Stomatopoda > Squillidae > Oratosquilla > Oratosquilla oratoria. The sequence goes on along the minus strand of NC_134777.1, from coordinate 35,388,907 downwards.
TTTCTTGAATGGGAGAAAAATGAGGGTGGTACTTGGAGACAAGAACTCAAATTGGGAAGATATAAGTAGAGTCCCACAAGGCTCTGTATTGGCTCCAATAATGTTTGCTATTTATATAAATGATATGGATGAATGAGTGGAATGTTATATGAACTTCTTTGCAGATGATGCGAATCACTGCAGGAAGACCTGAATAAGGTATGGAACTGGAGTCAGAAATGGGAAGTGGACTTCAATATTAACAAGTGTAACATAATAGAGTTTGGAAAAGCAAAAACAGAATATCAGGACAATATAAAATTTAAACCAAGGAGGTAAAGAAGGAGAGATCCGAAAAAGATTTGGGTGTAATTATCTCAAACGACTTGTCCTATGACAAACAGATAAACAAATTTGTCGGAGAATCCTACAACTTGCTAAGATCAATAAAAGTGGCATTTACTTATTTGGACGAAGAAATTATTAAAAAAAAATATTGGTCACACTGATAAGGCCTAGACTAGAATATGCAGCAACATTGTGGTCACCCAATACCAAAAAGAATATAAAGAAAATAGAAAGAATCCAGAGAGCAGCCACAAAAATGGCACCTGCACTTGCAAACTTGTCATATGAGGAGAGATTGGCTAAACTGGAGTTACTGACTCTGGAGCAAAGAAGAGAGAGAGGTGACCTACTGACCATCTACAGAATCATGAAAGGCACAGAAATACTCGATAGAGAGGACTTGTTAAACTGGGAGAGGAGAAGCACAAGAGGACATGGAAAGAAAATAAAAAAACATAGCTACAGAAGAGATCTGAAGAAAAGCAGTTTTCCACATAGAGTTGTGGACACTTGGAACAAACTGGACAATGAAATAGTGTGCAGAAAAACCATTCGTGAGTTTAAGAACAAACTAGACACTGTGAGATACAAAGGTGGGACACCATGAGCATAGCTCCCCTTCCTGCAAAATACAACTAGGTAAATATTAAAGAGAGTAAGTATAGAGGAAGACTGCAAATCTTTTCAAGAAGACCTGGACAAAGTCTGGAAATGAGTCAGAAGTGTGAAGTGAACTGCAACATTAAGAAATGTAGCATTATGGAATTTGGAAAAAGCAAAAATAGAATTTTGTGTCAATATAAAATTGGTACAGAGGAAGTAAAAAAAAAGTAAACTTGGAAAGGGACCTAGGAGTAACTATCTCAAATGACATGACACCAGACAAACATGTCAACAAATTAGTTGGACAAACTTTTAACTTAAGATCAATGAAAGTAGCCTTTGACTACATGGATGAAGAAATGATAAACAAAATACTAGTTACACTGATAAGACCAAAATTAGAGTACACTGCGACACTATGGACACCTATTTCTAAAAAATAAAACATAAAAAAACTAGAAAAAATTCAAAGGGCAACGACAAAGATGGCACCAACACTTTCCAATTTGACATACAAAGATTGGATAAACTAAATCTACCAACCCTGGAACTAAGAAGAGAAATAGGTGATTTGCTAACCATCTACAGAATTATGAAAGGGATGGAAATTCTTGATAAAGATGAGTTACTAAAGTGGGACATAAGAAAAACAAGAGGACATGAGAAGAAACTTAAGAAGGATGTTACAGAAGAGATCTGAAAAAGAATAGCTTCCCACACGGAGTGATAAATATATGGAACAAACTGAATGAGGAAACAGTGAGTGCTAAAAATATACATGACTTTAAGTACAAACTGGATGCAGAAAGATACAAAAGCAGGTCACTACAAGCATAGCTCTCTTCCCATAAATTACAACTAGGTAAATACACATCAAAGGCCAAACAGTGAAAACAAGTAAGAAAATAAACATACTAAGAATAGTAGGAAATACAGGTTTTGGTTTGCAGAAGGAAACTAATCACAGTCTGCAAACAGTTTTTAAGAATCAAACTTGAACATGTTTCCATAGCATGGTTCCTTACAAAAAATAAATACCGTAGATAAATAAAGTATCAAGAATAATAAGAGGATACACCAAAACCAGCCCAGTAGAACATTTGTATATAAAAACCAAAATCGTCCCAATAGAACTTCACATGAAAATAATAGGTGTATATTTCAATGCAAGAGACCTCAACTCTACTGGCCCATCTCACTACATTACAAAAGCACAACCAACTGAGCACATAATAGAAAAATGCAAGGACCAACCTAAACTATTCTACAGGTATGTTAATGACAAACTAAAAGATAAACATGAAATAGTGAAACTGTGTGAAGGAAATAATGAATATAAAGATGATGGAGAAATGGCTGAAATTGTGCTCAAACATTTTAAATCTGTATTCACAATTGAAGGTTCACAAAATTGGGAGGAAGGACAGAGAGTAAGATCCCTTCCAATGAAAGAAATAATGGTGACACAGAAAGAAATAAGGGACCAAATAAGAAAACCTTGATGTCAGAAAGTCACAAGGGCCGGATGGAATTGCAAATTGGAAATTGAAAGAATGTATAGATGAACCAATGGATGAAATACACAGGATAATTGACATCTCACTCAAAGAAGGAAAATACCACAAGATTGGAAAAATACAAATATTGTACCAATATACAAAAGAGGACACAAAGAAAATCCAACCAACTATAGACCAGCCTCCCTTACAAGTACAATAGCAAAAATATGAGAAAAAGTTATCCAAAGTAAATGGATTAAGCATTTGGAAGAGAATGATATACTAAATCCAAAACAATTTGGATTTAGACGTGGAAGATCATGTGCTACAAACTTGATATGCTTTTATTCGAGGCTAACAGAAATAATACAAGAAAGGAATGGATGGGCAGTGTGCATTCTTAGATTTACAAAAAGCATTCGACAAAGTACCATACAAAAAGCTACTAAGAAAAATAGAAACAATAGGTGGAGTAGTACAAGGAAAGTTATTGAAATGGATGAAAGATTTCTTGAACAGGAGAAAAATGAGGGTGGTACTTAGAGACAAGAACTTGAACTAGGAAGAAATGATAAGTGAAGCCCCACAAGGTTCTGTATTGGATCCAATAATGTTTGCCATATATATAAATGACATGGATGAAGGAGTGTAATGTTATATGAACTTCTTTGCTGATAATGCAAAACTACTAAAGAGAGTAAATACAGAGGAAGATTGTAAATCACTGCAAAAAGACCTGGACAAAGTCTGGGAATGGAGTCAAAAGTGTAAAGTGAATTTCAATATCAAGAAATGTATAATGGAATTTGGTAAAAGTAAAAAGAGAATATCGGGACAATATAAGATTGGTACAAAGGAAGTTAAAAAAGTCAACTCAGAAAAGGACTTAGGAGTAACTATCTGCAATGACCTGCCACCAGACAAACATATCAACAGAATAGTCAGAGAAACTTTCAATTTGCTAAGATCAATGAAAGTGGCCTTAGACCACCTGGATGAAGAATTGGTAAAGAAAATATTAGTTACATTGATAAGACCAAGAATGGAGTACATTGTGACAATATGGACACCTAGTACTAAAAAGAACATAAAGAAATTAGAAAGAATCAAAAGAGCAACAACAAAAATGGCACCAACACTCTCCAAATTGACATACGAACAAAGATCGGCCAAACTCAAACTATTAATCCTGGAACAAAGAAGTGAAAGAGGATATCTACTAACCATCTACAGGATTATAAAAGGGATGAAAGTTGTTGATAGAGATGATGTACTAAAGTGGGATAAAAGAAAAACAAGAGGACATGAAAAGAAACTCAAAAAGGATAGTTACAGAAGAGATCTGAAAAAGAATGGCTTTCCACACAGAGTTGTAGATATCTGGAACAAATTAAATGAGGAAACAGTGAGTGCAAAAATTACACTAGAATATAAGATCAAACTGGATGCTGAAAGATACAGAAGTGGGTCATTACAAGCATAGCTGTCTCCCCATAAAATACAACTAGGTAAATACAACAGAAAAAAGAATTACATCATCAGCAACTATTCAAATATCTACAACTTTCCACCAGCACTACACAACACATCTATACAAAGACACATTCACACTCGTATTACAAAACAAGCTCTTCAATACTGACTACTAAACTGCCTACTCCATCAAATCTCTCCAGATGTTAGCCCTTCAGAAGAATCACTCCTAATAGAAGCAAGTAACTGTAGCATAACTGCATTCAGGTTACCATCCACCACTAAAATAATACCAACACAGAATGTGCTTAGCCACAGTAACAAACTGCCCCAGATGCAGCCATCACACAAGAGACTTGAAATGCCTCATCTTACAACACAATTATTTCTTCCTTGAGTGACTTATGAGCCAGTTCAGAGGGTTTGTCAGTTACCTGAGACTCTTGGGTCTCCTGCAAGAGAGATGTGGGTCAGCAGATCAAATTATTAATTGAGGCATGTGTACAGTACATCTTTCCCATATCTATACACACAATAGCATGTGCAAAAACCGTACAAGAATTTAAGAACAAACTAGATGCTGAGAGATACTAAGACAGGTCACTACAAGCATAGCTCCCCTTCCCATATAATACAACTGGGTAAATACACTACTGCCATGATTAATATTACCTTGCATTAGATCTAGTTTCTGAAGAAGCATTTCCTTCAAAGTAGGCACAATCCATGTTTTCTGGGATGTTGATTGAGCAATACCAACACATAGCTTGCATTTTGAGACCTTGTTTGCACTTACAGCAATACTAAAAGTCGGGAACTGGGTCATTAATGCTCTACTCTGACATACACAAATTGCTTTTTGTTACAGCAGCCATACTTGCCAGTCAAACCTAACATCTGTGGTTGTTTTTTTGTTTCTATATTTGAAAACTTGCATAAATCTAAGTGCATATAAAGTTTAATGTGCATAAGTGGAGTTACTACTGTACTTTTATTTCCCAATTATTTGTTCATCTTGTCATGTCTGCCAAGAGGAGACAGTTTTCCTTTTATTACAGTTGAAAGAATATTATACTACATATAGATATTGTGATAAAGATGGGTGCTAATTGATTTTGCATATATTTATAAAGCTGTTGATCTGCAAGATTAGGAAAATATTTGTAGTTTGTCATGACCTCAAAAGGTCCTTTTAATTGTTTATTCTTTATTCATTTATTTATTATTATTTTTTAATGCATAATATAGATACAAACTTTTCATGTTTTCACCTGGTCTTCAAGGCATATATGACTCGTTTCTGCTTGAACATTGCATGCTTTTTTCTGCTTGTGGTTAAGATTGTTTCATAGTCTCATATTGTATAAGACTTGATCTATATTTAGATTTTTGGAATGATAGTTCTGATGCATATTATTAGCTTTGAAGAACCTTTAGAGGTGTTAGATATAGAATTCTGAAGAACTCTGAAGTTCTCTCAATTGATCTCACTAAATATATACAAATTTTTCTCCCTAATGCTAGTCTTTCGAAGGAAGAAAATTCGTCAAAGTCGCAGAGGTATTTGGAAAATATTAAAAGGTTGTCTACTAAAAGGCATCACGAGTAGGTGACTTTGCAATTACCGCTTGCACATCTGTTTTTAATTCTTTTTTGTTCATTTTCCTCACCTGTAGAATTGGATACAATGATTAATTAGATGTGCTTTACATAGAAATGTAAGATACTTCATTTATAGAGAAATGTAAGATACTTGAGTGATGGCAGTAATATGCTAACCTGGTATTTACCTAAATTTTACAGGACTAAGACAAAACTCAGTTGTCATACTGTCTTATTTAATTTTCTTACTTTAGAATGCTGTCAGCTTTTAAACTCAAAATTTCCAAATGTTTTGTGTTTGAGAACACCAAGTTGGTTGCATTATAACAGCATTTATGAAACATCTTCACTGAGACCAAGATCGTCTCTGTAGAGCAGTGTATGAAAAAGTTGGTAGAAGGGAAATTGAGAATAGAGGAAAAGGGAGGGAGGTAGAGAAGTACTGACAGCAAACAAATTGAATGAGAAGGATAAAGAGAAAGAATACCAGAAGTTGAAAGAAGTGTAGCAAGTGGTGAGAGAGAAAGGGGAAACAGTAGTAGAAGAAGAATGGGTATGTTTCAAGGAGGAAATGATGAGATGCACAAAGAAGGTATGTGGAATGAAGAAGATGAGAGAGAACAGAAAAAGAAGAACCAAAATTTGGGATGAAGAGGTGAAGGCAGTGGTGGAAGGAAAGTGAGCAAATGAGGACTGGTTGCAAGTTAGAACCAGAGGAGCACATGAGAAGTACCACAAGAAGATAGGAGAAGCAAAATGCAAAGAGGAGGGCAAATGTAAAATGGGGTAGGAGTTTGACAAGAGAATTTTGAAAAGAATGAAAAAGAAAGATATTTGGATGGAAGTAAAGGGAGTGAGAGTGGGGTGAGTTGGATAGAGAAGCAAATGTAAAGGGTCCAGGTAGACAGATATTAATAGAAGTAAAGGTGGTAAGGGGAAGATGGTTATAGTATTTCAGAGGATTGCTGAATGTGGAGGTATAAGAAGGATTTATTGTGGCAGTTGATGCTCGGAAAGTGACTGGTGGGAGAAGAAAATAATAGGGCTGTAAAGAAAGAAGAAATACAAAGAGCATTGAAAATTATGAAAGGTGGTTGTTGTTGTTGTTGTCGTTCCCTAGACTGTCTGTCTGAGGAATAGTATTCATGAAGTTTTCTTTCCTTTCTTTCTGGTCATTTAGGTATGATAACTAGTACATTGAGTTTTAGTGACCAGAAACTCACAGCCCTACAATAATTAAGAGTGTTCCTGGGGCTTTCCCATTGATTACTCTAGGAAGATATTTTGGGCTTCTCACATACTGATTACAAAATAGGACAAGGGAATCATTTGAGAGGTACAAAGAAAAGAGAAGAGAAGTGAAGCACAAGTAAAGGAGGAAAAGAGGAGAGCAGATGTGAAATGGGGAAGAGTATGACAGAAAATTTTGAAAGATAAAAAAATGCTTTGGAGAGAAATCAAGAGAGGAAGAGGAAGCGAATCAAGTAGAGAAGAAAAGGTAAAAGATGCATATGGAGAGATGATAATGGAGAAGGCAGTAAGAGGAGGATGGGTAGAGTATTTTAGGGAGTTGCTAAATGTGAAGGAAGATAGGGAGGGAAAGGTAGTTGCAGTGGGAAGTGCTAAGAAAATGACTAAGATGAGTGAGGAAAATGGAGGAGAAATAAGGAAAGATGAAGTGAAGGTAATTGTTAAGATTATGAGAGCAGGTAAGTCACCTGGGTTGGATGGATGTCATACAGAATGTCTGTAAAAAGGAGATACAGTGATGGTGGATTGGCTGGTGAGGTTATTTAATGTTTGTTTAAGAGAGGGTAGAGTGCTGGAGGAGTAACGTAGAAACATTCCCACACTAATGCAACACAGACAACAGTCCAGTGTTTCCCAGAAAGAACTATGGGAGGGCCTAAGAACTGTTACCAGCCACTGTAGGGCTGTGGGTTTCCAATTAGTAAAATTTAGAGCAGTTATTTTTATATTTGTTTATCTTTTAAGTCTTGATGTAGGTACTGTCTATCAATTTATCTCTGGCCATAGTTTATACAGCTGTATGTTTATGTTTGCAGGTAATTTTTGCTTATATCTATGTATCAGTCTATATACCAATAGGCTTCTTCTCCTGTTAAGAGAGGTAGCCAGCTAAAGCATGCACCCATCCAACCCATCCCATTCCCATTCATTGCCCATTTCCCTCTTTATTGTAGCTCATTGTGAATGAATGGTCATCCCTGGCCCCTTCCTTCTGCCTGGGTCTGAAGCAATGCAGCAAAACGCAGCATATCACTTTCAGGCCAGCCGCTTTATTTACACAGCAACCCTTCCTCCTTACCCCCTCATGCAAAATTAGAAAAGATGAGGAGAAATCTCTTCAGGCCACATCAATTTATATTCCACTCACACATATCTCTTGATTTTCCCCTTCCCTGTTCAACAGACATTCCCCTTTAACTCGTCCCCTACTCTATTATTGAGCTCTCCCAATGCCATTACATTCATATTCCTCCCCAAACTCTAAAAGCCTCATTTTATCATTTTTCGCAATACCAGGTTCATATATACTCTCAAAACTCCATATGTCCCATCCCAGTTACACCATCACCCACATTAACCTTGATGACATTTCCCTCCATTCCACCATGCACTTTCCTATTTCATCACTCCAGCAGATCAACTTTTTCCCTCCTTTGCCCCCACATAATCCCAAGACTTTCCCCATCACACTAAAACTCAAAATTGCCATTCCCTTTCAACTTTGTTTCACTTAATACTAACACATCCATCTTCCCTCTCACAAATGTACTCCCAATCTCTTCACTTTTACTGTTATAAGAATCACAACTATGCTGGTTTAATGACCCAGATATTAAGGTTATTGGTTGGAGGTCTTTTCCCAGACCCTCTTATGCTTACAGAGGTTGAGTATTAATAATGAAGTCATCTACAAGTAATTGCTTCTGATGTGTATACATTTCTCTAGTGTTTAATCTTGGTTACAGTAGTAGCACAATGCTTTTACACTTTCATTTACACTTTTACCATGGTATCTTCATCTTTTCTGTGGTTTATATGCTTTAAGACATTTTATATTAAGGTATGCTTAACATTGATGCCATAATGGGAATGTTTCACCGCTATCAATTGAGAATTTTCCATTGTATATAATTTTTATTTCTCTCACCAGATGGACCATTCTTGGCCATTTTCCCTGTTTGATTGTTGTTTAACTGTGTGTTTAGAATTAACAGAATAACTTAGTGTGTGTGTCTGTGTGTAGCTTATTTGAACAAGTTTTAATGCATTGGCCATGATTTAAAAAGATTGATGTTGTTGACTAGTAGCCTTAAGGGAACTTTTCAGAAGGATGAAAGAACCTAAAGATGATTGAAAGTAGACTTGAGTACTATAATTAGTGGCAGTGAACTACTGAATAGTGGGACAATTTTGTGTTGGTACATTATCTATATTATATTCATTCCTTCAATACAGTGGTGTATATACACTATTTGTTCTAGATTATCCCATTACATAATTTCTGATTATACATCTCATTATGTGGATCACCCCAGCGTGCAATGAAACTGTTTTTACTATGTCCCAATTTTCATCACAAAAATCTCATAGTTAAACAAGTTGTGTATGATTATTTTTGTATACTACCATGAACTGTCATTTGAAAACTTGAGTACGGTAAATTATTGTTTATGTAAATTCAGGATGCACCTAGAAACTTAGCCCTATTTTACCCATTAATGTAACTACTGTATAAAATTCACTACATGAATTCACACTGTGCAACAAAGTTTCCACAACACATCCCTTGTATATATGGAAGAACAAGTGTATATTAATATTTTAAGATTACAGAGGAATCTTTATATGTATAAGGTGACATGTTTCTTGTATTTGGATTCATCTGTATTATCTTAGTCATTATACTATATTTGGTCTCAACAGATGGTACTGGTAGTGAAGCTTCCAGTCCCCCAGGTTCACCTCAGCTTGAACATGTGTCAAAGGAACCAGAAGGCAAAGACAAACCAAAACGGAGAACATCATTAGCCAATCTGTATCATGGCCCAGGGGGTGCTGAACTCAGTAAAGAAGTTCTCAATAATATTACTATGTTCAAGAGAAAACAGAAGAGGGTAAGTAAAAACTGTAAAATTGTATAGAATTAGATATCACAAGATATCCTCTATAGTGAGATTAGAATTCAGGTAAAGAAGTGATATAGACTGGCTTCCATGTAAATGAATTTTCTTTATACTCTGTAACAGTTAGGAATGATGAAAGTAGGCACATTGATCCACCTGCCTGCATATTTACATACAGTCAGTACTTTTGGGAATATTTTGAGGCATCTCCACAGACCAGAGCCACACACTATTTGTCCATGTTAGAGAAGAAGTATCTGCTCATGAAGGAATGATAAGATGGTTTCTTACTATTACTGTCCCTTGTATGTGATGCCTCCCAGAATCTACCCTTTACCACTAAATCTCCACAGAGAGGATTTGCTAGTATGTGATGAAAGATCACCAAGAGGTCATAGTAAAAAATTCAAAAGTAAGATTGTTTAAAAGGTGCTAGGAAATATAGTTTTCCACTTAGATGTGTAGACTTATGGAACAAATTGAATGTAAATGTAATTAGGCAAGTAAGTTAAATGAATTCTAGGCAAAGTTTGATGTGCAGAGGCAAAGAGACATGACCCCATGAGCATGGTTCCAACACTGTATGCTATAACTAGGTAAATACACATCAAAGACCTGACACTGACAATTAACACAGGCGAACAGTAGAAGGAAACTAATCTCAGTCTGCAAATACATCCCGAGAACCACACTTGACTACATTTCCACAGCATGGTTCCCAACCATCAGGGAAACAAGCATAGCCACCCTGCAAACTATACAATATAAAGCAAAGAGAATGAGAACAAGGTGCACCAAAACCATCCAAATAGAATATCTGCATACAAAAACCAAACTCCTCTCTATAGAAGACACAATCCCATTCACATATCTCATTAAGTCTCCCAGGTACAACCAGCTGAAGGCAATTTAAAAACTAAATCAGTAAAAAACTACTTCAACATCCACAACACCCTGCCACCTTCACCACACAGCACGTCCACACAAGAACACATTCATTCTCTAATCACAAAACGAGCTCTCCAAGACTGACCACCAAACACACTATGTCAGACCCCTCCAAAGAAAAATCCCTTCTGAGAGATGCAAGAAACACTTTGGGATGAATACATTCAGGTCACCATCCAACACTAAGCACCAACACAAAATAAGCTTAGCCACAATAAACAGCCCCAAATGAAACTGTTACACTAGACACTGAACACCTCATCATACACTGCCCCACCCAAGCCATACCCCAACAATAACATTATATTTCTTTCTTGAGTGACTTATAGGCCAGTCCAATGGATGTTGCCAGTAATCCTGGACCTATATGTCTCCTGAAAGTGAGGTCTGGGGCAATGGATTGATTGATATATTTATTCCAACAGGCTACTATTGATGTTTGGTGGCTATATGATGATGGTGGGCTGACATTATTACTGCCATACATCCTTACCACCCGCTCACAATGGAATGGATGTAAACTTCGTGTTTTTGCCCTGGCAAATAGGAAGGATGAACTGGATATGGAGCAAAGAAGGTTAGTCACAGAGTTGATTTGACAACATAGTACTGATGTGGTTAGAATGTTAAGGAAATTGACTTAATTCCTTTGCTACCAAGTGGGTTGGCACAGAGATGAATAAAATAGCCAGGTGGGAACCATAGTAATAGGAAAAATAGCAAACAATATGGAGGGGGTTAAGGTCATAAATTATTATTATTATTATTATTATTATTATTATTTTTTTTTTTTTTTTTTTTTTTTTTTTTTTTTTTAATAACTACTACTACTACTGTACTGTAATCTTTTATTTAGTTGAATTTGATAAATTCCTTATACTGGTACAGGAGTAAGTTTATTTCTTATTTTTGTGACAATATTTCAAATTATGGGAATGCAGTCATTCAGTATCATGAAATTTTAGTGTAATTTGTAATATAATGAGATACAGTGAAACCTCACTTAATGAGCATAATTTGTTCCCAAATCTTACTTGCAATGGGAAACACTCATTAAGCAAAACAATTTTTCCCACAGGAATCAATATAAAATATGATAATTCATCCCATGCTTATGAAAAAATACATACATATACCAAAGGTTTTCCCCCTTACAAGGGAGGTAGCCAAAAGACAAAGGCATAAAAACCACTCCCACCCATTCCATCGCCAACATACTCCACTCCTATTCAACCCCCTCCATCCCTTTTATCTTGGGTCCTCCTGGATGACAGGTCATCCCTGTATCTCACCCACTGCCCTGGGTCAGAAGCAGTGTCGCAAGGCCACTTCATTAAATTGGCAAACCCCCCTCTCTGTCCCCTCATGCAAAAATGGAGAAGATGGGGAGAAATCCCTTTAGGCTGCATCAAATTATTTTTCACACGGACTCCATCACCCCCATCCCCCACCCACTCCCTTTCATGCATCAAAGCATCCATACACAGTGAAGTTAGAGAGAGAGAATTATCCCCAGCAATGAAAGAAATAAACGTAACACAAAAAGAAATCAGTGATCAAATTAAAACCCTGGATGTCAGAAAATCACATGGCCCAGACGGAATAGCAAACTGGATACTGAAAGAATGCATGGAAGAATTAACTGACAAAATATATGATATAATTAAATTGTCACTTAAAGAAGGAAAAGTACCATTGGACTGGAAAAAAGCAAACTTTGTACCAATTTATAAGGGAGGTGATAAGGGAGATCCATTTAACTACAGACCGGTCTCACTAACAAGCACAATAGCAAAAATTTATGAAAGAGTGATCAAAAACAGATAGGTCAAGTACCTGGAAGAAAAATCTATACTGAACCCAAATCAATTTGGATTTAGACAAGGGAGATCCTGTACAACAAATCTGATCTGCTTTTACTCAAGATTAGTAGACATAATAGAAGAAAGAGATGGATGGGCAGACTGTGCTTTTCTGGACCTGCAAAAGGCATTCGATAAGGTACCTCTTAGGAAACTAATAAATAAGATAGAGTCAAAAGGTGGCATCAGAGGAAAATTATTGGAATGGATGAAAGACTTTCTGATTGGGAGGAAAATGAGAGTTGTAATTAGAGAAAAATTCTCCAACTGGGAAGAAGTAAAAAGCGGGGTCCCGCAAGGATCAGTACTGGCCCCGATCATGTTTGCTGTATACATTAATGACATGAATGAAGGCATGGAGTGCTATATAAATTTTTTTGCAGATGATGCAAAATTACTTAAGAAGGTAAAAACGGAAGAGGAGTGCAACTCATTGCAACAAGATCTGGACACAATATGGAATTGGACTCAAAAGTGGGAAGTAAAATTCAATATTAAGAAATGCAGCATAATGGAATTCGGAAAGAGTAAAAATAGAATATCAAAAGATTACAGAATTGGGGAAGAAAAAATAAATCAAACAAACTATGAAAAAGATCTTGGAGTGATGATTGGAAAGGACATGAAACCAGATAAGCATATAAACAAGATGTTCGGAGAAACCTACAACTTATTGAGAGCAATCAAAGTGGCATTTACCTATATGGATGAAGAAATGATAAGGAAAATACTTACTACACTAATAAGATCAAAACTCATATCATATATAACCACATATCATACATATCGTGGTTATATATGTTTGGCTAGAAAGAAAATAGGCACAACTCGAAAATGCGCCATTTACTATGGAAATGCCATAGAAGAAAAGTGTGTTAGAATAGTCCAAAATGATAGATAATCAAGGTTTTATAATCGAATTTGCTGTGGGTGTAATACTAGATATTTTTTATACATCAGCTGAGTTACTTGAAAACTACAAGATTTACTAGATTTTAAGAAAAAAATTCCAAGACTCCAAAGTCAAAGTAAAAAATCCAAGATCTAGTAGAAAATGTCAAGCAGTGGCAACACTGGCTGAGAAGCAGACAGGAATGTTAAGCAAAACATTGATTGTTAAGCGAGTCAAATTTTCTTTAAGAATTTTGCTCGTTATGTGAGATGCACATTAAGTGAGGTTTGACTGTATTTTGATAGGCAGTTCATAGAAAATAACTTGGAAAATTATATAAAATTCTTTAATTTTTATTTTGTTGTGACAATATTACAGTATGGCCAATCTGCTCTCCAAATTCCGAATCGACTACAGTGATGTGATTGTTATTCCGGATGTAGCAAAAAAAGCAGCTGAGTCATCACGTATGGAATTTGACCAACTCATTCAAGATTTTAAAGCAAAGAGTAATGAAGAAATTGACAAAGAGGATGATGGTAGGTTTTTGTGAATAAGATTTATTTGTTCGAAATGTTAGCATGTACAACCCAAAATTTTCTTATTATTGTGTTTCTATTTATATATAATTTTAAGTATTTAGGGTTGCACATGACAGTGAATGGAGGAATGGATATGGAGGTGAATAGAGGAACCAAATAAATGTGTGCTTGGAACAAAAAGTCTTACGAGAAATAAGTGAGGATGAGTACAAAGAGAATATTATAAGAAGGAATGGTTTTACTCACGACATTGTCTGGAGCAAAGATTTGAATTTAAGGAAGGTAGAAAGGAAGAACCTGAAAGCATTTGAAAAATATGGCAGGGATTACAACAGATATATTTATATAGAAGAGAAATAAGAAAAGATGAGGTGCAAGTAGTTTTGAAAATAATGACAACAGGTAAGGCACCTGAGATAGATGGGTGTTATGTGGAGTGTCTGAGGGAGGGACAGCAATAGAGGACTGGATAGTGAGGTTGTTTAATGTGTGTCTAAGGGTGGGTAGAGTCCCAGAGGAGTGCCTATAGTTCTGCTTTACAAGAGTAAATGGAACAGATGTGGGTGTAGTAGTTTCAGAAGGATCAGTTTGTTGAGTGTAGTTGGGAAGGCATATAAAAGGGTCTTACTGAAGAGGATTAGGAGAGGAACAGAGGGAGTAATTGGTGAGGAATAGAGTGGGTTTAGGAAAGGTAGGAATTGTGTGGATCAGTTTTCTGTGGTAAGACAGATATGTGAGAAAGCTTTAGCAAAATGTAAGGATGTTTTCTGGGCCTTTATGGATTGGATTTGGAAAAGGATTATGACAGGGTAGATAGAAAGGCACTGTGGGAGATTTTGCAAACATATGGGATTGGGGGAAAGCTATAAAGGGCAGACAAGAGTTTTTATGAGAGTAATAGAGTCTGTATTAGAATTGGAAATGGAGAGAGCAAGTGGCTTGAGGTAAAGGTGGAACTGCATCAGGGATGTGTCATGTCACCATGACTGTTCAATATGTACATGGACGGGGTGGTGCGGGTGGTAAAGACAAGGGTAATGGGCCTGGGATTGGAGATGGTTAAAGAAAATAGAGGAAACTGGGAGAGAGGCAGTGAGGAAAAGTTTAAATGAATTTGAGACGAAATGTCTGAGAAGTATGGTAGGGGTTACAAGGTTAGATAGAATGAGAAATGAGGTGATGAGGAGAGCAGGGTGAAAAAGGAGATGGCAGATAGGGCAGATGAAAGAGTATTGGGATGGTTTGGACACATGAAAAATATGAGTGAAGAAATATTGATAAAAGGGGTGTGGAAAGCAGAGATGGATGGAGTAAACTTGAGAGGACAACCGAGGATGAGATGGATGGATGGGGTGAAAGGGACATTTAGCAAGAGGGGAATGTCTATTGAGCAGGGAAGAGAGAAGGCAGGAGATAGAAGTGAATGGAGAATGGCTGTGTATAAATGATACTGTGATGCAAGGAAGGGAGGGGGTGGGGGGTTAGGGAGTGGTTATGTATGAATGATACTTTGACACAGCCGAAAGGGATTTATCTCCATCTTCTCTTTTTTCTGCATGATGAGCCAGAGAAGTGGGGTTGCTAATTAAATGAAATTGTCTTGATTTGGATGTACTGTGTCTTACTGCATTGCTCCTGATCCATGGCAGTGGGCGGGATACAGGGATGACTTGTCATCCATGAGAGGTTAAGATGAGAGGGAGGAAAGGGTGATGGATGGGAGTAGAATAGGTGGGAGTGGCTGCTTGCCTTATGACTTGGCTATATATATATATATATATATATATATATATATATATATATATATAAGAACATAAGAATGAAGGAGACTGCAAGAGACCATAAGGCCTACACTACATTGTTCCATGTCCATTACCACTTTTCATCCCCATCCATAAAGTAGTCTAACCATTTCTTAAAACAACCAATAGTTTCAGCGCTCACTACATGGTTACTAAGTCTATTCCATTTGTTGACCACCCTATCAGTAAACCAGTTTTTGCCTATTTCATTCTTAAATCAAAATTTGTCCAATTTAAGTCCATCACTGCAAGTCTTGCCTAAGTGTCTTAATATGATGACCTTGTTTGCATCACCCTTGTTAAAGCCTTTGATTCACTTAAACACCTCTGTTTGATCACCCCGCACTCTGCATCTTTCCTGAGAGTATAGGTTAAGATGCCTAAGCATCTCCTCGTAAGGTAATTTCTGAGCCCTTGTATCATTTTGGTCATTCTCCTCTGTACTAATTCTAGTGAACTGATGTCCATTCTATAGGACAGAGAACCAAAATTGTACCTCATAGTCAAGGATGGGTCTAACATTAGATATGTATACATATTCAGGAAAATATTTACTTAAAATACAATTTTGTTGCAGGTATTCTGATTAGTGAAGCAGAGCTGCTAGGCCAACGGGAAAAGACAAATCGCCACGTACGGCTAAGGGAACTACTTTTGGAAAATTCAAAAGATGCATCTCTTGTTGTCATGTGAGTTTCACCTTTAAGTTGTTTGGTATTAACTAGATCCTGCTGCAGGGGATAAGAATACTGCTACTGTGTTCCCATTTTTATTGTTAAAGGTGATTAAATGGGTGTAGTGAGAACACTCGAGATTCCCATTCCTGTATTTCTCTCTTGTGAAGAGTCAAAGCATGCATTAATGTGGCCACCCCCCAATAATGTGGAAAATCCCATTGACATACATGTGTACATAGTATTGACTTATACAGATCCAAGCTTAATTGGCATATGGCCAGAGAACATAATATTAAACACTTCTCTTTACTCACCCATCTCAAAGAACACTGTAAAGTTTGTTCCTAGGGTAACTTATGAGGAAACCCAGTGGCTGATGCTGGGTTTCTCAGAGCCATGGGTCTCCTACAAGAGGGATCACTTTGTAAGGATTTAATTAATCACTACTGCCCTTCTTTCCTTGGCATTCCTTGGGATTCAGATTATGCAAGTTATCATAATACAGTCGAACCTCGAAAGCCCGGACTAATTGGGGGAAGGGTGGTCCGGTCATGCCAAAAGTCCGGTCATCGAAAATATCACCCTAACAC
This sequence comes from Oratosquilla oratoria, assembly GCF_046742065.1. Lineage (NCBI taxonomy): Eukaryota > Metazoa > Arthropoda > Malacostraca > Stomatopoda > Squillidae > Oratosquilla > Oratosquilla oratoria. The sequence continues at coordinate 35,371,936 of NC_134777.1, read as the reverse complement.
CCGTAGATTTTCATAGTGGTATACGTATAGGTAATGATATGGCATAGAAACACATAAGAATAATAATCTAACACTAATAATAATACTATAATACAGACGCTCTACTTACGTTCATTCGTTTTACGGTTTTTCGATTTTACGTTTTAACTGATTGTAAAAATTTTTTTTTATTTTTTTTTCTTCTTTTTTGAGTGAATTTTTGAGTTTAGTGCGCTCTCCGTAGTATGAGACTTTCAAACGATACTTACGCATGACACTGCGTCCATTGTTTACATGGCACAATCGACAGACTGAACGTGCCTTGCCTCCTCCTCCACCATCTCACTTTATGTTGCTTGAATTTATTTGAAATTAATGTTAATATTTTACAATGTTATGTTTATAATTAATGATTTAGGGGTGTTTTATAAGATATGGTAATAGAATTTATGGATGTATAGTACAGTACGAACGGTCATACATTACTGGAACATACAGTAACAACTTACATTCATTTTCATGTTACGTTCGGCTGTTCGGAATGTAACTAAAACATAAGTTGAAGAGCGTCTGTACTAATAATTCTGTAATAATAACTGTAATACAGGCATGTAAATGTACTGTATATACAGTGTACTGTACTGTATTTTTTATTACGTACACTTTAAATATCGGAAGGTATGCACGTGGGACAGTGGTGGCGGGCAGGGTTGCCGCGTTTTCTACACTCCCGTGTAGAATGGGAGTGTTGCCATACCAGGGCATACATTTTTCTCGGGCGTGTGCAGACTTTCATAGCAAGATATACTTGTCAAACTTTGACAAAATGTTGGTTCTAGTTTTTTTATTCTTGAATGTATATAAGGCCCCCATGCCCTAACATATTCAGTAAGATATAAAAAATATTTTTTCTATATTATTATTGCTAAAAGAAAGCTGAAACTTTAGCATAGAATTTTTTTTCTACACGGTAAAAACGTATCTTTTGGGGTATATTTTATAAGTAACACAATTACCAATAAAAGTCATATTTTGATGTACCATTTATTATTTGATAACTAGTTCTATGATTTTTAAACAAAAGTTTGAGTTTTTGAATGTTTTTAACAGCCTGCTGATATGTAGAAAAAAAATTCCTCATGTCCTTGTGCAGTTGCCACATGCCGCTATTTTACTACGTTTTGGTACAAAATTCTATGAAATGGCAGCCCTGGTGGCGGCTTGACTGGTTTGAGTACACGGGTACGGCAGTCGCTGTCACCTACCGGATAATAGGGAACTTTGCTTGAAAAGTCTGCCCTTTGTTCATTTCGACCGGTCATACGAGGGTCCGGGCTTTCGAGGTTCGACTGTATTACTTTATCTTTGATCTTTCAAAGTATTTACCTAGTTGTATTGTATGGGAAGGGAGCTCTACTCATGGTGACCCATCTTTGTATCTTTCAGCATCAGGTTTTTCCTTATAATCTTGAATAGTATTTGCACACACTGTTTCTTTATCTAAGTTATTCTATATATCCAGCACACTGTGTGGGCAGCTATTCTTTTTCTGATCTCTTCTGTAGTTGTCCTTTTTGAGTTTCTTTTCATGACCTTGTTTTTCCATTGTCATTTTTTAGTAAATCTTTTCTGTCAAGGATTTCCATTCCTTTCATGATTCTAAATATAGTCAGCAGATCACATCTTTCTCCTCTTTGCTCTAGTGTTGGTAGTTCTAATTTTGATCATCTTTGTTCATATTTTAATTTGGAAAGAGCTGGTGCCAACTTTGTTGTTGCTCTCTGTATTCTTTCTAGTTTCCTTATATTCTTTTTACTACTGGGTGTCCATAGTGTCGCTGCATATTCTAGTTTTGGTCTAATCAATGTGACTAATATTTTTTTAATAATTTCTTCATCCAAATATTCAAATGCCACTTCCATTGACCTTAGTAGGTTGTAGGTTTCACCGACTATTTTGTTTATATGTCTATCCAGTGTCATGTCTTTGCTGATTATCACTCTAAGGTCCCTTTCCGAGTGCACTTTTTTTAATTTCTTTTTCATCAATTTTGTCATTTTTTGAAATTCTGTTTCTGCTTTTTCCAAACTCCATTATGCTACACTTCTTGATATTGAAGTTTACTTCCCACTTTTGAGTCCATTTCCAGAGTTTGTCCAGGTCTGATTGTAACAAGTCACAGTCCTCTTCTGTTGATACTTTCTTTAACCACCTCCATACGGTGACGCCTATGTAGGCGGCATGAGGAGCAAGTGGGTACTCGATGATGCTGACGTCGGCATCTTGATTATATTTATTGTAGTCATACCTACATAACCTCCATTCTCTCTAAACTGGCTTCATCATATTTTCTATGGTTATCAAAATACAAGGGTGAAAGAGAACGAACAATTGAGCACTGACTTTATTTTTTATAATGCGATTATTATGATGCAACATCGCACATCGCGCAGCTAATGCTGCCAGACGTGCGATGTGCCCCGGAGTGAAGAGGTTAATATTTTTGCATCATCTGCGAAGAAATTCATAACATTCAACTCCTTCACCAATGTTGTTTATGTATATGGCAAACGTGATTGGAGCCAGCACTGACCCTTGTGGAACACCACTTATCATTTCTTCCCATTTCGAGTATTTGTCTCTAATTACTACCCTCATTTTTCTCCCAGTCAGGAAATCTTTCATCCATTCTAATAAATTACCTGCAATGCCACCTATTGATTCTAATTTTCCTATTAATTTCTTGTGTGGTACTTTGTCAAATGTGTGTGTGTGTTTATATCCATTCTGCCTCCATTTTTGTATTTATTCATTCTATAATTTATGAGGGTTTATGAGTAACCACCTTTTTTCTGTTTTCCAGGACCTTGCCAATGCCTCGTAAGGGCACTGTGAGTGCTCCCCTGTACATGGCCTGGCTAGAGACCCTCACCAGAGATATGCCACCATTTGTCCTCATCAGAGGCAACCAGACCTCAGTTCTCACCTTCTACTCATAAGTCTAGCAGATCATTGACCATATTATCAGTGCCACTTCATGTTACCATCATCATTTGTTGATATTGGAATCATGTTATCTGCCATTTTTTTTCTTTATTATTATTTTTTTTTTTTTTCGATTTCTCCCTCAAAGAAGCCTCTAAGTTTCATGTTGGTAAGGTTTGTCAGATAATAAACATTACATTCCATGTGGGTGATAACAGCCTGTCAGTATAAAGAATTGTATTGTTTTTTTTTTTTTTTTTTTTTTTTTTTTTTTTTTTTTAAGTACTTATAATGAGAGCTGCGTACAAGTACAAATGCTCTTGTGAAAGTTAACATTGAGAAAATGCAATATGACTGGTGCCTATTGAATTGATCTTGCTTCTGCAAGGGCTGTTGCACAATGCTGTCAGGTATAGATTACAGTGTCAGCTTTGACTTTATACTGGGTAATAATTATTGGTCACTTCTCTGGTAAGGCATTTACACAATCAGCTTTGAAGTGCTTTAAAATTTGGCTTCCACTAACTACTGTTGTATAGTTTTAGTTGTGTTTACATTAAATGTGTATGTGTGTTTTTGAAAAAGGATAGTTGAATATGATATGTGTGTATATATATACATATATAGATATAGATATATATATGTAATATATATATATATATATATATATATGTATATATATATATATATGTATGTATGTGTGTATGTATTTACCTAGTTGTATCTTATGGGAAGGGGAACTATGCTTGTGGTGTCCCGTCTTTCTATCTCACAGTGTCTAGTTTGCTCTTAAATTTTGTGTATGGTTTTTGCACACTTTTTAAGGTCTTGTATAACTATCTTTTTTTTACTTTTTTCATGTCCTCTTGTGTTTCTCTTGTTCCAGTTTAGTAAGTCCTCTCTATCAAGAACTGTGCCTTTCATGTGTGTGTGTGTGTATATATATATGTGTATGTGTATATATATATATATATATATATATATATATATATATTATACATATACATATATAAATATATGTATGTGTTTCTTTACCTAGTTGTATACAGGGCTGGAGGCTCATGGGGTCCATACATCTTTGTGGAAAGGAATACTTCTTAACATTTCTCAGACTATTATTTCCCCAAATTTTTTACTGACTAAGCTTTGATCCCATGCCAGGAAACCCTTTGTCCATTTTTTCTTCACCTTCTGATCTAATTATCATGCTTTCCTTCACTTTTTTTTTCCGTCTTTTTCTTCTTTTTTATCTTTAATTTCTCCTCATGTGTCTTGCCATTTAGAATTGGGATGATCTTGGTGACCACACCTCACTGCATATTCCAGACTGAGAACAAATTAGACTTTCAGTGATTTTCTTTATTATGTACTTGTCCATGCAGTGAATTGCCATATTTATATTTCTCAGCAAATTGTAAATGTCTCCTTTTATTTTCTTTACAAGACTTTCTGGTTATAGATCATACCTGATTAAAATTGCTAAATCTTTCTTTTCCTATGCTATTAAATTTTTTTTTTTTTTTAATATCCTCTCTCTCTCTCTCTCTCTCTCTCTCTCTCTCTCTCTCTCTCTCTCTCTCTCTCTCTCTCTCTCTCTCTCTCTCTCTCTTTTTTCTCCCCACTGCGGCCTAGTTCTAAGATTTTATATTTCTTTGTATTGAAATTAATTTTCCATGCCTGGCTTCTTTCATAAACCTTATCTAAGTCTTCTGGTAGCATACATACATACATATACCAAGGCTTTTTCCCCCTTACAAGGGAGGTAGCCAAAAAGAAAAAGGCATAAAGAACATTCCCACCCATTCCATCCCTAAAACCACTCCACTCCCCTCCACCCTCCCTCTTATCTTGGCACCTCCTGGATGACTGGTCATCCCTGCACCTTGTCCACTGCCCTGGGTCAAAGGCAGTGTCGCAAGACACAGCATATTCACAGCAAGGCCGCTTCATTAAGTTGACCCCCCCTCTCCATCCCCCCATGCAGAAAAGGAGAAGATGGGGAGAAATCCCTTTGGGCTGCGTCAAATTTTTTCTTCTGGTAGCACTTTGTAATATTCTTCGTTTTTCACTTCCTTCATGACCCTGGCATCATCTGTAAATGTTCCTCTTGCCACATACCTCTGTAATACATTTGCATTTCTCTACCACTTCACTTTCAATGCTTCCCTACTTTTAAGTATATATTGCCTCTACAAATTATAAATAATGATTATGTTGTATGACTTTCCCCTACTTTCATCTTTAATTCATTATTTTTTAATACACTACTTTATATTACTTGTCTTAGATCAGGATCCCATAATTCTCTGCCAACCCCAATATTTCAACTAGCTGCTTCCTTGACCCCTTAGAGCTGGGTTGTGTTTTTGTTCTCTCCAATTGCCAATACAATGTGTGTGTGTTATATTTGGTGTATATATGTGCTGGACATATGTGTAGTAATAATAATTGTTGCCTCAAGTTTCATCACCTGTAAACTCAGATCCACAGTGGCTGGCAATGATCCTTAGGCTCACCCATAGATCTTCCAGGGAAGAAACTTTGTATTTTATTAGTGTGGGATTGTTTCTGTGTCACCATGGAATGGAATGATTCAAGGGTTGTCTGGCATCACGATCTGTGTCACTATGTAAAAGTAGTTGAAGAAGGGGTGAAGTTGCCAGTTGTCAGCTTGCCTTATGTGAAGAGCTAAAAGAAATACATTTGAAGTTGATAGCTATCTTGAGCCTGGTCAGCCCCTTACCTCTAGAAGGGGATGAGGGTTTTGATAGATTTTGAAAATGGGCCGCAAGGAGATGATTATTTCTGCCAGCCATCTTGCAGGACCAACTCATCCATTGTCATTTATGCATATATAGTTGAACGAGTTTCATTTGTGCATGGTTTGGATATATACTTTGATTTGGCCTTCGTACAAGGGGGAAAGGACCTTTGGTGCGTGTGGGTGTGTGTGTGTTATACATAGGTATTTAAAGTACACATATACACACAATATAACTTGCCACAAACTTTAAAGACAGGAAACAAGCAGCCCCCCAGTAACTGACAGCAGACCTCAGGCAGGCCCTTCCATAGATTTTTTCTGGGAAGATATGCCAAACTTTTGTTTGTTATATTAGTGTGGGACCGTTTCCATGTCACCAGTTTATAGTAGAAGGGGAGCAGTCACCTGTTGTCAGTTATCAGCTCTTCTTATATGGAAAGGTGGAGGAGATGTATACAAAGTTAACAAAGTTCCTGGGCTTAGTCTAGAGATCAAGTGTCAGCCTCTCAGGGCTTTACTTCCATATGGAGGCAAGGATGTTATGGATTTTGAAGACAGGTAGCAGAGATGATTCTCTCTAATTTCTATTATACATAAAGTGTGCATTATTATGTGTATATGTGGTTAAATCGTATGTGTGTGTTTATGTATAGTGTGTCTTGTTGCATTACTTCTGATCCAAGCAGTGCAGCAGAGGACATGGATGGCCCTTCATCCATGAGGTGCTAAGATGGAGGGGCAATGTATAGATATTTGGACGAGTGCAGGGTGGTTATATGCTTTGACTCAGCCACCATTCTTGTAAAGGGGAAAAGGCCTTTTGGTATATGATATATATATATATATATATATATATATATATATATTTATATATAAATGCATATTTATGTACTGTATATATTAACCACACATAAATACAATGAATTTTTATATATACTTAATATATAAAGACTCACAGATGGAATCTTCCATTGGAAAAATTCTCATAAGTGGCTTGAATGAATATCACATTTCTGAGAACTGGAGAATGGTATCCAGATTGTTAGTTTTTTCCATGTGTTTTAGAGAAAACATGTATATATCACTTTTCTAAAAGAGCTCCATATGATTTTTATTCATTTATACAGACCATATGCTTATATGACAAGATTGATACACTAAAGTTAAAAAGAGGGAGGAAAACCTGAATTAACTCTGTACTTACAAAAAAGCTGCATTTTTACTAATTGCCCCATTTTGTAGGTGTGTTTTAGATAGTATGTGATACATACTTTAGCTGGAAATTAATCCACATAAAACTGAACAATAGTCATATAAAACTAATATTACATTTTCATGTTTCATTGATCAAATTTTCATATATGTAATGCACTTCTGTTAATTGTCACCATTTGGTTGGTGGGAAGAAGGAATTTGTGTAGAAATTCATAAATACACCTGATAATAGGTGTACCATAAGGCAGAAAAGGAAAAGGGGATAAGAGTGGAACACTTGTTGATGCTCTTTAATTTGACACTCACTAGCTAGTGTATTTATGTTATATTATTACAATGGTTCATGGTTGCTAACAAGACATGTCATGGGCTGTCATTTAGATTAATCAGCTAGTTTTATTGAAAGTCACTTTACCATTAGCCTGTCTTCGGTCTGTATGTAGTCTTTTGTGTCAAACACTAAATATTTTATCAGAACCATGTCTGAGCAGGATTTTGATCAATCAAGGTATTGTTGAGGCCAGGGGTGTAACACTCAGCATTCAAAATGCTGAACAGTCTTAAACTGATAAACAGAACATGACTATGCTAATGGGGTTAAGCCAGGGAAATTTGACCTGTGATACCTACCACTGAATTACAGAATCTACTAATGAACATAGAAAGACTAAACTTTCATAATATGTAAAACAAACAGTTTTGTTAGTTTCAAAGGTATACCCAAGATAAGTGTTGCTTTATGTTAGAAATTCTTAATGGGAGTTCAATTTGTTGAAAGTGCTCTTTGGTGTTAGAAAAATTCACTTTCGTTTTCATGAAGGAAAGTTTAAGCACATGTCTTCTGACTGAGAATTCAAAGTGTGCATGGATGTATGTATAAATTTGTATGTATGTATGTATGTATATATATATGTATATATATATATATATATGTATATGTATGTGTATATACATATATATATATATATACACACACACACATACATATACCAGGGGCTTTTTCCCCTTACAAGGGAGGTAGCCAAAGTCAAAAGGCATATATATATATATATGTACATGTATATATATATGTATATATATTTGAATAATTCGCTAGTGGACAGCGACATCAATCATACAATCCATGACCGTCGCGCAGAGGATTCGAACCACCGCCTATAGACCCAAGAGAGTCCACAGCACCCGCCGTCTGTGGTCGAGTGGTTAAAGGCGGGTGCTGTGGACTCTCTTGGGTCTATAGGCGGTGGTTCGAATCCTCTGCGCGACGGTCATGGATTGTATGATATATATATATATATATGTTTGTGTGCATGCAGTAGAAACACACATACATTGTATATTTGTAATATTCAGTTCGATTCTTGTTTTGAGGTTTGCTGACTGGAAACCCAAAGCAGTATGCAATGGCCCTCAAGCCCTCCCATGTATCTCTGGAAAGAAACATGAGATTGATGTCTGCATTGGATTAGTGTGGGACTGTCTTTGTCTCTGGCTGAAAGATGCATTGCTCCTTTACTGTGTACTACAATGGTGTGGTGGTACTGTACTCAATTGATAATTCATAAATTTTACTTCAAGCCTCATCCAAGGCTGAAAATTTCAGCATAGCTGCAGTGCAAACTGACCCTTCAATTTTGGTGGGCAAGGAGTTGGTCATGTATGTGCTGAAGATAAGAGTGCAACATTACCCATAGATCAGGCCATATATGAGCTCTGAGCTCTCATTCAGGAGGGTAATAGATGTCAGTCATGAATCCAACACATGAGCTAAGACTGTGGTGAATCACACACACACACATGTGTATGTATGTTTCCATGTACAAACTATAAAACTTGCATAAATGTAAATATTTGCTATTCCGTACATGTCTTTTCTGGCTTTCTTGTCTCTTGTGGTGCAGTTGTGGACTAAAAAAAGGTATGGAAAATTATTTTCATGAAAACTGGTTAGTGTTGGTAATGTGTAAATGGTAGAAAAGTCTACTTAAATTGTTGGACATCATCAGGACTAATTTGACAAAAGAAACTTCCAATACAGGATGCTCCAGACTCTTGCTTTCTGGCATCCATGAAAAGTCGGGTGTGTGCAGAGTATATCTATGTGAAGGCAGTGAGTGCATTTTAGTATGTAGGTGATTAGTGGAAGGGCTTTGAAGTGCTTTGAAAAAGAAATATATTTGTGAATATCTTAGAAAAGCTTTAGGGTGCTTTCACAATTACATATATAAATATTACTGGCTTTTTAACCAAGAATCTTGCATAAGTTAACTGTTACAAGCTGGGAGTGTGTGTGCTGAAGCTAAAATCTTCAGACTTGTCCAACAAAAGTGCCTTGAACCAATGTGATTGTGTAATGTATGGTGTAATTTGGTTGTGATTGAATCTTGCATCATAAATGTTGAATTAAATTTTTTTCTAACAGTTCAGGATGCTGTAATAAGCTGTAAATAACAAAATCTTTTTTATAACACAGTGTAAAATGCACAAAAAAGACAGGCACAATATCATGTATCTATGTATGATTATTAATAAATGACCAAATTTATATGTTTTTTGATGTATCCAACACTGCCCAATTCCTTACTCCACCACATACCCCCAGGCATAAAGATATCCCTCCCATGACAAGCAATATCCATAGTAATATATTTGTATTCAGGCCACCCAGCTTTAAAACAATAACAATAAAGAATAGGCATAGCCACAGAGGCAAACTGAGCCTGATACAATCACTACACAGAAGACAACAAACACTAAGACCCACATTGCCCTATTCTAGTCTTATCCATACAATGACACAATATCTCTTCCTTAAATGACTTGAGGACCAATCTAGTTGTTGCCAGTTACCTGAGAACCATGGGTGTCCTGCAATGGACTGATTTGATGAGTCCTGTAATTTATTTTTTCAATCCAAGAGAAGAGTCAGGGGAAGTCAGGTAGAGAGGAAAAACTAAAGGGTGCAGATGGACAGATGTTAATGAGTGTAAGGTCAGTAAAAGAGAGATGGATAGAGTATTTCAGAATTGCTAGTGTGGAGGAGGTCAGGCTGGATTGATTGTGGCAGTGAAAAGTGCTAGGAAAATGTGATGGGCAAAGAAAATGAAAAGGATACAGAAGATTGCTATGGGAGGAACTGTTATAGTAGGTTAGCTAGTGAGGTTGTTTAATGTATACATATGTAATACTGGTTTGTAATTCAATACTTTTATTTAAATTTGAAATCTTTGAATTTCTAAGTTATTCTCTCTCATGTACTTTAATCTACTAAAGTTGAATACAAACGCTCCTCAACTTACGTTTTAGTTACGTTCTGAACGGCCGAACGTAAGTTGAAAATGAACGTAAGTTGTTACTGTACTATACATCCATAAATTCTATTACCGTATCTTACAAAACACCCCTAAATCATTAATTATACACATAACATTGTAAAATAATAACATTAATTTCAAATAAATTAAATTCAAGCAACATAAATTGAGATGGTGGAGGAGGAGGAGGAGGCAAGGCACTTTCAGTCTGTTGTTTGTGCAATGTAAACAATGGACGCAGCGTCATGCGTAAGTATCGTTTGAACTATGGAGAGCGCGCTAAACTAAAAAATTCACTCCAAAAAAAAAAATTTACAACTTTTTTTTTACAGTCAGTTCAAACGTAAAATCGAAAAAACGTAAAACGAATGAACGTAAGTAGAGGAGCGTCTGTACAACTACAATGGACATAAGTCTCAGGGAAGGGTCACATTGATTTAATACACTAAGGTGATGAGATGTACAAGGGGAGAAAGTGGCAGCAGACTGGAGGTGAGTATTAAGGGAGAGAGACTTGAGGAAATGGATAGTTTTAGATACTTGGGTCCAAATGTGGCAGGAAAGGAAGGAGTGGAGGTGGAGGTAGAATGTGGATTGAGAGAAGCAAGTAAATGTCTTGGGGTATTAAAAAGTGCAATGAGAAATAGACATTTGGGAATGGATGCTAAGAGGAGATTGTATGAAGGAGTGATTGTGCCGACAGCACTATATGGGGCAGAAACATGGAACATCAGAGAGGAGGAAAGGGGTTTGAATGTGTTTGAGATGAGGTGCCTGAGAAGTATGATAGGGGTTACTAGGCTGAATATGGTAAGAAACAAGGCGAATGGGGGTGGAAAGGAAGATGGCAGATAGGGTTGATGAAAGATTATTGGGATGGTTTGAGCACCTGGAAAGAATGAGTGAAGAAAGATAAGTAAAAGAGGTGTGGAAAGCAGAGGTAGGAGTAAACATGAAGGGACAACTAAGGATGAGATGAATGGATGGGGTAAAAGGGGCATTGGGAAAGAGGGGAATGTCTGTTGAGGAAGAATGGGAGAGGATAGAAGATAGGGGTGAATGGAGAATGGTTGTGTATGGATGATGCTGTGATGCATGAGGGGAAGTGGTGAGGGAGTATGTGTGAAAAATAAATTGATGCAGCCTGAGGGGATTTCTCTCCATCTTCTCTATTTCTGCATGAAGGGACCGAGAGGGGTGTCACCGATTTAATGAAGTGTCATTGTTGTGGATGTGCTGTGTCTTGCAACACTACTGACCCAGGGCAGTGGGCGAGATGCAGAGGTGACCCGTCATCAAGGAGGAGCCAAGGTAAGAGATAAGAGTGAAGGAAGGGGGTGGATGGGAGTAGAGTATGTGGGGATGGAATGGGTGGGAGTGGTTTTTATATCTTTGTTTTTTTGGCTACTTCCCTTGTAAGGGGGGAAAAGCCTATGGTATATTATGTATGTATGAAACTATGGTAGTGTGAACACATAATTTAGGCACATGGATTGAGTTATTCTTCAGTAAGGCGAGTGGGTTACCTACACCAGCATCCGCTGATCGTAACACAAAGAAAACGAAATCACATACACATAACTCGTGCGTTGTATCACATTAGTACTAAGTACAATTGGGCAACTCTAGGACTCAATTTCTTTCCCTATCATTAAGCTTTGACCCAGCTTGCGGTAAGCAATGTTGGCCACGCTACACTAGTTCTTATTAATTAATATGTATGTTTGCTTATCAGACACCCCAGTGGGCTAATCCCTTGGAAGACTGGTTAATTCCTGTTGGTCCCGATGGCCTAAGTTTAATGACGTCCCTACTTCTCCAAATGTATCCATATATATGTAATAACACTGATTCAAAATATTCTTATTTCATTATTCCCATTATTTCCATAGAGGGGGGGAGAAGGAAAAATGGAGGGGAAAGACAAATGTAGGGCAGTGACCTTTTGGTCCCACTGGTCTAAATTTAATGACATAAGAACATAAGAATAAAGGAGACTGCAAGAGACCATAAGGCCTACACTAGGCAGCTCCGTATCCATCACCACCTGTTGTCCCCATCCATAAAGTTGTCTAGTCGTTTTTTAAAACAACTGATAGTTTCAGTGCTTACTACATGGTTACTAAGTTTATTCCATTCATCGACCACCCTATTAGTAAACCAATTCTTGCCTATTTCCTTCTTAAATCTAAATTTGTCCAGTTGATACCCATTACTGCGAGTCCTGCCCTGTTGTTTTATTATGATGACCTTGTTTGCATCACCCTTATTATAGCCTTTGATCCACTTGAACACTTCTATTAGATCACCCCGCACTCTGCGTCTTTACAGAGAGTGTAAGTTTAGGTGCCTAAGCCTCTCTTCGTAAGGCAAATTTCCGAGTCCATGTATCATTTTGGTCATTCTTCTCAGTACTGATTCTAGTGAATTTATGTCCATTCTGTGGGACGGAGACCAAAATTGTACCGCATATTCAAGGATGGGTCTAACTATCGCTAGATAGAGTTTAATAATTACCTCTGCACTTCTATTCGTTACCGTCCTAGCAATGAAACCTAATGCTCTGTTAGCTTTATTTCTGGCGCTAATACACTGCTTCCTGGTTTTAAGGTCCGGACTCACCAAAACTCCCAAGTCCCTCTCGCACTCAGATTTTTCTAAAAACGTGTTATCTAAGATGTATCTATTTTTGGGGCTGTGTAGCCCTACGTTTAACACGCTACACTTAGAGATATTGAAGTTCATTTGCCATTTCATTGAACATGTTAACAATTTATTAAGATCATCCTGCAGAATCTGGGCGTCGTCTCCTGACCTAATTAGGCGTCCTATTTTAGTGTCGTCCGCAAACTTACTAACATCACTATTTATCCCATCGTCTAAGTCAAGTACATAGTACATTGCCCCACCTAGATTTTATTCCATTTATGGTGACCCGCTGTTTTCTGTTACTAATCCAAGCTCTAATCCATTCTAACACTTTTCCTCCTATACCATGGGCTTTGATTTTATTTAGTAGTCTCTGGTGAGGCACCTTGTCGAACGCTTTGCTAAAGTCAAGGTAAATAACATTGTAATTTTCATTGTTATCTGACGCCTTATATACTTTAGTGTAAAAGGATAGAAATTTAGTCACACATGACTTGCCTTTGGAGAAGCCATGCTGTGAATCTCGAATTAAATTATGCCCTTCGATGTGTTCTCTGAGTCTATTTACTATTATTGATTCAAGCATTTTTCCTATCACCGATGTCAAACTGATTGGCCTGTAGTTGCATATGGACGATCTATCTCCCCTCTTAAAAACAGGAACAACGTTTGCCTGCCTCCAAGCAGTTGGCACAAAACCAGTGTCTACCGATTTATTGAATATTTCAATTAACTGGTCGCAGATTTCAAATTTACACTCCTTAGCATTCTTGGAAAAATTTCGTCTGGACCCGGAGATTTTATAGCTCTAAGTCTTTCAATCTGCTTGACTACTTCTTTACTAATGCTGATATTAGATAGACTACTTTCTTCGTCCCCTCTGTAAATTGGATCGCAGTCAGGTACTTTATCTAACCTCTCATTAGTAAACACCGATAGAAAATAATTGTTAAACTCCTCACTCATTTTTTCCTCCGATTCTATCATGTCATTTTCATCGTTTTTAATTGGTCCTATTCTTTCTCTATTTTTTTGTTCTATAGAAGTAAAAGAAACCCTTTGGGTTGGATTTTGCTTGACTGGCCACCTTGATTTCATAATTACGTTTCGCTGTACGTGTATTCCTTTTAACCACCTTTGCCATTTCGCTATATCTTGATCTAAGGTGTGATTCCCCCCCCTTTTTTTTTTTTTTTTTACGTAAAATCCTCTTTTCATTCCGATCTCATGTTTCAATCTGTCCGTCATCCATTTGGGAGTATTACTATTGTTCCGTATTGACTTTAGGGGGATAAATGTGTTTTGTGCATTAATAATTAGATCAGTTAGATTGCTATACATTTCTTCTAAATCGCTGACCTGACTGTTGGGCCCTCGCCCCCAAATGACCTGACCTAAGGTATGCATATTACCCTCCGTGACCCGGCTCTTGGTACCGACCTGACTCTCAGCCCCGCTACGAGAAACGACAATGTCTGAAACGTCCGCATGACATTTCGTATTCAATTTCAAATAGGTTTTTATATTGTCAAAGTTTGCTTTCCTGAAGTCTGGTACTTGAACGTTATTCGTACTTTTTAATTTTTCCCAAATAACATTAAATCTTATTTCTTGATGATCGCTAGAGCCTAGACTATCTCCCACTATTACGCTGCTAATTTGGTGCTCATTATTTGTTAAAATTAAGTCCAGGGTATTTTGTCCCCTCGTAGGGTCGGTAATCCCTTGTTTTAGGAAATTATCCTGTACCACGTTCAGGAATTTCTTCGCTTCATGATCTCCTATTAATGTTTCCCAATCAATGTTTCTATAATTAAAATCTTCCATGATCACCTCCTCCCCCTACTCTTCCTGCAATCCCACGTGTAACACGATCGGGAAGGACGGTACGCTTCAGAGACCACTCTGATCATTTTTACTTTTAAGTACCTCTCGGCTCTTAAGAGAGAGTCACTTGATATTTCCAAATGTATTTTTCATATCTTGTAATATATTTGTCTTTTTATTTATTTATTTATTTATTCATTTATATAAGTACGCTTCGCTCTTGTGGGGAGAGTCATTCACCACAGTCACCCAACTTTCGCCCTCCTTTGTCACTTTCGTCACTTTCTTCACTTTCTCCTCCTGGTTTTCACTTTTGTTAATACTGTCTTTGTTTCCCACTGTTTCCTCACTTATGGATATAACAAAGGATTTTACAAAGGCGTAGCATGCCGACAGGAGACCTTTCGGTCCATATCTAGGTCGGATGCGAAAACAAAATAATAATAATAAATGAATAAATAAAAACTATAATAATATAAATAACAAAATAAAATACACAAATAAATGCATAGGTATAGTTAGATAATAAACAAGCAGGTAAATAGTAAATAATAATAAATTGACATATAAATAATAATGAGAATCAAATAGACAAATGATAAGAAATAATAATAGTAATATAAAATAAATGATGATCCAATTATTTTTAACTTTATATTTAAGATCCTCCCCAAAGGTCGTGATGTTATAAACATGAACCAATTGAATTTCCTCCACCCTTTCACCAATGGGATTCGTTGTTACAAGTCTATATGGCAATATTGTTTACTCAAACAATCTCGAATATCTGCATATCTCACTTAGGTTACAAATAAAGCTAAGTCAGCAATTCATTTGGGCCCCCGGTCATTGTTTATAAACACAAAATGGAGAGCAAACTTATGCAACTCACTTGCTTGCTAGCTATATTGTTTATAAGCACCTAATCCATAAAATGTAACATCCGTCTTCTACCCCTCTTTCTACCAGCCACTTACAGGGCTCAGCAGCTACCACTTGGTCGTCCCAACCAACCCTTTTCTACCACCCTCCTACAGGGCTCCAGTATACTACTGTATTCTAGAAATCAACATTTGAGATAATATTTTATACAGGGAGCTAACTCAATACTTCAAACTGTACTTCTGTTGGCTAAAACAAAGTTGGGAAATAAATATCCTTCAATGGATGTTGTCATCAACTTAGTAACCCAAAATATGCTATAAATACCAAAGAAATATGCAACCACTTCAACATGTACAAATAGGGTTGCCACCAGTCCTTTATTCAGCTCTATTTGTCCTTGTCCTTTATTGATATTTTAAATGACACTGTCCTTTATTTTGAAATATTTTTAACTGGTAGTTCAATTTCCTGATTGCAAAAGAGTTTACTTCTTGTAAGGGCGCAGACTCTGTCAACTCTGCAGTCTGCACAATACCAGAAGCACAGAGCAGCAGACCGCAGACCAGGATGTAAAATTAGCCTCATTTTATGTATAACTTAATTCTCCGTTAAAAAAAAAAAATGCATTCATTTTGGGAAAACCAAAAAACCGTAAACGATGTTTGGAAGGCGGCTAGTAATTATGGTCCAAGTACTTGTTCAGTGGAGTTGTCATAAATCGACGATTTATAGGTAATTCTACGTAGATTCGAATGGGCCCAGGGTTTCAGTGTCTTTTCTTCTCTTTCTGCTATGACCTCTGTTGACTTCTGCCGACTTCTTACT
This sequence comes from Oratosquilla oratoria, assembly GCF_046742065.1. Classification (NCBI taxonomy): domain Eukaryota; kingdom Metazoa; phylum Arthropoda; class Malacostraca; order Stomatopoda; family Squillidae; genus Oratosquilla; species Oratosquilla oratoria. The sequence continues at coordinate 35,355,493 of NC_134777.1, read as the reverse complement.
TTTGTGTTCCCTTGACTTCTGCGATCTCTTTTCTCTGAGCTCTCTGCTCTGGTTATGTCGTCCTAGGCCTGGCCCCTTTTATACTAAGCAAAAGGGAGCCGACATTTCACACATGGCCAAACAAATCCAAACTAAAGAGTTTGAAGATCCTCAGCCAATGGGAAGACAGATTGAGTTTCTCCCGCTCAAATCAGATATATTTCTGCTTCGTGTTACCTGCAAGCAGACTTAAAGAGCGCGCTTCAACAGACTTGGTATTGCGGAGTTATGAACAAGTATATCTAATATATATATAATTTTACATATTGATGACACAAATTCACGCCAGGGGTGCCTTAAAAATTCAAACAGGAGACTTTATTCATACAAGGGCGTAACACAGCACAACTATGGGATTTTACTCACGAGAAAAGAATGGAGACCGAGACAAGACAGTTCTATTGGAGTGTTAGATATGAGACTGAAAAAAAAAATGTATATTAAAAAAATAAAGGTTCAGAGAATGAGATGGAGGGAACAGAAAAATAAAATTGGCTTATACCAACATACATGGATTAATTTCAGGATTGAATGAACTAAACAACTACCTGCCAGAAACAAAACCAGACGTAATGGGAATTGTTGAGACAAAATTAAGGGGTCCAATAGTACCAAACAGTGTTGGTCAAGGATTATATAATCGCTGGCTTAGAAATAGGGAGGAGAAACAAGGTGGAGTCATGTTCCTGGTTAAGAAAAACTTAAATGTGACGAAAGTTACATATAGAGAGATAGCGACATGAATTGTAGAATGACTGCAGTGATTTATGTGCTCCCAAAAATGAGGTCTTGGAGAGAGAGATTTCTCCAAAATGTTGGATGATACGAAATCTTCATTAAACGAGATGCTGAAGGATGGAAATAAAGTGGTACTCATGGGAGATTTTAATTGCAAAGATATATGTTGGGAAGAGATGACAGTGAAAAGTAGAGATGACCAATGGGGAAATATATCACTCGACATGACTATAGAACATACAATGGCACAATGGGTAAAAGAAAACACTAGATTTAGAAATAATGAAGAACCGTCGAGATTAGATTTATTATGTACGTCAGACCTTGAAATGATAGACAAAATCAAATACAAGACACCAATTGAGAAGAGTGACCACATACTACTCGAGTTAGAACTAAAAGAGGAAATATATATAAAGAAAAATGAGAAACACAGAAAGGGAAGACTGATGTATAGTAAAACGAACTTTGAGAAACTTAGGAATTTTTTTTCTTAAAGCGAACTGGAAAAATCTACAAGAAAGAAACACAAGTGGAAGAAAAATGGATGATTCTTATGAAAATCTACAAAGAAGGAGTGGATAAATATGTCCTAAAGCAAAAACAGGAAGATGTGTATCTTAAGTGCTGGTTTAATCAAAGGTGCAGTGAGGCGAGAGACAGAAGAGACAAAACATGAAAAAGATGGAGAAAAGACAAAAACCTAGAAAAAGGCAAATATATATTAATCTAAGGGAAGAATATGTAAAAATACGCAGGGAAGAAAAAAGAAACTATGCAAAAGACAGAAAAATGTAAGGATCAGCCAAAATTATTCTATAGACATATAAATGGTAAACTAAAAAATAAACAGGAAATAGAGAAACTACGCCAAGGGAATACGGAATGCACAGAAGATACAGAAATGGCGGAAGTCATGATCAATCACTTCAAATCGGTTTTCACTAGAGAAAAAATGCGACATTAAGATGAAGGGGGAGAAATTACCCCCCTCCCCTCCCCCATGAGGGTAATAAGAGTAGCACGGAAAGAAATAATTAATCAAATGGTGCATGCCTGGGATGCATCCCCGGGGTGCATCCCCGGATGGAATAGCACATTGGATATTAAAAGAATGTAAAGAAGAACTAACAGACATAATATATAACATAATAAGTTGCTCACTCAAAAAAGGAAAAATACCAGAAGACTGGAATAATACTGATATCGTACCAATTCATTAAGGAGGAAATAAGGAAGACCCAACAAATTACAGACCGGTTTCCCTTACAAGTATGGTAGCCAAAATTTGTGAAAATCTTATCAAAAATAGATGGATAAAACATCTGGAGGAGAACAAGATTCTCAATCCGAGACAATTCGGATTTACACAAGGAAGATATCATGTACCACAAAATTGATCTAGGCTGATCGTGCATTTCTAGATCTACATAAAGCTTTTGATAAAGTCCCTCACAAAAAAAAACTATTAAGAAAACTGGAAACCATAGGAGGGATACAAGGAAAACTACTGAAATGGATGAAGGACTTTTTGCATAGAAGAAAAATTAGAGTAATGCTCAGAGATAAGATTTCTACTTGGGAGGAGGTAATTAGTGGAGTTCCACAGGGATCAGTATTGGCTCCAATATTGTTTGCTATTTATGTGAATAACATGGACGAGAGTGTGGAATGTTACATGAACTTTTTTGCAGATGATACAAAATGGTTAAAGAAAATGAATACTGAAACGGACTGTGACTCACTACAGAAAGATCTGAACAGGGTTTGGGAATGGAGTCAGAAGTGGGAAGTGAACTTCAACATAAAGAAATGCAGCATAATGGAACTTGGAAAAAGTATTGAAAATAATAATAATAATAATAATATATATATATATATATATATATATATATATATATATATATATATATATATATATATATATATATATATATATATATATCAGGACAATATAGAATTGGCGAAAAAGAAGTAACGAAAGTGGGATCTGAAAAGGACCTGGGAGTGGTCATCAAATAAGATATGTCCCTTGACAAACTTGTCGGCGAAACTTATAACTTGCAAAGATAAATAAAAGTGGCTTTACTTACTTGGATGAAGAAATGGCAAAGAAAATATTAGTCACACTAATAAAGCCTAATTTGGAGTATGTAACGACACCTTGGTCACCCAGTACTAAAAAGAATATAAAGAAAATTAAGATAATCCACAGAGCACCTACGAAGATGGCCCCAACACTATAGAAAATATCATATGAAGAAAGATTGTCAAAACTAGAACTACCGACTCTGGAACAAAGAGAAAGAGGTGGCTTGTTGACGATATACAGAATTATGAAAGGTGTAGAGGTCGTTGATAAAGACGACTTATTAAATTGGGATAAGAGAAACACAAGACGACATGGAAAGAATCTCAAAAGGGACAGTTGTAGAAGAGACATAAAAAAAACAGCTTCCCCCACAGAGTGGTGGATGTATGGAACATACTAGACGAAACAATAGTGTGGGCAAAAACAATACAAGAATTTAAGAATAAATTAGATATGGCGAGATACAGAAACGGGACAGCACGAGCGTAGCTCCCCTTCCTGTAAGATACAATTAGGTAAATACAACTAGGCAAATAAGCCAAGGACGTGACAGTTAGTAATAGTGGAAAGTGACCCTGCATGAATTTCACACTTGTTAGTAACTGAGATAGTACCCTCAACTGATTTAATTTTGGGACCTAATTCAAGACTGATAATAGATAATCTGGTTATGTTTGGGAAAATGGGAAATGTGAACTTCCTATGTTACTATGAGTAACCTGTTTTACAAATATTTTTTTGCAATGACAATTCAGCATCACATACATTCCTAACTAGTGAAGCTTCACAAGAAAATTCAATGCTTCATGGAACACAAAAAGAGAGGCATGACCTTACAATACTTAAAGGCTGACCAAGGCTCCAGACCTTCATGACTGACAAAGGCTCCAGGTCGCACAGGTTTCGAACCCCAGGCATGCACCATACATCTCAATATTATAAATCCAGTCTCATCTGTAAAAATTAATAGTATTAACATTAAGTTCGAACATAATGTTATCAACGTACTCCTGATATTCTTCAGATCTCAAAATTTCCCCGATGGAATGTATATAGTGGGTATCTTGTGTTGTTTCTTCCTCAAAAATAGTTGTTATTTTACAGATCTCATTGTCAGCATTATCATCATTATTAAGTTATATCCAAGTCCTTTTTAAATCATCTACATGTCTAACTAACACTTCCCTAGTTTCTAAGTGTAAGATCTTGTATTTATTTCCACCTGCAAAATCAATTATTTTATATAGACCGGAGCATCTTGGTGAAAGCTTATTACTGATTGTATGCATTTTGGCCATGGCCAAATATCTAAACACTCGAGACGGTTTTCTCGCCTATATTGGTAATTTAAATACACTTCGTAGATTTTCCTCAATCTACGTTCACCTATTGACTGCCGGCCCCCTGGCTCGCTTCTGGTTTGTACCAATAGAAATGTTGACAAAGGATTTTTGATTGGGTTTGGCTAGCCTTACAATTATTCTTAATTAAATCTAGTAATATGGAAGTTAGTCATTCATATATGGTATCATATTTTCATTATAAGGATGTGTAGTTGTTTCTTGTGATTTAATTACAAAGGATTACAAAGGCGGAGCATGCCGACAGGAGATCTTTTGGTCCATATCATGGTCGGATGCGAAAAAATCGTAGTAATGATAAATAAATAAATGAATAAATAAAATTTTTAATAATGTAAATATCAAAGAAATGCATAAAAAATGCATAGGTATAGTTAAATAATAAACAAACAGGTAAATAGTAAGTGACACAAATTCCTGGACAGTGGAAGAAGGTGGTGGATGAGGTGGTGTGGGTAACACGTACCTAGTGATTGATGAAGGGAGGGGGAAGATAGCTGCAGTTGGGGAACCGAAGTCCAGGAGATTTGTATCACATCTCGGGACCACTCGCCTTCCCTCCAAGGCAAGCGTGAGAGTAGATCAAAGAGGGGGGGGGGGTATGATGAAACAACTCATTAAGTGAACCGTCCTAGGCTAATGAAACCCAGAACTCCTATTGTGAGTTTTGATGAATTAAATAATTAAACACTAGAAATATGCTACTTGACATTAAATAAGGGTTTTAACAGTTGGAATTCACACATACATCCTATCTATTCCCTGCGCGCGTTTCCTAGCTAATGTACTTAGGTTAAAGTATCTGTACTTAATATGTGTCTTGCTTGTGGAGACGTCTTCAATTAGCGCGGTCTCCTGCTTCTGGTGGGGGCGGGGGGTGACGGCCTGGGCGGGCGCTGAGATGGGCTTGCAAGTAACCCACTTCACCGACGTAGTCTTAGTCAATCGTACTGCACTCTTAGAGTTCTTGCGGGAGGGGTTTGTATCCAAATAATCGACATTCGATTGGCTCTCAAGGATGAAAATCCCCAACAGTCACATGAGGGAGGAAAGGACACGATTGGACTTCCGAGAATGAGCGGTCCGACCTCCTTTGATGAACTCGATGTTTAGACTGACCTGTGTCCCGCGGCATGTCAGGTCAAAATGCCCGCTAGCCGGCTTCCGACGTTGCCAATAGTTCTACGTCTCCGTCCCTAGTTGTGAAGGGTACTACGAACACTGTTCATGTGGAAGATGACACCGCTCCAATTGTTCCTTGAGGTAGACACTATTCACGAGCGTGTTAGATACGATCCTAATTATTCTAATTGCCTAGCTTAAAACAAATATGTGGCAGCGCGCAGGGGGGGGTGTGAGTACTAAGCCGGACCAAGGTCGCTTGTGCTTGGGCGCGTAAAAACCGTTGGGTTAGGCTATGGGAACACGAATCAAAAGGGGGGGGGGTTCTAGATAATTAGAAGTCTCTCCCTTCGTTAAGGCACTTTAATTGATTGCCAAAATGGCACAACAGTTGAAGAGGATAAGGAGAAGGTGAAAGGACAGGATGTAGCTACTAGAAGTCTTAAGGACTCTGGTAATTCCCCCGAGTATGGGGAATGAAGGGCCGAAACGGTGAGAAATCAGACGAGACAAAATGGGAAGGGGAGACCGCGAGCTGGGTGTCACGATTTCAAAAATTGTGACAGTAAGTAATAATAAATTGACATATAACTAATAGTAAATGAGAATCAAGCAACTAATAATAAACAAACAGACAAATGATAACAAAACAAATAAACAAATAATATAGAATAAATGATAATCATTACAGCATCTTGCTTAGGTGTTTAAAGGTCAGATATCAATAGATATACCATTCGCTAAAAATCATCGTATTGCTCGAAAAAGTACTTTTTAAAAGCATACAAATAAAGTTTTTACCTGTTACAGAAGAATTTATTCAGAAAATTCACTTTTAATTGCGCCTCACATACCACTTTTCCGAAGTCTAGATGTTCTAGTCGATTAGTAATTAGTACCAGTAATGGCCGCTAGGTGAACCGGCGGTGACGTCACAGTTGCCAATCAATCGGACAAAGAAACACACGCTGTAGTTCAGCTCAGTCATTCCAATCGAGTTATTCATCTTCATGTTCGTTTTTAATCCAAATTTGTTCGCAAAAATGGCCCATTGTGCATTCCAATTCGGAAGGATAGTATGTATGGTGGAAGAAGAAGAGGAAGAGGAGTTTGATATCGCCGAACATCGCATTGTAAAGCCTTACCAGTCCGAACTGATAATAGGACAGCCCGTTTCTTCGTCGGAATACAGTGCAAGTGAAGATGAAGAAAGTGGTGAACAAAATAGCGAAGAAGAAGGGGAAAGCGATTTGTCAGATTCAGAACCCGAGACCACGGGGGAGGAGACGGAATTCGACGGCGACGTTGATTTAGACGGTGCCGAGAATCAAGATGGGCCTATCACCCCTCCTAGACGCAAACGCAAAAGATCTGACCACTCTCATAGGATTGGGAATACCAACTGGTATGAAATTCAGTGCATTATTCCTACCTTATTTAGGCTATCATTGCAAGCATGGGATGGGGTCCTCTGTTTTTATGTCGACGATCATTTGTCAGTCTCTCTCTAAAATTCCAAGCATGGGGGGAAAATTAAATGATATGAATTGCCTTGTGGCCATTTCTTCCTGCAAGATCGAGATTATTCATTTAAAATACTGGAATGAATGAATGAATACATGTAAATAAAATGAAGCCAAATAATCTTTTAATAAGTACTGTCAACTGTGTATTTTCTATTTTACTAAACACAGTAAAGTGCATAAGAATAAAAATATGTACAAGGAAAAACATCATAAAATGACTCAATATTTATGCAGTTGTTTCTTTCAGGCTATACAGATATATTGCTTACCGGCTTCACCAGATGGATTTACCACATCCTTGGTAAAAAAAACAGAAAAGTTTTGCCATCTTGTGCAGTCTCACGAATTCGTGCACAGTGGGAAAGTGAGGACTATACATACTGTGGTTTCAAATATCCCCAAGTTTGATGTGAACGCAATGACATGTGATATAAATATCAGGAAGCAATGTGGACTTATGAAATCACTGTTAGTTTGATTACAAAGTCATGTACTATGTAGTCTGTTGACTCTTTATCATGTTTATGTGATGGCAATACTGCTGCTGTACACAACCTAGTCAGTGCTTCAATGATTAAACCGTGTTCGCGATTGTCTTTCAGACACTACATCTGATTTAGTGTGTCTTTTGTAGGTATCTGCAATATTTTATACCTCCGGTCCAGCGGCGGCGCCAGGAATTTTTAGTTGGGGAGGCTAAGGGGGGGCTGAGCAAATTTTGGGGGGGCTAATAGTAATATGATAATACACATATATTATCCTCATTTCAGAAGGGGAGGGGGTTAATGGTAGGGCTAGCACTGATGGCTGACAAATCTTTAGCCCTGGCAATTAAAAATTCCACTTAATAAAATTATTTCAATGAGTGTTTTAAAATTTCAATTTGCTCATTTCAGTTGGGGGGGGCTGGCCACTTTTTGGGGGGGCTAAAGTCCCCCCTCCCCCTGGCGCCGCCACTGCTCCGGTCCATGGCTTCAGGGCCAGTTTAATTTACTAGGCCATCCTGCATGTCCATGGAATTTATAACAAGCCCTCTCTGACATAGGCATAGGCCTTAGCCTAACGCATGCACATGATGCATGGAGTCATAAAAAGTAAACTGCCTACGGTACCTCAAGCCTCCGGCGTTTATCAAACGCTGACCTCCTACTTTTCTTTTTTGGTTTCGGCGTGGAATGCTTTGTAGTAGCTGCAAAAATTGAGGGCACGGCATCAGGTTTTAGATGTCTCCTGGTCTTCTCCATAAATCCAATCGATAACGCTGGATTAATTTCGAAGCATTCCTCTTCGAAGTGGTCAGAGCAAAGTTCTAAAAACTTCGAAGGCTCCCACAGTTTGCCCGGTCTTTTGCCTGCTCTGTTCACCTTTCTATCCATTCCGATCGTCGGGCTGGCTCCGTAGGAAATTGAAAGAAACTCCTCCCACTTCCACTACCATTGTTGCAGCCTGCGGCAACGCAGTACACCATTATTATCACAATTTTGTGACAATAAAAAAAAAAAAAAAAAATTGAGACACTCAAGAGACGACACACGACTGACAATGCAAAAGCGATACGATGCACTCTCAGAATAACAACATTGTTTGGCAACTGTGACGTCACGAACGCGGAATTCCCCGAACGTTCCCGAAGCGCACGGGCGGGTTGTTTCGAATAGCAGACGACGCAATGAGATGAAGACAAACAACTGTTTTTGCCAAATTTGATAAGATGTAGATGGTCGGATGAAAAAAAAAAAAAAAAAAAAAAAAAAAAAAAAAAAAAAAAAAAAAAAAAAAAAAAAAAAAATCATATTGATAATAAATTAAAACTATAACAATGTAAATAACAATTAAAATACATAAATGCATTGGTATAGTTGAATAACAAACAAACAGGTAAATAGTAAATGATAATAAATTGACATATAACTAATAATAAATGAAAATCAGACAGACAAATAATAACAAAACAAAAAAAATAATATAACATAAATTATAATAATTACAGCATCTTACTTAGGTATTTATCTAAATGATTCTTAAAGCTTCGAACTGAACTACATTGCACTACCTGTGCAGGAAGTTTATTCCATTCATTAACTACACGGTTGGCAAAGTTGTTTCTACCTACTTCCAAATTGAATCTATTTCCGGACAGTTTGAGACCATTGTTTCTTGTCTGATTCTCATTCAATGTGAAAATTTGGTCACTTTTGATGTTGTCAATTCCCTTTAAAATCTTAAAGACCTGTATCAAGTCACCTCTGAGTCTACGCTTTTTTAAGGAAAACAGATTCATGTGCTTAAGTCGATTTTCGTATGATTTATTTTTGATATTTGGAATCAGTTTTGTGGCTCGCCGTTGTACTTTGTAATCAGTATGCTTTTTTATGTACATTAAACTGTAAATACAAAAAGTTACGGAAGTCTTGATATCTGACCTTTAAGTGATTCTTTAAGCTTCGAACTGAACTACATTGCACTGCCTCTGCAGGAATTTTATTCCCTTCACTAACTACACGGTTGGCGAAGTTGTTTCTACCCACTTCCAATTTAAATATGTTTCAGGACAGTTTGAGACCATTGTTTCTTGTCGGATTCTTATTCAGTGTGAAAAATTGGTCACGTTTGGTGTTGTCAATTCCCTTTAGAATCTGAAAGATCCGTATCAAGTCACCTCTGAGTCTACGCTTTCTTTAGGGAAAACAGATTCATATGTTTTAGTCGATTTTCGTATGATTTAATTTTTATATTTGGAATCAGTTTTGTGGCTCGCCGTTGTACTTTTTCCAATCTATCAATGTCTTTAATGAGATTCGGTGACCGTACGGAAACAGCATATTCCAAATGTGGACGAACTAACGATTTATATAGCTTGTTAATGAGTGATGGACTTTTGAAGTCAAAAGATCGCGCAATCAGTCCTGGAATCTTATTTGCTTTCTCAAAGGTTGAAATACACTGCTTGGATGATTTGAGATAGTTACTGATAATTACGACGAGATCTTTTTTAATATCCACTTTTGTTAACGATTTTTTTTTTATATTTGGAATCAGTTTTGTGGCTCGCCGTTGTACTTTTTCCAATCTATCAATGTTTTGAGATTCGATGACCATACGGAAACAGCATATTCCAAATGTGGACGAACTAACGATTTATATAGCTTGTTAATGAGTGATGGACTTTTGAAGTCAAAAGATCGCGCAATCAGTCCTGGAATCTTATTTGCTTTCTCAAAGGCTGAAATACACTGCTTGGATGATTTGAGATAGTTACTGATAATTACGACGATATCTTTTTTAATATCCACTTTTGTTAACGAATTTTCAAATAGCTTGTAATCGTACTTACTGTTATTTTTACCTATGTGCATTACCTTGTATTTACTTGTGTTAAATTTCATTAGCCACTTTTCAGACCATTGCTGTAATTTATCTAAATATTCTTGAATATCTAATTGGTTTAAGTCACCATTTTCCATTCCGCACAGTTTTGTATCATCAGCAAATTTGAAAATAGTAGATTTTAGTCCATGGTCTATATAATTTATATATACTTTGAATAGAAGTGGCCCAAAAACGGAACCCTGAGGAACTCCACTTGTAATTTTTTTTCCTATCCAGAAAATGTTCCATTCAAAACGACTCTCTATTTTCGATAATTGAACATATTACTAGTCCAACTTAATAGGCTACCACTTATTCCGTGTGAAGCTAATTTAGTAAGTAGTCTTTCGTGGGGGACAGTATCACTCTATTTCCCTTCCCTTTGGGTTTCTACTTCAAAAAAGGAACTAGTTCATTACAAATTCCCACAATGAGGTTTCTAAGCACATCTTAGCCTCTGCGGGTAAGGTGGATCCCATCAGAAGCGTTAAGGTCATGACGCCTGGAAAAGAGATACCAAGGATCAAGAAAGTGGTATCCCAGTTGCGTGCACAATCATAATATCCTCTCATTGATTTCTATGGATCTACTGTTCCAACACGAGCCTGCGTAGATCCTCGGGAGGATCCCACAGACTACGTGACGGCTCCCACGTTCCTTCATCTCCTGAAGGAGGACCTTGTAATTCCGAACAAGTTCCTCTGATCTCGCCCTACCCACATCGTTACTTCCCGTATGAACAATCGTAAACGTGTTCGTCCTCCTTTGCTCCTTGATGGTCTGGGTACAATCGGCGATCCCACGGCCCGGTTGACATACAAACTTGCAACGTCGTTTAGTCTTCCGCTGCAGGATGTCGTCATAGCCTCGCACCATGGAGTCCCCCCCACCACCAAGAACTCCTGATTTTCAGCCACTTCATCCTCCAGCAGAGCAAAACGATTGGCTAGAGCCAGCAGTTGCTCCGCAGAGCACCCGCTTACCGAACGCGGGCTCGACAAACGGGACCCTACGGAGCGCCACTCGCTCACGGCAGTAACAGAAGGGGAAGAAATGGAGCGCTCTTTGGATTGTGGGGAGGCTTCACTCTTCTCACAGAGCGCACTCCTGAGAAGACAAATTTCCTCCTCACACTTCCTGAAACGGTCCTCCAGGTTCACACGACCTTCACAAGCCATTTCGCTCCTCCTTCAGCAATACGGAATATAACGCTCCTCCTTCAGCAATATGGAGTATAACGTATGTAGGAAAATATGTTGTTTGAGATCTGATTATTTTACGGTTTGATCACATGAAGGAAGAGCCTAGGAGTGTGTGTGTATGTTCGTATGTGTGTTGCAACGTAGTTTGCCATGGGCGATGTTGCAATGTGTGAGGTTATAGGTTGGTTACATTTTATTTCGTGTGCTATTGTATGTTGCTGCTTCTTCATCACGGGATGATAGCATAGGACCAGGCTTATGTGTATTTCCTTTTACCTCAGCACATTTCAAGCAAATTTCAATATGTGAATAAATATCTCTCTTCATACCTGGCCAAAAGTATTTGAGTTGTACTTGTCTATAGGTTTTATCTTTTACTGGATGACAACTATAATTACTATCATGAAGTAATTCTAATACCTCTGATACAAGAGTTTGTGGAATTACCAACTGATTCACTGGACCCCTAGAAATATCCTCCCAACTTACAACTGTTTTTCCATACAAAAGTCCATTGATCAAATAAAATTCTTCTATCTCATACCCCTTTGGTATTTTTAGAGGAATACCTCGTGGGTTAATAAAATTCTGGACTACTTTTTCCTAAATCTTATTTCTTCTTTGCTCCTTTATTGCCATTTCCTCATCTAATGTTACTAGCTCATTAATACTGCAGATGAAATTGATCGACCCTGTCGTTGGTTGGCTAATATTCCTAGATAACGCCTTTGCTGCAACACTCTTCCTAACTGGAATATATTCAAACTTAATCTCGTAACACTGACGTATAGTAAACCACCTGGCTAATCTGCCCCTAAGATTCTTATGTTTGAATAAGTTCTGAATAACTGTATGATCAGTCCACATTCTGACTGGATATCCCAGTATCATATCTCTAAAACTTTCTAGTGAATATATCACTGCTGATGTTTCTTGTCCTGTAATGGAGTAGTTTCTCTCTGCATTATTACAAAGTCTCGATGTGAAAGCTGTCGGTTTCAGTTTTCCACCTCTCTCTTCCATCAGTATATCTCCTAACCCTACGCCTGACGCATCGGTACAAAGAATGAACTTTTTATCATAAATAGGGAAAATGAGAACTGGAGAACTAGTAAGTTTATATTTCAACTTGTGAAAAGTTTGTTGTTGTACAGGTCTCCAAATGAACTTTGAATCTTTCCTCAACAAAGAAGTTAATGGATTAGCTATGTCTGCATAACCCTTAATATACTTCCTATAATACCCTGTCAATCCCAAGAAACTTCTAACTTTTTCTACATTGTTCGGAACTGGATAGTTCTTTAGTGCTACCTTTGAATTCACTGTACCAAGCTCATGTCTATCTATCTTATGTCCCAAACAAATTACACTGTCCTGCAAAAACTTACATTTTTCAAGTTTCACTTTCAATCCTGCTTTAACCAATCTTGAGAATATCAGATCTAATTTCTTAAAATGATCAGTTGCTGTTTGGGAAACCATAAAGATATAATCTAGAAATACACTAACAGTGTTTCCTAACAACCCATCTAGTACTGTATTCATTAATCTAAGTTAATGGACTATTAAATAACCCATAATGACATTCATTTGAACGCATAGTGCCCCGTTGTTGTAGAAAATGCCGTATAATCCCGTGAATCTTCGTGCAACTCTATTTCCCAGAACGCTGATTTGATATCTATAGTGCAAAAATACCGATTCTCGGTTCCCAAAATACGAAGTATATCTGCTATTATCGGTAACGGTAGTCGATCAGGTATTGTGTGTTTATTCAATTCCCTACAGTCAATAACTGGACGCATGGTACCATTTACTTTGACTGGGTTCTGTGACACCCTGCGATAACACTTCAGTAATCAATTTATCTACAGTGACTAGCTTGGAATGTGGTAATCTGTAGGCAGGTATATAAATAGGTTGATTCCCTAATTTAATTTTATCTGATGTTTTAAAACATTTGTTTTTCCCAAGGCGTCCCCCCGGCAAAGTAATTGCCTTATTATGCTTCACAAGCAATGTAATCAAAGTTGATTTTAACTCAAGACAACAAGTAGACTCTTGTTGACTCTTATATTTCTCCTCCAAATCTGTTTCTTCCTGAATTGAACATATTTATGAAATTGGTGAATCCACCTCCTCAGGACTCTCATTTAAAATATTAATGGGTCTTGGACACACTTGAAAACATCCTATTTGTGTACATTTTTTTTAAGACTATGTCTTTATTCAGAGTACTAATCACTAATACTTCTACCTTGTTTTTGTGTGTATTATAAATCCCCGAGTCCAATTTCAAACATTTCATCTTAATTGATTCTGGAATGGTTAAAGTTTCGAAGTCTACAGCGGTTCCTTTCAACTGCACTCTACCCTGTTAATTGTTCTGGAGTGCAATAATACTACAAAGGCGGAGCATGCCGACAGGGATCTTTTGGTCCATATCAAGGTCGGATGCAAATATATATATATATATATATATATATATATATATATATATATATATATATATATATATATATATATATATATATATATATATATATATATATATATATATACATATATATATATATATATAATGATAAATAAATAGATAAATAAATAAATGAATAAGTAAAAACTATAATAAAGTCAATAATAATAAATAAAATAGATGCATAGGCATAGTTAAATAATAAACAAACAGGTAAATAGTTATTAACAAGAAATTGACATGTAACTAATGATAAATGAGAATCAAGCAAATAATAATAAACAAACAGACAAATGAAAAAAATAATAATAATACAAAATAAATGACAGTCATTACAATATCTTGCTTAGGTGCTTATCTATACGATTCTTAAAGCTTCGAACTGAACTACATTGCACTGCCTCTGCAGGAAGTTTATTCCATTCATTAACTACATGATGGGCGAAGTTGTTTCTACCCACTTCCAAATTAAATCTATTCCTTGACAGTTTGATACCATTGTTTCTTGTCGGATTCTCATTCAGTGTGAAAATTTTGTCACTTTTGATGCTATCAATTCTCTTTAGAATCTGAAAGATCCGTATCAAGTCACCTCTGAGTCTACGCTTTTTTTTTTGGGGGGGGGGGGAAACAGATTCATATGTTTTAGTCAATTTTCGTATGATTTATTTTTTATATTTGGAATCAGTTTTGTGGCTCGCCGTTGTACTTTTTCCAATCTGTCAATGTCTTTAATGAGATTCGATGACCACACGGAAACAGCATATTTCAAATGTGGACGAACTGACGATTTATATAGCTTGTTAATGAGTGATGGACTTTTGAAGACAAAAGATCGCGTGCGGCGACGCGCCACCAGTCTAAACCAGACTGACCGTGACGCATTCCGACCCAAGCTTATATATGCCCCATGGTGGGCAAGCATAGTCAGCAAGGACGTCCGAACGCAAGGCAGCTGACCAAACAGAAGCCCGGAAAACTCGTCGGAGACCGGTCGGCAGACACTCGACTTAGGCCTACGTACCCCATTTGTCATAGTTGGCAAGCGTAGTGAGCAAGAGCGTCCACAAGAAAATTAAACGGGCCAGCCAGGAGCCAGCACAAGTTGCCTGGGTCCGCACCAGCCTCCTTTATAAGGAGTGGGACCAAGCCGAGAGATCAGTTCACTCCAGGACACGACATCTTCAAGTAGCTCTTCGCTCCAAGCAGTACCCTTCTCCAAGCAACAGTCATCTCCAAGCAACAGTCGTCTCCAAGCAACAGTCATCTCCAAGCAACAGTCATCTCCAAGCAACAGTCATCTCCAAGCAATAGTCTTCTCCAAGCAACAGTCTTCTCCAAGCAACAGTCATCTCCAAGCAACAGTCATCTCCAAGCAACAGTCATCTCCACACGTCAAGTTCTCCCTTTACGCGTTTAGAGTTAAGTAAAGCTGAGTGCATAGAGTTACTGTGAGTTTCATTCCCCTGGCGTGTCCGAACCGAACCACAACAAAGTGGTGACCCCGAGTGAAGACAACCAGGAAGATGGCAAACTCACAGGTTAAACTTCCAAGTTTCTCCCATGACTTGGAGAGCTGGCTAGTTCACACCGAAGCGTACTTAGCCACCCAGACCGACGTGCCGGACAACCAAGCCTTCGGAGCATACATCGCCGCGCTACCGACGGACGTCATTGCTCTCGTCCATGACGTCGTCAGTTCACCACCAGCGGAAGAAAAATGTGAGGCCCTCAGGACTGCCTTGAGGAAACACTACGCCAGGCCCGATAACGAGCTGTACAAGGAAATCCAGCACAGCGAACTCGGACACGACAACCATCGCAACTCTTCAGGAGAATTGCCACCCTTAACGCACGGGCAAAGGTGAAGTTGCCCCAGGGACTCCTCCGGTCATTACACCTCGCCAAGATGCCGGAGGCCCTCCAGTTAAATCTGGAAGCCTTAGCTGCCGACAAAGACGACGAAGCCTACTGCTCCATCGCCGACAGGATGTACCAGCGCCTTAGGTCCCTACAAGCTACGACACACGCCACGCTCCCTGCGAGGAGCATCATTTACAGTGACGATGCGGTACATAATATAAGTGAAGTGCGCAGTGAGAAACCAGATGCTAGTGATCGCGGGATTCACGGGTACAACCCCCAACCAGCTGTCCCTCAGACATCAGTGCAGTGAGTGGAACCACGCTTTCATCGTACAATGCCAACGACCAAAGTGTGCAGCATCTACGACAGGAAATCATCGACATGAAGAAATTGCCGAGTCGGTTTTTGGGCAAAAAGGAACGCCATCAAACACCACGAAGCACCGTTCCGGGACAGGATAGTGGCCCTTACTGGTACCATACCCGTTTCGGTAACAAGGCGCTCAAGTGTACATAACCTTGTAGCTGGTCGGGAAACTCCAGACGCGGGGGTCGGTAAGCACTCCCTCCCCCGCTAACCAGGCCCATACCCTCCTCTCAGTGCGCGATAATCATACTGGCCTATCGTTCCTGGTGGACACTGGCTCAGCCGTCAGCATCATGCCTCCGACGGGAGGCCCGAGCCAAGGTACAATCCTTCCGTCGTACGACATGCTTGCAGCCAACGGTACACCCATCGCCACTACAGCGTCCTGGACCTCCAGAATGGCAAGTTCCCTTGGACCTTCGTTATCGTAGATGTCCATCAACCCATTTTTGGCTACGACTTCCTACAATGCTACAAAATGGCAGTCAGCGCCAAGGATAACTGCTTGTACCATGCAACAACACGCATACCAGGAACCACCTTCAACACCTCTTCTCCTAAAGTATCTTCCCTTCAGCCAGCTGGCGAATACGCACGCATCCTGCAAAATTTTCCTCATCTGACGTCTCCATGCAAGATCACCACTACCCGCCCCCACAACATCGTGAATCACATTCAAACAATCGGCCCGCCGGTCTACAGCAAGCCTCGGCGCCTCTCCCCAGAGAAGTTGGTCGCCGCCAAACAAGAATTCCAAGACCTCCTTGACCAAGGCATCATCCGCCCATCGGAGAGTGCGTGGGCATCGCCAATCCACATGGTCCCCAACCCACCTCCACCACCCAACCAGTGGCGTGCCTGCGGCGACTATCGCCATCTTAACCGCATCGCCAAGGCCGGCCGCTATCCCATTCCCCACCCCCAAGATTTCCACTTCAGGCTCGCCGGGAAGCAAGTCTTCTCCAAGATAGACCTGGTTAGGGCGTTCCACCAGATTCCTGTGGCACCAGAGGAAATCCAGAAGACAGCAATCGTCACGCCGTTCGGTCTTTTCGAGTGGAAAATGATGTCGTTTGGCCTGTGTAATGCTGCCCATACGTTCCAGCGGTTTATGGACCACGCCCTCAGAGACTTCAACTTCGTCACCGTCTACATCGATGATACATTGGTGGCCTCTGACAATCACGACCAACACTGCCAACACCTCCGCCTTCTCTTACCCCGACTGCAAGAGTATGGCCTCCGTATCCACTCGTCTAAATGCCTCCCAGGAGTGTCATCGCTCGACTTCCTCGGTCATCGCATCTCAACAGCAGGCCTGCACCCTCTCCCTCAGAAGGTGGACACCATTATAGACTTCCCACAGTCAACATCCGTCAAGATGCTGCGCCTATTCCTTGGGATTGTCAATTACTATCATAGGTTCATCCCCGATGCAGCCGCCAAACTCGCACCACTGAACGACCTCACCAAGAACCGTTCCAAGCGGTCGGTCGTACCTGTGAAGTGGTCTCCTGAAGCTACCCAAGCATTTGGGCAGGTCAAGGCTGCTATTGCACTGGCTGCTCGCCTGTCCTACCCAGTGGCCCACGCCCCCACCTTCCTTACCACCGATGCCTCCTCC
Source organism: Oratosquilla oratoria (assembly GCF_046742065.1). Taxonomy (NCBI): domain Eukaryota; kingdom Metazoa; phylum Arthropoda; class Malacostraca; order Stomatopoda; family Squillidae; genus Oratosquilla; species Oratosquilla oratoria. The sequence goes on along the minus strand of NC_134777.1, from coordinate 35,337,712 downwards.
ACAGCGATAGGCGCAGTCCTCCAGCAGAGGGTCAAAGGACAGCTCCAACCGATTGCATTCTTCTCCAAACGACTGGATCCTTCCCAAATGCGCTATAGTGTATTCGATAGGGAGCTTCTGGCCATATTTTCAACCGTGAAGTACTTCCTCTATTTCTTAGAAGGCCGGCCATTTACCATCCTTACCGACCACAAACCGCTCACCCATGTACTGGACAGGATCTCCGACCACCACTCACCAAGAGTTTCTCGGCAGCTGTCATTCCTATCCTAATTTGATACTCACATTAAGTACATCAAGGGAGAGGACAACCAAGTGGCCGACGCCTTGTCCAGAATTACCTCCAGCATCCTCCCCGATCACCACGACGTCGACTACGCCCGCATCGCCGCCTCCCAAGGTAACGACGAGGAACTCCGTCTCCTACGCCTGCATGACACCTCCTCCCTGCAGCTCCGACAGCTCCCCAACACTCCTGTACCATTGTGGTGTGACGTCTCTACAGCCAAACCCCGGTCGTACATCCCCGCCTGTCATCGTAAGGATGTGTTCTCGGCATTCCACGACCGCAGTCATTCTGGTATCCGGGCAACACAACGTCTCACTGATCGGGTCGTCTGGCCAGGCATCAACAAAGACGTCAGAGAATGGACCCGCACCTGTCTTCCCTCCCAGTCTTCAAAGGTCACGCGCCACGCCCACGCCCCACTCCAACGTTTCCCTACACCCACGGCACACTTCCAATCAGTCCATGTAGATATTGTGGGCCCCCTTCCACCGTCCCGTGGCATGCGTTACCTGCTCACGTGCGTTGACAGGTACACCAGATGGCCAGAGGCGATTCCTCTCCCGGATATATCTGCCGAGACAACACCCCGGGCTTTCCTCTCCGGTTGGGTATCCAGATTCGGTGCCCCCCACACCATTGTCACCGACAGGGGTTCCCTGTTCGAATCTGATATCTGGTCCAGAATGCTCAAGTTCCTTGGCACCAACTGCAACCGGACGACCGCCTACCACCCTCAAGCCAATGGACTAGTAGAAAGATTCCACCGACAGCTGAAGGAGTCGCTCAAGGCACAGTAATCTTCTTGCAACTGGGCCGACGCCTTCCCCCTGGTGCTCCTCTCCATTCGCAACACTTCCAAAGTCGACAGTGACGTGTCTCCATCTCAGCTAGTGTATGCTGAAAACCTTCGCCTTCCTGGGGAGATTGCCACCCCCGTCGTTGGCGATCCCGATCGTTACGCCCTCCTTCAGCTCATCAAGGAGACTTTCGCCAACACCCGCCTACCACCACCTCGGACGGCACAGTCAAAGCCAGTGCATTTTCCCCCGGCCCTTTGTGCTAGTGATTACGTTTTCGTAAGGCGGGACTCCAGACGAATCCCTCTCCAACGCCCGTACGATGGACCCTTCAAAGTCATCAGCAGATCGGCGAAACACTTCCTCATCCACCGAGGTGTTAAGCCAGATCGCATCTCCATCGACAGCTTACCTTTCCTTTCTTCCCCTACCAACGCTCCCCATCACCTCCAATTTCTCTTAAAACATGGCCCTTACCACATCCCCACCACTGAGCAACGCCCCATAGCGAGTGTTCCCCCCGAACATCAGGACACCACCCCTACCCCAGGACAACTCGTCCCTTCAGGCCAACCCTTTCCACCTGGTCCCCCAACCCCACACAGCCAGGCTCAGTCAGATTCCTCGCGGCAACCACCCCTTCCATCACCCAGGCCAACCCTGCATTCCACCACCAGTGTTCCCCTAAGCCCCCAAATCCCTAACTTCCCTCCGAACTCACCCTTCCCTTCACTGCAACCATTCTCACCTAACCATATATCCCCACAGCTCCATGCCCAGCCGGACCACCCTCGCCAACACAGCGACCACGCCTCCAGCACGCTGCCGCCGCCTGCTTTATCATCCAGGCCGTCCTCTCCGGAGATGCCATCTGATGGCACAATCACTCGTTCCGGTCGGGCGGTAAAAAGGCCGGCCCGATTCTGCCACATCACTCGCGTCTCGCCTTACCCTCCGCGGCGATCGCTCCCAAAGAAGGGGGGGGGGAGTATTGTGGCGACGCGCCACCAGTCTAAACCAGACTGGCCGTGGCGCATTCCGACCCAAGCTTATATATGCCCCATAGTGGGAAAGCATAGTCAGCAAGGACGTCCGAACGCAAGGCAGCTGACCAAACAGAAGCCCGGAAAACTCGTCGGAGACCGTCGGCAGACACTCGACTTAGGCCTACGTACCCCGCTTGTCATAGTTGGTAAGCGTAGTGAGCAAGAGCGTTCACAAGAAAATTAAACGGGCCAACCGGGAGCCAGCACAAGTTGCCTGGGTCCGCACCAGCCTCCTTTATAAGGAGGGGGACCAAGCCGAGAGATCAGTTCACTCAGACAGAATCAACTCAGCGCTCGCAGAAGTCGGACGTCTCTCTGCTCCAGCTCACCGCCAATCGCCCCTAGCATCGCCCCTTGTATCATTACACTCTTGCTCGCGCTTAATCCAACCAACTAATAACGACAACAATAGCTACGCTTCCACATCTTCCGTAAGTAGAGAAAACTCTCAGGGTAAACACAGAATAAAAGTGCTTAATATCCATTGATACTCAGTGGTGTACTTTATTTACACAAACATTTCCGAAATCACGTAATCGCTCTCTGTTTTCAGAGTCGTGCTTTCGTAGAAAAGAGAAAGAACACAAAAAAATAGCTGTGCCTGCATCTAGGTCACAGCTAACACATAAGACACTAGCAACAAGCTTTTGACTTGATTAAGTCAATACACAACTACACTGCCCGCATTCTGTATCTTCTCTTAGCGCCTAACGAAAGTTCGTGTCTATACCGTCTTCTCCGAAGGTGCTTCTTCTCTTTCTCACTTTTTCCTTCTCTGACGTGTCTGATTCTCGTCTACGGGTTACCGTCAAGCGCCCTCATCATGAGAACTAACTTTCAAGTGGTTTTTGTGAGAGGCAACTCACGCCCGGATGGCGTCTCGCTCATTGACGATGCCAACCGATTGAGCGATCTGATAGGCAGTGCTCCTGTGCGCTTCGCCCAGACGGAAGGGACAAATGTCCTCTTCCATTTGATGGATCAGGAAAGTCTCGACGCCTGTTTCGAGAAAAAGACTGTCGGAAGGCTGGAGAAGCTGGGATTCTCTTCCCGTAGGGTCACTCCCACTTATGCTCATGTTAGAGCGTCCATGTACGTGGGCAGGATGGTCCTTGACTCGCTCGGAGATAAGGACGCCATTTTGCGTGGTTTAAAGGAGAGGAACACGGATATTGACTTCGTCGACGCCTTCCGGCCTCCGGCCTCTGACATCGTCAGAATTTCTCTAAAATCTAGGTCCGACCTTGAAAAGGTTCTTTAGGTAGGACTCAAGATAAGCTTCATGTTTCTGCCCCCATCATCAATCAGAGAGGTAAAGGACCTCAAGGTCAGGCAATGCCTGATATGTTACTCTCTAAAGCATATATCCCGTTCCTGTCCCCAGCCCAAGTTCACTAGGTGCTCGAAGTGTGCTTCCGATGGACATCGCTATAGGGAATACGAAACTGCGAGACTCAAGTGTCTCCTATGTGGTGGAACCCACAGTGCCATCTCCAACTCCTACCCGGAAAGGAGAAAGACAGCTGACACAACGCAGCCCGCACAACCGGTGGCGAGGTCAGCTCCCAACACCCGCTCCCTGCCTGCGCAACCCTCTAATCCTCTGCCTCAAACCAAGACCTCCTCCTCCTCCCCATCCCAAGGCAAAATCCCTCAACCCCCCACCCCCAAACTCAGAACCCACCCAGGTGTAAAGAGGAGGGCTAGCTCCCCTGCCGCGGCCCCAGACCAGGAGCCTTCTTGTGCCCCCAAGGAGCAGCTAACAGAGAACGAAGTCCAAACGTTCTCGACAGGATGCGAGCAAGCCCTCTTCCTGTACCGAAAGCCCTGGTATGATCTCTTCAATTATCGGTAGCACCTTGGAAAGGGAAGTAATCGGTAAACTCCAGTGCCCGTCTGGAGACGAAAGATGCAACCAAGTAAGGGATGCTCACGTGCTTGCTCTGAGTATTGTCTATTCGGTAATGCTTATGTCCAAAAGCAAGGAGCAGGTGCAGGAGATGCTGTCAATAGCACTCATTCACCTCGGTTTGCCTGGCTTCTCCATTCCACCTCACGTCCTAGAGGCTATTCCCTTTGGTCCCAACAACCCATCTTATCCCCACTCAGCCCCTACCCTTCCCAACACCGCTCCCTCTGTTTTTCCTTCCGTTTCCATCCTCTCGCCCTCCACACCCCCTCCCTCTGATTCCTCTACCTCCTCCTCCACCTCCCCCAAGAAGGCTGCGCAAGAACCTAACCTAAGGCAATCACGCCCCAAGTCCAGGGCATCCAGATTCAAATCCTACCAACGTAGCAATCGCTCACGCTCCCCAATCCTGAGCCCTCGCTCCTCCTCGTCAGGGGCAACCAAATCCTCCTCCGGGCTCCCGCGCCGCGTGGCCATACCACGAGCCAGCTCGACTGGGAGGCCTAAGTTGAACCTGACTAAGCTCACAAAGGAGACGCTGTGAGACATAATCCCCTTCACCAGCACTACTCCAGACACTGTCCAGTCTAACGATAGTGCATCCTCCTCCTCCTCCGACAGCGAAGTGCTGACCCTCCAAGCCCCTAAGGCTAACTAAAATTCCTTCCAAAACTCCCTCCAGTTAGTAGGGCTCACTGAAGCCAACTATTCCTATGGATGGATTGGATTTACGTGTGTTCTACCAGAACGTCCGTAATTGGACCCCACAAGGGACCAGCACCTTGTTAGAGATTGCCAGACACGGTCCTGGTGTCATTTGTTTGACTTCGATGGGTGATCCAGCCCCAGACTCTCTTCCCAAGATTCAAGGCTTCAACACTTGGAGTCGGGGTCTTGCTTTGCACTCGGGCGTTTGTATTCTAGCCAGGAAGTCCCTTCAGGCAATTATACTTGATAAATTTCACTATGAGCAGATGCTCGCGATCAAGTTGAGCACCATTCGCGGTCCCATCCTCCTGTGTACCCTCTACCACCCTCCCCGTATCCCCTTCCTCCCCTTTGTTGACATTGCCAAGGTGATGTCATGCAAAGTCCCAACCTTCTTCATTGGCGACTTCAACTGCAGACATGCTGCTTGGAGCCCTGGAACGCACAACAGTAGCTCACTGAGTCGGCAACTGCACTCTCTTACTATACTTCACCGGCTGAAGTTCCTAGGTCCGGACTTTCCCACATTCATAGGTCATGGATTGCAGGGTAAGCCCGACCTGGTGTTCTACAACAGCCGAGCTTTCTTCCTCAACTTTACTATCTCACCCGGTCCCCCCACCCTCTCAGACCACATACCCTTTAATCCTTAGCATCTCCACCTCACCCATCCTTATCCCCAGTGAGCCTCGGTTACGTTACAGTCAGGCCGACTGGGAGGGTTTCAAAAACACACTCACGACATACACCAACGCAAACATGAACAACGCTCCACATGCGGCGATAGAGCAGGAATGGCGCTAACTTACAAAGTTTGTCAAAAATGCTGTAAAAAAGCACATTCCTAGTACAAAGCACTAACAGACTACGCATTGCACTACAGAACAGATTTACAGACCTATCACAAGCACCCCTAGAGGCCCGTGCCGCCATCCTACGAGACATGTACTGGCTACAGAGAAGCCTGAGGAAGTCCCTCTACATCGATTCTCATCGTGAGGAGGAGCAACTGATGGCCTCGCTCTCCGGCGCCTGTGAGACGGACCCTTCCAAGTTCTGGAGGACCTTCAAACGTCAGCTGGAGGAGTGCTCTGTGCCTCCACCCAAGGTCATCAACCATCTTAACCACTCTGCACACTGCCCCCAACACCAAGCTGACCTTCTGGCGCCAGCATGGAGTGAGGTCTTTAAACCCCATCCTGTGCAAGGACCACATTGCTTTAGCACCTTGCACAGTGTTAACTCTTTCATGAACAGATGTAGTGACCTCATTCCCGACGAGACTGTTGATCTCTCTCAGTTAGATGAAGATGATCCCCTTATCTGCCCCATCGTTTTGGAGGAGGTAAAGGGGGTTATCTCGGCTTTAAAATTAAAATCCCCTGGCCCTTCAGGCATCGATGCACATTGCACACATACTCAAACGTATGCCAGACAACATAATCTTACACATGACGACACTATACAATAGCTCACTAGCCTCTGGGTACTTCCCGCAACTATTCAAGGCCTCCCACACCATCCTCATTCCTAAACCCCAGAAACCCACCTCCGCCCCCCTTTCATACCGGCCGATCTCCCTTCTGGAGTACTTTGGTAAGGTGTTTGAGCACGCCCTCTGCCGCCGCCTGACCGTGTACCTAGAGACGGAGAATGTGCTGAGGGGTTGCCAATTTGGTTTTCGGCCGGGGCGCGGTGCAGAAGACGTCATCTCCATGATCACTCAATGGGTTCAAAGACCGCCAGACGGTCGCTCTGGTAAGGCCATTTTGGTTTGTAAGGATGTGGAGAAGGCATTCGATACTGTCTGGCATGAAGGCCTTAAATACAAATTATACCACAATTTCGACTTTGCCCTGCCGTTCACAAGGTTGCTCTGCAACTACATGGCCGACAGGACAATAAGAATAAAGTGGCGGGGCTGTCTGTCCCAACCTTTTGTGCCGAAGGCTGGAGTACCGCAAGGGTCAGTCCTTGCCCCCACTCTGTACAATCTATATACGAATGACCTGCCAGAGCCAGCTTATCCACGCAACCGAGCTCTAACTCTTTCGTATGCGGACGACGCTAACCACATTAGCAGACACAAAACGCTGCAGGGAGCGTTACACGTAATGCAAAACATCCTAGACGGGGCACACGCGTGGGAGCAACAGTGGCGCATTAAGGCCAACGCGTCGAAATGCAAAGCTGTATACTTCTGCTGCAAGCGAAACAACAGTACAATCACGAACACTCCTCTTAAGATAAACAACACAAACGTCCCAGTGAAAGACCATACCTGTGTGCTGGGTAGCACACTTGATAGTGGCCTTACCTGGACCCCACACTTCCGCAAACAGGGAGCGAAGGCTAGGGCTGTGCTGGGAAGGCTAAGACGCTTCAAAACTGCAACAATGACCACCAAACGTCGATTATACCTAGCCCTCGTCAGACCGATTCTGTGCTAGTCCCCGGGACTAAGCCAGCTGATATGTCCCACTAATAACTACGACCATCAGAAAGTTCAGAATGCCGCTCTCAAGTTCATCACGGGTTCGCGATGGAGCGACTTCAGAACTACTGAGTCTCTACACTGAATTTCCAACATCCGTTCACTCAACCAACACAAACACAAACTTCACACAAGACACCTAGAAAAACTGCACGACAAACACAAACACCTGATACAACACATTACACCTAGACCACACCGTACAGACTATCTGTCAGCTGCGCCCGTCCCACGTGCGGTGTACACGATAAGACGTGTATAACCGTACCTATTAATAATGCACCCCTTCACCAGCTTTGACTGGTGATAGCAATAATAATAATGATAATAATAATAGTAGTAATAATAATAGTGATAATAATAATAGTAATAATAATATTGCATGTAGCCCATTAATTGAGAGGCTATAAGCATACACAAACAACTCTCAAACCCAACCTGGGGAAAAGCAGGAAAAACTCAGGCCTTACCTGGGGCTAAACAGGAACGCGGTCTACACGCGGGAAGTGAACTCTACTCACTTCCCGTAAGATACATAGACACATCTCACGAACATAGCCACGACCCACGCACAAACATCTACATACTTTTTCTTCGACTAAAATTCGCTTCCTTCCTAACTTTCTCTTATACTACATCTTCTCATTTCAGTTTACCTCCCACTAAAGATTTTTCCGTTTTTTCACCTTTCTCTACTACTACGCCTCCTACCATTTTCTGAACTTTTGGTGATTGTAATCCCGGCGTAGGCGCCGCCGTCCGAGTTCCCTGTCCATTTCTCCCGAGCCACGACCACCAACAGCCCCTGAACGCTCGCTTAAACTCCCGGTGGCAATAGCCCTCTTTTGTACACTACTGTCTTTTCATTTTCTTACAGACATTCTTCCCCTTCCACAAAAACCGATCCCACGCAAGCGGTTGGTCTTACCTAGGAAATCAGTATCAGAAATCAGTTCACTCCAGGACACGACATCATGAAGTAACTCTTCGCTCCAAGCAGTACCCTTCTCCAAGCAACAGTCGTCTTCAAGCAACAGTCATCTCCACACGTCAAGTTCTCCCTTTACGCGTTTAGGGTTAAGTAAAGCCGAGTACATAGAATTACTGTGAGTTTCATTCCCCTGACGTGTCCGAACCGAACCACAACAATCTCGCTTGAATTTATGTTTTTATGCATCTCCATGCCTTCTTCTCTAAATCTTTATGGAGATCTTTAGTTTCCCTCCAAATGAGCAGGTGACCACATTTGTCCAAATGGCCAAATATAAAAATGATCCCCTCATTGGACCATTTTTGGGTTAACCCTGGTATATTATTATTTGTGACTCAGTTTATAATCTTTACATTTGCTGATTATTTAGTTTGTATTAGTATTGGCTTGAATTACTCTTGAAATTATTTTATATTGAAATAAAAACAACGACAATAGGCTGGACTAAGGAATTAGGTGTTCTGTAGGCTTTAAGATTATTTCTGTGTTCAATTAAACGTTTATCTAAATCCGACTCTATTCACCATAATATGAGGCAGATCATCCATTGCTAGATATGAAAAACTATACATACGTTTTGATTAGGACTCTGTTCTTGTTTCTTAGCAATATTCGGTTGATGCTTTCGGTTCCCAGCAATTACAAAACGTAATTCTTCATATAATTTCCCATTAACTATCCTTGGGAGATATATGGAAACACTTGAAACTGTTTCAAATAGAACAAGCAGAAGGTTGTAATGTACCAAGATGTACAATTTTAAGTGTGTTAATTGCTTATCATTTGTTGCATCATGCACACTTATGAATGGTTAAAAGAAAATAAATAATCAAAATGAACTAGATTATGATCTTATACTTTTATGGTTTTCAACTAAAGGTTTGTGTTTTCTGATTGCTACACGGAACACGACGTCATTTCTCAAAACGTTTCACGAAGGAAAAAAACTATCGTTGTCATTGGGAAATAATAATTTCAATTATTTCTGAGAGTGTCAAAGAAAATATTTTCGGCATAAAAATTGCTGTGGAGTAGGCAAATATTTATATACAATATACTGCTTATATAAACTTGACAAACAATAACAGTGTTCAGTGTTGATTGTAGACGATAGAGGAGGGGGAAGGTTAATGTGAACGTTATCGACATATGTAGTCAAAATACTATCGTTTTATTGTCTGACCGTTACTCAGTAGGCCTGGATCACAAACTTTGTGTTACAATATCGTAGAAAGTTTGTTTGACACGTGTGTATCGTATTTAAGTCGAGAATTGCAAGGAAATCCCAAATACTACTTAAGCTTGGAGTGTCATTCTTGGAATTTAGAAAACTGGGGAAAATTTTTGGGTAGGCCTTTTATCTGACACACAAAAAAAAAGGATACGTGTAATTTGTTAAAGTTTCAAGTTACTTGTATATAAACACTGGATAAGTGCTCAGAGAGAAGTGTAATGTATAATTTGGATCTGTATACCAGGTAAGTGAATCTGTTTTGTCCTCTGATAAAAATCATTCCTAATCAGTGATTGTTACTGTAGATTTACTTAAGATATCATGAAAGAGCTGGTACGACTCAAGAGTAGATATCCTGGTTTGCTTCCCCACTTCTCCCATGTTAAATACTGTGAAATAAATTACCAACAATCTCTTATATTTTCAAACTAAGCCTAAGCCTTAGGCTAAGGTAAACATTGCGAAATAGAATGTAATGTAGGTAATTAATTTTGCCATGTTTTAACAATGGGAAGTTGCAAATGGGACTATCGCTGGGACTGCTACTCATAAGATGTAACAAGCTTTGCCTTTATCTTTTGGCATGATTAGGAAAATATTTTACATGGGTGTAGTATGAGGTAGTTGCTTCTTGTTCTTGTTAAAATTTTGATGTCGGGACTCAGTGTTGAGGCAAAAAGGGCTTCAAATAGAAGACCTTGAGGTATCCAAGGATGTAGATAATGGCAGTAAACAGTGGGAAAGTAATTTTCAAATAAATATCATGATAAGTGTAGAGGTAACAGATAAAGCAGATCTAGATATTACAGGTAGCTGCTGGTTGAATGCATGAATGATAGCAAGATTCATGACTTGTGTATAAGAATTAGAAATAGATATTAAAATCAGGAACTTATTCTTGCAACATTTCACATTTTTTATTGTTTGTCATCGCTAGAAATGGCAAGGCAGAGGTCAACAACCTTTTGAACACATTTATATGCCAATTTCTTTGAATTGCACAACTCTGCATGCAAACATTATTATATGCTAGTTGTCACATTATCCATTTGTAGTATTTTCAGTTTTTATTGTATTTTGTACATTTTTTATTATTAAAGAGAGGAGTGGTGTTACCTAGTGTATCTTCCCTTTTTCTGGAGGTGTGGATTTTAAACTTCTCTTGGAAAAGTGCTTGTAAATGAAATTACACTGCTGTTTTGGTGATTGGTAGATTCATGTTCGAGTTTTTAATAATATCATGCACTGTTGGCATAATTGGAAATGTGCTGGTCTTGCATTTGCTTAGTTGAGAGTTGAAATCCTGCACTTCTCTCCAATTCCCGTTAGCGACTGTTACCTCCCCTAATAGCCCGTGTGCATAGGGGAAAGGTGATAGCTTTGGCTGCAGCTATGTGACTCCTGACATAGGCTCCTCACCATTTTTTGTAATGATTTTATGCTCTACATTTGTTTGTTATTTGTTTTCCCACTCATAGTTTTTGTGTTTTTCCCAGTTTTTTTTCTTCTCTTTTTTTGTGATATCTTTATTGAAATACCGTAGTTCTTTCTCATGTTCTGTGAGTTTTAGTTTACTTTCTATGGGGTTGGCTATCTAGTGTTATGGTTGGAGCTGTATTATTATCATTACCTGGGGCTTGCTGTTCTTTGTTCGCAAATGTGCTCATGTGAGATTTGCTAAAGGTTTCACGTCACTGCCTCCAATTGCTGAGTTCACAATGAATTATTCTTCACAGAGATCTTGGTGAACTCAGTGACTCCTCTTTCTGCTTTCATCAGCATATTTCGGAATTAATATCTAAGGCAGTAGGGATTTCACCTAATATCCTTAGATGTACCCTATGTAGATCTCCTGAATTTATTACAGGAGTTTATATCTCATATATATAACTGCTTCTTGACTTTGCCTCCCCCATGTGGAATGTGAGAATCTCTGGTGACATTTGCAGACAGAAGAGTGCACAGGTGATGGACCAGAGAGGTTGAAAGGGCTTTTGGTATGTGTTACTGTGAGCATCTTAGATTGATTGGTCTGTACTCTATCAAAGGAAGGTTACTGAAAGCAGACCTAATTACATGTTAGAAAATTTTGCACAGTGAACTGAATACAATGGTACATGTTTGTCCTATTCTCTCTTCCAACCCATAGCCATCATATGAAACTATAAACCTAGAGTACTAATGGATGTTTGGAGGTGATTTTTCTCCTGCCAAGTGACTGAGCAGTGGAAAGCCCTTCCTGGAGAAGTAGTTGACTTGGATAACTTATCTTGGTTTAAGCACCTCTTGCACAAGACTATTCCTCACCTTCTGTATGGTTGATAAGGCCTTAATGGACAATGTAGTAATATCCAGGAAAAGAGTAGGAAGAGTTCTGGATGCCCATGTTCTAAGGGGAGAGAATGGGAGAATATCAAGTAATTTTTTGGTGGGAAGTAAGTTGAGAGTGGAGGATAGTTGGAGAAAGAGGAAAATGGCAGAAGGTAGAGAGGTGCTTACAGTAAATGATATAAATGAAAGAAACAGGAGAATTGGGAGAAGCTGAGAGAAGTGTGGGAGGTGGTGAAGGAGAGAGTAGAAGTAGGAGTGGAGGAGGAATGGGGTGTTTCAAGGAGGGCATGAGAAGATGTGTGGTATGTGGAACAAGGAGGATGAGAGGAAATAGAAAGAAGGGTAGTGAGTGGTGAGATGATAAAGTGAAGAAGGTAGTAGAAGAGAGGAAGTGAGCAGTCAGGGACTGGTTGCAAAGTAGGATGAGGGAAACATGTGAGAGGTACAAAGAAAAATAAAAGGAAACAAAACAAAAGATGAAGAAGGTCAAAAGGAGAGCAGATGTAAAATTAGGGATATATAACAGAAAACTTTGAAAATAGTATAAAAATGTTTTGGAAGGAAGTTAAGAGAAGGAGGGGAGGGGAGTCAAATAGAGGAGAAAAGGTAGAAGGTACAGATGGACAGATGTTAACAGAAGAGGAGGCAGCAAAGGGAAGGTGGCTAGAGTATTTTAGAGAGCTGTTGAATGTGGAGGAGGATAGGGAGGGATTGATGGTAACAATGGGAGGCACTGAGAAAATTATGGTGATGGGAGAGGAAAATGGATGAGAAATAAGAAAAGATGAGATGCAAGTAGTTTTGAAAATGATGAGAGCAGGTAAAACACCTGGATTAGATGGATGTCATGCGGAGTGTCTGAAGAAGGGAGGTATGGTAATAGTGGACTGGCTAATGAGGTTGTTTAATATGTGTCTAAGGGAGGATAGAGTGCTGGAGGATGGGAAGAGTGCCAGTGCAGTTCAGCTTTACAAGAGAAAAGGGGACAAATGTGTGTAGTAGAGGGATCAGTTTGTTGACTGTAGTTGAGAGGATTAGGAGAGGAACAGAGGGAGTTTGGTGAGGAATAGTGTGGATTTAGGAAATGTAGGGGTTGCTTGGATCATATTTTTGTGGTAAGGCAGATATATGAGAGCTTTAGCAAAAGCTCTCATATATCAGGTGTGAGCATAGTAGTTTCAGAAGGATTAGCTTGTTAAGTGTAGTTGGGAAGGCTTATGGGAGGGTCTTGATTGAGAGGATTAGGAGAGGAACAGAGGGAGTAATTGGTGAGGAACAGTGGGTTTAGGACAGGTAGAGGTTGAGTAGATCAGATTTTTGTGGTAAGACTGATATGTGAGGAAGCTATAGGAAAAGGTAAGGATGTTTTTTGGGCTTTTAGGGATTTGGAAAAGGCTTATGATAGGGTAGACAGGAAGGCACTGTGGGAGGTATTGCAGATATACAGGATAGGAGGAAAGCTTTTTAGAGCTGTCAAGAGTTTTTACGAGAGTAGTAGAGCTTATGTCAGGATTAGAAATGGAGAGAGTGAGTGGTTTGAGATAAAGGTGAGACTTCGTCAGGGATGTGTTATGTCACCCTGGCTGTTCAATTTGTCCATGGATGGGATGGAGCGAGAGTGAATACAAGGGTGGTGGGTCAGGGATTGGAGATGGTTAAAGAAAATGGAGAAAAGTGGGAGATAAGCCAGCTGTTGTTTGTGGACGACACAGTGCTTGTGGCAGGATCAGAGGAGGGATTGAGGAAGTTAGTGACAGAGTTTGGGGAAGTGAGGGAAAGAAGGAGATTGAAGATAAATTTGGGTAAAAGTAAGGTGATGAGATGTATAAAGGGAGAAAATGGCAGCAGACTGGAAGTGAATATTAAAGGAGGGAGACTGGAGGAAGTGGATAGTTTAAGATACTTGAGTGTGAATGTAGCAGGAAAGGGGAGGAGTGGAGGTAGAATGTAGATTGAGAGAGGCAAGTAAATGCTTTGGTGGATTAAAAAGTGTAATGAGAAATAAACATTTGGGAATGGATGCTAAGAGAAGATTGTATGAAGGAGTGTACCGACAGTACTGTATGGGGCAGAAATATGGGACATAGGAGAGGAGGAGTGTGAATGTTTTGAGATGAGGTGTCTGAGAAGTTGATAGGGGTTACTAGGCTGGGTAGAGTGAGAAACAAGGAGGTGAGGAGGAGAATGGGGGGTTGGAAGGGGAGCTGGGAGGGTTGATGAAAGAGTATTGGGATGGTTTGGACATGGAAAGAATGAGTGAAGAAAGGCTAGTAAAAGGGGTGTGGAAGGAGTGAACATGAGGGGTCGACCTAGGATGAGATAAATGGATGGGGGTAAAAGGAGCATTGGGAAAGAGGAGAATGTCTGTTGAGGAAGGACAGGAGAGAACAGAAGATAGGGGTGAATGGAGATTGGTTGTATATGGATGATGCTGTGATGAGTGGGGGGTGGGGGAGTATGTATGATAAATAAATTGATGCATCCCGAAGGGATTTCTCCCCATCTCCTTTTCTGCATGAGGGGATGGAGAGGGGAGTCACTGATTTAATGAAGTGGCCTTGCTGTGGATGTGCTGTCTTGTGATGCTGGTTCTGACCCAGGGCAGTATACAAGATGCAGGGATGACCCATCATCCAGAAGATGCCAAGATAAGAGGGAGGGAAGAGGGTAGAGGGGAGTGGAGTATGTTGGGGATGAAATGGGTGGGAGTGGTTTTTATGCTTTTGTTTTTTGGCTACCTCCCTTGTATTGTAAGGGGGGAAAAGCCTTTGGTATATGTATTTACCTAGTTGTATTTTGCGGGAAGGGGAGCTATTCTCGTGGTGTCCCGCCATTGTATCTTGCAGTGTCTAGTTTGCTTTTAAACTCATGAATGGTTTTTGTGCATACTATTTCATTATCCAGTTTGTTCCAAGTGTCCAAAACTCTATGTGGATAACTGTTTTTCTTCAGTTCTCTTCTATAGCTATGTTTTTTTATTTTCTTTCCATGTCCTCTTGTGTTTCTCTTGTCCCAGTTAAGTAAGTCCTCTCTATCAAGTATCTCTGTGCCTTTCATGATTCTGTAGATGGTCAATAGGTCACCTCTCTCTCTTCTTTGCTCCAGTGTCGGTAACTCCAGTTTAGCCAATCTCTCCTCGTATGATAGGTTTGCAAGTGCAGGTGCCATTTTTGTAGCTGCTCTTTGGATTCTTTCTATTTTCTTTATATTCTTTTTGGTACTGGGGGACCACAATGTCGCTGCATACTCTAGTCTAGGCCTTATCAATGTAACCAATATTTTTTTTATCATGTCTTCATCCAAGTGTGCAAATGCCACTTTCATTGATCTTAGCAAGTTGTAAGTCTCCCCGACAATTTTGTTAATCTGTTTATCATAGGACAAGTCGTTTGTGATAATTACTCCCAAATCTTTTTCGGATCCTACTTTCTTTACTTCCTTGGTTCCAATTGTATATTTTCCTAATATTCTGTTTTTGCTTTTTCCAAACTCCATTATGCTACACTTCTTAGTATTAAAGTCCACTTCCCATTTCTGACTCCAGTTCCATACCCTATTCAGGTCTTCTTGCAGTGCTTCACAGTCCTTATCAGTTTCTACTTTCCTTAACAGTTTGGCATCGTCAGCAAAGAAGCTCATGTAACAATTCATGTCCTCGTCCATGTCATTCATATAGATAGCAAACATTATTGGTGCCAGTACAGATCCTTGCGGTACTCCACTGATCACCTCTTTCCAATCTGAATATTTTTCTCTGAGCACTACTCTCATCTTTCTACCAGTCAGGAAGTCCTCCATCCATTTTAGTAGGTTCCCTTGTATTCCTCCTATGTGTTCCAGGTTTTTTTAGTAATTTTCTGTGTGGCACTTTGTCAAAGGCTTTTTGCAAGTCTAGGAACGCACAATCAGCCTATCCATTTCTTTCTTGCACTATGTCTATTAGCCTTGAGTAGCATATTAAGTTTGTGGTGCATGATCTTCCTTGTCTGAACCCGAATTGTCTTGGGTTTAATATGTTGTTGTCTTCCAGATGTTTTACCCATCTATTCTTGATGATTTTCTCACAAATTTTGGCTATAGTGCTTGTTAGTGATACTGGCCTATAGTTTGTGGGTTCTTCCTTGTTTCCTCCTTTATATATTGGTACAATGGTAGCATTTTTCCAGTCATTAGGTATCTTTCCTTCTTTGAGTGAGCTATTTATTATGATGTGTATTTTGTCTGTTAGTTCTTCTTTGCTTTCCTTTAGAATCCAATTTGCAATACCATCCGGGCCATGTGATTTTCTGACGTCCAGTTTTGATAGATGTTCTGATATTTCTTTTTGTGATGTGAACTCACTCATGTGGGGAGATTGCTTGTTATTATCTACGTCCCAATTTTGTATTTTCTCTCTGGTGAAGACAGATTTAAAGTGGTTGTTCATGACTTCGGCCATCTCTAATTCTTCTGTGTATTCTATATTTCCTTGGCGTAGTTTCACCATTTCCTGTTTGGTTTTAAGTTTACCATTCACATACCGATAGAATAGCTTGGGTTGATCTTTGCATTTATCTATAATATCCTTCTCATGGTTCCTTTTTTCCTCTCTTCTCACATTAACATACTCATTTCTATAGTTTATATAAATTTGCCATTTGCTTTGTTTTTTGTCTTTTCTCCACCTTTTCCAAGCTTTGTCCCTTCTGTCTTTTGCCTCACTGCATCTTTTGTTGAACCAACATTTAATGTACTCTCTCTCTTGCTTTTGTCTTGGTACATGCCTGTTTACCCCTTCATTGTAATTATCCATCAATATATTCCATTTCTCTTCCACTGTTGTCTCTTCCATATAGAATTTTTCCCAGTTTGCATTCCAGAAGAATGTCTTTAGTTTTGCAAAGTCTGTTTTGTTGTACATCAATCTTCCTTTCCTATGCTTTTCATTCCTCTCCATGTCCATTTCTTCTTTTAGTACAGTTTCAATGAGTACATGGTCACTCTTTCCAATTGGTGTCTTGTAGTGGACTTTGTCCACTATTTCAGGTACTGTTGTAAATATTAAATCTACTTTTTCAAATATGTCTTCTACTACCATCTGTGACCTTAATTTTATCTTTAGAGGTCGATTTCTATCCTTAGAATAGCGACCGATTCTATATGTCTCTTCCAGGTCTATGCTTGCATCTCTTTCTCCCCCCTGAATTTCATTTAGGATTTCTACTGCTGTCTCTTTTTCTTCTTTTTCTCTCATGTACCTTACCAATCCCTGTTTTTCTTTTAGTCCATATACCACAATACATTTTTTCCTATCTACTGTATCCCTGACCCAGTTAGCTTTTTCGTTAATCACTTGGATAATTGTGTCTTTTGCATTATCCTGCATTTGCTGCTTGACTATTTCTTTAAAAGCAATTTCCTTGTTTTCAATGATTTCCTTCCACTTCTTAATTTTCTGAATACTTTCCTCACCTAGGTTCTCTTCGATCTTTTGTGTCAATTCTTGCAATTTATTGTTCACCTCTATCTTTAAATTTTTGCTGTTGTTATTATCATGTATGTATTTACCTAGTTGTATATTACGGGAAGGGGAGCTATGCTCGTGGGGTCCCGTCTTCATTTCTCATTTTATCTAAACAATTTTTAAATTCATGTATTGTTTTTGCACACACCACTTTCTCATCTAACTTGTTCCAACTGTCTATTACTCTGTGTGGAAAGCTGTTCTTTTTAAAATCTCTTCTATAGCTGTCTTTTTTTATTTTCTTTCCGTGTCCTCTTGTATTTCTGTCATCCCATTTTATCAGATTCTCTCTATCAGTAATTTCTATGCCTTTCATGATTCTGTAAATAGCTATCAAATCTCCTCTCTCTCTTCTTTGCTCTAGTGTCTGTAGTCCAAGTTTTTGTAGTCTCTCTTCATATGATAGTTTTGAGAGTGTTGGTGCCAGTTTTGTAATTGCTCTTTGTATTCTTTCAAGTTTTTTTATACATTTTTTTGTACTTGGTGACCATATTGTTGCTGCATATTCTAATCTTGGTCTTATCAGGGTGATTAGGATTTTCCTCACCATTTCTTCATCCAGGTATGTAAATGCCACTTTAATTGTTCTTATTAAATTATAAGTTTCTCCAAAAATCTTATTTATATGTTTTTCAGGTGACATATTATTCATAACAATGACTCCCAGGTCCTTTTCATTTTCTACTTTTTTTATTCCTTCTTCTCCCAAATTATATGATCCTGTTATTCTGTTTTTGCTTTTTCCAAATTCCATTATACTACACTTTTTTGTATTGAACTCCATCTCCCACTTCTTACTCCATTCCTGTACTTTATTTAGATCTCTCTGTAGTGATTCACAATCTTCTTCAGTTTTCACTCTTTTCAGTAGTTTTGCATCGTCTGCAAAGAAGCTCATATAGCTTTCAATTCCTTCATCCATATCATTAATATATATAGCAAACATTATTGGGGCCAGGACTGTTCCCTGCGGGACACCGCTTATTACTTCATTCCATTTTGAGTGTTGATTTCTTATCACTACTCTCATTTTTCTTTCTTGCAAGAAGTCTTCCATCCAATTTAGTAATTTACCTTGTATTCCTCCTTCAGATTCTAGTTTCTTAAGCAACTTCTTATGTGGTACTTTGTCAAAAGCTTTTTTTAGGTCTAGAAATGCACAATCAGCCCATCCATCTCTTTCTTGTATTATATCTATTAGCCTTGAATAGAAGCATATTAAATTGGTGACGCATGATCGTCCTTGTCTGAATCCAAATTGCCTTGGATTTAGTACGTTGTTTTTTTCCAAGTATTTTACCCATCTATTTTTGATAATTCTTTCACAAATTTTTGCTATTGTACTTGTTAGAGAGACTGGTCTATAGTTGGTAGGTTCCTCTTTATTTCCTCCTTTATATATAGGTACTATATTTGCTTTTTTCCAATCTTCTGGAACTTTTCCTTCTTTCAAGGAACTGCTTATTATGCTATGTATTTTGTCTGCCAGTTCATTTCTGCATTCTTTCAGAATCCAGTTTGCTATTTCATCTGGTCCATGTGATTTTCTGACATCAAGATTACTCAATTGTATCAATATTTCATTCTTTGATACTTCTATTTTTTCTATAGGGGGGACTTTCTCTTTCCATTCAATCTCTTCAGGTTGTATGTTCTCCCTTGTAAACACTGATTTAAAATGTTTGTTCATAATTTCCGCCATTTCCATTTCCTCAGTGTATTCAACTCCCCCTTGTCTTAATTTCTCCAAGTCCTGTTTGTTTTTCAGTTTATTGTTTACAAATCTGTAGAATAGTTTTGGTTGATCTTTACATTTTTCTATGACGTCTTTTTCATATTTTCTCTTTTCCTCTCTGCATGTTTGTACATATTCATTTCTATAACTGGTATATATTTTCCATTTTTCAGGTTTTCTGTCTTTTTTCCATCTGGTCCAGGCTTTGTCTCTTTTATCTTTTAACTCTCTACAACTTTTGTTGTACCAGCATTTTACATATTCTTTTTCTTGTTTTTGTCTTGGGACATACTTTTCCACTCCTTTTTTGTAAATTTTTGTCAAAATATTCCATTTCTTTTCCACTGATGTTTCTTCTTTGTATATTTCTTCCCAGTTTTCTTGTTGAAAGAATTCTCTTATTTTATCAAAGTTTGTTTTTTCATACATCATTCTTCCTTTTCTATATTGTTCATTTTTTTGATATATTTTTCTTCATTAAGTTCCAGTTCAATCAATATGTGGTCACTTTTACCTATTGGTGTTTTATATTCAATCTTGTCCACTATTCTAGGTTCAGATGTAATTAATAAGTCTAGTCTCGATGGTTCTTCTTCATTTCTATACCTAGTGTTCTCCTGTATCCATTGTGTCATTGTGTGGTCAATAATCATCTCAAGTAGAGCGTTTCCCCATGAGTCGTCTCCACCCTTTACTGTCATTTCTTCCCAGCAGATTTCTTTGCAATTAAAGTCGCCCATCATAACTATTCTTCCTCCCTCTTCCATTATTTTATTTAATGTTATCTTTGTGTCCTCTAACATACTTTTATGTTCACTCTCCTCCCTTGAGGCTGTTTTTGGATGCACATAATTGATCACAAATTTTCTGCTCTTCTTATCTCTGTCTTCCACTTCTATCATAATCATCTCTACTGTATTCTTTCCATATATGACACCTTTCACGTTTATATCCTTCCTAGTCAGGAACATAACTCCACCCCCTTGCTTTTTCTCTCTGTTTCTAATCCAATAATTGTATGCATCATGTCCTACACTGTTGGGTGGTAGTGGGCCTTTTAATTTTGTTTCTACAATTCCCATTATGTCCGGTTCTTTTTCTTTCAAATAATCATTCAGCTCATTCAATCCTGTTATTAATCCATCTATATTTGTGTAAGACACTCTTAGTTTTCTGCCACTTCCATTGTGTTCTCTGTTTCCCTTATGTTTTTCTTTTGTATGTCGAACTTCCTTAGTTTCATGTTCACTACTCTCCAATAGAATCTCTCTTTCTCTGACTCCGTTCTGTTCTCGTTTTTTGTCTTAGCTTCCAGTCTTTTCTGCTTTTCTTCCTCTCTTTCCTCTTTATTCATTTCCCTTTTTATCCATATCTTTTTGTATTGTTCACTTGTTGCTAGTTTCCCTGTTTTGGATAAGATATTCTCTGCCGTTGTTTGTGACTTGAATTTAATCTTAATTGGTCTGGTCTTGTCTGTGCTATACTTTCCGAGTCTAAATTTCTCTTCGATTTGTTTCATAATTTCTGGTTCATCTTCCTGAACTGATTCTAGTAATTGGCTTACTTTTTCATTTTCCTCTTTGATTCTTGTGGTTCTATCTGGGTTATGTTTCTCTTCCATTCCTAATATAATTATACATTTCTTTTTGTCTGCTAAGTCTCTTACTATATTCTCCTTCTGTCTCATCACTTTAATAACTGAGTTTTCAGTTTGTTCATTCATTTGCTGTCTGATTATGTCAGTGAATGCAACCTTGCTATTTTCTTGAATTTTTTTCCAACCCTCCTTGTTCTCCATATTATTCTCCTTTAAGACTTTATTCTCATCTTTTACTTCTTTTAACTGTTGTTTTAATTCTTCAATTTCCTTAGTTAAGTTTTTGTTCGCCCTCTCTAGTTCTTCCAATTTTTCAATTCTTCGAATTATACTGTCAACATTACCGAACCTACGCTCCAAGTCCTCGTTCATCTTATCGACCTTCTCTTGTAGTCTTGTCAGTCGGGGGGGGGTTGTGTCCCCCCCACCCTCTTTAAATCCCTTGAAAATATTCTCATCACTTTCTACTGTATTGCTCCTATCTATACCTCTAATCTTCACATTCCTATTAGACATGTCGTCATCATCCAGCTCGTCTTGCGGTCGCTTGTCCACCTTTCGGCGGCCCGTCAGGGCCAATTCCTCCACCTCCTCATTACCTTCCATTTCCCCAGCAATCCCTCCCCCTCTCCTCTTTCCTTACTTTCCCACTACCCCACGAGCAATTTCCCCCCACCCTGCAAATACAAAAAGGCACTTCTCTTTGCGTTGGGATCCACAATCTGCACTTTTCTTCAGAACGTTCTTCAAGTCGTCCGTTCGTTGAAAGTGTGTATTTACCTAGTTGTATTTACCTAGTTGTATTTTACGGGAAGGGGAGCTATGCTCGTGGGGTCCCGTCTTCATATCTCATTTTATCTAAACTATTTTTAAATTCATGTATTGATTTTGCACACACCACTTTCTCATCTAACTTGTTCCAACTGTCTATTACTCTGTGAGGAAAGCTGTTCTTTTTCAAATCTCTTCTATAGCTGTCTTTTTTTATTTTCTTTCCGTGTCCTCTTGTATTTCTGTCATCCCATTTTATCAGATTCTCTCTATCAGTAATTTCTATGCCTTTCATGATTCTGTAAATAGCTATCAAATCTCCTCTCTCTCTTCTTTGCTCTAGTGTCTGTAGTTTAAGTTTTTGTAGTCTCTCTTCATATGATAGTTTTGAGAGTGTTGGTGCCAGTTTTGTGATTGCTCTTTGTATTCTTTCAAGTTTTTTTATACATTTTTTTGTACTTGGTGACCATATCGTTCCTGCATATTCCAATCTTGGTCTTATCAGGGTGATTAGGATTTTCCTCACCATTTCTTCATCCAGGTATGTAAATGCCACTTTGATTGTTCTTATTAAATTATAAGTTTCTCCAAAAATCTTATTTATATGTTTCTCAGGTGACATATTATTCATAACAATGACTCCCAGGTCCTTCTCATTTTCTACTTTTTTTATTCCTTCTTCTCCCAAATTATATGATCCTGTTATTCTGTTTTTGCTTTTTCCAAATTCCATTATACTACACTTTTTTGTATTGAATTCCATCTCCCACTTCCTACTCCATTCTTGTACTTTATTTAGATCTCTCTGTAGTGATTCACAATCTTCTTCAGTTTTCACTCTTTTCAGTAGTTTTGCATCATCTGCAAAGAAGCTCATATAGCTTTCAATTCCTTCATCCATATCATTAATATATATAGCAAACATTATTGGGGCCAGAACTGTTCCCTGCGGGACACCGCTTATTACTTCATTCCATTTTGAGTGCTGATCTCTTATCACTACTCTCATTTTTCTTTCTTGCAAAAAGTCTTCCATCCAATTTAGCAATTTACCTTGTATTCCTCCTTCATATTCTAATTTCTTAAGCAACTTCTTATGTGGTACTTTGTCAAAAGCTTTTTTTAGGTCTAGAAATGCACAATCAGCCCATCCATCTCTTTCTTGTATTATATCTATTAGCCTTGAATAGAAACATATTAAATTGGTGACGCATGATCGTCCTTGTCTGAATCCAAATTGCCTTGGATTTAGTACGTTGTTTTTTTCCAAGTATTTTACCCATCTACTTTTGATAATTCTTTCACAAATTTTTGCTATTGTACTTGTTAGAGAGACTGGTCTATAGTTGGTAGGTTCTTCTTTATTTCCTCCTTTATATATAGGTACTATATTTGCTTTTTTCCAATCTTCTGGAACTTTTCCTTCTTTTAAGGAACTGCTTATTATGCTATGTATTTTGTCTGCCAGTTCATTCCTGCATTCTTTCAGAATCCAGTTTGCTATTTCATCTGGTCCATGCGATTTTCTGACATCAAAATTACCCAAGTGTGTCAATATTTCATTCTTTGTTACTTCTATTTCTTCCATAGGGGGGACTTTTTCTTTCCACTCAATCTCTTCAGGTTGTATATTTTCCCTTGTAAACACTGATTTAAAATGTTTGTTCATAATTTCTGCCATTTCCATTTCCTCAGTGTATTCAACTCCTCCTTGTCTTAATTTCTCCAAGTCTTGTTTGTTTTTCAGTTTATTGTTTACAAATCTGTAGAATAGTTTTGGTTGATCTTTACACTTTTCTATAACATCTTTTTCATATTTTCTTTTTTCCTCTCTGCACTTTTGTACATATTCATTTCTATAACCAGTATATATTTTCCATTTTTCAGGTCTTCTGTCTTTTTTCCATCTGGTCCAGGCTTTGTCTCTTTTGTCTTTTAACTCCCTACAACTTTTGTTGTACCAGCATTTTACATATTCTTTTTCTTGTTTTTGTCTTGGGACATACTTTTCCACTCCTTTTTTGTAAATTTTTGTCAAAATATTCCATTTCTCTTCCACTGATGTTTCTTCTTTGTATATTTCTTCCCAGTTTTCTTGTTGGAAGAATTCTCTTATTTTATCAAAGTTTGTTTTTTCATACATCATTCTTCCTTTTCTATATTGTTCATTTCTTTTGATATATTTTTCTTCATTAAGTTCCAGTTCAATTAATATGTGGTCACTTTTACCTATTGGTGTTTTATATTCAATCTTGTCCACTATTCTAGGATCAGATGTAATTATTAAGTCTAGCCTCGATGGTTCTTCTTCATTTCTATACCTAGTGTTCTCTTGTATCCATTGTGTCATTGAATGGTCAGTAATCATCTCAAGTAGAGCATTTCCCCATGAGTCATCACCACTCTTTACTGTCATTTCTTCCCAGCAGATTTCTTTGCAATTAAAGTCGCCCATCATAACTATTCTTCCTCCGTCTTCCATTATTTTAGTTAATGCTATCTTTGTGTCCTCTAACATACTTTTATATTCACTCTCCTCCCATGAGGCTGTTTTCGGAGGCACATAATTGATCACAAATTTTCTGCTCTTCTTATCTCTGTCTTCCACTTCTATCATAATCATCTCTACTGTATTCTTTCCATATATGACACCTTTCACGTTTATATCCTTCCTAGTCAGGAACATAACTCCACCCCCTTGCTTTTTCTCTCTGTTTCTAATCCAATAATTGTATGCATCATGTCCTACACTGTTGGGTGGTAGTGGGCCTTTTAATTTTGTTTCTACAATTCCCATTATGTCCGGTTCTTTTTCTTTCAAATAATCATTCAGCTCATTCAATCCTGTTATTAATCCATCTATATTTGTGTAAGACACTCTTAGTTTTCTGCCACTTCCATTGTGTTCTCTGTTTCCCTTATGTTTTTCTTTTGTATGTCGAACTTCCTTAGTTTCATGTTCACTACTCTCCAATAGAATCTCTCTTTCTCTGACTCCGTTCTGTTCTCGTTTTTTGTCTTAGCTTCCAGTCTTTTCTGCTTTTCTTCCTCTCTTTCCTCTTTATTCATTTCTCTTTTTATCCATATCTTTTTGTATTGTTCACTTGTTGCTAGTTTCCCTGTTTTGGATAAGATATTCTCTGCCGTTGTTTGTGACTTGAATTTAATCTTAATTGGTCTGGTCTTGTCTGTGCTATACTTTCCGAGTCTAAATTTCTCTTCGATTTGTTTCATAATTCCTGGTTCATCTTCCTGAACTGATTCTAGTAATTGGCTTACTTTTTCATTTTCCTCTTTGATTCTTGTGGTTCTATCTGTGTTGTGTTTCTCTTCCATTCCTAATATAATTATACATTTCTTCTTGTCTGCTAAATCCCTTACTATATTCTCCTTTTGTCTCATCACTTTAATAACTGAGTCTTCAGTATGTTCTTTCAATTGCTGTTTGACTATGTCAGTGAATGAAACCTTATTTCCTTCTTGGGTTTTCTTCCAATTTTTACTTTCTTTAGCTATCGTTTCTCTGTTTTCTTTACTATTCTTCTTCAATTCCTCTTTCTCCACCTTTACCTCTCTTAACTGTCTTTTTAGGTCTTCTATTTCATCAGTTAAGTTTTTATTCGCCTTTTCCAGTTCTTCCAATCTTTCAACCCTTTGTAAAATGGTGTTCATATGACCTAACCTACTCTCCAAGTCCTCGATCACCTTATCGACCTTCACTCTCTTTAAATCCCTTGAAAATATTCTCATCACTTTCTGCTATATTGCTCCTATCTATACCTCTAATCTTCACATTCCTATTAGACATGTCGTCATCATCCAACTCGTCTTGGGGTCGTTTGTCTACCTTACGGCGGCCCGTCAGGGCCATTTCCTCCACCTCCTCATTACCTTCCATTTCCCCAGCAATCCCTCCCCCTCTCCTCTTTCCTTACTTTCCCACTACCCCACGAGCAATTTCCCCCCACCCTGCAAATACAAAAAGGCACTTCTCTTTGCGTTGGGATCCACAATCTTCACTTTTCTTCAGAACGTTCTTCAAGCCGTCCGTTCGTTGAAAGTGTGTGTGTGTGTGTGTGTATATACATATATATATATGTATATGCATATATACATATATGTATGTGCAAAAAAAAGCTGTCCAGGAACCATAATGGTGGAAACGTAGAAAACACCAGACTCAGAAGTAGGTAATACTGATCCCTGTGGAACTCCACTAATCACCTCCTCCCAAGTAGAACTCTTATCTTAGAGCACTACTCTCATTTTTCTTCCATGGAAGAAATCCTCCCTCCATTTCAGCAGTTTACCTTAGTATCCTTCCTGTGGTTTCCAATTTAATAATTTTTTGTGGTAGTTTATCAAAAGCTTTTTGTAAGTCTAGGAAAGCACAATCAGCCCATCCATCCCTTTCTTGTATTATATCTAGTAGTCTTAAGTAGAAACAGATCACATTTGTGGCACATATCTTCCCTGTCTAAATCTGAATTGTCTCAGATTTACTGTAGTATATTGTTCTTCAGATGTTTTATCCCTCTATTTTTGATAACTTTTTTGCAAATTTTGGCTACTGTGCATATAAGGGGAGCTGATCTGTAATTTTTTGGGTCCTCTTTGTTTCCCCCTTTATATATTGGTATGATATTGGCATTTTTCCAGTCCTCTGGTATTTTTCCTTCTTTGAGTGAGCAATTTATTACATTATATATTTAGTCTATTAGTTCATCTATACATTCTTTTAGTAACCAGTTTGCAATTCCATCTGGGCCATATGATTTCCTAACATCAAGGTTCATTGTTTGGTCCATTATTTCTTTTTGTGTTACCGTAATTTCCCTCATGGGGGGAAGGGTTTGACTTCACTCCCTTTGTCCTAATACTGTATATTTTCTCTAATGAACACTCACTTGAAATGTTTGTTCATGACTGCCTCCATTTTTTATATCTTCTGTGTATAATGTATTCCCATGGTGTAATTTCACTATTTCCCGTTTGTAGTTTACTGTTCACATATCTGTAGAATAGTTTTGGTTGGTCCTTATATTTTTCTTATATGTTTTTTTCATAGTTTATTTTTTTTGTCCCAATGTATTTGTACATATTCATTTCTTTGATTGATATATATTTGCCACTTTCCAGGTTTTTTTATATTTCCATCTTTTCCAAGCTTTACCCTCTATCTTTTGCTTCACTGCATCTTTTGTTAAACCAGCACTTAATATAAACCTTTTTCTGTTTTTGTCTTGGTATATATTTATCCACTCCTTCATTATAGATTTCCATCAAAATGTGTGTGTGTATATATATATATATATATATATATATATATATATATATATATATATATATATAAATATATAAATATATTAGTTTGAGTATTGTCTCATTCACTAACTTGATTGCATCATATAAGCTTGAGTGTTGTTTCATTCACCAACTTGATTGCATCATATTGCATCATTGTATGTAAACTTTTCAGTATCATTCCCTATTTTAAGTTATTTTTCATTTCAGACAACAGTCTATGGTGGCATCATTCATGTGTGATAGAAACATACAAAGAACAATAATACCGGTAGTGAGATTACCATTATTACTAACCTTATGAGCTTATTGTTGGCCAATATTTTGAAGATACCAAAGTCACCACTTTATATAAAAAAAAAAGTGAATACTCCATAGACTGCTTAAAGCCATAACAGAAAGAGTGGCTACAACAACACTACAATAGGATAACAAGTAGCTACATTACAATGGCGGCTGTTGACATAGAAAAAGAGCGGCAAATAATACAGCAGGATCCAGACCATTATGCCGATCATTCACCACAAGGAG
Source organism: Oratosquilla oratoria (assembly GCF_046742065.1). NCBI lineage: Eukaryota > Metazoa > Arthropoda > Malacostraca > Stomatopoda > Squillidae > Oratosquilla > Oratosquilla oratoria. The sequence continues at coordinate 35,310,472 of NC_134777.1, read as the reverse complement.
ATGGTGTGGATATGCTGCCAGCCACTGAAGTGGAAAATTTTGTTATCCTTAAGGTGAGTTTTTTTTTTTTTTTTTTTTTAGTCTATTATTGTATGTGTGTATATATATATATATATATATATATATATATATATATATATATATATATATATATATATATATATATATATATATAATATTTCATACATGTATAACTTGTTCAGGTTTGCCCTGTATTAGTTTCAATATTTTTCATGGAATATAAATTGAAATTGATGGTAGGGAGAAAAGACATAGCTGAATATGCATGTCTTTGTGTTAATAAAGCTGTTCATTACAAGACAGCTTATGGTAGATAGGATTTGCTATGTAGTAGTAAAGGTTAGACTTTTTAGTTTTGTTGTATGCAAGATATATGGTACCTGTTAGGCTGTAGTCTTGCCCCACATTGGGTGCCAAATGTTAGGCTGGTTTGAAGGCAAACTCTGATGGAGAGAATATTTATTTAGAGATAAATGTTGGGTGCCAAATAATGATAGCTCATTTTAAGTGCAAGAAAAAGGGGTAGAGATGGTGAAGCAGGTAATGACTATCAAGCTGTGTCCCAACTTGGTCTGCTTGTGGGGGAGGGGGAGGAGGTGAGAAAGTAAGGAGACAGCGAGCCAGGCTTACATTATGATGCTCTTAGGCAATCTGTTCTTTATCTGTTATGACCATCTTTATATACACAGACAGGTCATGACCTGCTCCTAATTGGCATGAGATCAAAGTGTGGTGTGTGGGAAGTCAGACGCAAAATGTTCTTATGCTGCTGAGTCAGCCAGAGGGAGGGTGCATTCTTCAAAGGATTGTTGTCTGTTTCCATGTGGCTCATGCGGATGGTTGAGGTGCAGGTTAGTCATCGCTGGGACTAATGCTGGTACTGCACCTGAGTTCTTGAAAGAACTAAGGTCTGTCCTGATACAGCTGGCCGAGGTGCAGGTTTAGTCATCAAGGTCTGAACTTAGATCACATGAGTTTCCTTAAAGAAGCTCTGTCCCACCTATGGGCATCAAGGAAGCCTTGGTCGACCCGATGTAGCTGGGTGGGTGTAAATGTGTCCTATAGGACAACTTGTAAGTCAGTAAGGTTGTGGGGCAGCTAGAGAAGAGGTGAGGAATGGAGGAGTGAGGACAATCTTTCTAACATGCCCCCATACAAGTCAAGGCTGGAAGTGAAGTCGTGTGGAGCCTTGACTAGAAATCGTCAAGGTAGTAGTCCTCATGATGGGGCCAGAACTTGAAGGTGAAGGTAGAGTTGGTCATCAGACAGCAGGGGTAGCAGCAGGTGGTGGTCCGTTTGCCACAGGGTAGCAAGCCTCGGGGCACTCAGCTGCTCGTGTGGAACTGGAGTTGTCCTGTACAACATGGGTAATGTTGAAGAGGTAGATATATCTTGGGAGGCTGCTCAGGGGATCTGCTGGAGCATGTCTTGGAATCATGTTGTATGGTGGCATTGTTAGCATGGTTGCAACATTTCCCAGAAAAGACAGATACTTGAGAATGGTCGTGGTTGGCAGGTGGATTGTAGGCCACTCAGGACATCATGGACTTGACAGTTGAGGTTGCTAGTCATTAGCTTTACCAGAGTTGAGGTGTGGGACCTTGTGATCTCAGTTGAACGTGATGAGGGGTCAAGGTGGGGATGCTCACAGCTCTAGTTTGCTAAATAATCTAGTGGCAATGGTGGTTGGCCATGAATATACATGTGGTAGGCAAGAGTGTAGGCAGTCAAGCTGGCTGTTGGCAGACCTGGCAGGCAGCAATGGCAGTTGAGCTGGTGGGTAGCCAAACTGGCAGTCATGCTGGCAGGCAGCAGCAGTAGGCAGTTTGGCAGATAAGTGGCAGCAGTTGATCTGGTAGACAAGTGATGGCAGTTGAGCAACAGCAGATATCTGTGATAGGTGAGTGTATGCAGTCGAATTGGCAGCCACAGACCTAGCAAGCAGTTGTGGCAGATGATCTGGCAGTCAAGTGGCAGCAGTTGAGCAGTAGCAGATTCCTGTGATAGGTGTACGCAGTTGAACTGGTAATCATAGACCTAACAGGCAGTGGTGGCAGACAATCTGGATGATCTGGCAAGTCAAGTGACAGTAGTTGAGCAGTAAGCAGCGGTAGCAGATGATCTGGTAGATCAAGTGTCGGCAGTCGAGCCGGTAGTAGTGTTAGACAGCGGTGGCAGATCAAGTGGCGGCACACAGCGGTGGTAGAGCTGGGGATTGGGGCCAGGCCCCCCCAAACCTTGGGCAATCAAATGTTGGGCTGTAGTCTTGCGCGATGTATGTTGGGTGCAAATGTTAGGCATCAAGTTTTTTCTTAAAATCTTGAATAGTGTTTGCACACACTGTTTCTTTACTTAATTTATTCCAGGTATCCAGCACTCTAAGTGGGAAGCTATTTTTTTCAAATCTCTTCTATTGTTATCTTTTTTGAGTTTCTTTTCATGTCCTCTTGTTTTTCCATTGTCCCATTTTAATAAATCATCCCTATCTAGGATTTCCATTCCTTTATGATTCTTTAACTAGTCAGCATATATCCTCTTTCTCTTCTTTGTTCCAGAGTTGGTAGTTCCAATTTGGACAATCTTTGTTCTTATGTTAATTTGGAGAGAGTTGGGGCCAACTTTGTCATTGCTCTTTGTACATACATACATACATATACCAAGGCTTTTTCCCCTTTCAAGGGAGGTAGCCAAAAAGATAAAGGCATAAAATCATTCCCACCCATTCCATCCCTAAATACACTCCACTCCCCTCCACCCTCCCTCTTATCTTAGCACCTCCTGGATGACGGGTCATCTCTGCACCTTGTCTACTGCCCTGGGTCAGAGGCAGTGTCAGTCACAGCACATCCATAGCAAGGGCGCTTCATTAAATTGGCGACCCCCCCCCCTCTCCGTCCCCCCATGCATAAAAGGAGAAGATGGGGAGAAATCCCTTCGGGCTGTGTCAAATTTGCTCACACATACTACCCCCCCCCCATTCCACCTCATGCATCACAACATCATCCATATACAACCATTCTCCATTCACCCGTCTTCTGTCCTCTCCCGTCCTTCCTCAACAGACATTCCCCTCTTCCCCAAAGCCCCCTTCACCCCATCCATCCATCTCATCCTAGGACATCCCCTCATGTTCACTCCCTCCACATCTGCCTTCCATACCTCTTTTACTAGTCTTTCTTCACTCATTCTTTCCATGTGTCCAAATCATCCTAATACTCTTTCATCAACCCTATCTCCCAACTCCCTTTCCACCCCTGTTCTCCTCCTTACCTCCTCATTTCTCACTCTAACCTAGTAACCCCCATCATACTTCTCAGACACCTCATCTCAAACACATTCAAACTCCTCTCTTCCTCTCTTATGTTCCATGTTTCTACCCCATACAGTGCTGTTGGCACAATCACTCCTTCATACAGTCTCCTCTTAGCATCCATTCCCAAATGTCTATTCCTCATTACATTTTTTAATCCACCAAGGCATTTACTCGCTTCTCTCAATCTACATTCTACCTCCACCTCCACTCCACCTTTTCCTGCCACATTTGCACCCAAGTATCTAAAACTATCCACTTCCTCCAGTCACTCTCCCTTAACCTCTTCAGTACGGTTCAAAATCTCGCGGACAGCATTAGCTGCCAGACGTACGATGTGTCGTAATACTCGCATCATAAAATATAGTCACCGCTTATATCGATCGTTCTCTCTTTCACCCGTGAATTTTGATAACCATAGAAAATGTGATGAAGACAGTTTAGAGAGTATGTCATTACGCAGGGGCAACTACAATAAATATAATCAAGACGCCGATATGGCAGCCTCGCTTATCCACTTGCTCCTCATGCCGCTTACGTATGCGGCACCGTATGGAAGGGGTTAATGCTCACTTCCAGTCTACTGCCACTTTCACCCCTTGTACATCTCATCACCTTACTTTTACCCACATTTATCTTCAGCTTTCTTCTTTCACACACTCTCCCAAACTCCTCAGTCCCTCCTCCGATTCTGCCACAAGCGCAGTGTCATCCACAAACAACAGCTGGCTCACCTCCCACTTTTCTCCATTTTCTTTAACCATCTCCAATCCCTGACCCACTACCCTTGCATTTACCTCTTGCACCACCCCATCCATGTACAAGTTGAACAGCCAGGGCAACATAATGCATCCCTGACGAAGTCCCACCTTTACTTCGAACCACTCACTCTCTCCATTTCTAATCCTGACACATGCTCTACTATTGTAAAAACTCTTGACAGCTCCTAGAAGCTTTCCTCCTATCCTGTATATCTGCACAACCTCCCATAGTGCCTTCCTGTCTACCCTGTCGTAAGCCTTTTCCAGATCCATAAAAGCCCAAAAAACATCCTTCCCCTTTCCTGTAGCTTTCTCACAATATCAGTCTTACCACAAAAATCTGATCTACACAACCTCTACCCGTCCTAAATCCACACTGTTCCTCACCAATTACTCCCTCTGTTCCTCTCCTAATCCTCTCAATCAAGATCCTCCCATAAGCCTTCCCAACTACACTTAACCCCTTCCATAAGGTGATGCCTACGTAGGCGTCATGAGGAGCAAGTGGGTACGCGAGGATGCCCATGTTGGCGTCTTGGTTATAGTTATTGTAGTTGTACCTGCATGACCCCCATACTCTGTAAACTGGCTTCATCATATTTTCTATGGTTATCAAAATTCACGGGTGAAAGAGAGAACGAGCAATACAGCGGTGACTTTATTTTTTATAATGCGAGTATTATGACGCAACATCGCACGTCTGGCAGCTCATGCTGCCCGCGAGATTTTGGCCCAGGGTGAAGGGGTTAACAAGCTGATTCCTCTGAAACTACTACACTTACACTTGTCCCCTTTTCCCTTGTAAAGTGGAACTATACAGGCACTCCTCTAGTCCTCCAGCACTCTACCCTCTCTCCAGCAAACATTAAATAACCTCACCAGGCAGTCCACCATCACTGTACCTCCTTTTTTTTTTAGACATTCTGCATGGCATCCATCCAGACCAGGTGCCTTAACCTGCTTTCATCATCTTAACAGCTGTCTTCACTTCATCCTTCCTTATTTCTCCTCCATTTTCCTCACTCATCACGGTCATTTTCTTAGCACTTCCCACTGCAGCTATCTTTCCCTCCCTATCCTCCTTCACATTTAGCAACTCCCTAAAATATTCTTCCCATCTTCCTCTTAATGCCTTCTCTTCCATTATCATCTCTCCATCTTCACCTTTTACCTCTTCTTCTCTACTTGATTCGCCTCCTCTTCCTCTCTTAATTTCTTTCCAAAACATCTTTTTATTAACTCTCATGTACAGTCTTTTTATTAGCTCTCTTGTACAGTCTTCTCTTTGTGTTCATCCCCAGACGTCTTTTTCTCATAATATATTCCATATAATTCCCCTCAGACATTTACTTGCTTCCCTTACTCTATAATTCACCTTCCTACCTCATTCCTCCATTTCCTACTACATGTGATGCCAGAATACTTAAACTCTCCATTTCCTTCAGCCTCTCACCTTTTAAATTCATCTGCAATCCACTTCCACCATCTATTGTAGTCGCATCACCTCACTTTTGCCCATATTTACTTTTAGCTTCCTCCTCTCACACACCATCCCAATCTGCCACCAACTGCTTCAGTAACAAGTGCAGTGTCATCCATGAACAAATAGCTCACTTTCACATTTCCTTCCCCTCAATCACTAACTTCAAACCCCTGCCAAGCATGGTAACATGCACCCATCACTGTATGGACTGTTTTAGGGCACCCCTATGGACCAAAGCCAACATCATTATTGCCCTTCCTTTATGCTGTCCAAGTGAATATATTCTTTAGCATTTCTGTTACTTCCCCTCTTCCTTTTCTGGTCCTCCTGTGGTTGTAGGGAGAGGGGGTAGAAGAATGCCTTGACCATGTTCCTATGCATGTCATAGAAGTGTCTAAATGGGGTGGAGTAGGATTAGGAATTCCCCACTATATATTACTCCTGGGAAAAGTCAAAGCATAGATTTTTTGGGAAGAACATTGTATTGTTTCTGTGATGTATTAGTGTGGGGGGTACTAGTGACTGGTACCTGTATGTGGTGGTCCTACAAGACAGACATCAAAGTGAATTATATCCCAGCCTGTTTTTGAAACCCATCAATACCTTTCTTCTATGCAGGGGTGCAGTCTTGGGGTGCTAAGACTTAATCTCCAGACTGGGCACAAGATCTTTCTCTAGCAATTTTTGCTGTATTTCCTTAATACTTTCACAAAGAAAACTGACAACTGGCAGTTGCTCCTCTTTTAGTACTACTATTAGCTGGTGGCAGGTGACAGTCCCACACTTGTTTAATACAGACATTTTTTTTTTTTTTTTCATAGAAAGAGATATATGGGAGGGCCTAAGGACTATTGCCAGCCCCTATGGGGTTGTAGGTGTCCTGTCAGTCAAACTTGGGGCAACAATTATTAGTGTATTCGCCTGATTGTAGTATACAAGAAAGGAGCTATGCTAATGGGGCTTCTGTTTCTTTTTCTCCATTGTACCTAGATTTAAGTTTGCTTATGGTTTTAGCATGGGCTGAGTTGGTTATTTCAGAAGTTGACACGTTTATACAGAAAGCTGTGTTTCTTGACATCTGCCAGACATGTCTTTTTCAGTGTGTTCCCATGACTAGGCTTTATGATTTTTTTTTCTCATTGTCTCTTTATGTTAAAAAAATTAGTTCATCACTGATGTGTGTCTTGCCTTTAATCTTGCCTATGTATTTGACTGATTCTTTCAGATCCTTTGTTTTTGATCTTGTAATTGTCTTGCTTCAATTGAGAAATTCAATGATAGTCTTTTTGAGTCTACCTATTTCCAGTAGCTTGGATATTTTGGCATTGAAGTTCATTTTCCATACCTAGCTTTAGGCACAAATACTGTCCAGACTTTTTTAATACAACTTGCAGTCTTCCTCATCCCTCACTCTGTATTGTCTGCAAATATATAAGTGAAGCTTGTATCTTCTATCATATCATTTACATAGAAAACATTATGGGTATAGTATGACCCTTCTGTGATTTATGGAGTCATTGCCTTCCTTCCTGATATCTTATTGTTACTACTGTTCTCATGTATTGGTCTCTCAGGAAATCCTTTCCTGTATTTATTTACCTAGTTGTATTTTGCGGGAAGGAGAGATGCACTCGTGGTGTCCCGCCTTTGTATCTTGCAGTGTCTAGTTTGCTCTTAAATTCATGAATGGTTTTTGCACACACTATTCCATTGTCCAGTTTGTTCCAAGTGTCCACCACTCTATGTGGATTTTTTTTTCTCTTCAGATCTCTTCTGTAGCTATGTTTATTGATTTTCTTTCCATGTCATCTTGTGCTTCTCCTCTCCCAGTTTAACAAATCCTCTCTATCAAGTATTTCTGTGCCTTTCATGATTCTATAGATGGTCAGTAGGTCACCTCTCTTCTTTGCTCCAGAGTCGGTAACTCCAGTTTAGCCAATCTCCTCATATGACAAGTTTGCAAGTGCAGGTGCCATTTTTGTGTCTGCTCTCTGGATTCTTTCTATTTTCTTTATATTCTTTTTGGTTATTTCAGAAGTTGACAATGTGCTCCAATTTCCATAGTAGAATTTTGTGAGGTATCTTGGTAAAAGCTGTCTAGATATGAGTACACACAATCAAACCGGCCATTCCTTTCCTGTAGTACATCACCCACTCTTTGGTAAAAGCAGGAGCAAGTGACATGATCTTTTAATTCTAAAACTGAATTGATTGTGTGACTGCTTCTTGGTCACTGATGTGTAGTTGTAGGAGGGGAGTAGTTGCCAGTAGTCAGCTCTCCTTGTCAACATTGTAATGGGAAATCTTGAACACAGTCTGAAGACTGAGTGACAGCCTTCCTCTCCTGATGGAGGTAAGGGTCTTGACAGGTTTTGAAGATGGATAACAGCAAGATAATTTTTTTAAAATGTCCATCTTATAGCCAAGGCCGTATGCATGACATATGAAGTCTTATAGTTATAAATTCAATACTTTGATATGACAAAGAAAATGTTCAGGTATTTGTTATATGTAATTATTGGCTACTCCTCTTGTAAAGGGGAAAGGGTCTTTCAGTATGGGTCTGAAATTATTAATAACTTCAACTTTATTGACATTAATACTTTGCAAATTACATCTGTTTATGCAAAGGGGATGATGGTGAGCCCCGATGAGAAAGTATTTGATCAACTTCAGCAACATCTGCAAGAGAAGATATCTGATGGCCATGGTGAAACTCTCTTTGATGTTGGAGTTGGTGCAGGTAAGTACTCCCCTTTTTGGTATTGGAGTTCCTACAGACAAGTACATACATATACCAAAGGCTTTTTCCCCCTTACACGGGGGGGGTAGCCAGAAAGAAAAAGGCATAGAAACCACTCCCACCCATTTCATTTCCTATATATTCCACTCCCCTCCACCCTCCTCCCTCCCTCTATCTTGGCACCTCCTGGATGATGGGTCATCCCTGCATCCTATCCACTGCCCTGGGTCAGAAGCAGTGTTGCAAGACACAGCACATCCACAGCAAGGCTGCTTCATAAATTCAGGCGACCCTCCTCTCCATCCCCTCATGCAGAAAAGGAGAAGATGGGGAGAAATCCCTTTGAGCTGCGTCAAATTTTTTCTCATACATACTTCCTCACCCTCCATCTCCCACTCACTCCCCCTCATGCATCACAGCATCATCCATACACAACCCTTCTCCATTCACCACTATCTTCTGTCCTCTCCCATCCTTCCTCCACAGACATTCCTCTCTTTTGTAATGCCCCTTTCACCCCATCTATCTATCTCATCCTAGGACACCCCCTCATATTTACTCCTTCCACCTCTGCCTTCCACACTTCTTTTACTAATTTTTCTTCACTCATTCCTTCCATGTGTCCAAACCATCCTAATACTCTTTCATCAACCCTATCACCCAGCTCCCTTTCCACCCCTGTTCTCCTCCTCACCTCCTCATTTCTCACTCTATCTAGCCTAGTAACCCCTATCATACTTCTCAGACATTTCATCTCAAACACATTCAAATTCCTTCTCTCTTCCTCTCTTATGTTCCATGTTTCTGCCCCGTACAGTGCTGTTGGCACAATCACTCCTTCATATAACCTCCTCTTAGCATCCATTCCCAGATATCTATTTCTTATTACATTTTTTAATCCACCAAGGCATTTACTCGCTTCTCTCAATCTACATTCTACCTCCACCCCCACTCCTCCCTTTCCTGCCACATTCGCACCCAAGTATCTAAAACTATCCACTTCCTCCAGTCTTTCACCCTTTATGCTCACTTCCAGCCTGCTGTCACTCTCTCCCCTTGTACATCTCATCACCTTACTTTTACCCACATTTATTTTCAGCTTCCTTCTTTCACACACCTTCTCAAACTTTGTCACTGACTTCCTCAATCCCTCCTCTGATCCTGCTATAAGCACAGTGTCGTCAGCAAACAACAACTGGTTTATTTCGCTCTTTTCTCCATTTTCTTTAACCATCTCTAATCCCTGACCCACTACCCTTGCATTCACCTCTCGCACCTCCCCATCCATGTAAAGATTGAACAGCCAGAACGACATAACACATCCCTGAGGAAGTCCCACCTTTACCTTGAACCATTCACTCTCTCCATTTCTAATCCTAACACAAGCTGTACTACTCTCGTAAAAATTCTTGACAGCTCCTAGAAGCTTTCCTCCTATCCCATATATCTGCAGTACCTCCCACAGTGCCTTCCTATCTACCCTGTCATAAGCTTTTCCCAAATCCATAAAAGCCCAAAATACATCCTGACCTTTTCCTATAGGTTTCTCACATATCTATCTTACCACAAAAATCTGATTTACACAACCCCTACCTGTCCTAAACCCACACTGTTCCTCACCAATTACTCCCTACTATAGCCAAAATTTGTGAGAAAATCATCAAGAATAGATGGGTAAAACACCTGGAAGATAATAATATAATAAACCCAAGACAATTTGGGTTCAGACAAGGAAGATCATGTACCACAAACTTGATATGTTTCTACTCAAGATTAATAGATATAGTGCAAGAAAGGAATGGATGGGCTGATTGTTCCTTCCTGGACTTACAAATAGCTTTTGACAAAGAACCACACAAAAAATGATTAAAAAAAACTGGAACATATAGGAGAGATACAAGGGAACCTACTAAAATGGATGGGGGACTTCCTGATTGGAAGAAAGAAGAGAGTAGTGCTTAGAGAAAAATATTTAGGTTGGAAAGAGGTGATCAGTGGAGTACTACAAGGATCTGTATTGGCTCCAATAATGTTTGCTATTTATATGAATGACATGGATGATGATGTGAAATGTTACATGAACTTCTTTGCAGATGATGCCAAACTGTTAAGGAAAGTAAAAACTGAAAAGGATTGTGAATCACTGCAGGAAGACCTTAATAATGTATAGAACTGGAGTCAAAAATGGGAAGTGGACTTCAATATTAAGAAGTGTAGCATAATGGAGTTTGTAAAAAGCAAAAATAGAATATCAGGACAATATGAAATTGAAAGCAAGGAGGTAAAGAAGGAGAGATCCGAAAAAGATTTGGGTGTAATTATCTCAAATGACTTCTCCTATGATAAACAGATTAACAAAATTGTCAGAGAATCCTACAACTTGCTAAAATCAATAAAAGTGGCATTTACATATTTGGACGAAGAAATGATGAAAAAAAATTTGGTCACACTGATAAGGCCTAGACTAGAATATGCGGCAACATTGTGGTCACCCAGTACATATATATACCAAGGCTTTTTCCCCCTTACAAGGGAGGTAGCCAAAAAGGAAAAGGCATAAAATCATTCCCACCCATTCCATCCCTGAATACACTCCACACCCCTCCACCCTCCCTCTTATCTTAGCACCTCCTGGATGACGGGTCATCCCTGCACCTTGTCCACTGCCTTGGGTCAGAAGCAGTGTCGCAAGACACAGCACATCCACAGCAAGGCTGATTCATTAAATCGGCGACCCCCCCCCCCTCTCCGTCCCCCCATGCTTAACCACTTCACTACGGGACTTAAATCTCCCGGGCAGCAGCCAATGCCAGCCGTACGACGTGTTGTAATAATACTCGCATCATAAAATATAGTCACTGCTTATATCGATCGTTCTCTCTTTCACCCGCGAATTTTGAAAACCACAGAGAATGGGATTCAGGGCACATTTGGGAGAATGTAAAAACACAGGGGCGACTACAATAAATATAATCAAGATGCCGATATGGCAGCGTCGCGAATCCACTTGCTCCTCATGACGCCTACGTAGGCGGCACCATATGGAAGGGGTTAAAAGGAGAAGACGGGGAGAAATCCCTTTGGGCTGCGTCAAATTTTGCTCACACATACTACCTCACCCCCCATCCCCCCGCCCATTCCACCTCATGCATCACAACATCATCCATATACAACCATTCTCCATTCACCCGTCTTCTGTCCTCTCCCGTCCTTCCTCAACAGACATTCCCCTCTTCCCCAAAGCCCCCTTCACCCCATCCATCCACCTCATCCTAGGACGTCCCCTCGTGTTCACTCCCTCCACATCTGCCTTCCATACCTCTTTTACTAGTCTTTCTTCACTCATTCTTTCCATGTGTCCAAACCATCCTAATACTCTTTCATCAACCCTATCTCCCAACTCCCTTTCCACCCCCGTTCTTCTCCTCACCTCCTCATTTCTCACTCTATCCAGCCTAGTAACCCCCATCATACTTCTCAGACACCTCATCTCAAACACATTCAAACTCATTCTCTCTTCCTCTCTTATGTTCCATGTTTCTGCCCCATACAGTGCTGTTGGCACAATCATTCCTTCATACAGTCTCCTCTTAGCATCCATTCCCAAATGTCTATTCCTCATTACACTCTTTAATCCACCAAGGCATTTACTCGCTTCTCTCAATCTACATTCTACCTCCACCTTCACTCCACCTTTTCCTGCCACATTTGCACCCAAGTATCTAAAACTATCCACTTCCTCCAGTCGCTCTCCCTTAATGCTCACTTCCAGTCTACTGCCAGTACCAAAAAGAATATAAAGAAAATAGAAAGAATCCAGAGAGCAGCCACAAAAATGGCACCTGCACTTGCAAACTTGTCATATGAGGAGAGATTGGCTAAACTGGAGTTACTGACTCTGGAGCAAAGAAGAGAGAGAGGTGACTTACTGACCATCTGCAGAATCATGAAGGGCACAGAAATACTCAATAGAGAGGACTTGTTAAACTGGGACAAGAGAAGCACAAGAGGACATGGAAAGAAAATCAATAAACATAGCTACAGAAGAGATCTGAAGAAAAAAATATTCCACATAGAGTGGTGGACACTTGGAACAAACTGAACAATGAAATAGTGTGCACAAAAACCATTCATGAGTTTAAGAGCAAACTAGACACTGCGAGATACAAAGGCGGGACACCACAAGCGTAGCTCCCCTTCCCACAAAATACAGCTAGGTAAATATAATAATATGGTGAACAGTGTGTAACTGCAACATACATCATATGGTGAAAAGGCTATATTTTACTCCCATATGTCTTAAAATGAAGTTTGGTATCACAGAGTGACTGAGTCCACACACTAGACCTACCCACCCACACATCCCTTAACCCATTCAACTCCGATGACAAGATGTCTTGTCATTTGGTCAAATAAAACAAAAAATCATAATAAAACAACAAAATGTTTGATGATCAAACAGCACCAGAAAAATATGACGTCATCAGTCCTCCTCGAGGAGGAGGACTGATGACGTCATATTTTTCTGGTGCTGTTTGATCATCAAACATTTTGTTGTTTTATTATGATTTTTTGTTTTATTTGACCAAATGACAAGACATCTTGTCATCGGAGTTGAATGGGTTAATTCACCTCAGACATCATGGAAGGTGCAGGTCAGCCACTTCTGCACAACCCACAACCCTCTACTTCTTGTAGTATAAGATGTAAGATAAATTACACAAAAATCCGTTGTATGAAAAGGAAAGAAACAGTAGACAACTCAGACATCAGTGGTGAGGAACAAAGTGTGAAAAAGTATAAAAGAGAATGTAATAGAAAAGTTTTCTATTGGTCACCCAAGAATAACTACCACTCACTGCCTGCTACCTCCAAGTGACAAAATGTACAGTTTGCTACAACACCACACCTGAACTAAGACAAATAATTAACTAATGTTTTGTTATCCTATACTTTTCCATGCAAACTTTAATTTTTAATGGTAAAACTTCCTTGAGATGTATTTATATATATATATATATATATATATATATATATATATATATATATATATATATATATATATGTTTTTTCCAACTGAAAAATTGCACACCACAGATTTGTCCAATGAAACCCTATTGTGTAGTTATCAGGTTAAAGACCTTTTTTAGTGTTTTTAATTTTTTGTATTGTGTGGAATATAAAATTATTTATCTTTCCTTCCAAATCAGTATATTGATAAGGATTTTCAATATTTCTTTTCAATAGATGACTCAGTATCTGGTCTGGCAGAAGAAGAATATGAGGCATCAGTTGCCACATTGAAGTCTTTGGCAGAAACTCTTGATGCTGACTGTATATTCTTGAGGGAGAAGAAAAGTAAGACAGGCACTCTGGGTCAATTCTTAGTGCGTAGAAGGGCAGATGCCAAAGATTTTATGGAAGTTAGGTAGGTTGTTTTTTATTATTTGTATTGTTTCTGTTGTCATAATTTGTTAAATGATTAGTTTGTTGCTCTTGTTAATACAAAAGAAATGTCCTTTATTAGTCATAATGTAGTTCAGAAGAAGATAGTATTTTCATATTGCTGAAAGTAAAATGAGCTGTACTTGGTGAATTTCACTTGCATTACAGATCAAGTTTTCCCAACATCTATAGTAAAAAATATTGATTAATTCTTTATATATGAAATATATTTAGTATAACTATGATAGTTTATAATAGATAATAGTAATGTCATCTGTTACCTCACCTTTCTAAGTTTGTGGTTTTGTAATTTCATGTCATTAAAAACCTCATGATAATAATTTGTTTTAGTTTTCTGATTATCACAACAGTTTGCTTTTTTAGTATGGGTTCATTTTTAATTCACAGTGCTGTATTGTCTTATAAGCATTGATAATTTTTTACATTTTTCGTCCTGATGCACAACAAATGTAGGTCATAAATGTTTTAGTGCTTATGAACTACATGCACTTTTCAGTGCTCTTTAATAAATGTTAGATTTTCTTCAAGAAGGTGATATTCTGTTCATATGGCATCCATATGTCCTATTAATAGGGTTGCAGTTGTTGGGAATGTAGATGCTGGAAAATCCACATTGCTGGGTGTGTTGACTCATGGAGAACTCGACAATGGTAGAGGTTTTGCACGAATGAAGCTCTTTCGTCACAAACATGAAATGGAGACAGGAAGAACTTCATCTGTTGGCAATGACATTCTAGGGTTTGATAGTGAAGGTTTGTTGACTGTGCTTAAAATTACAATAATTTGTATTGATTACTTTCTTGTGTTTTCCTTTCATATATATATATTTTTTAACTTGTTCATGGTGTGTTTTAGAAAAGTTAGTGTTCTGGTTGATGGGAGGATTGAATGTGTAGACTTACTAGTGTATATAAAGGGAAGGGAGGTAAGTATGAATGTAGTAATTTTAGCAGGTAAATTTGTTGAGTGTGGTTGATAAGGTGTACTGGTGTGCACTAAATGGGATGGTTGGGAGGGGAACAGATACGAACATTGTGAATTCAGGAGAGGAAGAAGCTGTGTGGATCATATACTTATAGTAAAAAATGTACAACCAAATTATATGCCTTTTTATTGTGGAAGTGTGCATATGCATTTCAGTTGCTAACATGCTGTAGTGTTTCAAGATGATTTTTTTTTTCTTCTTCTTTCTTTTTTCCCTTAATTCTTAGGTAAAGTTGTCAATAAACCTGACCATGGCCACTTGGACTGGGTGAAGATATGTGAATCATCAAGCAAAGTGATAACTTTTATTGACTTGGCTGGCCATGAACGTTACCTCAAAACAACAGTATTTGGAATGACGGGTCACATGCCAGATTTCACCATGTTAATGGTAGGTGCTGTAGGTCCTTAATTTTGTGGTGCAATACAGAGATATTTGGAACCAATGATGGGTACCTGCTTTTGGAGGTCCTGCAAGATGGACAAAGGAGCTGAACATTTTCAAAACCTATCAACTTCCTTGCCTCTATCAGGAAGTGCAGCCCTGAGGGGGCTGACACTCAGTTTCAGAACTGGGCCCAAGATCTCTCTCTATCAACCTCAACTGTATTTCTTAAACCTTTTCACACATGGAGAGCTGACAACTGATGACTGCTCCCTCTTAATATTTTCAACAGGTGACATAGAATTTTTTTGGGGGGGAAATGGGTGTGTGCCTTTGGCATGGCTACCTGCCTTATAAGGAGGAGGAAACCTTTGTTATATAGATAAACATAGAAACAGTCTCACACAAATACAACGCAGACTGTTTTCCAAAGTTTCTTCCCAAAGAGATCTGTGGGAGAGCCCAGGGACCATTGCCAGCTGCTGTGGGATTGCTGGTATCAAGTTACTGGAAATGAAGGCACCATTATCATCATAATTATTACGCGTAGATATTTATGTAGATTTATTGTACAGTGTTCTTCATTTATTAGAAGTACAACTGGTGGCAGTATACATTGAAATGTCTTTTCCTATGTACTGTGCATACAAATAGGCATCTTCCCCCATATATGGGAGGTAGTCATTTAAGGGATACACCCAGCCCTCTCCCGTCCCATGTCTGTCCAACACCCATTTGTTTCCTTTATATCTTAGCTCCTTGTGGATGAAGGGGCATCCTTGTCCCCCATCCACTGCCTGGATCAGAAGTAATGAAGCAAGATGTGGGGTTGACTAGTTTACCCTCACTGCTTCAGTTACATTGTAACCCTCCCTCATAGGCCCCTCACACATAAATAGAGAAGACAAGGAGAAATTCATAACCATTTTCCACCTGAGCTTATCTTTTGCCTTCTCCCTTCCTTGCTTAATAGACATTCTCCATTTACCCAAGGCCCCAGGCTAACAGGAACTTTACAAACACTCCTCTAGTCCTCTGGCACATACCCCTCTTTTAGGTACACATTAAACAACCTCACTAGTGAATCCACTGTAACTGTATCTCCCCTTTTCAGACACTCCACATGACGCTCATTTAATCCAGGTGCCTTACCAGGTTTCATCACTTTCAAATTATTTTGTACCTCATCTTTTCCTATAGCCCTGTCATTTTCTTCTCCCATCACTGTTATACCCACATGGTATGTGGGTCAGAAGTAATGCTTTGTCTTGCTGCATTGCTTGTGACCCAGGACAGTGGGTGGGATACCAGGATGACCTGTCCTTCATGAGGAGCTAAAATGAGAGGGAGGAAAGGGTGATGGATGGGAGTGGAATGGGTGGGAATGAAATTGGTGGGAGTGGGTATTTGCGTTTTGACTTGGTTACCTCTCTAGGAAAGGGGAAAGCCCTTGGTATATAGAATAGATCACTGTCATATTCCTAGCTCCTTCCATTGCCACAATCAGTCCCTGTCTAACCTCCTCCAGATTCAACAAGTCCCTGAAATACTCTACCCATCTTCTCTTTACTGCCTTCACTCCTATTAATATCTTTTCATCTGCATCTCTTTACCTATTCCTCTCTACCTGACTCACCCTCCCTACTCTCTTCACTTTCTTCCAAAAGATCTTATATGTTTCAAAATTATCAGTCAGACTACTGTATACATCTCCCCTCTTTGCCTCCTTCACCTTATGTTTTGCTTTTCCTTTCTTCTTCTACCTTTCACATGCTTTCCTAGTTCTACCTCGGAACTGGTACTTGTATGCTTGCTATCTTCTACCACCATCTTCACCCTTTCATATCATAATTCACTACCTTTCCTTCTGATCCCTCCCATCTTCCTTATCCTATGCACCATCTTTGTGGAGTTTGTCTTTTCAAACTTTAAACATAACATATGTTTCTTCTACTCTTACTTTCCATTTGTCCTGGACCACCTCCCACACTTCTCAGCTTCTGGTATTCTTTCTCCTTTTCCTTCTCAATCAATTTGTTTACTCTCAGCACTTAAGTCTCAGGGAAGATTATGTATGATTTCCTATGTTATTTGTGTTTGAAGAAAAGGTGAACACATTGTTATGTCAAGGGTAGTTGGATGTTAGTTATATTGAGGAGATGGTCTGGTGGGGTGGTAGCTAGAATTTGATATGTTTAGGATGGGAAGTTGCTATAGTATTTTATTTCTTGTTTGATATGTTGTTTGTGTATCTAGCTGTGAGTGAGTTGAAAGGGAGTTGAGGGCTGTAGCCCAAGGGGGGCTGATGTATTTACCTAGTTGTATTCTATGGGAAGGGGAGCCATGCTCATTGTGTCCTGTCTTTGTATCTCGCAACATCTAGTTTGTTCTTAAATTCATGGTGGATGGTTTATGAATACTTGTGATGTATGTTATTATCATTATCTAAGTTTGGATTGTGATTATTTCAATTGTGTTATCTGTTAATGTTTGCTTAATTTCTTCCATTTTGATGAAGAAAAATGTACTGTTGTGTATTGATGTTATGACCTTACCTTTGTATTTCATAAATTCCCAAACTCTTGTGTGTTCTGTGAATATGGGTAGTGCGAACTGTGTTGTTAGTTTTGTTTCCTGTATTAGTGCAATATGTGTATTGTGTTTATGTAGAAATTAAAGTAACTTTGTGTGTTTGTTAGTAATGTCATTGTATTTTTTGTAGTACGTGTAGGGTGTGTTTTTGTTGTGGAATGTTGATTGTGGTGGTTGTAGCTCCAGTTTTTTGTGTACTGGTTAGTATTTACCTAGTTGTATTGTAAGGGGAGCTATGCTCATTGTGACCTGTCTTTGTATCTTTCAGCATCTACTTTGTTCTTAAATTCTTGTATGGTTTTTGCACATACTATTGTTTTATCCACTTTGTTACAGACATCCACCACTCTGTTTGGGAAACAGTTTCATTTTTTTAGATCTCATCTATAACTATCCTTTTTGAGTTTCTTTTCATGTCCTCTTGTTTTTCTTTTATCCCACTTTAATAAATCTTCTCTGTGAAGGACTCCCAACCTTTCATAATTCTGTAAATGGCCAATAGATCTCCTCTTTATTTTCTTTGTTCCAGGGTTGGTAGTTCCATTTTGGACAATCTTTGTTCATATGTCAATTTTGAAAGTGTTGGTGCCATCTTTGTTGTTGCTCTTTGGATTCTCTCTAATTTCTTTATACAGGTAGTTCTTGATATATGCGAATTCGCGTATATGCGATTCAAGAATTTGCACCACTTTTCGATATGTGCGGGGATATATTCGAAGATATGCGATTTGACCTAAAAAAAAAAAAAATAGTTGCGGCCGATTATTTTTTTCAAAATACCTATTATATATTTGAAGTTGGTGCACATAAAGCCGTGTGGTAACACTGGCTGCATCAGCTAGGTAGAGCTGGCATCACTGCGGCGTTATCACAACAACAACACCGGCAGCTGTACAGATGGCATCGTCTTAGGCATCCTTCCTGTTTCATAGGCCAAACCATTGTCTTTCTGCAGGTAATTAAGCTTTTTTGATGCACATTAATTATTTTTTTTCACAAACAAATTAATTTTTGATACTTATTACTGCCCCAATTAATTTAGTCAATTTTCACTCTCTGCAAGAATTATCGTTTATTCTCCGCACTGGATAAACTCTAAGCAGTAAGCCTGCCTGTGTATCTCCAGAGCACATCAACAGTCAGTTTAAAGGTCAGATATCAACAGATATACCATTCACTAAAGATCATCGAAAAAGTACTTTTTAAAAGCATACAAATAAAGTTTTTACCTATTACAGAAGAATTTATTCAGAAAATTCACTTTTAATTGCGCCTCACATACCACTTTTCCGAAGTCTAGATATTCAGAATAACAATATTGTTTGTTTGGCAACTGTGACGTCACGAACGCGGAATTCCCCGAACCTTTCCCGAAGCGCACGGGCGGAATGTTTCGAATAGCAGACGATGCAATGAAATGAAGACAAAACTGTTTTTTGCCAAATTTGATAAGATGTAGATGGTGGAATTATATAGAATACTGTCAGTATGTTTTTTTTATGTACATTAAACTGTAAATACAAAAAGTTATGGAAGTCTTGATATCTGACCTATAAAGGTCAGATATCAAGACTTCCATAACTTTTTGTATTTACAGTTTAATGTACATAAAAAAACATACTGACAGTATTCTATATAATTCCACCATCTACATCTTATCAAGTTTGGCAAAAAACAGCTTTGTCTTCATTTCATTGCGTCGTCTGCTATTCGAAACATTCTGCCCGTGCGCTTTGGGAAAGGTTCGGGGAATTCCGCGTTCGTGACGTCACAGTTGCCAAACAAACAATATTGTTATTCTGAATATCTAGACTTCGGAAAAGTGGTATGCGAGGCGCAATTAAAAGTGAATTTTCTGAATAAATTCTTCTGTAATGGGTAAAAACTTTATTTGTATGCTTTTAAAAAGTACTTTTTCGAGCAATACGATGATTTTTAGCGAATGGTATATCTGTTGATATCTGACCTTTAAGCGTAGCAAGCAGTCTGAAATGTGAATTGTAAACAGACTGATTTTTCAAACAGCTGAAGAAAATACGCTTGGCGAAATAAGTGATGTTTACGGTAGCGTCTTTTCCCGAGGTTAATACTTACATGTCAGAGAGTGTTAATGTATGTGTAATGCAGTATGTAAGCCCTTTGCCAAAATAAAATTGAAAAAAAAAAAAAATCAATTCGAGTTGAGAACGTATCCCCCTTTTTCCCATAGGTTCAATAGTTCGATATATGCGAATTCGTTATATGCGGGGGGTCCGCGGAACGGAACTCCCGCATATAACGAGAACTACCTGTATTCTTTTTTGTGTCGGGTGTTCATAGTGTGGCTGTGTACTCCAGTCTTGGTTTTATCAGCATGACTAATACTTTACCATTACCTCATCCAAGTAGATAAAGGCAACCTTTATTGATCTTAGTAAATTGTAGGTTTCTCCAGCTATTTTGTTAATATGCTTGTCTGGTGACATGCCTTCGTTAATAATTAATTACTCCTAGGTCCTTTTCCAAGCTAATTTTTTTTTTACTTCCTTTGTACATGCATACATATACCAAGGCTTTTTCCCCCTTACAAGGGAGGTAGCCAAAAAGGAAAAGGCATTAAATCACTCCCACCCATTCCATCCCTGAATACACTCCACACCCCTCCACCCTCCCTTGTATCTTAGCACCTCCTGGATGACGGGTTATCCCTGCACCTTGTCCACTGCCCTGGGTTAGAAGCAGTGTCACAAGACACAGCACATCCACAGCAAGGCCGCTTCATTAAATCAGCGACCCCCCCCCTCTCCGTCCCCCCCATGCATAAAAGGAGAAGACAGGGAGAAATCCCCTCGGGCTGCGTCAAATTTTGCTCACACATACTACCTCACCCCCCATCCCCCCACCCATTCCACCTCATGCATCACAACATCATCCATATACAACCATTCTCCATTCACCCCTGTCTTCTGTCCTCTCCTGTCCTTCCTCAACAGACACCCTCTTCCCCAAAGCCCCCTTCACCCCATCCATCCACCTCATCCCAGGTCACCCCCTCATGTTCACTCCCTCCACATCTGCCTTCCATACCTCTTTTACTAGTCTTTCTTCACTCATTCTTTCCATGTGTCCAAACCATCCCAATACTCTTTCATCAACCCTATCTCCCAATTCCCTTTGCACCCCTGTTCTCCTCCTCACCTCCTCATTTCTCACTCTATCCAGCCTAGTAACCCCCATCATACTTCTCAGACACCTCATCTCAAACACATTCAAACTCCTCTCTTCCTCTCTTACGTTCCATGTTTCTACCCCATACAGTGCTGTTGGCACATTCACTCCTTCATACAGTCTCCTCTTAGCATCCAATCCCAAATGTCTATTCCTCATTACACTTTTTAATCCACCAAGGCATTTACTCGCTTCTCTCAATCTACTTTCTACCTTCACTCCACCTTTTCCTGCCACATTTGCACCCAAGTATCTAAAACTATCCACTTCCTCCAGTCGCTCTCCCTTAACCCCTTCCATACGGTGCCGCACACGTAGGCGTCATGGACTTAGATCTCGGTGGCAGCAGCCAATGCCAGCCGTACGACGTGTCGTAATAATACTCGCATCATAAAATATAGTCACCGCTTATATCGATCGTTCTCTCTTCACCCGTGAATTTTGATAACCATAGAAAATGCGATTACAAAAGAATTAGAAAGAATGTCATTATGGAGGGGCGACTACAATAAATATAATCAAGACGCCGATATGGCAGCCTCGCGAATACACTCGCTCCCCATGACGCCTACGTGTGCGGCACCGTATGGAAGGGGTTAATGCTCACTTCCAGTCTACTACCACTTTCACCCCTTATACATCTCATCACCTTACTTTTACCCACATTTATCTTCAGCTTTCTTCTATCACACACTCTCCCAAACTCTGTCACCAACTTCCTCAATCCCTCCTCCGATCCTGCCACAAGCGCAGTGTCGTCCGCAAACAACAGCTGACTCACCTCCCACTTTTCTCCATTTTCTTTAACCATCTCCAATCCCTGACCCACTACCCTTGCATTTACCTCTCGCACTACCCCATCCATGTATAAGTTGAACAGCCAGGGCGACATAACGCATCCCTGACGAAATCCCACCTTTACCTCGAACCACTTACTCTCTCCATTTCTAATCCTGACACAAGCTTACCCTCATAAAAACTCTTGACAGCTCCTAGAAGCTTTCCTCCTATCCCGTATATCCGCAAAACCTCCCATAGTGCACTTCTGTCTACCCTGTCGTAAGCCATTTCCAGATCCATAAAAGCCCAAAAAACATCCTTCCCCTTTCCTATAGCTTTCTCACAATATCTGTCTAACCACAAAAATCTGATCTACACAACCTCTACCCGATCTAAATCCACACTGTTCCTCACCAATTACTCCCTCTGTTCCTCTCCTAATCCTCTCAATCAAGATCCTCCCATAAGCCTTCCCAACTACACTTAACAAGCTAATCCCTCTGAAACTACTTCATTCACACTTCTCCTCTTTTCCCTTGTAAAGTGGAACTATACAGGCACTCCTCCAGTCCTCCGGCACTCTACCCTCTCTCAGGTAAACATTAAATAACCTCACCAGCCAGTCCACCATCACTGTACCTCCTTTAGACATTCTGCATGGCATCCATCCAGACCAGGTGCCTTACCTGCTTTCATCATCTTAACAACTGCCTTCACCTCATCCTTCCTTATTTCTCCTCCATTTTCCTCACTCATTAAGGTCATTTTCTTGCTATTACTTACTATTCTACCTCCATTGTACCAATTTTATATTGCCCAGATACTCTATTTTTACCTTTTCCAAACTCCATTATACTACATTTCTTGGTGTTGAAGTTCACTTCCCACTTTTGGCTCCATTCCCAGACTTTGTCCAGGTCTCTCTGTAGTGATTCACAGTCTTTTTCTGTACTTACTTTCTTTAGTAGTTTTGCATCATCTGCAAAGAAGTTTATATAACATTCTACACCTTCATCTATGCCATTTATATATATGGCAAACATTATTGGAGCTAATACAGAACCTTGTGGGACTCCACTATCATTTATTCCCAAGTTAAGTTTTTGTCTCATAAGTACTACCCTCATTTTTCTCATGTTAAAGAAATCTTCCATCCATTTCAATATCTTTCCTTGTATGCCTCCTGTTGTTTTGGGTTTTCTTATTAGCTTTTTGTGTGGTACTTTATCAAACGCCTTTTGTAAATCTAGGAAAGCACAATTGGCACATTTGTCCCTTTCTTACATTATGTCTATTAGCCTCGACTAAAAACAGATCAAGTTAGTGGCACGTGGTCTTCCTTGTCTAAAGCTAAATTGTTTTGGATTCAATATATTATTTTCTTCCAGATGTTTGATCCATCTACTTTTGATAACTTTTTCACATATTTTTGCTATTGTGCTTGTAAGAGAGACTGCTCTATAGTTTGTTGGGTCTTCCTTTTAGTGTTCACTTTGGTGTTCAGGGCGCCCTGCCCTGAACACCAAAGTGACCGCAGAGTGACCTGAGTCGTGACCCGCTTGTGGCAAGTACAGAATGGAACTGGGCTGGACACCCAAACCTGGCGTCCTTATGTACACATCATGCGTACGCTAAAGAAGCACACGACCCATCCTGACCGAAACATGGCTCGGCAGGGCCTAGGTTGTGCTTTCATGAGGATACATATTCATGTAGTACAGGAGTAATATAGACTTAACCTACACAAATATAATACAAGGCCAAAGGCCAGCTATTTCTACACAACATATAACTTTCCTGTCCCTTCCACTTCTGCAGCAGCGATGCTATAAGCCAAAATACCGCGTCGAAGCACATGTGGGGGACTTTGTTCACCACATTTACCCCCCTTCCCCTGCAAAGCGTGGAATCGTGAAGTCCAAGCGGAGGCGGGGGTTGACGTCAGTGGAAGCGGGAACCTCTTGAGGCGGCGCCAGTGGGAGGCTGTGAGTGACATCAGTGGAAGCATAAACTCCCTAAAGGTGGCTGCGGTGGGGGCTGCAGGAGAGGCTGTGAGCAACGTCAGTGGAAGCGTGAACTCCCTAAAGAGGGTGCAGACGGCAGCAGCGAGAGAATAGGCCGTGAGCAACGTCAGTGGAAGCGTGAACTCCATAAAGAGGGCGTAGATGGCAGCGGCGATGGCGGCAGCAGGAGAATTGGCTGTGATCGACGTTAGTGGAAGCATGAACTCCCTAAAGATGGTGCAGATGGTGGCGGTGACAGCGGCAGCAGGAGACTTGGCCATGAGCGACGTCAATGGAAGCGTGAACTCCCTAAAGACGGCGCAGACGGCGGCAGCGGGGGCTGCAGGAGTGGCCATGAGTTTTGCTCGTGACATCCATCAGGGAAGCGGCTATGGGTGACATCAAGCGAAAAGGCGGTCGTGACGTCGAGCTGGGAGGCAGTCGTGACGTCGAGTTGGGAGGCAGTCATGACATCGAGCTGGGAGGCAGTCATGACATTGAGCAAGGAGGCAGTTAAGAGCTGTGAAGGCTGTGGTGATGACCATAGCAGTTGGCGATGCAGTGGGTGTGACTGTGGTGGGGTTGACGAACATCCATGGAGTCACACAAGATGTTGATGAACCAGATCAGAAGGGGCTGGGTGTACTCGCGTCCAAACTCCCAGGTCACCAATGTAACATTATGAGAATGTTACTTGCACTTCGGTAACGGGGGAGTGAAGGAGACTCGAGTGAGTTTGGTAGGTTTATTCTGGTAGGTGCGAGTGTCGACCTAGGCTGGGTCAGCGGGCAGGGCTCGACACCCTGCCCTGAATACCAAAGTGGCAAGTACAGAATAGAACTGTTTTTTTATTGTTTCTCCAATTTTCTCGGTCACCACTTGTATTTGGTCTTTTACTTCATTTTACAAAGCGTCATTTTTGTTTGTATCTTTATTTTTCATTCTTTCGTTCTCACTTTTGACTATGGTTAATTCCTTTTTTAGATCATTAACCTCTGTTGGTTTCAGCATTTTGTCTTTTCAACTGGTTCACTTCTTTATACATTGCCCTGTATTCAGCTTTCAGATCTATAATTTCACTTATTAATTATGTAATTCCTGATTTCTTAGGATATTTTTATACCTTGATTCTCTTTCCAATTCTAAACATCTTCCTAGTATTCCACTTTCTTTTACAAACCCTGAAAATACAATATTTTCATACCATTGATTTGATTTTTGCATTTCCATGTTGCAACTCCTTTTTGGGATGACACCTAACGGTGATTCAGCCCTGCTTACATCCAGTCTTCTCTTCACTGGTTCACCATATTTTTGTCTTTCTTCTTCATCATTCTCCGTTTTGTGTATTGATCACTATGTGATAAACAAAGTTCCTTATCTCAAAATACAAAACTTGGTGTTTCCTTCAAACTTATCGAAAAAGCACTGTGTGTGCATATAAGCTGAACCCATTTGTAACATGTTGCATTTGATTAATGTGTTAAAAGTTTATTGGCTCTGTGCATATAGGTTTGGGTTGGTGTCTGTCTCTGGCTAGTAGGAGTAGGAGGGCAGATACTGGTGCACTTACTATTTGTAAGAAAACAGAAATGAAATGGGGTGGGTGGGTAGATAGATGGGTAGGGAGTAGAAGAGGTGAATTGAGAGTCTGGTCCTGATCCAGAGATCAGGTGCTGCCCCTCAGGGCTACACCTCCTTGTAGAGGTGGGGGATCTTGTGTTGCTTTGCAGCCTGTAGTTGGCAGTGGCTTGATTGGAAATTGGGAGTCCTCCATTCATCTTCTGCTTTCCTCCTGGTAGTTAGGGTGCCATTTTGCACATGCAGCATGGGAAGTAAATGCTATCTAGGGATGAATGCAAAGAGAAAATTGCAAGGACTGGTTGTGTCCATGGCATTATTTGCAGTGGAGGCTGGGAATTTGAAGAAAGCTGAAAGGAAGAACCTAAATATATTTTGAGATGAAGTGTTTCAGAAGTATGGTGGATGTTACAAGAATGTAATCAGTGAAAAATACAGAGGTGAGATAGAAAACAGGGGTGGAAAGAGAACTGGTAAACAGGGTTGATCAAAACATAGTGAGATAGTTTCTTGTATGCAAAGAGAATGAGTAAAGAAAGACTAGCAAAGAAAGTATAAAGTAGGAGTGGAGTGAACTTAGAGGTAAGACCAAGAATGTGGTGGATGGATGGGTTGAAGGGGACATTGGATCCAAGAGGAATTTCTGTTGACATTCCGAAAAACAGTAGATGGAAATTGGTTTTAAGTAGATGAAATGATGTGGCCTAAGGGATGGTCTCATGCTCAGTGAATGAGGTGGGGTGGTAACCATATGATGGTGCAGTGGGTTAAACCAGCTCTAGCTGTTGGGCCCTGCTGTGGAAGTGCTTTGTCTTGCTGCACTGCCTTTGACTTGAGCAGTCCATGTGGGATGGGGATAACTCTTCATCCATGAGGTGCTAAGATGTGAGGTACAATGAAAAGGTTTTGGATGGGTGTGGGGTGGGTGTATGCTTTGACTTGGCTACCCACCTTGTATGGGGGAAAAGGCCTTTTGATATGTAAGATGATTTTAAAGGCAGTGTTGTTTCATAATTTTTTTCTTTATCAAAAGTTTTAATTGCTAAAGGGAAAATCTGATTGTGTAATGGCATATCTTAAAAATCATTTCACATATTTTTTTTTTTTTATGTTGGTATTTCAGTAGTTTATGACTATTTCATTATCTATATCACTAATATCATCTCTTTGAGCACCATATGTACGAAAATTAATATTTTGTTTGGTGTATCTCTTGCAGGTTGGAGCCAATGCAGGTGTAATAGGCATGACTAAAGAGCACTTAGGTCTAGCTCTAGCTCTCAGTGTGCCTGTCTTTGTTGTGGTCACTAAAGTGGACATGTGTCCCCCCAATGTCCTCCAAGACACTTTAAAACTCCTCCATAAAATTCTGAAGTCTGCAGGGTGTCGGAAGGTACCTTTACTAGTTCGAAATGCAGATGATGTAGTGGTATCAGCAACAAATTTTGTCTCTGAGAGGTGAGAATTGGCTTGTTACAAATCACTTATGTACTTAGATTCAAGAAAAACTGTTTAGGTTTTAATGGATCTAAAATTATCCTAGTAATGTCTGAAATGTAGAGCCATAATCAAGCCTGTGGCATGGATAGAATACTTAATCCTTGACCTGATGGCACCCAATCCTCCATCCAAGCCTTAAATTATGCTGGTCTCTCTATATGTGTAAAGGATACATTCCTTATAGTGTGAATTCACATAAAGGGAACACATTCATACATATACCAAAAGACCCAAATGTTGACACTATTCCTTCTTGTAACTTGCCTACATGTTGCTCTTTCAATTACAGTTTGGCTAGAGTCCAAAGACTGAGACAGGTCCAATCACACATAATTTATTGAAGTGGAAGAGAACTGAATGGGGCATTGGAGTTTAGTTGGCTGCAAAGTATACTGACTTGGGTTACTGCTGTTTAAAAAAAAAAATCTAGAAAGTAAATGAAAAACACATTTCCAGAGGCTACAGAAAAATTCTGACCTCAATAATACACAGAGATAGCCTCTTTTAACCCCTTCCATACGGTGCCGCACACGTAGGCGTCATGGACTTAGATCTCGGTGGCAGCAGCCAATGCCAGCCGTACGACGTGTCGTAATAATACTCGCATCATAAAATATAGTCACCGCTTATATCAATCGTTCTCTCTTCACCCGTGAATTTTGATAACCATAGAAAATGCGATTACAAAAGAATTAGAAAGAATGTCATTATGGAGGGGCGACTACAATAAATATAATCAAGACGCCGATATGGCAGCCTCGCGAATACACTCGCTCCCCATGACGCCTACGTGTGCGGCACCGTATGGAAGGGGTAAAGAAAGAAAAAATACATACATATACCATTACATATACCAAAGGCTATTTTCCCCCTTATAGGGGAGGTAGCCTAAAACAAAGGCATAAAAACCACTCCCACCCATTCCATCCCTATCACACTCCACGACCCTCCACCCTCTTCCCTCCCTCTTATCTTGGCACCTCCCTGAAAAAATAAATAGATAAATAAAAATAGATAAATCCCTTCTACCCATGAATAGAGGATTGACTGCATGATATTGTGGAGTATAGATTGCCTGCAGACAATGCTTTAGGTACTATTTTGGGGCATCCATATGGACTAGAACCACACATTATTTATGTTAGAGTAAAATCATTACTAGAGGAATTATGCCAATTTTTGTACTACAACCATCCCTCCTTTATTCTGTTCTCTTGAAAGTGTCCTTTACCACTTTTTTGAATATACATTTTCTTTTCCTATGTGACCCCTGTGGTAGGAGGAGGAAAGAATTCTACCACCATGATTCCTATATAAGTTGTAAAAGGTGACAAAGTGAGATGGAGTGATGGGACTAGGTATCCTGTTCTCTGTATGTTTATCTACAAGAAGTCAAGACATAAGAGAGTCTGGGAGGAGAATTTTAACAAGAACCATAAAATGTGGGTCATGAAATGTGCATAGTTGTGGTACAGATGAAAGTAAAATGGAAGAGATAGGCAGTATGTTTGTGAAACAGAAGATGATGTGTTAGCATTAAGTGAAACCAAATTGAAAGGGAGAGGTTATTTTGCATTTGGGAGTGTGATGGGAGTCTTAGGAATGAGGTGAGGGCAAGGGAGGGAAGGAGTAGATCTGCTGGTAAATGCGGTGGTAGGAAAGTGCATGGTGGATTGGAAAGAAGTATCTTCAAGGTTAATGTGGGTGAAGGTGGGACTTAGTTTGGAGATATGGGTTTTTGTAAGTGCATATGGACCTGATAGTGAGAAGAAAGAAGAGGAAAGGGAGTCTTTTTTGATAGATTTAAATAAGTGCTCAAAGAATACTGGGAGGAATGTCAATGTTGGGAGATCTCAATGCTAAAATAGGGGATGAGCCAGTAGGTGAAGTAGTAGAGAAATTGGGAGTGTCAGGTAAAAATTATAATGGAGAGTTGATGTGGGAGATAGTATTTGGAAAGGGAGTTGATGATAGCAAATACAGTGTTTAAGAAGAGAGCCAAGCATAAGTATACATGGGAAAGGGTGATGGATGGAAAGGTGGTTAAGAAGGCAATAATGGACTATGTAGTGGTATCCAGAGGAAAGATAGGAAGAGTTCTGGATGTTCATGTTCTTAGGGGAGAGAGTGGGGAAGTGAAAGATAATTTTTTTGATAGAAGGGAAATTGAGAGTGAAGGATGAGTGAAGAGGAAAAGGGCATAAGGTAGAGAGGTGCTTCAAATAAACAGTTTGAATGAGAAGGAAAAGGAATAATAGAAGCAAAGAGAAGTGTGGGAAGTGGTGAGAGATAGAGTAGAAGTAAGAGTAGAATAGGAATGGATTTGTTTCAAGGAGGAATTGACAAAGGGTGCAAAGATATGTGGAATGAGGAGGATGAGAAGAATAGAAGGAAGGATAGTGAATGATGGGATGATGAGGTGAAGATAGGATTAGAAAAGAGGGTGCAAGCATATGTGGATTGGCTGCAAAGTAGGACTTAGGAAATATATGAGAGGCAGTAGGGAAAGAGAGAAATAGAACATAAAATTAAGGAGGCAAAGATGAGAGCAGATGTAGAATGGTGTAGGAGTATGACAAATTTTTGAAAAGAATAAAAAGATGTTTCGGAAGAAAGTGAAGAGAGTGAGGAGGGATGATTCAGGTAGAGAGGAAAAGGTAAAAGGTACATGTGGACAGGTGATTATGGAAATAGAGGCTGTAAGGGGAAGATGGGTACAGTAATTTGGAGAGTGTTGAATGTGGAAGAGGTAAGGGAGGGATTGATTTTGGCAGTGGGAGGCACTAAGACTGTGCTGGGAGAGGAAAATGAAAGATATATAGGAAAAGATGAAATACAAGGAGCTTTGAAAATGATGAGAGTTGGTAAGACAGTTGGATTGGATGAGTGCCATGTGAAGTGTCTGAAAAGGCGAGGTACATTTATAGTGGACTAGCTAGTGAGGTTGTTTAATCTATGTTTAAGGGAGTGGTGTGTGTGCTAGAGTACTTGAGGAATGGCTGTATAGTTTTGCTTCACAAAGGAAAAGGGGCAAAGTAAAGTAGTAGTTTTAGAGGTTTCAGTTTGTTGAGTGTAGTTTGAAAGGCATATGGGAGAGTTTTAATTGACTGCCCTTAACCTCTTCAATACGAGTAGAATTCGTGTGGGCATCATCAGTTGCCTGATGTACGATGATTTGATGATGCACCACAATACTTGCAGTATAAGATATAAAGTTACAGCTGTATTACTCATTCTCTTTCACTCTGAATATTAGTAACCACAGAAAATATGATCAAGCCAGCTCACAGAATGTGGGGAACACTCAGTTACAACTACAGAGTCAGAAATGGGAAGTGGATTTCAATATTAAGAAGTGCAGCATAATGGAGTTTGGAAAAAGCAAAAGCAGAATATCAGGACAATATATAATTGGAACCAAGGAGGTAAAGAAGGAGAGATCTGAAAAAGATTTGGGTGTAATTATCCCAAATGACTTGTCCTATGACAAACAGATAAACAAAATTGTCGGACAATCCTTCAACTTGCTAAGATCAATAAAAGTGGCATTTACATATTTGGATGAAGAAATTATTAAAAAAATATTGGTCACACTGATAAGGCCTAAACTAGAATATGCGGCAACATTGTGGTCACCCAGTACCAAAAAGAAAATAGAAAGAATCCAGAGAGCATCCACAAAAATGGCACCTGCACTTGCAAACTTGTCATATGAGGAGAGATTGGTTAAACTGGAGTTACCAATTCTGGAGCAAAGAAGAGAGAGAGGTGAACTACTGACCATCTACAGAACCATGAAAGGCACAGTAATACTCGATAGAGAGGACTTGTTAAACTGGGACAGGAGAAGCACAAGAGGACATGGAAAGAGAATAAAAAAACATATCTACAGAAGAGATCTGAAGAAAAGCAGTTTTCCACATAGAGTGGTGGACACTTGGAACAAACTGAACAATGAAATAGTGTGCGCAAAAACCACTCATGAGTTTAAGAGCAAACTAGACACTGCGAGATACAAAGGCGGGACACCACGAGCGTAGCTCCCTTTCCCGCAAAATACAACTAGGTAAAAATACAAAGTAAATGTTAAGATGCCAATGGCGGCATCCACGTGTACCCACTTGCACCTCACAATACCTACATAGGTGTCATTGTATGGAAGGGGTAAACAGCTTTTTCCTAATCCTATACATCTGTAATAACTGTCATAGTACCTTCCTGTCTACCCTGTCATAAACCTTCTCCAAATCCACAAGGGCCCCAAAAGCATCCTTACCTTTTGCCAAAAACTTCTTGCAAATTTGTCTTACCACAAAAATTTGATCTATACACTTTTACTCCATCCATCCATCTCATCCTAGGTAGCCCCCTCATATTCACTTCTTCCACCTCTGCCTTCCACACCTCTTTTACTAATCTTTTTTCACTCATTCTTTCCATGTGTCCAAACCATCCCAATACTTCCAACTCCCTTTCCACTCCTGTTCTCCTCACCTCCTCATTTCTCACACTGTCCAGCCTAGTAATCCCAATCATACTTCTCAGGCATCTCATCTCAAACAGATTCAAACTCCTCCTCTGTTATGTTCCATGTTTCTGCCCCATATAGTGCTGTTGGTACAATCACTCTTTTATACAATCTCTTAGCACCCATTCCCAAATGTCTATTTCTCATTACACTTTTTAATCCTCCAAGGTATTTACTTGCTTCTCTCAATCTACATTCTACCTCCACCTCCACTCCTCCATTTCCTTCCATATTTGCACCCAAGTATCTAAAGCTATCCACTTCCTCCAATTTCCCTTAATACTCACTTCCAGTCTGCTGCCACTTTCTCCCCTTGTACATCTCATCACCTTACTTTTACCCACATTTATCTTCAACCTCCATCTTTCACACACCTTCCCAAACTCTGTCACCAACTTCCTCAATTCCTCCTCTGATCCTGCTACAAGTGCAGTGTCATCAGCAAACAACAACTGGACTATCTCCCACTTTCTCCATTTTCTAAAGCTATCCACTTCCTCCAGTCTCTCTCTCTTAATACTCACTTCCAATCTGCTGCCACTTTCTCCCCTTGTACATCTCATCACCTTACTTTTACCCACATTTATCTTCAACTTCCTTCTTTCACACACCTTTCCAAACTCTGTTACCAACTTTCTCAGTTCCTCCTCTGATCCTGCTACAAATGCAGTGTCATCAGCAAACAACAACTGGACTATCTCCCACTTTTATCCATTTTCTTTAACCATCTCCAGTCCCTGACCCACTAACCTTACATTTACCTCTCGCACCACCACATCCATGTATAAATTGAACAGCCAGAGCGACATAACACATCCTTGACGAAGTCCCACCTCTACCTCAAACCACTCACTCTTTCCATTACTAATCCTAACACAAGCTCATTACTATTCTCATAAAAATTCTTGACTGTTCTTAAAAGCTTTCCTCCTATCCTATAAATCTGCAATAACTCCCACAGTGCCTTCCTGTCTACCCTATCATAAGCCTTTTCCAGATCCATAAAAGCCCAAAAAATATCCTTACCTTTTCCTAAAGTTTTCTCACATATCTGTCTTACCACAAAAATCTGATCTGTCAACCCCTACCTGTCCTAATTCCACACTGTTCCTCACCAATTCCTCCCCTAATCCTCTCATTCAAAGCCCTCCCATAAGCCTTCCCTACTACACTTAACAAGCTGATCCCTCTGAAACTACTACACTCACACTTACCCCCTTTTCCTTTGTAAAGTGGAACTATACAGGCACTCCTCCTCCAGTCCTCTGACATTCTACTCTCTCTTAAACAAACATTAGATAACCTCACCAGCCAGTCCACCATCACTGTACCTCCTATTTTCAGACATTCTGCATAACTTCCATCCAACCCAGGTGCCTTACCTGCTCTCATCATCTTAACAACTCCCTTCACTTCATCTTTTCTTATTTCTCCTCCATTTTCCTTACTCATCATGGTAATTTTCTTAGCCCTTCCCACTGCAACTACCTTTCCCTCCCTATCCTCCTTCACATTTAGGAATTCCATAGAATAATGTTCATCTTCCTCTTACTGCCTTCTCTTCCATTATCATCTCTCCATCTGCACCTTTTACCTTTTCTTCTCTTCTTGATTCACCTCCTCTTTCTCTCTTATTTTCTTTCCAAAACATCTCTTTATTACTTTCAATATTTTCTGTCATAATTTTACTCCATTTCACATCTACCCTCCTCTTTGCCTCCTTTATATTATGCTTTACTTCTCTTTTCTTTGTATCTCTCATGTGATTCCCTCATCCTATTTTGTAACCAATCTATGACAGCTCGCTTCCTCTCTTCTACAACCTTCTTTACTTCCTCATCCGACCACTCACTACCCTTCCTTCTATTTCCTCTTATCCTCCTTGTTCCACACACCATCTTTGCATACCTTGTGACTCCTTCCTTGAACCATCCCCATTCCTCCTCCATCCTAGTTCTACTGTATCTTTCATATCCACTGCTCTCTCAGCTTCTTTTACTCCTTTTCTTTCTCATTTAACCTCTTCACTATGGGGCACATCGCACGTCTGGCAGCATTAGCTGCCGGACGTGCAATGTTGCGTCTTAATAATCGCATTATAAAAAATAAAGTCAGTGCTCAATCGTTCGTTCTCTTTCATCCGTGTATTTTGATAACCATAGAAAACTGATGAAGCCAGTTTAGAGAGAATGAAAATTACGTAGGTACGACTACAATAAATATAATCAAGATGGCAACGTCGGCAACAACGAGTACCCACTTGCTCCTCATGCCGCCTACGTAGGCGTCACTGTATGGAAGTGGTTAAGCAGTTCACTCTAAGCACCTCCCTACCTTCTGTCCTTTTCCTCTTTCTCCATCTATCCTTTACTCTCAACTTACCTTTCACCAAAAAATTATCTGATATTCTCCCACTCTCTCCCCTTACAACATGTACATCCAAAACTCTTCCTACTATACTCCTGGTTACCACTATATAGTCCATTAATACTCTATCTACCACCCTTCCATCCACCACCCTCTCCCATGTGTACTTATGCTTGACTTTCTAAACACTGTATTTGCCATGATCAACTCTCTAGACACATCACCATCAACTCTCCACAACAATTTTATCCTGGAAATCCACACTTCCCAGCCACTCCATCTATTGGTTCATTTCCATCCCTAGCATTAAGATCTCCCAATACCACTACATTGACATTTCTCCCTAATCCCTCTATACACTCATTTAAATCCATCCAAAAGCCTCCCTTTCCTGTACACTCTTCTCACTACCCGGCCCAGATGCACTTACAAAAACCCACATCAGTTCCCATTTTCACCTTCATCCACATTAACCATGAAGAAACCTACTCCACTACATGCTTACCTATCTCTTCACTTACTAGTATAGCTGCCCTTCTCTCCCTCGTCCTCTCTTCACTCCTGAGAACCTTCCAACTACACTCCCAAACTCACATTCGCCCCTCTCAATTCAGTTTCACTCAATGCCAACACGTCCATCTTTCTTCTCATAAACATACTGCCTATCTTCCCTTTTACTCTCATCTGTACCATATCCGTGCACATTAAAAGACCCAAACCATAGGGTACTGGTTGGAAAACTCCTAGACCCTCTTATGCCTTTACTTTTTTTTAGGAATGTCCCCTTTGTAGCTACAGGGAGAAGGATGCCTAGTCCCATCCCTGTCTGTTTTTTGTCACCTCATACAACTCAAGTGGGAAGACTTGGTGGCAGCATTCTCTTTCCCCACCACAGGGTTAGGGGAAAGAAAGGAAATAAATATTCAGAGAAATGGTATAGGACAGTAACAAAGGGTAACAAGTTAAACATATCCCAGTAATGCCCTTCCGAATTGAGTGCCTTTGAACTATTTATTGTAGTTGCCCACCAGGTGATTTTATTTTGCTGTGTAGTACTCCTTTAGTAGCAAATTGGTTAAGGATATAGGCTTGGTGCTATCTAGTCATCATAGGAGGGAGGGATTTTTTCTTCTTTGCTACAGGAAAAAAGATTAAGTGTGTGGTAGGTGTAGTTTCATTTAGCTAACCTCCCCCACTCTAAAGGGGAAAAGGCCTTTTGGTATGTATCTAAACTAGACTTTTTCTGGGAAGATGATGTTAATGAAATTGATATTTATAAGAACTTCTTATATTGAATCATGTTTAATGTTTTTTTTATTGTTTGCAGATTATGTCCAATTTTCCAAGTGTCCAATGTGTCTGGAGAGAATCTAGATTTGCTAACAATGTTCCTTAACCTGTTGTCTTCAAGAACACCTCAGGATGACACTGAACCAGCCCAGTTTCAAATTGATGACACCTATCAAGTTCCTGTGAGTAGACTATATATTATTGTTCATAATTTCTTTGTTCTTGGTTGTCACATCCATTCATTAAACAATAGGTTTATTTGGTTCAGTTTTATATCTTTGTATTTATTGCATGATATAAAATATTACAAGATAGCGTCAATAGAATGTATTGATTATTTTCCTTTCATACATTTTCTTTCCTCTATAGCTCCTCAGGCTTTCTGTTTGGTGTTTGTAGCCTCCTAGTATCTTATTTTCTCATTTTCCTAAATTTTAGCCATTTCTCCTTGCAGCGTTTAGGATCCATTTTGAAGCACTTATCATATGTTGTTTAATACTTCAAGGTTGTCACTTGTCATACACAGTATCATAACACTTGGTTTAGCATTGTCTATGTCTGATACTGACATAACCTTCAGTCCACACATGGAAGACCTGACTGAAAAAAGAACACCTACTGAAATCAGTAGCAACCACAGGCTTTGGACAGCAGAAGTAAACTAATCACAATTTTCAAACAGTAGAGAACCACACTTGACTACAGTTTCACATCATGGTTCCTGACAATCAGGAAAACAGACACCCTACAAACTGTACAAAATAAGCTATCTATATACAGTCTTTTCTCCTTATAAAGAAGGTAGCCAGCCAAGGCATGCACCCACTTCTCATTCATTCCACATGTATTCCACACCCATCTAACACCCTTTTGTTGTCCCTTTTATCTTGGCTCCTTGTGGATGAAGGGCCATCTCTGGCTTCCCAACCACTGCATGGGCTAAAAGCAATGCAGCAAGACAGAGCACCTTCACAGCAGGGTCCAACAGCTGAAGCTTGTTTACCCCCACCATTTCATGTGTTGACTCCCTCCTTGTCCACTCACAGTTAATAACAGAAAATAAGGAGAAATCCCTCCCAGCCAAATAGATTCATTATCTATGCACAATCATTTCCCACTCACATCTGTCTCCTGCCATCTGGAGAATGGTAACAGGGTGCACCAAAACCACTTCAATAGAACACCACATAGAAATCAAAACTCCTCACAGAACATTACATGAAAGTGATAGGAACAGTCCCATGCAAGGGCCCTCAACTTTACTCTGCCATCTCATTACATCAGTAGTACAATCAACTGAATACAACTAAAAACTAAAGTATCTGTAACAACCTACCACCTGCACCACACAATGTGTCAGTACAAAAACACATTCACATCTAGATCACCAAATATATACTCCAAAACTGTTTACCTAACACCCTATTCATCAAATCCTCCAGGCAGTAGCATACATATACCATACATATACCAAAGGCTTTTTTCCCCCTTACAAGGGAGGTAGCTAAAAGACAAAGGCATAAAAACCACTCCCACCCATTCCATCCCTATCACACTCCAGCCACCTCCACCCCCTTCCCTCCCTCTTATCTTGGCATCTCCTGGATGATGGGTCATCCCTGCATCTTGTCCACTACCCTGGGTCAGTAGTAGTGTTGCAAGACACAGCACATCCACAGCAAGGCCGCTTCATCAAATCGGCAACCCCCCCTCCGTCCCTTCATGCAGAAAGGAGAAGATGGGGAGAAATCCCTTTGGGCTGCGTCAAATTTTTCTCACACATACTCCCTCTCCCCCCACCTCCCACCCATTCCACCTCATGGATCACAATATCATCCATACACAACCATTCTCCATTCACCACTATCTTCTGTCCTCTCCCGTCTTTCCTCAACAGATATCCTCTCTTCCCCAGAGTGCCTTTCACCACATCCATCCATCTCATCCTAGGTCGCCCCCTCATGTTCACTCCTTCCACACCTCTTTTACTAGTCTTTCTTCACTCATTCTTTCCATGTGTCCAAACCATCCCAATACTCTTTCATCCACCCTATCTCCCAGCTTCCTTTCTGCCATTCTCCTCCTCACCTCCTCATTTCTCACTCTATCCAGCCTAGTAACCCCTATCATACTTCTCAGACACCTCATCTCAAACACATTCAAACTCCTTCTCTCTTCCTCTCTTATGTTCCATGTTTCTGCCCCATACAGTGCTGTCGGCACAATCACGCCTTCATATAACCTCCTTTTAGCATCCATTCCCAAATGTCTATTTCTTATTACACTTTTTAATCCACCAAGGTATTTACTCGCTTCTCTCAATCTACATTCTACCTCCACCCCCACTCCTCCCTTTCCTGTTATGTTCGCACCCAAGTATCTAAAACTATCCACTTCCTCCAGTCTCTCTCCCTTAATGCTCACTTCCAGTCTGCTGCCACTTTCTCCCCTTGTACATCTCATCACCTTACTTTTACCCACATTTATCTTCAACTTCCTTCTTTAACACACTTTCCCAATCTCTGTCACCAACTTCCTCAATCCTTCCTCTGATCCTGCCACAAGTGCAGTGTCGTCTGCAAACAACAGCTGGCTTATCTCCCACTTTTCTCCATTTTCTTTAACCATCTCCAGTAGCCCCACAGAAAAATCTCTTCCAAGAGAAGTAAGAACTACACTAGCATCACTGCATTCAGGTCACCATCCAGCACTAAGACAATACCAACACAGAATGGTCCTGGCCATAGAAACAAACTACCCCAGATGTAAGCATCACACAGAAGACACTGAAAATCATAAATTACTGCCCCACTCAAGCCATACCCAACCAACAACCTGGTATTTCTTCCTTGAGTAAGTTATGAGGCAATCCACTGGTTACCTGTTACCTGGGAATTGTGGGTCTCCTGCAAAAGATATATAGCGCCACAGATTAATTGATTGATTGTCTCCATGTCTTGTGGAAGTCCTCCATACTCTTTGCTAGTTATTTTTGTTCACTACCAGTCATGCTCTACACAGTTCTGTGTGGGAGTCCCGCCTCACCCATCTCATTTTATCACACAAGCACTACCAGCTGGAAAAAAATTACTACTCAAACATGTACAACAACCTACCATGAGCACCACTCAATACATCCACACAAAAACATATTCACACCCAGATTATTAAACAAACTCTTCAAGATAAACCACCAAATCCAATACTCCACCAACACTCTCTGGACATCAGTCCCACAGAAAAATCTCTCAAGAGAAGTAAGAATTATACTGGCACATTTGCATTCAGACACCATCCATCATTAAAACAGTATCAACACAGAATAGGCCTGGTGACAGAATTGGGTTGCCCTAGCTGCAACCTCCACACAGAAGATACTAAACACTTCACCCAACAATGCCCCATATTAACAGTCTTTAGATTACAACATAGTTCTTCTCTGAGTGATCTATGGGCCCACCTGATGGCCATTGACAGTTACCTGGGAGTCTTGGGTTTCCAGCAAGAGAGACTTAGGGGAACAGATTGATTGGTTCTTTATTATTATTAATATTATTATTATTATTATTATTATTATTATTATTATTATTTGTTTTTTATGAAAAAAGAATTGCATTTTAGACTTTATGGACATACTAATACTTCAGACAGTCTAGCATTCTTTTTTATTTATTCATTTATTTATATATTTTTTTATTTATTTTTTTTTTATTTCAGGGAGTAGGAGTGGTGGTGTCTGGAACCTGCACTAGAGGAATCATTCGAATCAATGATACACTGCTTCTTGGCCCCAATGGACTTGGTGATTTCATCCCAATGCCCATCAAGTCTATACACCGCAAACGCATGCCTGTACGAGAGGTCAGGGGAGGCCAAACAGCTTCATTTGCTCTGAAGAAAATCAAGATCAATGAAGTGCGGAAAGGGCAGGTTCTGCTTGACCCCTCACTTGTTCCTTCATCTTGTTGGGAATTCAAGGTAATGAGAGTTATGACCCGTGGACTGTGGGAGGCAGCCTTTACTGAAATTGAATTACCTTGTGGCATTAAGAATGAAGCACTTACCATATATCCTCATGTCTATCTATCATTATACCAAAATGCTTCTCCCCTTCTTTATGGGAGGTAGCCAGCCAAAGAATGCACCCACCCTCCTCCCATTCTACACTCATTGTACACCCATTTGTTTTCTTTTTTATCTTAGATCCTTATGGATAAAGGGTCATCTTAGCCACCTGCCCACTGACTAGGTTAGAAGTAATGCAGCAAAACACAGCACCTCCACAGCAGGGCTTGACAGCCAAAGCTGCAGTACTCCAACTGCCTCATTTTCTTGGTGATTCTCCCTTTTCATCCACTTATGAGTGAATACCCCATCTGGGGTATTGGCTGTATGTTATTGTGGGGTTAAAAGCTGATTAAATGAAGCGGCTTTGCTGTGGGTGTGCTGTGTCTTGCCACATTGCTTCTGACCCAAGGCAGTGGGTGAGATGCAGGGATGACCCATCATCCAGGAGGATCCAAGAGGGAGAGAGGGGTGGTGAATGGGAGTTGTTTCACACACCATCTTTACACACCTTGTGCCTCCCTCCTTCAAACATTCCCATTTCTTCTCCACTCCTAGTTCTACTCTATCCTTCACTCCCACTCTTCTCTCAGCTTCTTGTACTCATTCTCCTTTTCTTTCTCATTTAAGCAGTTTATTCTAAGCACCTCCTGACTTTCTGTCTTTCCTCTTTCTCCATCTATCCTCCAATCTCAACTTCCTTCCATCAAAAAATTATTTGATATTTCCCTACTCTCTCCCCTTACAACATGTACATCCAAAACTCCTCCTACTCTTCTCCTGGTTACCACTGTATAGTCCATTAAAGCCCCATCTACCACCCTTCCATCCACCACCCTCTCCCATGTGTACTTATACTTGACTTTCTTCCTAGACACTGTATTTGCTATGATCAACTCTCTAGACACCTCTCCACCATCGTCTCTCCACTACAACTTTTTCCTGGAACTCCACACTTCCCAACTACTACAGTAACCACTACAGTAACATTTCTCTCTAAATCCTCTATGCACTCATTTAAATCTATCCAGAAAGCCTCCTTTTCTTCTACATTTTTCTCACTGCCAGGCTCATATGCACTGGCAAAAACTCACATCTCCCTTCCCAGTTTCACCTTTCTTAATTTGTTCCTGTGACCTCTTAGAGCTTTCCTATCCTTAACCACTTCAGTACAATGATGCCTATGTAGGTGTCATGAAGCATGAGTGGGTACATGAGGATGCTGGCATCGGCATCTTGATAATACTGTACAGGTAGTTCTCGTTATATGTGGGGGTTCCGTTCGCATATATCGAACTATTGAACCTACAGTGCTCGACAAAAGTTCGCGGCGCCTCAGCGAATCTAAACAAAAATGCACAAAAATGTAATTAATCATTATATTTATTGGATTTTTACTCACCTAATACTTGGTTGGGAGTCCTTTGCGCTTTAACACAGCCTCAAGACGACGTGGAAGTGAAGCAGCTAGGTTGTGGAGGGTTGTAGGCTCCAAATTATCCCAGATTGCCTGAATGGCTGCCTCGAGCTTGGGTATAGAGCTGACGTCTTTGCCTTGTAACCTCTTCTTTATAATGTGCCACAAATTTTCAATTGGGTTCAAATCAGGGCTATTACCTGGCCAGTCCTTTATAAAGTTCACTTCACAGTCGTTGAGCCAAGTAGTGATGGATTTAGCAGTGTGGCAGGGGGCACCGTCCTGCTGAAAAACTGTGGCACCTGTTTTTTCAAATGATTCAGGTAAATTTTCACACAGAAGCTCCAAGTACACGTTTTGGTTCTGTTCCTTCACTACCCTTGCTGTCTTACGAGGAGATGCCTCTAGAGTTCGTTTTATGATGGTATCTGCCCTTGTAGAAGTCTTTGTGAGAGAGTGTCTGCGGTACATTTTTTTTGGTAGCTCCAATCCTGTGACCTTACCATTGCCTGTGACCTTACTATGGCCGATGCAGCTTATAGAAGCAAGCAGTTAATAGCCCAGATCATTGCTCTACGTGAATCAGGCAAGAAAACGAAGGAAATAAGTGAACAGTTAAACTGTGCAAAGTCTACAGTGAGGAAGTGGTGTGCACGTGCAAGAGATTTGCCAGATGACATTTTGCCTGCTCACAAACCACGCTCAGGACGCCCTAGAAAGACTTCTACAAGGGCAGATACCATCATAAAATGAACTCTAGAGGCATCTCCTCGTAAGACAGCAAGGGTAGTGAAGGAACAGAACCCTGGGGTGTTTGGTGAGGTGTCTGTGAGGACAGTGTCACGAAGGGTGCATGAGCTTGGGTACGTGAGTCACCAGCCTGTTGCTAAGCCACTTGTCACCAAGAAGCAGAAAGCCAGAAGGATTGAATTTGCCAAGAAATACTCTCACTGGACTGAGGACGACTGACTTGACGTTTTGTGGTCTGACGAGGCCACCTTCAGTGTCACCTGTAACCGTGGTGCAAAGGTGTACCGGCGACATGGAAGTGACCCGCTTGACCCTCGGTACGTCAAGGGTACTGTCAAATTCCCTGATACTTTAATGGTGTGGGGCTGTTTCAGCGACAAGGGCTTGGGGTCATTAGTAGTGTTACCCAAGAACTTAAAAGTGAACCAAAACGTGTACTTGGAGCTTCTGTGTGAAAATTTACCTGAATCATTTGAAAAAACAGGTGCCACAGTTTTTCAGCAGGACGGTGCCCCCTGCCACACTGCTAAATCCATCACTACTTGGCTCAACGACTGTGAAGTGAACTTTATAAAGGACTGGCCAGGTAATAGCCCTGATTTGAACCCAATTGAAAATTTGTGGCACATTATAAAGAAGAGGTTACAAGGCAAAGACGTCAGCTCTATACCCAAGCTCGAGGCAGCCATTCAGGCAATCTGGGATAATTTGGAGCCTACAACCCTCCACAACCTAGCTGCTTCACTTCCACGTCGTCTTGAGGCTGTGTTAAAGCGCAAAGGACTTCCAACCAAGTATTAGGCGAGTAAAAATCCAATAAATATAATGATTAATTACATTTTTGTGCATTTTTGTTTAGATTCGCTGAGGCGCCGCGAACTCTTGTCGAGCACTGTATGGGAAAAAGGGGGATACGTTCTCAACTCGGATTGATTTTTTTTTTATATATATTTTTTTTTACATATTTTATTTTGGCAAAGGGCTTACATACTGCATCTCATATATGTTTACATACATTTTAGCACAAGGCAATGGATTAGGGGCTGAGTGGTGCAGGCTCATCTGGGTTTTCATCATGTGAAGTTTGTAACAATGCTTCCTCGGGAAAAGACGCTACCGTAAACATCACTTATTTCGCCAAGCGTATTTTCTTCAGCTGTTTGAAAAATCAGTCTGTTTACAATTCACATTTCAGACTGCTTGCTACGCTTAAACTGACTGTTGATGTGCTCTGGAGATACACAGGCAGGCTTACTGCTTAGAGTTTATCCAGTGCGGAGAATAAACGATAATTCTTGCAGAGAGTGAAAATTGACTAAATTAATTGGGGCAGTAATAAGTATAAAAAATTAATTTGTTTGTGAAAAAAATAATTAATTTGTGTATCAAAAAAGCTTAATTACCTGCAGAAAGACAATGGTTTGGCCTATGAAACAGGAAGGATGCCTAAGACGATGCCGTCTGTACAGCTGCCGGTGTTGTTGTTGTGATAACGCCGCAGTGATGCCAGCTCTACCTAGCTGATGCAGCCAGTGTTACCACACGGCTTTATGCGCACCAACTTCAAATATATAATAGGTATTTTGAAAAAAATAATCGGCCGCGACTATTTTTATTATTATTTTTTTTTTTAGGTCAAATCGCATATCTTCGAATATATCCCCGCACATATCGAAAAGTGGTGCAAATTCTTGAATCGCATATACGCGAATTCGCATATATCGAAGTCGCATATATCGAGAACTACCTGTATATAGTTTGTAGTTGTACGTGACTTAGCCCCAATTCTGTGAACTGGTGTGATTACGTTTCTGTGTTTATCATTACTCAGAGTAAAAGAGAATGAGTAATACAGCAGTGGCTTTATATTTCATAATGCAAGTAGTGTGATGCAGCATTCATATGGCAGCCAATGCTGAGTGCGGAATTTGACTTGTACTGAAGTGGTTAATCAAGAGATCTATTCTTTTAATGCAATCTATCCCCTTTAATGACCTGAATATTATAATCACATCATCTCTTTCTCTTTGATCTTTCAAAGTTGGTAGACCCAGTGCTTTTAGTCTTTCCTCATATGGTTTATATGTGAGGCTAGGGACCAATTTGGTTATTGACCTTTATATTCTCTTGATTTTGCTTATATCTATCATTGTGTTTGGGGGACCATACCACTGACACATATTTCATTCTTAGATGGATCAGGGATGATAGTTTTTCATCATCTCTTCATCCATATAGTGAAAAACCTCTTCAGTCTTCTGCAGCAGTTTGTATGTCTCTCCCACAATCTTCCAGATATGTCTGTCAGATGACAGGCTGTCTTTTATCAACACTCCCAAATCTTTCTCTCTGTTTTTGT
This sequence comes from Oratosquilla oratoria, assembly GCF_046742065.1. Classification (NCBI taxonomy): domain Eukaryota; kingdom Metazoa; phylum Arthropoda; class Malacostraca; order Stomatopoda; family Squillidae; genus Oratosquilla; species Oratosquilla oratoria. The sequence goes on along the minus strand of NC_134777.1, from coordinate 35,266,880 downwards.
AATGGATTCTCTTCCCAAGAAATAGTTTAAGGATGGTCTTTTGCCACTATTCTCCATTTCCAGTATTTGCATGGTTTGGTATTGAATTTTATTTTCCATTCCTGTCTCCATGTGTTTGAGATAAAATGTCTGAGAAGTATGGTAGGGATTACATGGTTGGATAGAGTTAGAAATGAGGAAGGGAGGAGGAGAGCTGGGGTGGAAAAGGTGATTGCAGATAGGACTGATGAAAGAGTGTTAGGATGGTTTAGACATATGGAAAGAATGAGTGAAGAAAGATTAGTAAAAGAGGTGTGGAAGGCAGAGGATAGAGTGAACTTGTGGAGACAACCAAGGATGAGATGGATAGATAGGGTGAGAGGGGCATTGAGCTAGAGGGAAATGTCAGTCGAACAAGGAAGGGAAAAGGCAGGAGATAGGAGTGAGTGGAGAAGGGCTGTCTATAGATGATACTGTGATGCAAGGAAGGGAGGGGCAGGGGATGGGGAGTGGTTAGGGAGTGGTTATGTATGAATGATGTTTTGACACAGCCCAAAGGGATTTCTCTGTCTTCTCTTTTTCTGCATAGGGGGACGGAGAGGGGGGGTTGCTGATTAAGTGAAGCAGCCTTGCTGTGGATGTACTGTGTCTTGCTGGATTGCTTGCTTCTGACCCAGGGTAGTGGGTGGAATACAGGGATGACCCATTATCCATTAGGAGCTAAGTTGAGAGGAAGGAAAGTAGGGTGGATAGGGGTGGAATGGGTGGGAGTAGGTATATATCTTTTGACTTGGCTACCTCCCTTGTAAGGGGGAAAAATCCCTTGGTATATAGACAGATAGGCTCCATATAAGAATTAGTGTCTAGATCTTTTTACAGTATTCTACAGTCTTCATTTTTCACTCTTTTCATGATTTTTGCATCATCTGCAAACATGTTGGCATAGCTTGTTGTTCTTTCCATCATGTCATTGACAAAGACAAGAAACATTATTGGTGCAAGCACAACCTTGTGAAATTCCACTCATTAATGCTCTCCATCTTGACAGCTTACACTTTACTACTGCCCTCGTGTATCTTCCCCTCAAAAAATCTTTCATTCATTCAAGTAGTTTGCCTCTCAGTCCTCCAGTGTGCTCCAATTTCCACATTAGTTGACTGTGAGGTACTTTATCAAATGCCCTCTCTAGGTGGAGGTATACACAGTCCACCCTCGCCTCCCTCTTTTACAGAGCATCAATCACTCTCGAGTAAAAACTTAAAAGGTGCAATCACATGACTTTCCAGATCTGAAGCCAAACTGACTGTCTGTCAGATGTTCAGCTCTTCAAGATATTTGGTCCATTAGTCTTTCACATCCCTTTCACATAATTTCACTAAATTGCTGGTCAGTAATACCATCCTATACTGTAATGATTTAATGGTATCTCATTACTTCCACCTTTGTGAATATGTACCTCATTTGCCCTTTTCCAATCAAGTGAAACTATACCTTCTTTCTACAAACATATAATAAGACTATGAATTTTGTCTGATAGTTGTTCCCTGGGACTGTTTCTGTGTTACTGGCTGCCAGCTAATGTGTGAAAAAGTGTAATAGGTAGGAAGAGGAGAGCAGTTGTTGGTTGCTAGCTAATGTGTGAAAAAGTGTAATTGGTACAATTGAAATTATTAATAAGAGATCCTGGGCCCAGTCCTGAGACTGAGTGTCAGCCATTCAGGCCTGCACCTGCTAATGAAGGTGAGGGGGTTGATGGTTTTTTAAAATGGGCAGCTTTGCTGTCCACCTTGCAGGACTGCAGCTACCTATCATTTGTCTCTCAAGAACACAACCAGGACAATTTTTAACCCCAAAAATGGGTGTTGAATGGGTATGGGATAAGTGAAGGGTGGGTGTATTCCTTGGCTGAACAACCCCCATATAAGGGGGAAAGGGCCCTTTTGTATATGTAAGACTGAAAACTCAACTTTAGGAGAATAAAAGCAATTGTGAGATATTATGAGACATTGCAAGACATATAAGTCACTGTATGGTGGGGGGAAAAGAATGCTGCCACCAAGTATTCCCACTTGGATTGTAAGAGGTGAGAAAAACGGGATGGCGATTGGGACCAGGCATCCTTCTCCCTGTAGCCCCACAGGGGACATTCCTAAAAAAAGTAAAGGCATGAGGGTCTAGGAGTTTTCCAACCAGCACCCTAAGGATTTGGGTCTTTTAATGTGCGTAGATGTGGTACAGATGAGAGTAAAAGGGAAGAGATAGGTAGTATGTTTGTGAGAAGAAAGATGGATGTGTTGGCTTTGAGTGAAACTAAGTTGAGAGGGAAGGGTGAGTGTGAGTTTGGGAGTGTAGTTGGGAGGTTCTCAGGAGTGAAGAGAGGGTGAGGGAGAGAAGGGGTGGCTATACTAGTAAGTGAAGAGATAGGTAAATGTGTAGTGGAGTGGAATGAGGTTTCTTCAAGGTTAATGTGGATGAAGGTGAAACTGGGAAAGGAGATGTGGGTTTTTGTAAGTGCATATGGGCCTGGTAGTGAGAAGAGTGTAGAGGAAAGGGAGGCTTTTTGGATAGATTTAAATGAGTGCATAGAGGGATTAGGGAGGAACGTCAATGTAGTTGTATTGGGAGACCTTACTGCTAGGTTTGGAAATGAACCAATAGATGGAGTGGTTGGGAAATGTGGAGTTCCAGGAAAGAATCGTAGTGGAGAGTTGATGATGTGTCTAGAGAGTTGATGATAGTAAATACAGTGTTTATGAAGAAAGTCAAGCATAAGTACACATGGGAGAGGGTGGTGGATGGAAGGGTGGTAGATAGAGCGTTAATGGACCATGTAGTGGTAGGATTATAATAGGAAGAGTTAAGAATGTACATGTTCTAAGGGGAGAGGGTGGGGGAATATCAGATAATTTTTTTTGGTAAAAGGTAAGTTGAGAGTGGAGGATAGATGGAGAAAGAGGAAAAGGACAAAAGGTAGGGAGTGCTTAGAGTGAACTCTTTAAATGAGAAGGAAAAGGAGAAGGAGTACAAGAAGAAGCTGAGAGAGAAGTGGGAGGGAGTGAAGGATAAAGTAGAACTAGGAGTGAGAGGAAGAATGGGGATGGTTCAAGGAGGGAGTCACAAATTGTGAAAAGATGGTGTGTGGAACAAGGAGGATGGGAGGAAATAGAAGGAAGGATAGTGAATGGTGGGATGAGGAAACGAAGAAGGTTGTAGAAGAGAAGAAGTGAGCTGTCACAGATTGGTTACAAAATAGGACGAGGGAGTCATATGAAAGGTACAAAGAAAAGAGAAGAGAAGTAAATCACAAGATAAAGGATGCAAAGAGGAGAGCAGATGTGAAATGGGGTAAAAGTATGACAACATTTTGAAAGTAATAAAAAGATGTTTTGGAAAGAAATTGAGAGGAAGAGGAGGCAAATCAAGTAGAGAAGAATGATAATGGAAGAGAAGGCAGTAAGAGGAAGGTGGGCAGAGTATTTTAGGGAGTTGCTGGTGGAGATGTGTCTTGAAAGAGAGTTGATGATGGCAAATACAGTGTTTAGGAAGAAAGTCAAGCATAAGTACACATGGGAGAGGGTAGTGGATGGAAGGGTGGCAGATATAGCGTTAATGGACTATATAGTGGTGACCAGGAGTATGGTAGGAAGAGTTAAGGATGTACATGTTCTAAGGGGAGAGAGTGGGGGAATATCATATAATTTTCTGGTGGAAGGTAAATTGAGAGTGGAAAATAGGTGGAGAAAGAGGAAAAGGGGCAGAAGGTAGAGAGGTACTTAGAGTGAACTGCTTAAATGAGAATGAAAAGGAGGATGAGTATAAGAAGAAGCTGAGAGAGGAGTGGGAGGGAGTGAAGGATAGAGTAGAACTAGGAGTTAAGGAGGAATGGGGGATGGTTCAAGGAGGGAGTCATAAGCTGTGCAAAGATGGTGTGTGGAACAAGGAGGATGGGAGGAAACAGAAGGAAGGGTAGTGAGTGGTGGAATGAGAAAGCAAAGAAGGGTGTAGAAGAGAAGACGCAGGCTTTCATAGATTGGCTACAAATTAGGACGAGGGAATCGTATGAGAGGTACAAAGTAAAGAGAAGGGAAGTTAAGCATAAGATAAAGGAAGCAAAGAGGAGAGCAGATGTGAAATGGGGTAAGAGTATGACAGAAAATTTTGAAAGTAATAAAAAGATGTTTTGGAAAGACATTAAGAGGAAGAGGAGGCAAATCAAGTAGAGAAGAAAAGGTAAAAGGTGCAGATGGAGAGATGATAATGGAAGAGAAGGCAGTGAGAGGAAGGTGGGCAGAGTATTTTAGGGAGTTGCTAAATGTGAAGGAGGATAGGGAGGGAAAGGTAGTTGCAGTGGGAAGTGCTAAGAAAATGAGTGTGATGAGTGAGGAAAATGGAGGAGAAATAGGGAAAGATGAAGTGAAAGCAGCTGTTAAGATGATGAGAGCAGGTAAGGCACCTGGGTTGGATGGATGCCATGCAGAATGTCTGAAGAAAGGAGGTACAATGATGGTGGACTGGCTGGTGAGGCTATTTAATGTTTGTTTAAGAGAGGGTAGAGTGCCGGAGGACTGGGGGAGTGCCTGTATAGTTCCGCTTTACAAGGAAAAGAGGGACAAGTGTGAGTGTAGTAGTTTCAGAGGGATTAGCTTGTTGAGTGTAGTTGGGAAGGGTTGTGTGTGGATGATGATGTGATGCATTAGGGGGGGTGGGTGGGGGATGGGAGGGTGAGGAAGCGTGTATGAGAAATAATTTGACACAGCCCAAAGGGATTTCTCCCCATCTCCTTTTCTGCATGAGGGGACGGAGAGGGGGGGTCACTGAATTAATGAAGCGGCCTTGCTGTGGATGTGCTGTGTCTTGCAACACTGCTTCTGACCCATGGCAGTGGACAGGATGCAGGGATGACTCGTCATCCAGGAGGTGCCAAGATGAGAGGGAGGGAGGAGGGTGGAGGGAGTGGAATATGTAGGGGATGGAATGGGTGGGAGTGGTTTCTATGCCTCTTTCTTTTTTGGCTACCCCCTGTGTAAGGGGGAAAAAAGCCTTGGGTATATGTATGTATGCTAAATGTGAAGGAGGATAGGGAGGGAAAGATAGTTGCAGCGGGAAGTGCTAAGAAAATGACAGTGATGAGTGAGGAAATTGGAGGAGAAATAAGGAAGGATGAAGTGAAGGCAATTGTTAAGATGATGAGATCAGGTAACACACCTGGTCTGGATGGATGCCATGCAGAATGTCTAAAAAAAGGAGGTACAGTGATGGTGGATTGGCTGGTGAGGTTATTTAATGTTTATTTAAGAGAGGGTAGAGTGCCGGAGGACTAGAGGCGTACCTGTACAGGGTCTAACAGATAAATCCGTACAAACTTTGAAGAAGTTTTAAGCACTTAAAAAGTAACATATGGCAATTCTGATTGTTTCCAGATACTTCCATTTGTCTAATAATTTAGCCAGTTGTATACTAGCACCGGTGCAATAAACATTAAGCAATGGAACAAGCCAAACGTTCAGCCATATGCAAACTTCGTCGCGCGGGTCACACTCCTAGCGCCATAATAAGGATGCTAAAATACTCCAGACAAACTGTTTACGATGTTTGTAAACGTTTTGATGAGACCGGCGAAGACCAACGAGCTGCTCACAAGCCCAGAAGGGGCAGAATTCTAACACCTCGCTTTTTAGCTGGTCTCAAGAGAAGTGTCAATGCAAATCCAGCCTTACCATTATCGACATTGGCAAAGAAGAGAGGTGTCAGCACAATGACAATTCACAGAGCATTAAAGAAATTGGGATTAACCTCATTCTCACAAGGAAAAAGACATCTTTTGACACGAAAAATGAAAGAAATCCGCTTGACCAGGTGCCAAAAGCTGTTGAACTGGATGAAGTCGAATGGCTCAGTCATCAAGTTTTTTTCCGACGAGAAGATTTTCACGGTTGATGCGACTTTCAATAAGCGGAATGATCGCTGGATAGCCTCCTCATCCTCAGAGGTTCAACACAAGACAACGACGAAGAAACCAGCAAGTGTCATGGTGCTCTGTGTGGTGTCAACTGAGGGGGACGTCTTCACTCACTTCTTCAACAACAACAAGAAAGTCAATGCCGTTGTCTATTGCAAAGTTCTAGAAGAGAAAATAATACCCTGGATGAAAGATAAGGCTAGTGGCAACCAGTTTGTCTTCCAACAAGACTCGGCTCCAGCCCACACAGTGAAGAGGACCACCAACCTTCTCGAAGGGTCAAATGTGCAGTTCTGGAACAAAGAGTTGTGGCCCTCAAATTCGCCAGACCTAAACCCTTTAGATTATTATTTTTGGGTGCGAATTGAGGCCAAGGCATGTGACAAGCCACACAGAAGTATAACAACCCTGAAGACAGACATCAAGAAGGCTGTGGGTTCATTATCAAAGTCTGAGATCATCAACGCTGTATCCAAGTTTCGTAAACGCGTTGAAAGCGTCATAACAGCTGAAGGTGGTTACATTGAATGAAATCATTGTTCTTATTGCCTTTTCTAAATATACTGAAAATTTCATAACTCTCTGTTTATTATAACCCGAGATATTAATCTTAAAACATGTGATAAGAAGTTGTACGGATTTATCTGTTAGACCCTGTATAGTTCCACTCTACAAGGGAAAAGGGGGCAAGTGTGAGTATAGTAGTTTCAGAGGGATCAGCTTGTTGAGTGTAGTTGGGAAGGTTTATGGGGGATCTTGATTGAGAGAATGAGGAGAGGAACAGAGGGAGTAATTGGTGAGGAACAGTGTGGATTTAGGACATATAGAGGTTGTGTAGATCTGGTTTTTGTGGTAAGACATATGTGAGAAAGCTATAGGAAAAGGTGAGGATGTCTTTTGGGCTTTTATGGATCTGGAAAAGGCTTAAGACAGGGTAGACAGGAAGGCACTGTGGGAGGTTTTGCAGATACATGGGATAGGAGGAAAGCTTTTATGAGCTGTCAAGAGTGTTTACAAGGGTAGTAGAGCATGTGTCAGGATTAGAAATGGAGAGAGTGAGTGGTTCGAGGTAAAGGAGTTTGAATGTGTTTGAGATGAGGTGTCTGAGAAGTATGATGGGGGTTACTAGGCTGGATAGAGTGAGAAATGAGGAGGTGAGGAGGAGAACAGGTGTAGTAAAGGAATTGGGAGATAGGGTGGATGAAAGAGTATTGGAATGATTTAGACACATGGAAATAATGAGTGAAGAAGGACTAGTAAAAGGGGTATGGAAGGCAGATGTGGAGGGAGTGAACATGTGGGGGCGACCTGGGATGAGATGGAAGGATGGGGTGAAAGGGGCTTTGGGGAAGAGGGGAATGTCTGTTGAGGAAGGACGGGAGAGGACAGAAGACAGGGGTGAATGGAAAATGGTTGTATATGGATGATGTTGTGATGCATGAAGTGGAATGGGTGGGGAGATGGAGGGTGAGGTAGTATGTGTGAGAAAAATTTGACCCAACCTGAAGGGATTTCTCCTCATCTTCTCCTTTTCTGCATGAGGGGATGGAGAGGGGGGGTCGCCGATTTAATGAAACTGCCTTGATGTGGATGTGCTGTGACTTGTGACACTGCCTCTGACCCATGGTATTGGACAAGATGCAGGGATGACCTGTCATCCAGGAGGTGCCAAGATAAGAGGGAGGGTAGAGGGTGGAGGGGAGTGGAGTGTATTGGAAATGGAATGGGTGGTAATGGTTTTTATGCCTTTGTTTTTTGGCTACCTCCCTTGTAAGGGGGAAAAAGCCTTTGGTAATTAAATTATATGTATGTATGGTGTGAAAGGGTTACTCATTTCTGTTGAAGGAAAGGTGTAGGGACGGAAAGACAATGTGATGTTTTCATATAAAAAACTGTTAGAATATTTAATGCTTTAAAAGATGGTGTTCTCTTGATTCATATTCAGATTGTGGGAGTAAATTTGGTAACAGCTGTACCACATGCATGTGATTATATAAGTAAGGATTAGTAAGTATGTGATAGAAGAAAGCTAAAGATAAATGTGGGTAAAAGTAAGGTGATGAGATGTACAAGGGGTGAAAGTGGCAGTAGACTGGAAGTGAACATTAAGGGAGAGCGACTGGAGGAAGTGGATAGTTTTAGATACTTGGGTGCAAGTGTAGCAGGAAAAGGTGGAGTGAAGGTGGAGGTAGAATGTAGATTGAGAGAAGCGAGTAAATGCCTTGGTGGATTAAAGAGTGTAATGAGGAATAGACATTTGGGAATGGATGCAAAGAGGAGACTGTATGAAGGAGTGATTGTGCCAACAGCACTGTATGGGGCAGAAACGTGGAACATAAGAGAAGAAGAGAGAAGGAGTTTGAATGTGTTTGAGATGAGGTGTCTGAGAAGTATGGTGGGGGTTACTAGGCTGGATAGAGTGAGAAATGAGGAGGTGAGGAGGAGAACAGGGGTGAAAAAGGAGCTGGGAGATAGGGTTGATGAAAGAATATTAGGATGGTTTGGACACATGGAAAGAATGAGTGAAGAAAGACTAGTAAAAGAGGTATGGAAGGCAGATGTGGAGGGAGTGAACATGAGGGGATGTCCTAGGATGAGGTGGATGGATGGGGTGAAGGGGGCTTTAGGGAAGAGGGGAATGTCTGTTGAGGAAGGAAGGGAGAGGACGGAAGACAGAGGTGAGTGGAGAATGGTTGTATATGGATGATGTTGTGATTGCATGAGGAGGAATGGGCGGGGGGGGTGGGGTTGGGGGAGTATGGGGGAGTAATTTTTGACGCAGCCCGAAGGGATTTCTCCCCGTCCTCTCCTTATATGCAAGGGGGGACGGAGAGGGGGGGTCGCCGATTAAATGAAGCGCCCTTGCTGTGGATGTGCTGTGTCTTGCGACACTGCTTCTGACCCAGGGCGGTGGGCAGGGTGCAGGGATGACCCGTCATCCAGGAGGTGCTCAGATGAGAGGGAGGGTGGGAGGGGTGTGGAGTGTATTTAGGGATGAAATGGGTGGGAGTGTTTTTGTGCCTTTCCCTTTTTGGCTACCTCCTTTGGAAGGGGGAAAAAGCCTTGGTATATGTATGTATGTGTATGTAGTAAGTAATGTGAATGTGTTCATTTTCAGGGAGAGATCTTGGTCCTTCACCATCCAACCACCATCAGCACTAAATATCAAGCCATGGTTCATGTGGGATCTGTAAGACAAACAGCTTCTATTATTGATATGGACAAAGAATGCCTAAGGACTGGAGATAAGGCCCTTGTACACTTTAGGTTTATCAAGCACCCTGAATACCTCAAAGCTGGAATGAAGATGGTAAGTTAGCAATTTTATTTTCATGAATTTATAATGTATAGATACTTTTTGAACAATAAAAAAGAAGTAGTTGTTGTTGTTGTCGTTCCCTAGACTGTCTGTCCGAGCAGTCCCGTCTCCCCAAGGAATGCCATAGCTGAAACTGGGTTTTCCCACAAATCCTTTATAGAGTGTATGTTGTGTTGTTTGCGTGCATGATTGTGTATAATGCAGTCTTCCATTATGTGTTGTATGGTATGATCCTGACTCAATAGGTCATAACAAGTACATATGGGAGGGTGTTGATTGATAGGATTAGGACAGAAACAAAGGGAGTAATAATTGGTGAGGAACAGTTTGTATTTGGGAAAGGCATGGATAAAAAAAATTGTGGTAAGGCAAATTTGTGAAAAGTTTTTGGCAGAAGATAAGGATTTTTTTTTTTTTTTATGAATTTAGAAAAGGCTTATGACAGGGTAGACAGGAAAGCATTGTAGGAGGTACTGCTGATATATGGGATAGGGAAAGCTGCTAAGGGCAGTCAAGAGCTTGTGTTATAATTAGAAAGGATGAGAGTGGTTTCAGGTGAAGATGGGGATGAGTCATGGCTGTATTATGTCTCCATGGCTGTTCAATGTGTATATGGATGGGGTGATATGGGAATTAGATATGAAGGTAATGATTTGAGGTTTGGAGAAGGTAAGAGAGAGTGGAGGGAAGTGGGTGGGAGCTAGTTGTTGTTTGCTGATGACACTGTGTATGGGTCATGTGGCTGGGTCAGAGGAGGATCTTAGCTAGTGACAGAGTTTGGTAAGGTATGTGATAGGAGGAAATTGAAAGTAAATGTGGGTGTGATAGGAGAAAATTGAAAGTAAATATATGTAAAAATGACATGATAGACGAGATCTGTCCAGAAAGTATCCAGCCAATTACAATTTCAAGAAATGCGTCTAACCTAGGACAATGGCACCCTACTCTCCTTTAAAGTAGTCTTCTTCTGACCTCACACACTTCTCCCAGCATCCCTTCCACATTTAAAATTGTTTCCAAAGTCCTCTTTTGGGATCTTCATCAGCTGGCTCGTCACATTCTTCTTAATTTCATCTATGGACTGAAATCTTCCTTTTAATGGGTCATAGCCATAGACCTACGATTCATCTCTGGTTATTACTGTGTTTTTTCCAGTTTGTTGAAATTTTATTGTAGAACTACGAGTGGATGAAGATTTCCATATAGGCTATAACTGCATTTGTGCAGAGGACTTTAATATGAGTGTTGGAGATCTGGTCTAGGTCTTTAGGATTTTTTTTGTTTTTTTAACCCATTAATTTCAATGTTGGAGAAGGAGGGGTGCCATTGGTGTCCAATTTGATTTTTCATGTTTCTTTTGTTATTTTCAAATTTCCTGGGGTATTGGCTGGATCTTATTGTGGGGTTAAAAGCTGCTCAGTAGAATGCAGCTGATACTTTAGGGTCTATATGGGGTGCCCCTGCAGACCAGAGCCTCACATAATTTTGTTTGTACATACATATATATATTTTTTTACATATTTCCCCCCTTACAAGGGAGGTAGCCAAAAAACAAAGGCATAAAAACCACTCCCATCCACCCCCTTCCCTCCCTCTTATCTTGGCACCTCCTGGATAATGGGTCATCCTTGCATCTCACCCATTGCCCTGGGTCAGAAGCAGTGTCACAAGACACAGCACATCCATAGCAAGGCTGCTTCATTTTTGTGTTCTCCTATCATTTTTTGCAAGTCCCCTTGACATCTCACCATAATATACAGCAGAACATCCACCTTGTTGATGGTTCTTTCTTCTTTACCTCTCACTACATCATTAATTTTCTGATCAGAAAATTAATGACATCAAGTCAAAATGTTAGATTATTAGTGTTCCTGGTTCAACCTGAGTTGTTTCCTTACCACCTTTTCCATTTATATATATATATATATATATATCTATATATATATTATATATATATATATATATATATATATATATATATATATATAGATATATATATAATATATATATATAAATGTATACACATATATACACACACTTTTAACTTGTTAAGATAAATGAAAGTGGCCTTGAACTACATGGATGAAGAAAAGGTAAAGAAAATATTAATTACAAAGGATTACAAAGGGATTACAAAGGCGGAGCATGCCGACAGGAGACCTTTTGATCCATATCTAGGTCGGATGCGAAAAAAAAATCATATTAATAATAAAATAGTAAATAAAAACTATAATAATGTAAATAACAAATAAAATACATAAATAAATGCATAGGTATAGTTAAATAATAAACAAACAGGTAAATAGTAAATAATAATAAATTGAGATATAACTAATAATAAATGAAAATCAGACAGATAAATGATAACAAAACAAAAACAAATAATATAAGATAAATTATAATCATTACAGCATCTTACTTAGGTATTTATCTAAATGATTCTTAAAGCTTCGAACTGAACTACATTGCACTACCTGTGCAGGAAGTTTATTCCATTCATTAACTACACGGTTGGCAAAGTTGTTTCTACCTACTTCCAAATTGAATCTATTTCCGGACAGTTTGAGACCATTGTTTCTTGTCTGATTCTCATTCAATGTGAAAATTTGGTCACTTTTGATGTTGTCAATTCCCTTTAAAATCTTAAAGACCTGTATCAAGTCACCTCTGAGTCTACGCTTTTTTAAGGAAAACAGATTCATGTGTTTTAGTCGATTTTCGTATGATTTATTTTTGATATTTGGAATCAGTTTTGTGGCTCGCTGTTGTACTTTTTCCAGTCTGTCAATGTCTTTAATGAGATTCGGTGACCGTACGGAAACAGCATATTCCAAATGTGGACGAACTAACGATTTATATAGCTTGTTAATGAGTGAAGGACTTTTGAAATCAAAAGATTGCACAATCAGTCCTAGAATGTTATTTGCTTTGACTTTTGAAATCAAAAGATTGCACAATCAGTCCTAGAATGTTATTTGCTGATAAGACCTAATTTGGAGTATGCTGAAACACTATGGGCACCTAGTAAAAAAACAAACATAAAGAAATTAGAAAGAATTCACAGAGCAGCAACAAAAATGGCGCCTACAATCTCTAATTTGACATATGAACAAAGATTGGATAAATTACATCTATCAACACTGGAACAGAGAAGAGCAAGAGGCGATTTGCTGATTATTTACAGAATTATGAAAGGGATGGAAGTTCTTAATAGAGATGACTTAGTAAAATGGGGCAGAAGAGAAACAAGAGGACACAAGAAGAAGCTAAAGAAGGACAGTTACAGAAGAAATTTGAAAAAGAATAGCTTCCCACACAGAGTGATTGATGTCTAGAACAAACTAAACGGGGAAACAGTGAGTGCCAAAACTCTACAAGATTTTAATAACAAACTGAATGTGGAGAGATACAAAAGCGGGTCACAACAAGCATAGCTCTCGTCCTGTAAAATACAACCAGGTAAATGCACACACACACACACACGACAGTCAAAGTGACAGCGAAGTTTGGAACTCCAGGAAAAACTTCAAATTTCAAGGATCTCAACGACGAGGGAGTACCTGTGTTGTATTAGTAGGGAAGGGGAAAGCTCATGGTGTAGTGGGAAAGTGAAGAAAAAGGAGAAGGGGATGGATTACAGAGGAAAATGGAAGGAAATGAGGAAGGGTACAAAATGGTCCCTGGAAGTCAGAAGGAATGTTAACAAGAGGTGTGCAGACGATAGAGGTGAAGTCGAAGAGCTTAGTAAAAATGTAAAAATTAGAAATATAGATAAGAGCAGTGCAATGGAAGGTGAAGGTAATTATTTCCATGGGTTTAATGAGGGGGGAGATGACAACCTCCCCCGATTAGCAAGTCTAGGGGAAAAACTAGAGAAAATGAACGAACAGTGGGAGGTTAGGTTCTGTCAACTTACATGGATTACACAGAGTTGATAAATTGGAAGAACTAAAGAAGGAGAACCAAAACTTAAATAAAGAAATAGAAGAATTAAAAAGGCAGTTAAAAGAAGTAAAGGATGAGAATGAGGAATTGAATATTAATAAAGAGAATAATGAGCCCATAACAAAAGAGGTACAGGGTTGGAGAAAAGTCCAAGAGAACAACAAAATTGAATTTAGAGATATAGTAAAACAACAGATGAAAGAACAAGCTAAGGACACAGTTATTAAAGTGATGAGGGAGAAGGAGAATATAGTAAGAAACTTAGCGAATAAAAAGAAATGTATAATTATATTAGGGATGGAAGAGAAGCATAATCCAAATAGGACTACAAGAGTAAAGGAGGAGAAGGAAAAAGAAAACAAGATATTAGGAGTTCAAGAGGATGAACAAGAAACAGGGAAAGAAATTGAAGAAATATATGGAATAGGGAAATACAATACAGATAAGACCAGACCAATTAAGGTTAAATTCAGGTCACAAACGACAGCAGAGAATATCTTAGTAAAAATAGGGAAACCAGCAAAAAAGTGATCTATATAAATAGGTATGGATAAAAAGAGAGCTGAATAAAGAGGGAAGAGAGGATGAGAAAGCAAAAAGAATGGAAGATAAGGGAAAAAACGAGAACAGAACAGAGGCAGAGAAATTCTATTGGAGAGTAGTGGATATGAAAGTGAGGAAATGGTTCATAGCAGAGAAGAATGGAAGGGAAACAGAAAACAGGATGGAGGTAGCAGAAAATTAAAAGTGTTCTTGGACTTGTAGAAGGCTTTCGACAAAGTACCACATAAAAAGTTAATAAGAAAAATTGAAATAATAGGAGGAATACAAGGTAAGCTACTGGAATGGATGAAGGATTTCTTAATTGGGAGAAAAATGAGAGTGGTACTTAGAGACAAAAATTCAAACTGGGAAGATGTGATAAGTGGCATCCCACAAGGCTCTGTATTGGCTCCTTTAATGTTTGCCATATATATATATATATATATATATATATATATATAAATTATATTGATGAGGGAGTGAAGTGTTACATGAAATTCTTACCTGACGATGCCAAATTACTCAAGAGAGTAGAAGATTGCAGATCACTACAAGAAGACCTAGACAAAATATGGGAATGGAGTCAGAGGTGTGAAGTGAACTTTAACATTAAGAAATGTAGTATAATGGAATTTGGAAAAAGCAAAAATAGAATATCGGGTCAATATAAAATTGGTACCAAGGAAGTCAAAAAAGTTGACTCAGAAAGGGACCTGGGAGTGATTATCTCAAGTGACTTGACACCTGATAAACATGTCAATAAATTAGTTGGAGAGACTTTTAACTTATTAAGATCAATGAATGTGGCCTTCAACTACATGGATGAAGAAATGGTAAAGAAAATAGTGGTTGCACTGATAAAACCTAAATTAGAGTATGCTGCAATACTATGGGCACCTAGCACAAAACAAAAAACAAAACAAAACAAAACATAAGAAAATTAGAATTCAAAGAGCAAACAAAGATTGGAAAAATTACATCTATCAACACTGGAACAGAGAAGAGAAAGAGGTGATTTGTTGACCATTTACAGAATTATGAAAGGCATGGAAATCCTTGATAGAGACGACTTATTAAAATGGGACAAAAGAGAAATGAGGACACGAGAAGAAACTAAGGAAGGACAGTTACAGAAGAGATTTGAAAGAGAATAGCCTCCCGCATAGAGTAATTGATGTTTGGAACAAACTAAATGGAGAAACAGTGAGTGCCAAAACTATACAAGTCTTTAAGAATAAGCTGGATGCGGAGAGATACGAAAATGGGTCACTACGAGCGTAGCTCTCGTCCTGTAAAATACAACTAGGTAAATGCACACACACACACACACATTGGCAGGGAACCTCCCTTAAAAGGGGGAAGAGGCACTAAGTATATTGATAGATTTAATCTAGTGGGTTTTACCAATTGTTGCAGGTATTCCGTGAAGGCCGAACAAAAGCTGTTGGGAGAGTCTTGGAAGTAATTCCAAAGGCTGCATCACTACAACAGCAGAGGAGCAATAAAGCCCACAAAATCATGAAACAGGTGAGCACTGATGAAATTTTGATGGTTTTTATAGATCACCTTATTCACTGCAGGTATCAATATGGGCCTTGGCAAATTATTACTGGAAACTTCAAAGTATGCTTGATTATTTTCATGGAGTGATATAAGGGATTTTTTTTTTATTTTTTATTGATAGATTATTCAAGAACACTGTAAAAACATCTTTGAAAATGTCATTTTTATCTTGGATGGATTTGTAAGAAGATATATGTGAATAGAGTCTTCCTACAGATATTGATGGAAATTCTCTTATTTGTTCATAATGATAGAAGAACTAATAAAATTCATAAGTATTACAATGGTGATAATGAGCTTATCTTTGAAAAATATATATGAAGTATAAATTCTTAAATCATTGTCTTTATCATTAGTATTATTAATATTATTATCATTGTTATTGTTATTGTTATTCTTATTTTTATTATCATTATTATTACTATCATTATTATTGTTGTTGGCATTGAGTGAAACTAAATTGAAAGGGAGGGGTGAGTTTGAGCTTTGGGAGTGTAGTTGGGAGGATGTCAGGAGTGAAGAGAGGATGAGGGAGAGAAGGGGTAGCTATACTAGTAAGTGAAAAGATAGGTAAACATGTGGTGGAGTGGAAGGAGGTTTCTTCAAGGTTAATGTGGATGAAGGTGAAACTGGGGAGGGAGATGTGGGTTTTTGTAATTGCATATGGGCCTGGTAGTGAGAAGAGCGTAGAGGAGAGGGTGATTTTTTGGATAGAGGGATTAGGGAGAAATGTCAGTGTTTTGGTATTGGGAGATCTCAGTGCTAGGGTAGGAGACGAACCAATAGACAGAGTAGTTGGGAAGTGTGAAGTTCCAGGATAAAATTTGTGGTGGAGAGATAATAGTGGAGATGTGTCTAGATAGCAAATAGATAGCAAATACAGTGTTTATGAAGAAAGTCAAGTATAAGTACACATGGGAGAGGGTGGTGGATGGAAGGGTGGTAGATAGGGCTTTAGTGGAATATAAAGTGGTAACCAAGAGAAGAGTAGGAATAGTTTTGGATGTACTTGTTCTAAAGGGAGAGAGAGGGGGAATATAAAATTATATTTTGGTGGAAGGTAAGTTGAGAGTGGAGGATAGATGGAGAAAGAGGAAAAAGACAAAAGGTAGGGAAGTGCTTACGGTAAACTACAATGAGAAAGAAAAGGGGTAGTATAAGAAGCTGAGAGAAGAATGTGAGAGAGTGAAGAATAAGGTAGAACTAGGAGTGGAGGAGGAATGGGGATGTTTGAAGGAGGGATTCACAAGGTGTGCAAAGATGGTGTGTGGAACAAGGAGGATAGGAGGAAATAAAAGGAAGGGTAGTGAGTGGTGAGATGATGAAGCAAAGAAGGTTGTAGAAGAGAAGAAATGAGCTTTTAAAGATTGGTTACAAAATGGACAAGAGAATCACATGAGAAGTACAAAGAAAAGAGAAGAGAAGTAAAGTATAAGATGAAAGGCAAAGAGGAGAGCAGGTGTGAAATGGGTGTAAGAGTATGACACAAAATTTTTAAAGTAATGGAAAGATGTTTTGGAAAGAAATCAAAAGAGGAAGAGTCGAATCAAGTAGAGAAGAAACGATAAAAGGTGCCGATGGAGAGATGATAATGGAAGAGATAGCAGTAAGAGGAAGATGGGCAGAGTATTTTAGGAAGTTGCTAAATGTGAAGGAGGATAGGGAGGGAAAGGTAATTGCAGTGGGAAGCACTAAGAAAATGACAGTGATGAATGAGAAAAATGGAGGAGAAATAAGGAAAGATGAGGTGAAAGCAGTTATTAAAATGATGAGAGCAGGTAAGGCACCTGGTTTAGATGGGTGCCATGCAGAGTATCTAAAAAAAGGGAGGTACAGTGATGGTGGACTGACTAGTAAGGTTGTTTAATATTTGTCCAAAAGAGGGTAGACTGTTGTTTGACTGGAAAAGTGGCTGTATAGTTTCATTTTACTAAGGTAAAGGGGACAAGTGTGAGTGTAGTAGTTTCAGAGGGATCAGTTTGTAGTTGAGAAGGCTTATGGGAGGGTTTTGATTGAGAGGATTAGGAGAGGAACAGAGGGAGTAATTGGTGAGGAATTATGTGGGTAGGGACTATATGGATCAGATTTTTATGGTAAGACAGATATGTGAGAAAGCTTTAGGAAAAATGTAAAGATGTGTATCTTGGCCTTTATGGATTTGGAAAAGGCTTATGACAGGGTAGACAGGAAGGCACTGTGGGAGGTATTGCAGATATATGGGATAGGAGAAAGGTTTTTTAGAGCAGTCAAGAGTTTTGCAAGAGTAGTAAACCTTGTGTTGGAATTAGAAATGGAGAGAGTGAGTGGTTTGAGTTAAAGGTGAGACTTTGTCAGGGATGTATTATGTCGCCATGTCTGTTCAATTTATACATGGATGGGGTGGTGCTAGTGGTAAATGCAATGTTAACCCCTTCCATACGGTGATGCCTACGTAGGCGTCATGAGGAGCAAGTGGGTACGCGAGGATGCCGATGTCGGCGTCTTGATTATATTTATTGTAGTTGTACCTGCGTGACCCCCATACTCTGTAAACTGGCTTCATCATATTTTCTATGGTTATAAAAATTCACAGGTGAAAGAGAGAACGATCGATACAGCAGTGACTTTATTTTTTATACATACATACATATACCAAGGCTTTTTCCCCCTTACAAGGGAGGTAGCCAAAAAGGAAAAGGCATAAAATCATTCCCACCCATTCCATCCCTGAATACACTCCACACCTCTCCACCCTCCCTCCCATCTTAGCACCTCCTGGATGGCGGGTCATCCCTGCACCTTGTCCACTGCCCTGGATCAGAAGCAGTGTTGCAAGACACAGCACATCCACAGCAAGGCCGCTTCATTAAATCGGTGACCACCCCTCTCCGTCTCCCCATTGCATAAAAGAAGAAGACGGGGAGAAATCCCTTTGGGCTGCGTCAAATTTTGCTCACACATACTGCCTCACCCCCCATCACCCCACCCATTCCACCTCATGCATCACAACATCATCCATATACAACCATTCTCCATTCACCCGTCTTCTGTCCTCTCCCGTCCTTCCTCAACAGACATTTCCCTCTTCCCTAAAGCCCCCTTCACCCCATCCATCCACCTCATCCTAGGACGTCCCCTCATGTTCACTCCCTCCACATCTGCCCACCATACCTCTTTTACTAGTCTTTCTTCACTCATTCTTTCCATGTGTCCAAACCATCCTAATATTCTTTCATCAACCCTATCTCCCAACTCCCTTTCCACCCCTGTTCTCCTCCTCACCTCCTCATTTCTCACTCTATCTAGCCTAGTAACCCCCATCATACTTCTCAGACACCTCATCTCAAACACATTCAAATTCCTTCTCTCTTCCTCTCTTATGTTTCATGTTTCTGCCCCATACAGTGCTGTTGGCACAATCACTTCTTCATACAGTCTCCTCTTAGCATCCATTCCCAAATGTCTATTCCTCATTACACTCTTTAATCCACCAAGGCATTTACTCGCTTCTCTCAATCTACATTCTACCTCCACCTTCACTCCACCTTTTCCTGCCACATTTGCACCCAAGTATCTAAAACTATCCACTTCCTTTAGTCGCTCTCCCTTAATGCTCACTTCCAGTCTACTGCCACTTTCACCCCTTGTACATCTCATCACCTTACTTTTACCCACATTTATCTTTAGCTTTCTTCTATCACATACTCTCCCAAACTCTGTCACCAACTTCCTCAATCCCTCCTCCGATCCTGCCACAAGCGCAGTGTCGTCAGCAAACAACAGCTGGCTCACCTCCCACTTTTCTCCATTTTCTTTAACCATCTCCAATCCCTGACCCACTACCCTTGCATTTACCTCTCGCACCACCCCATCCATGTATAAGTTGAAATTTTTTATAATGCGAGTATTATGACGCAACATCGTATGTCTGGCAGCCAATGCTGCCCGCAAGATTTTGGCCCGAAGTGAAGTGGTTAATGGGCCAGGGATTGGAGATGGTTAAAGAAAATGGAGAAAAGTGGGAGATAAGCCAGTTGTTATTTGCTGATGACACCACAATTGTAGCAGTATTAGAGGAGGGATTAAGATAGTGATGGATTATGGGAAGGTGTGTGAAAGAAGGAAGTTCAAAATAAATGTGGGTAAAAGTAAGGTGATGAGATAAACAAGGGGAGAGGATGGAAGAAATTGGAAGTGAGTATTAAGGGAGAGAGACTGAAGGAAGTGGATATCTTTAGATACTTGGGTGCAAATGTAGCAGGAAAGGGAGGAGTGGAGGTAGAATGTAGATTGAGAGAACCAAGTAAATGCCTTGGGGGATTGTAAAATGTAATGTGAAATAAACATTTGGGAATGGATGCTAAGAGGAGATTGTATAAAGGAGTGATTGTGCCGACAGCACTGTATGGGGCAGAAACATGGAACATAGGACAGGAAGAGTTTTTATGTGTTTGAGATGAAATGCCTGAGAAGTATGATAGGGGTTATTAGGTTGGATAGAGTGAGAAATGAGGAGGTGAGGAGAGTAGGGGTGAAAAGGGAGTTAGGAGATAGGTTGACAAAAGAGTATTGGGATGGCTTGGACACATGGAAAGAGTGAAGAATATTAGTAAAAGAGGTGTGGAAGGCAGAGGTAGAGGGAGTGAATATGAGGGGGGAACCAAGATGAGACGGATGGATGGGGTAAAAGGGGCATTGGGAAAGAGGGGAATGTCTGTTGAGGAAGGAAGAGAAGACAGAAGATAGGGGTGAATAGAGAATGGTTGTGTATGGATGCATGGAAGGGAGGGTGGTTGGGGATGAGGGTGAGGGAGTATGTGTGAATGATATTTTGATACAGCATGAAGGGATTTCTCCCTATCTCCTCTTTTTCTGCATGAGGGGATGGAGAGTGGGGGACTGCTGATTAAATGAAGCAGAAGCAGCCTTGCTGTGGATATGATGTGTCTTGCTACATTACTTGTGACCCAGGGCAATGGGTGAGATGCAGGGATGACTTGTCATCCAGGAGGAGCCAAGAAAAGAGGGAGGGGTTGTGAATGGGAGTGGAGTTTGTGGGGATGAAATGGGTGAGAATGGATTTATGGTTTTGACTTTGGCTACCTCCCATAGAAATATGCTATAAAGTCACTAGACAAGGTGTATGTCAAAGAATTTGAAGTTTGACAAATAAGTAGATTTACCATTGTTGTACCATTATCTCTTGCCTTCTTCCTTCCCTGCTCAACAGACATTACCCTTTTACCCAAAACCCCTCTCATACCATCCATCCATCTCATTCTCAGTGTTCCCCTCAAGTTCACTCCATGTATCTTTGCTTTTCACATTTGTGAGTGTTTCCTCACACATTCTATCCATGTGTCCAAACCATCCCAATAATTGTTCATCAGCCCTGTCAGCCAGTTCCCTTTTCACTCCACTCTCCTCCTCACCTCATTTCTCAGCCTGTTCATTGTTTCAACCCTCACCATGGTTCTCAAACACTTCATCTCAAACATGTTTAAATTTCTCCTTGCTGTATCCGTTAAATTCCAAGCCTCATTCAGTGCCATAGGCACAATAACCCCATCATATAATCTCATTGTATCCATTCCCAGATGCCCATTTCTCATAACTTTTTCAGTCCCCCAAGACATTGACTTGGTACTCTCATACTACAGTTTATTTTTACCCCTACTCCTCCATTCCTTGCTATATGTGACTAAATATTTGAAACTAGCCACTTTCTGTAACCTCTCATTTAAGACTTACCTCCAACTTGTTGCCACCCTCTTCCCTTGTATACCTCACAATGTTGCTTTCACCCACATTTACTTTCAACATCCTAAACTGCATTATACACAATCACGCACACAAACAACACAACATACACTCCGTAAAGGACTTGTGGGAAAACCTCGTTTTGGCCATGGCATTCCTTGGGGAGAAGGGACTGCTAGGATAGACAGTCTAGGGAACAACAACAACATCCTAAACTGCCTTAGACACTCCTCTGACCCAGCTACAAGTGCAGTGTCATCAGCAAACAGTGATTGGCTCACCCCCCATTCTCCAGCCATTTCCAGTCTTCTGCCCATCACCCTCTCAATTACCTCCCCTAACACCCTATCCATGTACACATGGAACAGCCATGGCAATGTAACACAGCCCTAGCATAGCCCCACTTTCACTTGGGACCACCTACTTTCACCCTCTCCAACCCTAACACAGATATATTAGATAGGGGATAAGCTGTTAAACCACAAATTTTCTACTTTTCATGTTCTTGTCTTCAACTTTATCATGATCAGTTCCACATTACCTTTGCCCTCTGCAATTTTTGTCACATTCAAGTTTTTTTTTTGCCAAGAACATGATTCCTCCTCCCTGTTTCTTGTCTCTGTTTTTAATCCAGTAATTGTATAGTCCATGTCCAACATCAATGGATGGTATTTCGCCCCTTAGTTTAGTCTCCACCACAATTCCCATTAAGTCTGTTTTTTCTTCTAGCAGGTAATCATTAAGTTTGTTCAGTATTGAAATTAATCTGTCGATGTTGGTATAGGCCACTTTCAATTTTCTTCTTTCTCCTTCTATGCTCATATGGAGGTGAATTGTGGATTGAAAGAGGCAAGTAAATGCCTTGGGGAATTAAAAAGTATTATGAGAAATGGGCATTTGGGAATGGATGGGGCAGACACTTTGAATTTGAGAAAGAGAGGAAAAATTAGAATGTATTTGAGATGAAATGTCTGAGAAGTATGGTAGGAGTTACTAGGTTGGATAGAGTGAGAAGCAAGGTGAGAAGATGGCAGATAGGGTTAATGAAAGAGAAGGCAAGATAATTGGAGTGATTGTGAATGGATGATAAATTGACATGGCCCAAAAGGATTTCTCCTTGTCCTCTCTAATTACTTGTAAGTGGACAAAGAGGGGAGGGGAAGTCATGTGATGAAACAGTGGGGGTAAATCAACTTAGGGTGTCAAACTCTGCTGTGGATATGCTGTGTCTTGTTGCATGGCTACTGATCCAGGCAGTGGGCATGGGGCAGGGGTGGCCTTTCATCTAAGTAGAGTTAAATTAAAAGGGAAAAGAAATTGGTGTGGGATGGGTAGAGGGGGTGGGCACATACCTTGGCTGGCTTATCCCTTTATAAGGGGAATGAGGCCTTTTAATATATGGACGTAGGTATGTGCATTGAGTTAACCATCCTCTTCATAAAATGGAAAGATCCTTTGATATGTATCATAGTGTATATAATGTTCAACTCGAAAGTTTAAAATGAATCGGTGATAATTATAATCACTGGAAAGGATCTTGAGGAAAGAATAAGGTTATGTACAGTAGGTCAAATGATGTGATTGACTGAAAATCATAAAAATTAAATTTGAACATGTTCTGTACAACAATTGGTTGGAAAAGGAAAGGTGTCAAATATGTAGAAATATCATGACAGGCTCCCTGCTTACATGTTTGCAATGCAAAGTTTACAATTGGTATATACCCCCAACATGAAAATTGACAATAGTATGTATATATATATATATATATATATATATATATATATATATATATATATATATATATATATATATATACAGACGCTCCTCAACTTACGTTTTAGTAATGTTCCGAACGTAAGTTGAAAATAAACGTAAGTTGTTACTGTACTATACATCCGTAAATTCTATTACCGTATCTTATAAAACACCCCTAAATCATTAATTATACACATAACATTGTAAAATAATAACATTAATTTCAAATAAATTAAATTCAAGCAACATAAATTGAGATGGTGGAGGAGGAGGGGGAGGAGGAGGAGGAGGAGGATGAGGCAAGGCATGTTCAGTTTGTCGTTTGTGCAATGTAAACAATGGACACAGCGTCGTGCGCAAGTATCGTTTGAACTACGGAGAGCGCGCTAAACTAAAAAATTCACTCAACAATTTTTTTTTTTTACAATTTTTTTTACAGTCAGTTCAAACGTAAAATCGAAAAAACGTAAAACAAATGAACGTAAGAATAGGAGCGTCTGTATATATATATATATAGTAGAAAGTGATGAGAATATTTTCAAGGGATTTAAAGAGGGTGGGGGGGACACAAACCCCCCTGACTGACAAGACTAGAGGAGAAGGTTGATAAGGTGATCGAGGACTTGGAGCGTAGGTTCGGTCATATGAACACCATTTTACAAAGGGTTGAAAGATTGGAAGAACTAGAAAAGGCGAATAAAAACTTAACTGATGAAATAGAAGACCTAAAAAGACAGTTAAGAGATGTAAAGGTGGAGAATGAGGAATTGAAGAAGAATAGTAAAGAAAACAGAGAGACAATAGCTAAAGAAGCTAAGAACTGGAAAGCAACCCAAGAAGGAAATAAGGTTTCATTCACTGACATAGTCAAACAGCAATTGAAAGAACATACTGAAGACTCAGTTATTAAAGTGATGAGACAAAAGGAGAATATAGTAAGAGATTTAGCAGACAAGAAGAAATGTATAATTATATTAGGAATGGAAGAGAAACACAACCCAGATAGAACCACAAGAATCAAAGAGGAAAATGAAAAAGTAAGCCAATTACTAGAGTCAGTTCAGGAAGATGAACCAGAAATTATGAAACAAATCGAAGAGAAATTTAGACTTGGAAAGTATAGCACAGATAAGACCAGACCAATAAAGATTAAATTCAAGTCACAAACAACGGCAGAGAATATCTTATCCAAAACAGGGAAACTAGTAACAAGTGAACAATATAAAAAGGTATGGATAAAAAGGGAAATGAATAAAGAGGAAAGAGAGGAAGAAAAGCAGAAAAGACTTGAAGCGAAGGCAAAAACGAGAACAGAATGGAGTCAGAGAAAGAGAGATTCTATTGGAGAGTAGTGAATATGAAACTAAGGAAGTTCGACATACAAAAGAAAAACATAAGGGAAACAGAGAACACAATGGAAGTGGCAGAAAACTAAGAGTGTCTTACACAAATATAGATGGATTAATAGCAGGATTGAATGAGCTGAATGATTATTTGAAGGAAAAAGAACCAGACATAATGGGAATTGTAGAAACAAAATTAAAAGGCCCACTACCACCCAACAGTGTAGGACATGATGCATACAATTATTGGATTAGAAACAGAGAGAAAAAGCAAGGGGGTGGAGTTATGTTCCTGACTAAGAAGGATATAAACGTGAAAGGTGTCATATATGGAAAGAATACAGTAGAGATGATTATGATAGAAGTGGAAGACAGAGATTAGAAGAGCAGAAAATTTGTGATAAATTATGTGCCTCCAAAAACAGCCTCATGGGAGGAGAGTGAACATAAAAGTATGTTAGAGGACACAAAGATAACATTAAACAAGATAATGGAAGAGGGAGGAAGAATAGTTATGATGGGCGACTTTAATTGCAAAGAAATCTGCTGGGAAGAAATGACAGTAAAGGGTGGAGACGACTCATGGGGAAACGCTCTACTTGAGATGATTATTGACCACACAATGACACAATGGATACAGGAGAACACTAGGTATAGAAATGAAGAAGAACCATCGAGACTAGACTTATTAATTACATCTGAACCTAGAATAGTGGACAAGATTGAATATAAAACACCAATAGGTAAAAGTGACCACATATTGATTGAACTGGAACTTAATGAAGAAAAATATATCAAAAGAAATGAACAATATAGAAAAGGAAGAATGATGTATGAAAAAACAAACTTTGATAAAATAAGAGAATTCTTTCAACAAGAAAACTGGGAAGAAATATACAAAGAAGAAACATCAGTGGAAGAGAAATGGAATATTTTGACAAAAGTTTACAAAAAAGGAGTGGAAAAGTATGTCCCAAGACAAAAACAAGAAAAAGAATATGTAAAATGCTGGTACAACAAAAGTTGTAGGGAGTTAAAAGACAAAAGAGACAAAGCCTGGACCAGATGGAAAAAAGACAGAAGACCTGAAAAATGGAAAATATATACCGGTTATAGAAATGAATATGTACAAATGTGCAGAGAGGAAAAGAGAAAATATGAAAAAGACGTCATAGAAAAATGTAAAGATCAACCAAAACTATTCTACAGATTTGTAAACAATAAACTGAAAAACAAACAGGACTTGGAGAAATTAAGACAAGGAGTTGAATACACTGAGGAAATGGAAATGGCGGAAATTATGAACAAACATTTTAAATCAGTGTTTACAAGGGAGAACATACAACCTGAAGAGATTGAATGGAAAGAGAAAGTCCCCCCTATAGAAGAAATAGAAGTATCAAAGAATGAAATATTGATACACTTGAGTAATCTTGATGTCAGAAAATCGCATGGACCAGATGAAATAGCAAACTGGATACTGAAAGAATGCAGGAATGAACTGGCAGACAAAATACATAGCATAATAAGCAGTTCTTTGAAAGAAGGAAAAGTTCCAGAAGATTGGAAAAAAGCAAACATAGTACCTATATATAAAGGAGGAAATAAAGAAGAACCTACCAACTATAGACCAGTCTCTCTAACAAGTACAATAGCAAAAATTTGTGAAAGAATTATCAAAAGTAGATGGGTAAAATACTTGGAAAAAAACAACGTACTAAATCCAAGGCAATTTGGATTCAGACAAGGACGATCATGCGTCACCAATTTAATATGTTTCTATTCAAGGCTAATAGATATAATACAAGAAAGAGATGGATGGGCTGATTGTGCATTTCTAGACCTAAAAAAAGCTTTTGACAAAGTACCACATAAGAAGTTGCTTAAGAAATTAGAATCTGAAGGAGGAATACAAGATAAATTGCTAAATTGGATGGAAGACTTTTTGCAAGAAAGAAAAATGAGAGTAGTGATAAGAGACCAGCACTCAAAATGGAATGAAGTAATAAGCGGTGTCCCGCAGGGAACAGTTCTGGCCCCAATAATGTTTGCTATATATATTAATGATATGGATGAAGGAATTGAAAGCTATATGAGCTTCTTTGCAGATGATGCAAAACTACTGAAAAGAGTGAAAACTGAAGAAGATTGTGAATCACTACAGAGAGATCTAAATAAAGTACAAGAATGGAGTAGGAAGTGGGAGATGGAGTTCAATACAAAAAAGTGTAGTATAATGGAATTTGAAAAAAGCAAAAACAGAATAACAGGATCATATAATTTGGGAGAAGAAGGAATAAAAAAAGTAGAAAATGAGAAGGACCTGGGAGTCATTGTTATGAATAATATGTCACCTGAGAAACATATAAATAAGATTTTTGGAGAAACTTATAATTTAATAAGAACAATCAAAGTGGCATTTACATACCTGGATGAAGAAATGGTGAGGAAAATCCTAATCACCCTGATAAGACCAAGATTGGAATATGCAGCAACGATATGGTCACCAAGTACAAAAAAATGTATAAAAAAACTTGAAAGAATACAAAGAGCAATTACAAAATTGGTACCAACACTCTCAAAACTATCATATGAAGAGAGACTACAAAAACTTGAACTACAGACACTAGAGCAAAGAAGAGAGAGAGGAGATTTGATAGCTATTTACAGAATCATGAAAGGCATAGAAATTACTGATAGAGAGAATCTGATAAAATGGGATGACAGAAATACAAGAGGACACGGAAAGAAAATAAAAAAGACAGCTATAGAAGAGACCTGAAAAAGAACAGCTTTCCTCACAGAGTAATAGACAGTTGGAACAAGTTAGATGAGAAAGTGGTGTGTGCAAAAACAATACATGAATTTAAAAATAGTTTAGATAAAATGAGATATGAAGACGGGACCCCACGAGCATAGCTCCCCTTCCCGTAGAATACAACTAGGTAAATACATACACACACTGGTCGAAATGACAGCGCAGTTTGGATCTCCAGGAAAAAGTTCATATTTCATCAATCTCAACGACTAGGGAGTGTCTTTGTTGTATAAGTAGGGAAGGGGAAAGCTTGTGGTGTGGTGAAAAGATGAAGAAAAAGGAGAAAGGGAGGGATTACTGAGGAAGATGGAAGGAAATGATTAAGGAGACGAACGGGCTCCCCTGGACATCAGAAGAAATGTCAACAAGAGGGCTACAGACGATGCAGGTGAAGTCGAAAATATCAGTAAAGGCACTAAAATTAGAAATATAGATAAGAACAACACAATAGAAAGTGGAGATAATAATTTCCATGGTTTTAAGGAGGGAAGGGATGCCAACCTCCCCCGATTAGCAAGTCTAGAGGAAAAACTAAAGAAAATGATCGAATACTGGGAAGTTAGGTTCAGCCAACTTACATGGATTACGCAAAGAGTTGATAAATTGGAGGAACTAAAGAAGGAGAACCAAAACTTAAATAAAGAAATAGAAGAATTAAAAAGACAGCTAAAAGAAGTAAAAGATGAGAATGAGGATTTAAAGAAGAATGTTAAAGAGAATAAAGAGTCCTTAGCAAAAGAAGTACAGGGTTGGAAAAAAGTCCAAGAGGACAACAAAATTGTATTTAGAGATGTAGTGACACAACAGATGAAAGAACAAACTAAGGACACAGTCATTAAAGTGATGAGAGAGAAGGAGAATGTAGTAAGAGACTTAGTGGACAAAAGAAATGCATAATTATATTAGGGATGGAAGAGAAACATAATCCAAATAGGACTACAAGAGTAAAAGATAAGGAAAGGTAAACAAGATATTAGAAGTAGTTCAAGAGAATGACTAAGAAACAGGGAAAGAAATTGAAGAATTATATAGAATAGGGAAATACAATACAGATAAGATCAGACCAATTAAGGTTAAATTCAGGTCACAAACAACAGCAGAGAATATCTTAGCAAAAATAGGGAAACTAGAAGAAAGTGATCATTATAAACAGGTGTGGATAAAAAGAGAAATGAATAAAGAGGAGAGAGGATGAGAAAACAAAAAGACTAGAAGCTAAGGAAAAAACGAGAAAAGAACAGTCAGACAAAAATAAATTCTATTGGAGAGTAGTGGATATGAAAATGAGGAAATGGTTCATAGCAGAGAAAAACGGACGGGAAACAGAAAACCTGATGGAAGTAGCAGAAAATTAAAAGTGTCTTACACAAATATAGATGGCATAATAACAGGCTTGAATGAACTGAATGATTACCTGAAGGAAAAAGAACCAAACATAATGGGAATTGTAGAGACAAAATTGAAAGGTCCACTACCACCCAACAGTGTAGGACATGGTGCATATAATTATTGGATTAGAAACAGAGAGGTAAAACAAAGGGGTGGAGTTATGTTCCTGACTAAGAAGGATATAAATGTGAGGAATATCACATATGGAAAGAATAGAGTAGAGACGATTATGATGGAAGTGGAGGACAGGGATGGGAAGAGCAGGAAGTTTGTTGTAAATCATGTGCCTCCTAAAATGGCTTCATGGGAAGAGAGAGAGCACAAAAATATGTTAGAAGACACAAGGATAACACTAAATAGGATAATGGAAGATGGAGGAAGAATAGTTATAATGGGTGACTTTAATTGTAAAGAAATCTGCTGGGAAGAGATGACAGTGAAGGGTGGAGACAACCTATGGGGAAATGTATTATTTGACATGATTATAGAACATACAATGATGCAATGGATACAAGAGAATACTAGATATAGAAAAGAGGAAGAACCATCGAGATGGAACCTAATAATCACATCAGAACCTGAAATAGTGGACAAGATTGAATATAAGACACCAATAAATTAAAGTGACCACATATTGGTTGAACTGGAACTAAATGAGGAAAAATACATGGAAAAAAATGAACAATATAGAAAGGGAAGATTGATGTATGGAAAAAACAAATTTTGATCAAATAAGAGAAATTTTTAAAAAAGCAGACCGGGAAAGGATACACAAGGAGGAAATAACAGTAGAAAAGAAATGGAATATTTTGACAAAAATTTAAAGAGTGGAAAAGTGTGTTCCAAGACAAAAACAAGAAAAAGGATATGTAAAATGAGTCCTCCTTATATGGTAATTCTTTATCCGATAAATTCAGTTACGGTATTTGGTAATTACTACCCTCGATTCTATTTCTGGTGTTTTGTTTACACAGTATTGTAGCGCCACCACACCGTGTGGCCACCACAACAATCAGTCTCTTCCTGTGTTTCCCTTTGAACACAAGTTAAATCCTTCCGGTGTGTTTTTTGTGGATATCATGACGCAGTGACTCACCTATAATGGCCACAAAACATTCTGCAGACACTGCTGGAGTTGAAAAGGCAAAGCGAAAGAGGAGTAGTCTGACATTGGAGGTAGAATTAAATATTTTGAAGAGGAAAGAGCAGGGAGAAGGTACACCTGCCTACCCTGCTACAGCTGGCCCTTCCCCATCCGCTGCCGACGGTTCTACAGCTGGTCCTTCCTCCATATCTTCTTTCTTCAAACCAGTCAAGTGTGCAGACTGGCCCATCCACATCTGCTTCCGACAGTGCAGATGACAAAGTGTTTTAGGGTTTTCAGCCTCCTGCCTCACCCTCATCTTCATCTGCCTACTCAGCAAAAGATGAATAAGGGCTGAAATCCCTACTGTCCCTTAGCCTCGGGAGGGACAGCATCTGATAGAATATGTGGTGAGTGAAAGGTAAATAAAAACATTTTTGTTTATTTCTTTTGCGCAGTACTTTACATTTTCTTATGTGACTATTTTCATGTATTTTCATGTCTGTAGGGGTGACTTTTGAAGTGCTGGAACACATATCCTATTATTACATGTTATAATGGGTTTGGTATACGGTAATTTCAATTTGCTGTGAGGCTTTCAGGAACACATATGTACCATATAATGAAGACTTACTGTACAACAAAAGATGTAGGGAGTTAAAAGACAAAAGGAATAAAGCTTGGAAGAAATGGAAGAAAGACAAAAGACCTGAAAAATGGAAAATATATACTAGTTATAGAAATGAATATGTACAGGTGTGCAGAGAATAGAAATGAATATGTACAGGTGTGCAGAGAAGAAAAGAGAAAATACGAAAAAGATGTCATAGAAAAATGTAAAGACCAACCAAAACCATTTTACAGATTTGTAAACAACAAACTGAAAAACAAACAAGAATTAGAGAAATTATGACAAGGAGTTGAATACACAGAGGAAATAGAAATGACAGAAATTATGAACAAGCATTTTAAATCAGTGTTTACGAGGGAGAACATACAACTTATAGATATTGAGTGGGAGGAGAAAGTCCCCCCTATGAAAGAGAGAAGTAACAAAGAAAGAAATAATCACTTGAGCAATCTCAATGTCAGAAAATCGCATGGACCAGATGAAATGGCAAACTGGATTTTGAGAGAATGCAGGAACGAACTAACAGACAAAATACATAGTTTAATAAGCAATTCATTGAAAGAAGGAAAAGTTCCAAAAGATTGGAAAAGAGCAAATATAGTACCTATATATAAAGGGGGAACAAGGAAGACCCTACTAACTATAGACCAGTCTCTCTTATAAGTACGATAGCTAAAATTTGTGGAAGAATGATCAAAATTACATGGGTAAGGCATTTGGAAAAAAGTACTAAATCCAAGGCAATTTGGATAGCTAAAGTACGATAGCTAAAATTTGTGAAAGAATGATCAAAATTACATGGGTAAGGCATTTGGAAAAAAGTACTAAATCCAAGGCAATTTGGATTTAGACAAGGACGATCATGTGTCACAAACTTAATGTGTTTCTATTCAAGGCTAATAGATGTAATACAAGAAAGAGATGGATGGGCTGATTGTGCATTTCTAGACCTGAAAAAGCTTTTGATAAGGTGCCACATAAGAAATTGTTAAAGAAATTAGAAACTGCAGGAGGAATACAGAACCAACTGCTGAAGTGGATGGAAGACTTCTTGCATGAAAGAAAAATGAGAGTAGTGATAAGAGGCAAACACTCTAATTGGGATGAAGTGATTAGTGGAGTTCCACAAGGAACAGTTCTGACCCCAATAATGTTTGCTATATATATTAATGATATGGATAAAGGAATTAAAAGTTATATGAGCTTCTTTGCAGACGATACAAAATTGTTGAGAAAAGTGAACACTGTAGAAGATTGTGAGTCGCTGCAGAGTGATCTCAATAAAGCATGGGAATGGAGTAGGAAGTGGGAGATGGAATTCAATATTAAGAAGTGTAGTATAATGGAATTCAATATTAAGAAGTGTAGTATAATGGAATTTGGAAGAAGCAAAAAAGAATCGTGGGATCATATAAATTGGGAGAAGAAATTCAAAAAGTAGAAAATGAGAAGGACCTGGGAGTCATTATTATGAATAATATGTCCCCTGAGAAACATATAAACAAAATTTTTTGAGAAACTTATAATTTGATAAGAACAATCAAAGTGGCATTTACATACCTGGATGAAGAAATGGTGAAGAAAATACTAGTCACTTTGATAAGACCAAGATTGGAGTATGCAGTGACGACGTTGTCACCAAGTACAAAAAAATGTATAACAAAACTTGAAAGAATACAAAGAGCAATTACAAAATTTGCACCAACACTCTCAGAACTATCATATGAAGAGAGACTAGCAAAACTTGAGCTATAGACATTAGAGCAAAGAAGAGAGGGGAGACTTGATGACTATTTATAGAATCATGAAAGGCATAGAAACTATTGATAGAGAGGATCTAATAAAATGAGATAGTAGAGATACAATGGGATACGGAAAGAAAATCAAGAAAGACAGTTATAGAAGAGACCTGAAAAAGAACAGCTTTCCCCACAGGGTAATAGACGTTTGGAACAAGTTAGATGAAAATGTGGTGTGTGCAAAAATGATACACGAATTTAAAAACAGTCTAGATAAAACGAGATATGAAGACAAGACACCATGAGCATAGCTCCCCTTCCCGTAAAATACAACCAGGTAAAATACAACTAGGTAAATAAACATATACATCAAAAGCCATTTCCTCCTTTATAATGGTGGTGGTTGAATCAAAACAAACCTTCATACACATGAAATCCCATTTAATACCCCTTCCATCTCATCATGTCATGGATGAAGAAACCTTGTGTCCTGCCACATTGCTGGGGTTGAAAATAATGCAGGGAAGTGCAGTGTTTCCATACCAGGGCCAGCTAAACAGTAAAAGCTGGATTGCCCCCACCATTTAACATGGCAAACCCTCTCTATTTCCTTTTAAACAATGTGGCACATTTTCAACAGGTCACAGTCTCCTTCCCTGCTCAACAAACATTCTTCTTGCATCCAAGGCACCCTTCATCCCATCCATCCACCTTATCTTTGGTCTTGCTCTCAAGTTCACATAATTGGATTCTGGTGTTTGCACTTTTTTTTCACCAATTTGTCCTCATTCTTTCCATTTGCCCAAACAACCTCACCACTATTTGATCTACCTATGTGGCAGCTGTCTTTCCATCATTGTTCTCTACCTCACCACATTGCTTACTCTATCCATTTGTAAGTCCTATCATACTTCTCAAGCATTTCATCTTATGAGTATTCAGGCTCTTCTTTTCTATCTCCCTTGTGTTCCAAGTCTCTGCTTCATACAGTGCAATATATTCAGTCACTCCATATAAACTTTTTTTATGCATCCCTTAAATACCTATCTATTTATATACCAATGGCTTTTTCCCCCATACAAGGGAGGTAGCCAAGTGAAGAAGCAAGTACCCACTCCTACCTATTTCGGTCCCACTCCTGTCCACCACCCGTCCCCCCCTCTTATCTTAGCTCCTCATGGATGATGGGTTATCCTTGTATTCTGCTAACTGCCCTGGGTCAGGAGCAATGCAGCAAGACAAATATCTATTTTTTGTAGTGCAGATGGAGAGATGACAATGGAAAAGAAGGCAGTGAGAGGAAGGTGGGCAGAGTATTTTAGGGAATTGCTAAATGTGGAGGAGGATAGGGAGGGAAAGGTAGTTGCAGTGGGAAGCATTAAGGGGACCCCCCGCCCAAAATCTTTTTTTTGAAGGATCTTGCTGATTTTTTCTGTGTGATATCTAGGTCTGAGGAAACCTTCACAGCTTGAGTTTTATTCAGATCTGACAAGTAGTTTTTTATTTTTTAATAAAAAACGTAAAAAATACCATATTTTTGGGCTTTCAAATCCTATCTCCTCTTAAAATTTTTATTCGATGTCTTCCATTTTACAGCAAAAGAATCTTCTACATGTATAAAAAAACAAAATAGAAAGTTGTTTTTAATATCTTTGTTTAACGCCGAGGAAAAATAATATAAAAAAATTATCGAAAAAAACGCAAAATTTTGACTTTGCCATGTTATTAAAAATTTTCTATTTAACATATGCAAAAAAACTATTTAATTTTTTGTCATTTATCTAGCTATTAATAGAGACCTCATATGCAAAAATCGGTTGAAAATTGAGGGAGGAGATAGACTTTGTGTATCAAAAACTTACATTTTTCAGAACAAGTGTTAGTTTTTTTTTCCTTAGTTTGACTAAATTTTACATTGGACCTCCTAAGACCCATTGAAAACAGGTTCCATTGTATTTTCATGATGATTTTGCATCTTTCAAGTAACTCGGGCACTTTGTACCCTCCTACAGTGTAGGATATTATTCACTCAAAGTGAGGGTCTCATAAGCCGCCACCTCACTCTTTGTCGCAAAGTTTGAGTTCTTGGTCTAGAATGACCCAGCAAGGTAGTCTGATTGCTGGGATTCAGCTCTCTTTCTTTTCTTGGGTTTCCTTTCTGGTGTTGGAACAGGCTCTTGCTGCATCAGGGACATCACTGTGAGGTTTGAGACTCTAAACCCAAGGTGTTGCAACAAGGAGGCATCCTTGTAGCCACTTGTTAGCAAACAGTTGTTTGTGTAGAGACAACGTGTCTGATATAGGTGTAGAGGACAGAGGATCAGGTGCTGAGGATGTGGATGTAGATGGCAGGGAGAGAGTTGCTGGAGGGAGTACTAGTGGTGGTGGCGGAGGTGGTGATAACAAAGTTGATGCTGGGGATCTTTCTTTCTCCCCTTGAGTTGCTAATGTAGACGTTCTTATCTTCTGCAAGTGTGCCTTTTGTTTGGATAGCTTAGGCATGGCTGATATCTTCAAATATCTCTTCACTGAAAAATAGATGCGAATTTGATGCGGCAAGCTAACATGTACATGCCCTCTACTTTGTAAGGCTCAGGCCACTGCCAGTCGTGCAGGCTGAACTTCCTCACACCACATACTCACGTGCATGCTGGACGTAAGAGAAAACTTTATGAGTGCATCAAACGCAAAAAAATAGAGTAACATATGGTCAAAACGTATGTAAACAATGGTTGTGCACAGCATGTGGCTGCCGGGGGGAGGGAGGGTAGGCCCTTTAAACCCTTTAAAAAATGGCGGTACGATAAAAACACTTTACCAGCATCTAGAGCAAGATCCCTACTATGTATTTATGCAATATATATTTTTTTTTTTTTTTTTTTTTTTTTTTTTTTTTTTTTTTTTTTTTTTTTTTTTTTTTTTTTTTTTTTTTTTTTTTTTTTTTTTTTTTTTTTTTTTTTTTTTTTCTTAAAATGACCATGATGAGTGAGGAAAATGGAGGGGATAGAAGGAAAGATAAAGTGAAGGCAGCAGTTAAGATGATAAGAGCAGGTAAAGTACCTGGGTTGGATGGATGTCATGCAGAATGCCTGAAAAAAGTAGGTACAGTGATGGTGGACTGGCTGGTGAGGTTATTTAATGTTTGTTTAAGAAAGGGTAAAGTGCCAGAGGACTGGAGGAGTACCTGTATAGTTCCACTTTACAAAGGAAAAGGGGACAAGTGTGAGTGTAGTAGTTTCAGAGGGATCAGCATTTTAAGTGTATTTGGGAAGGCTTATGGGAGGGTCTTGATTGAGAGGATTAGGAGAGAAACAGAGGGAGGTGAGGAACAATGTGGGTTTAGGACAGGTAGGGGTTGTGTAGATCATATATTTGTGGTAAGACAGATATGTGAGAGCTATAGGAAAAGATAAGGATGTATTTTGGGGCTTTAATGGATTTGGAAAAGGCTTATGACAGGGTAGACAGGAAGGCACTGTGGGAGGTAATATATATGGGATAGGAATCTGTTAAGAGTAGTCAAGAGTTTTTACGAGAGTAGCAGAGCTTGTGTTAGGATAAGAAATGGAGAGAGTGAGTGGTTCGAGTTAAAGATGGGACTTCATCAGGGATATGTTATGTAACCTTGGCTGTTTCATTTATACATAGATGGGGTGGTGCAAGAGGTTAATGCAGTGGTAGTGGGTCAGGGATTGTAGATGGTTAAAGAAAATTGAGAAAAGGGGGAGATTGGTCAGTTGTTTGCTGATTACACTGCACTTGTAGCAGGATCAGAGGAGGGATTAATGAAGTTAGTGACAGAGTTTGGGAAGGTGTGTGAAAGAAGGAAGTTGAAGATAAATGTGGGTAAAAGTAAGGTGATGAGATGTACAAGGGGAGAAAGTGGCAGCAGACTGGAAGTGAGCATTAAGGGAGAGAGACAGGAGGAAGTAGATAGTTTTAAATACTTGGGTGCGAATGTGGCAGGAAAGGGAGGAGAGGGGTTGGAGGTAGAATGTAGATTGAGAGAAGCGAGTAAATGCCTTGGTGGATTAAAAAGTGTAATGAAAGAGAGACATTTGGGAATGGATGCTAAAAGGAGATTGTATGAAGGAGTGATTGTGCCAACAGCACTGTATGGGGCAGAAACATGGACCATAAGAGAGGAAGAGAGAAGGAATTTTTATGTGTTTGAGATGAAATGCCTGAGAAGTATGATGGGGGTTACTAGGCTAGATAGAGTGAGATTAGGAGGTGAGGAGGAGAACAGGGGTGGAAAGGGAGTTGGGAGATAGGGTTGATGAAAGTATTAGGATGGTTTGGACACATAGAAAGAATGAGTGAAGAAAGACTAATAAAAGAGGTGTGGAAGGCAGAGGTGGAAGGACTGAACATGAGGGGGCAACCTAGGATGAGATGGATGGATGAGGTAAAAGGGGCTTTGGGAAAGAGGAATGTCAGTTGAGGAAGGACAGGAGAGGACAGAAGATGGGGCGAATGGAGAATGGTTGTATATGGATGATGCTGTGATGCATGAGGGGGAGTGGGTGGGGAAGGGGGGGTGAGGGAGTATGTATGAGAAATAAATTGACACAGTCCATAGGGACTTCTCCCCGTCTTCTCCTTTTCTACATGAGGGGACTTAGAGGGGGGTTGCCGAATTAATGAAGCGGCCTTGCTGTGGATGTGCTGTGTCTTGTGATGCTGCTTCTGACCAAGGGCAGTGGGTGAGATACAGGGATGACCTGTCATCCGGGAGGTGCCAAGATAAGAGAGGGAAGAGGGTGGAGGGGAGGGGAGTATGTAGGGGATGGAATGGGTGGGAGTGGTTTCTATGCCTTTGTTGTTTTGGCTACCTCCCATGTAAGGGGGAAGAAAGCCTCTGGTATATGTATGTATGATGTATGTATTTTCATTCCACCTGTACATTTCTGGTTTCCTTTACTCTGTCATTCTTTGACATTAGTGGTGAATATGAAGCTAAAGAGTCTGCAGAGAGGAATGGAGGGATGAATTTTGGGAGTGATAGTGAAAGACAGAAAGAGGGCAAACTGGGTTAGAGAACAGATTTTTTTAGGAGCAGTAAAAAAAAGTAGAATTTGAAGTGGATGGGACAGGTGGCCTAAGTAAAAAAACAGATAGATCCAGTGTGTTATTGAGTGGATGTCTGGAGTTTATTTAAACTAATTGATACTCAGGATTTGACCCAGTTTTCAGATTTGTGCATAGAGACTTGTTGTGCATGTATGCATTTTACTAGTTGTGATTTACAATGAATTAGTTTTTTATTACTCCATCTCATTTTTCCTCATCAAGCTAAAATAATTGTAATTCTACCTGAACTTTGTACATCCCCACTCTTTTGCAGATTTTCAAATGCATATATTTTGTATATACTCAGGTGCTTCTGTTCCACAGAACTTAGATATTGCATGTGGTGTCTCTTCTTCATATAGAGAGTTTCATTAACAAAATGTCACATAACTTTTTTTTTATTGGTATATGTTTATGAAATGTGGTGTAATGGATGTGAGGATTCAGGGATTGCAAAGAATTGTGTTTGTCTTCTCATTTTTACATGTTATTTCATAGGAAGGATTTAAATTTCTAGTTGTAGATAGTTCATAGGTGTTATTATTCTTAAGGCTTTGTGTTATATTGTTTGTAGTTTTCTGTTATTCATGTTCTTGATCATGGAAAATCAAGTTGTGAATATATTGTAGATGGTACACATGACTTGTGTCTACCATGATTAGCATTCTGATGTTCATATACCTGCAGTTGTTCTGAGTGCTTTAAGCATTTTGTTTGACTTGGTGATATTTTTATGGGAGTATGAATGCTATATGTAGTGGGGAGGCTTTTTATAGAGATGATTGGATGCTTCAAGGATTTGTGGTTGTTAGGTTGAACACTAAAGATATTTCTGTGTCTGGTATAGTCCCAATTCATTGAGATAGATTTGTATGCTTGTGGCTGGAGTCTTGTAATAGTGGTATTGACCAGTTATTGATAGGTTGTCAGCATCATTGTTAAAATATTGTGGATTTGGGCATGGGAGATTGCACATAGAAAAACTGAACAGAATTGGAGATAGTATTGCTCTTATGAGATGGTATAAAAGTATATATATATATATATGTATATATATATATTTATATATATATATATATATACAGTATATATATATATATATATATATATATATATATATATATATATATAACACAGGAACCCACAGTCGGAGAAAGAATAAACTTCGAATAAAGAATAATCATGTGATTTTATTTTTAAGACCAAAAGTATGAAAGTTCAGGGTTTAAGGCTCCTCAGCCTTGATGTTTCCTCGTTATTTACGAAAATTAATGTTGATGATGTACTTTTTTGGAAACCAAACTGCAACCGTTTCAAGACTTTTTCCCCCTCCCTGTCAACAAAATTCTTGCTTTAGTTCGCCTGTGTGTTTCTTCAAATGTTTTCTCCTTTCAAGACCAATTCTTCTGTCAAAAATTCAGTTGCAGTATGGGTTCCAATTTGTCTCCTGTTTTGGCCAATTTGTACATGGAGTATTTTGAGTGTACCCTTTTGCCCAGCATCAAACCGCCCGAAACGATTTGGCTCAGGTACGTAGACGATATCTTTTCGGCATGGGATGACAGTTGGGGCCCATTTGAAGTGTTCCATGATAAATTGAACCAATTGACCCCGAATCTTAAATTTAAAGTTGAATGGGAAGAAGGACACCAAATCCCTTTCTTGGATATTTTGTTAAGAAGAACTGATGATAATTTATTCTTTACAGTATACCGTAAGCCCACCCATTCAGGCAGTTATCTCCACTTTTTTAGCAATCACCCTGACAATGTCAAGAAAAGTGTTGCCTCTGGCCTTTTCTTGAGGGCTTTCAGGATTTGCAGTCCTCAATTTCTGGACCATGAGATTGAGGTGATCAAATGTCAACTTGAGAAGTTGGCTTATTCACCTTGGTTTCTGGACCAAGCCCTCAGTAAGGCTAGGGCCAACCATTTTAAAACTTCCGTCCCCTCAAGTTTTCACCGCTCCTTTAAGGACATTTTAAAAATTCCATTCAATAATACCATCAGTTCTTCTACTAAATTGTTTCCTCGTGAACGTCTCACTATTGCCTATCACTATCCTAACACCGTGCGTAAGCAAATTGTGAACGTTCAACAAAAACCGAAGGAAGTTGAGTCACCTGGTGTTTATTGTTTGCCCTGCAAAGATTATGATTTGGTTTACTTGGGTCAAACCGGGAGAGACTTGAACACTAGATTGGCAGAACGTAAAAGGTCAATTAGGTATGGGCAAGAAAATTCGGCTGTATTTCTTCATGTCAAAAATAAGAATCATTCTTTCGACTGGGGTAAGGCCAGATTAGTGTTCAAGTCCCACTGTGGTTTCAGGAGGAAAATAGTCGAATCAGCATTAATTGAGGAATGCCCTAATATTAATATTTCTAAAGGGCAGTGGACACCTGACATAATCTCACGCGCAGCAGTAAATAAGCTGGTGCGGACGTTACATCCTCCCCTCTCCTCACCCCCTCCCTCCTCCGCCACCCCAGTTTGCCCCGCGCCTGAGTGAGGTCAACTGTCCACATCTCTTCTTACTGTAGTTTATAAGTCCCCTCTGTTCTCTATCTTATGTACTTTCCTGAAGAGGGCTACAGTTGATAGCCGAAATATAGGATTATTCTTTATTCAAAGTTTATTCTTTCTCCGACTGTGGGTTCCTGTGTGTTATTTACAAATGTGCTACTACATTTCTATTTAGAAAAAATATATATATATATATATATATATATACAGTGGCCGTGAAAAGTTTGGGCGCAAAATTATAGGCGCCCAAACTTTCCGCTAAACTCAAAACATGCAAAAAATACAACTTTCCGCCCAAACTTTTCGCTATTTTTCAATGCTAGCGTTTGTACCCGTATTTAGCCAAAGAGAGCCGCATCGTCCACATACATTTTACTGTGCGGCTCTCTCAGTAGATGGCGTTTACGTCAATCACCAGTTTTAACTGCATCGTCTGTTTGTTTACAATTAAGCGGGACATTCAATCATGGAGTGTGGGCGGAACTATCACCCATGTGTGGTGTGCAAAAAGAAAAAAAATGCCTTTCCCCATCTAATATTTCAAGTTTTTCCTAAAGATAGAGAAAGGTAAGAGATTCAACATACACAGTACATGGGAACTTTAACAAAAAATGGAGGAATGAAATAGAACATAGTTAAAATCTTCTTTATCTTTATGTCAGACTCAGTGCAGTGTCATTTAGCTTGGAAATGAAAATTATAGATGAATACCTTACAAATATCTAGAAATATGAATTGATCATGTCAAATTCATACCATATCTTTATGGCAGTCCCAGGCAGGCACAGCAACTTTGATGTACAGTGGCCGCGAAAAGTTTGGGCGCAAAATTATAGGCGCCCAAACTTTCCGCTAAACTCAAAACATGGGAAAAATACAACTTTCCGCCCAAACTTTTCGCTATTTTTCAATGCTAGCGTTTGTACCCGTATTTAGCCGAGACAATACGCACTACTTGGCAACTCTGTTTAGGCGCACTCGATGTCACGTGGAGTCAGTTTCTAAACATCTCTCACGGGGAGTAGTCTTTTTTTTTGCAGTGGTCTCTGTGTGTGTGCCTTGATATCTCCGTAATGGGAAGTGGTAAAGAGCTGGAAAGAGACACAGTTGTTACAATCATAACCCTCTATAAGGAGGGTTATAAGTGTAAAGATATTGCTACTCGTGTGGGAATTGGAGTGCGTCAAGTGCAAAAGTGGACCAAGAAATTTCGAGACGGAGGAAGTGACATCATTCCTACTCCAAAGCATCGCTCTGGTCAGCCAAGGAAGATATCAAATCGTACTTCTACGGTTATTAGGAGGCCGTTAGATAAAGATCCAACGCTCACAGCTCAAAAACTGAAAGAAAATAACCCTGCACTGCTGCATGATGTATCTGTAAGATGTATTTCTGATCATTTAGCCAAAGATTTACAATACCGTAGTTGCTGTGCTAAAGTTCTTCCCCTCCTAAGTGCAAAAAACATACGTGATCGCATAGCATTTTGCAAGAAATATAAAGACTGGTCCTTAGAAGACTGGGAACGAGTATTGTGGAGTGATGAGTCAACGTTTGTGGTGTCGTCGGGCTGCAGGTCGAAGCGTGTGAGGCACCCCAGGGGGTCTGACCCCAATGACCCTCGCTATACAGCTAAAGTGGTGAAACATGCTGCAAGTGTTATGGTGTGGGGATGCTTTGCATTTGGTGGAGTTGGCAATTTAGTGTTTCTTGCACAAAATGAGAGTGTAAATCAGCACACTTATTTCGAGTTATTGTGTGATAACCTGCCTGAAAGTTTTGAAAAGTGCAATGCTAGTTGGTTTATGCAGGACGGAGCTCCTGCTGACACAGCTCGGTCTGTTACCCAATGGTTAGAAGACTGTGGTGTTGATTACTTCAAAAAATGGCCTGGAAATTCTCCAGACCTAAATCCCATTGAGCACGTATGGCATATAATTAAAAAACAGCTTCAAGATCGTGACGTCTCCACTGTAGCTAAGCTAAAAACAGAAATACAGGATATTTGGGATAATATTATTCCTCAACACGTACAAAACCTGGCAAGATGCATCCCAGCACGTTTGGAGAAGGTCATAAAGCTTAAAGGAAAATCGCTTGGTAAATAAGGTATGTAATAAGCCATTTATAGGTCTTTAAATGATTATTTAAATGTCACAAGTGTTTACATTTGTGTCTCGTTAATTACGCGCCCAAAATTTTCGCGGCCACTGTAGTTATGTCATGTTCTTAGCTTAAGTGGTAAAGTTATGAACTTTTACCTTAATTTTGAAAAATGGCCAAATACACAGCAAAAAAAGTTGAATAGCATGTATTTTTTTTTTTTTTTTTTTTTTTTTTTGGCAGGTTGTGACTGCTTCTTTGGTAGTTTTAAAATTTAACGGTTTTTGTTGAATGATTTCTCTGTGTTTTACTTGTTCTTTTACGGTCTCACTAAACGTCGACCAAACCCAAATAATGACGGTTTTTGCTCAAATGCATAATTTTATATAGAAATTTGCATGTGGTTGCATTATGTGACCAATTTTCTTTTTAAATGTGTGATTTTCATGTAATTTGATCAAAGAGAAGTTACGTTTTTATCGTCTGCAAAATTACCTAAGTCGACCAACGCCGACCAAACCCAAACAATGATGGCTTTTGCTCAAATGCATAATTTTATATAAAAATTAGCATATGGTTACATTATTTGACATATTTTCTTTAAAATATGTGATTTTCATGCAATGTGATCAAAGAAAATTTACGCTTTTATCCTCTGCAAAATTACCAACCACAGCTACGAATGCCGTCCGATTCACTAATAGCCGACCAACGCCGAACAAGGACGGTTTATACCCAAATGCACGATTTTGTATAAAAAACTAGCATATGGTTGCATTATTTGACTTATTT
This sequence comes from Oratosquilla oratoria, assembly GCF_046742065.1. Classification (NCBI taxonomy): domain Eukaryota; kingdom Metazoa; phylum Arthropoda; class Malacostraca; order Stomatopoda; family Squillidae; genus Oratosquilla; species Oratosquilla oratoria. Next base: position 35,224,578 of record NC_134777.1, on the reverse strand, counting down.
TCTTTAAAATGTGTGAGTTTCCATGTAATTTGATCAAAGAGAAATTACGTTTTTATCCTCTGCAAAATTACCAACCGTGGCTACGAATGCCGTCCTACTCACTCATAGCCGACCAAATCTCAAACAAGGACGGTTTTTGCTCAAATGCATAATTTCATATAGAAACTAGCATATGATTGCATTATTTTACCTATTTTCTCTATAATGTGTGATTTCCATGTAATTTGATCAAAGAAGTTACGTTTTTATCCTCTGCAAAACTATTGTATGTATGATTGCAAATCTTGTTTGTTTGATTTTGTGACTTATTTCTTGCATGTTCATCCTTTTATGTTTGTCTTTTTTACAATACAGTACCTGTCTTGCTACATACGTATATATTTTTGTTTGTTTGCTTTTGGGATTTTCCTTGCTTAATGTGCATGTTATGTCTGCTTCTTTGTTTATTATTGTTTCGTATTATTGTTTTTGATTACTGATTTTCCAATGTTTTGTTTGGTATTTAATATCTGATTGCATGTTTTGGTTGCCTGATGTATGGTTCATTTTTGAAGTTGAATAATGTTATTTCTTTTAGTTTGTTTGGTATATGTTCTTTACAAGACAGTATTGCTTTGTTGCAAATAAAAGAATCTCATGTATACCAAACTTTTACTATCCTTGTTTGTATAATTTGTGTACAGACAATTGAATAAGTATACAAAGTTCAAACTTAAGCACAAGCACAAATAAGAAAAACATGATATTACAGAAATAATAAAATAAATATAACTAAAATAACCTTTTAAATTTTAACTGTTTACTAAATTTCAAATATTTAGTAATGAATGATGCATTGTGCAGAAGAATTTTACCAACTTTGGTAATCTTTGGTATTTAGCCGAGACAATACGCACTACTTGGCAACTGTTTAGGCACACTCGATGTCACGTGGAGTCAGTTTCTAAACATCTCTCACGGGGAGTAGTCTTTTTTTTGCGGTGGTCTCTGTTTTTGTGCTTTGATATCTCTGTAATGGGAAGTGGTAAAGAGCTGGAAAGAGACACAGTTGTTACAATCATAACCCTCTATAAGGAGGGTTATAAGTGTAAAGATATTGCTACTCGTGTGGGAATTGGAGTGTGTCAAGTGCAAAAGTGGACCAAGAAATTTCGAGACGGAGGAAATGACATCATTCCTACTCCAAAGCATCGCTCTGGTTGGCCAAGGAAGATATCAAATCGTACTTCTACGGTTATTAGGAGGCAGTTAGATAAAGATCCAACGCTCACAGCTCGAAAACTGAAAGAAAATAACCCTGCACTGCTGCATGATGTATCTGTAAGATGTATTTCTGATCATTTAGCCAAAGATTTACAATACCGTAGTTGCTGTGCTAAAGTTCTTCCCCTCCTAAGTGCAAAAAACATACGTGATCGCATAGCATTTTGCAAGAAATATAAAGACTGGTCCTTAGAAGACTGGGAACGAGTATTGTGGAGTGATGAGTCAACGTTTGTGGTGTCGTCGGGCTGCAGGTCGAAGCGTGTGAGGCGCCCCAGGGGATCTGACCCTAATGACCCTCGCTATACAGCTAAAGTGGTGAAACATGCTGCAAGTGTTATGGTGTGGGGATGCTTTGCATTTGGTGGAGTTGGCAATTTAGTGTTTCTTGCACAAAATGAGAGTGTAAATCAGCACACTTATTTCGAGTTATTGTGTGATAACCTGCCTGAAAGTTTTGAAAAGTGCAATGCTAGTTGGTTTATGCAGGACGGAGCTCCTGCTGACACAGCTCGGTCTGTTACCCAATGGTTAGAAGACTGTGGTGTTGATTACTTCAAAAAATGGCCTGGAAATTCTCCAGACCTAAATTCCATTGAGCACGTATGGCATATAATTAAAAAACAGCTTCAAGATCGTGACGTCTCCACTGTAGCTAAGCTAAAAACAGAAATACAGGATATTTGGGATAATATTATTCCTCAACACGTACAAAACCTGGCAAGATGCATCCCGGCACGTTTGGAGAAGGTCATAAAGCTTAAAGGAAAATCGCTTGGTAAATAAGGTATGTAATAAGCCATTTATAGGTCTTTAAATGATTATTTAAATGTCACAAGTGTTAACATTTGTGTCTCGTTAATTACGTTCCCAAACTTTTCGCGGCCACTGTATATATATATATGTATATATATATATATATATATATATATACATTTATATAAATATATATAACATATGTATATATATATGTATATATATATATGTATGTATATATATATATATGTATATATATATACATATGTATATATACATACATACATACATATACCAAGGCCTTTTCCCCCTTCCAAGGGAGGTAGCCAAAAAGGGAATGGCATAAAAACACTCCCACCCATTTCATCCCTAAATACACTCCACACCCCTCCCACCCTTCCTCTCATCTGAGCACCTCCTGGATGACGGGTCATCGCTGCACCCTGCCCACCGCCCTGGGTCAGAAGCAGTGTCGCAAGACACAGTACATCCACAGCAAGGCCGCTTCATTTAATCGGCGACCCCCCCTCTCCTTCCCCCTCTCCGTCCCCTTATATATATACATACATATGTATATATACATATGTATATATATATATATATATATATATATATATATATATATATATATATTATATATATATATATATGTATGTATGTATTTACCTTACCTAGTTGTATTTTATGGGAAGAGAGCTATGGTCGTGGTGACCCTCTTTTGTATTTTTCAGCATCCAGTTTGATCTTAAATTCTTGTATAGCTTTTGCAATCACTGTTTCTTCATTCAGTTTGTTCCAGATATCTATAACTCTGTGTGGGAAGCTATTCTTTTTCAGATCTCTTCTGTAAATATTTTTTAAGTTTATTTTTGTGTCCTCTGGTTTTTCTTTTAACCCACTTTAATAAGTCATCACTATCAAGGACTTCCAACCCTTTCATAATTCTGTATATGGTTAGCAGGTCTCCTCTTTCTCTTCTTTGTTCCAGGGTAGGTAGTTCAAGTTTGTCCAATCTTTGTTCGTATGTCAAATTGGAGAGTGTTGGTGCCATCTTTGTCATTGCTCTTTGAATTCTTTCTAATTTCTTTATGTTCTTTTTAGTACTAGGTGTCCATAGTGTCGCAGCATACTCCAATTTTGGTCTTATCAATGTAACTAATATTTTCAATACCATTTCTTCATCCATGTAGTTAAAAGCCACTTTCATTGATCTTAATAAATTGAAATTTTCTCTGACTAATTTATTGATATGTTTGTCTGGTGTCATGTCATTGGTGATAGTTACCCCTAGGTCCCTTTCCGAGTTGACATTTTCAATTTCCTTTGTACGAATTTTGTAATGCCCTGACATTCTGTTTTTGCTTTTTCCAAATTCCATTATACAACATTTCTTGATGTTGAAATTCACTTCACTCTTCTGACTCCATTTCCAGATTTTGTCCAGGTCTTTTTGAAATGATTTGCAATCTTCTTCTGTATTTACTCTCTTTAGTAGTTTCGCATTGTCTGCAAAGAAGTTCATATAACATTCCACACCTTCATCCATGTCATATAAATGGCAAACATCATTGGAGCCAATACAGAGCTTTGTGGAACTCCACTTGTCATTTCATCCCAATTTGAGTTCTTGTCTCTTAAGTACCACTCATTTTTCTCCCGTTCAAGAATTCTTTAATCCATTCCAATAACTTTCCTTGTATTCCACATATTGTTTATGCCTAGTCTGTTGTCGATAACAATATTTTCGGTACAGTACGTAAACGAAAAGAATGTGTTTCGATATATTTTTTTTTCCTAATTTTGCTTTACAATGAATTTAATGTAACCAATTAAAAAGGATTTGTAGGTCAAAGATGACAGGACTTTATTCAGTATGCGTTGGCCTAGGCTACGTTTCCTAACGAAAATGATAAAAAGTTAATGAATATTAAACAACATAGCTCAAAGATAATAAGATTTTATTCAGTATGCATACGTTTCCTAAAGAAAGTCTGATGGTAAATTAATACAAAGGTTAACAAATACAGTATTAAATATCATAGGTCAAAGATGATAGGATTTTATTCAATATGCTTAGGCCTAGGCTACATTTCTCAAAGAAAATCAGATGAAATTATAAAAAGGTTAAAAATACCATACAACATAGTTCAAAGATGCTAAGATTATTTCAGTATGCTAAATATACAATATATATATATATATATATATATATATATATATATATATTATATAAAGGGTAATATATACTGTATATATATAGACCGACTTGCGTCCAGATCGACTTACGACCTGTCTGTCGGAACCGGACTTGGTCATAAGTCGACGACTACCTGTATATAAATATATATATATTTTATATATTTATATATATATATATATATATATATATATATATATATACAGATGCTCCTCTACTTACGTTCATTCGTTTTACGTTTTTTCGATTTTATGTTTGAACTGACTGTAAAAAAAAAAAAAATTGAGTGAATTTTTTAGTTTAGCGCGCTCTCCGTAGTTCAAACGATACTTGTGCATGACACTGCGTCCATTGTTTACATTGCACAAACGACAAACTGAACATGCCTTGCCTCCTCCTCCTCTCCCTCCTCCTCCACCATCTCAATTTATGTTGCTTGAATTTAATTCATTTGAAATTAATGTTATTATTTTACAATGTTATTTGTATAATTAATGATTTAGGGGCGTTTTATAAGATACGGTAATAGAATTTACGGATGTATAGTACAGTAACAGCTTACGTTCATTTTCAACTTACGTTCGGCCGTTCGGAACGTAACTAATACGTAAGTTGAGGAGCGTCTGTATATATATATATATATATATATATATATATATATATATATATATATATATATATATATATATACGAACATTTTAGAAGTTCTGTAAAGGGATTCGAACCCTGACCTGTGTGTGCATTATCACGAAGCCAAGACATTCGCAACTGAGCTTCATGCGATGGTACAAAAGGACTGTACAAGTCCCCGACCACACTTCATGTAGCTACAGAAGACGTAGTCTCATTTTCATCCAATCCCCATATTAGGCAAGCCCTCTGACAAGTTGTGTATGTTTAAGATAGATACATTTTAGAAGCTCTGCCAAGGGATGTGAACCCTGACCTGTGCGTGCATAATCACAAAGCAAAACGCTAGCAACTGAGCTACGTGTGATGGTACAAAAGGACTGTACAAGTCCCTAACCACACTTCACATAGCTACAGAAGACGTAGTCTCATTTTCATCCAATCCCCATATTAGGGGAGTCCTCCTACAATTTGTGTATGTTTAAGACAGATTGAACATTTTAGAAGCTGCCAACTGTATTTATTACACTTTTCCACACATGGGGTCCTGACAACTGGTGATAAGCACACACTGATACAATGCATAGTGAAACTGAAGCAACAATTTATTTATTAGTATACAGGAAAGGAATAACATTCATGGGGGTCCATCTTCTCTCCAATTTATCATACCTAACTTCAAATTGGTGTACAGACGCTCCTCTACTTACGTTCATTCGTTTTACTTTTTTTCGATTTTACGTTTGAACTGACTGTAAAAAAAATTGTAATTTTTTTTATTTAGTTTAGCGTGCTCTCCGTAGTACGAGACGTTCAAACGATACTTACGCATGACGCTGCATCCATTGTTTACATGGCACAAACGACAGACTGAACGTGCCTTGCCTCCTCCTCCCCCTCCTCCTTCTTCTCCTCCTCCTTCTCCTCCACTGTCTCACTTTATGTTGCTTGAATTTAATTTATTTGAAATTAATGTTATTATTTTACAATGTTATGTTTGTAATTAATGATTTAGGGGTGTTTTATAAGATACGGCAATAGAATTTATGGATGTATAGTACAGTATGAATGGTCATATTACTGGAACATACAGTAACAACTTACGTTCATTTTCACGTTACGTTCGGCCGTTCGGAACGTAGCTAAAATGTAAGTTGAGGAGTGTCTGTATATGGAAAACTATATTTCTTCACATGTTTTAGACATGTGATCTTTCTTGATTTGTTCCCATGACCTCTTAAAACCCTCCCATACTTTATCAAGAGATCTCCTCTGTCAATGCATTCTATCTGGAGCTGGATGTGTTACTGATTGCTCTAAGGAAATTAAAATAGGGAACGCATTGACGGAAATGCCCCAGATTTTCTGGTAATGCACTACCTGTGGACCAGTTTGGTTGCTGCCTTTTGTATTCTCTCAATTTTGCTTATATCTTTGGCTCTGTGTGGGGACCATACCACTGATGTGCATATTTATTTACCGAGTTGTATTATATGGGAAGAGAGCTTTGTGTCTCTCAGCATCACGTTTTTTCTTAAAATCTTGAATAGTGTTTGCACACACTGTTTCGTTGTCTAATTTGTTCCAAGTATCTATCACTCTGTGTGGGAAGCTGTTCCTTTTCAGATCTCCTCTGTAACTATCCTTTTTTAGTTTCTTTTCGTGTCCTCTTGTTTTACCATTATCCCATATTATCAAGTCATTCTTATCTAATACTTTCATTCCTTTCATTATTCTATAGATAGTCAGCAAGTCTCCTCTTTCCCTTCTTTGTTCCAAAGTTGGTAATTCTAGTTTGGACAGTCTATGCTCATATGTCAGTTCGGAAAGAGTTGGTGCTAGTTTTGTTGTTGCTGTTAGTATTCTTTCTAATTTTCTTATATTCTTTTTGGTACTTGGTGTCCATAGTGTTGCTGCATACTCAAGTTTTGGTCTTATTAGTGTAGTTAGAATTTTTTTTATCATTTCCTCAAACGCCACTTTAATTGACCTCAATAAATTGTAGGTTTCTCCAAATATTTTATCAATATGCTTATCCGGTGTCATGTCCTTGCTGATCATCACTCCAAGATCTTTCTCCGAGTTTACTTTTTTCACCTCTTCACCAATTTTGTAATCTTTCAATATTCTGTTTTTACTTTTTCCAAATTCCATTAAACTGTACTACATTTCTTTATATTGAATTTTACTTCCCACTTTTGAGTCCAATTCCAGATCTTGTCCAAATCATGTTGCAATGAGTTGCAGTCTTCCTCTGTTTTTACCTTCTTTAGTATCTTTGCATCATCTGCAAAGAAATTCATATAACACTCTACACCTTCATCCATGTCATTAATGTATATGGCAAATGTGTGTGTGTGTCTGTGTCTGCATTTACCTATTTGTAGTATACAGGAGAGGAGCAGTGCTTGTGGGGTCTTGGCTCGTACTATCCTTATCATACATAGCTTCAACTTCATGTGTGGTACTCCCCAAGGCAGCGCAGCTCCTCTTGGGGATTGGTCTATATATAAAGGGCTTTTTCCCCCCCTTAAGAGGGAGTGGGTAAGTACCCACTCCCACCGATTTCACTCCCACCCATTCCACTCCCATCCACCACCCTTTCTTCCCTCACATCTTAGCTCTTCATGAATGATGGATCATCCCTGTATATATACATCCATTGAATGGTCTTAATTTGTTCCCATGACCTCTTAAAGCTCTATCCAAAAATCAAGAGATCTTTAGTCAGTGTAGTGTATCCCCATTAGTGATCTGAATATAGTAATTGTATCACGTCTTTCTCTTTGATCTTTTGAAGTTGGCACACCCAGTTTTTTTAGTCTTTCTTGATCTTCCTCTTATCTTTCACTCTGCTGGTGTAATCAGAAGCATGGTGGTGTCATATTCACTTAGCTTTGGGTTCAAGTCCCACATTTCTCTCCAATTCCAAGTGAATAGGACAAAAGTGATGGCTTTGGCCATAGCTACACACCTCCTGGTGTATGGTCCTCACTTTCTTCATCTTCTCCATTCTGTGTTGGGACCACACCCTGACACCTAATGTAGTCTTGCACAGATCAATGTTTCTCTGAGTTTTTTCATCATCTCTCCATTAATGTAGTGAAAAACCTCTGTAATCATTTGAAGTAGTCTATGTCTCTCACATAGTCCTGCTGATATGCCTTTCAGGTGACAGATTGGCTTTTATCAACACCACCAAATCTTTCTCCTCTTTTGCTTATGTAATAAATTCACTTCCTAGGGAATGATTTAAAGATGGTCTTTTCCAGTTATTGCCCATATCCAGTAGTTTGCATTTTTGTATTGAAATTTATCTTCCATTCTTGACTCTATGCAAAGATAGTATTTATTTACCTAGTTGTATTTTACGGGATGAAAGCTATGCTCGTAGTGACCCATTTTCATATCCCTCCACATCCAGTTTATTCTTAGAATCGTGTATAGTTCTGGCATTCACTGTTTCTCTGTTCAGTTTGTTCCAGACATTGATCACTCTATGTGGGAAGCTATTTTTTTTCAGGTCTCTTCTGTAACTGTCTTTCTTTAGTTTCTTTTTGTGTCCTCTTGTTTCTCTTCTGTCCCACTTTAATAGGTTGTCTCTATCGAGAACTTCCATCCCTTTCATAATTCTGAAAATGGTCAACAAATCGCCTCTTTCCCTTCTCTGTTCTAGTGTTGACAACTGTAATTTCTCCAATCTTTGTTCATATGTCAGATTTGACAGTGTGGGTGCCATTTTTGTTGCTGCTCTTTGGATTCTTTCTAATTTTCCTATGTTCTTTTTTGTGCCAGGTGCCCACATTGATACAACATATTCTAATTTCGGTCTTATCAATGTAACAATTATTTTCTTAACCATCTCCTCATCTATGTAATCGAAGGCCACTTTCATTGATCTTAATAAGTTGTAAATCTCTCCAAATAATTCATTTACATGTTTGTCAGGTGTCAAGTCACTTGAGATGTCTTGATCATCTTGCAATGGCCTGCAGTCCTCATTTTTCATTCTTTCATGATTTGTGGATCATCTGAACATGTTGGCATAGCTTATCATCTGTCATGTCATTGACATATATAAGAAACATTATTGGTGCTAGCACTGAACCTTGTGAAACTCTGCTGGTCACTGCTCTCTATCTTGACATTTTACCCATTACTACTGTCCTCATGTACCTTCCCTTTACAAAAATATTTCATTTGATTTCCACTTAAGTTGATTGTGAGGTACTTTATGAAAAACTTTCTCTAGATCAAGGTACAAACAGTCCACCCAGCCCTCCCTTTTTGCAGCACATTGATCATTCTGGAATAAAAGCTTAAGATGTGACACACATGTGAAATGGTGTTTATGTGTAAAATATGCAAGTTGCAGTTTAAATTTTCTGTACGAAAATTTAAACTGCAACTTGCATATTTTACACATAAACACCATTGGCTGAGCGGGTTAGGGTGTTGTTACTTGCGGCGAAGGTCGAGGGGATGGCGATTCGAATCCTGCCACCAGCGAAGTTGGTTCATTAAATTTCACGCTACAAAGCCCTCTGTGAGGGGCACCGTCCTAGCCTTCCGATAGGGGGGAATTTGTGACGTTAAACCATATCATCATCAGTTATTTATAAAGATCTCAGGCTCAGGTTGGAGACCAATTGTCAGCGCCTTTGGGGTTGATGGGTTTAGGAAATGGGCAGCAAAGAGATAATTCACCACCACAAGCAGATATTTACAATTTGTGTCTTGTAAACACTTCATCTCAAACTCAAATTCAGTAGGTTTGCCTACTTCCAGTATTTTACTTTTTCATGGAAATTCATCTTTCACACTTGACTCAAGTTATATACAGTACTTGTATTATGTCTAGATAATTTGTAAGAAATTTCAGTTTTCATCTTCTATTCCCCTTGTGGTCTTAGCAACATCTGCAAACATTTTAATGTAGGTTGTCCTTCCTTTCATTATGTCATTTATGTAAATGAAGAACATTGGTGCCAGTATTAACCATTGTGGAACTGCTAGGTACTCTCTCCATCCTGGTATTTTATCCTTTACTACTGTTCTTATTTGTTTTCTAAGAATTCTCGTATTTAAGGAGGTTTTCTTTTAAGTCCACCAATATCAATATTAGTAATTTTTGAGGTACCTTATTAAAGGGTTTCTGCAAATCCAGATACAGTCAACCCAGCCATCTCTTCTGTCTTCTAGTACATCAGTTGCTCTTGAGTAGAAGCTTTAGACTCAGATCACATAACCTATTTCTGAAATTATCCCCCAAAATGTTTATTTTTTTAAAGATATTAACTCATCTATCTTTGCAGCCATTGCTTTGCAATTGTTTTACCATATTTTAGAATGTCCATTAAATATGTGTTTGTATGTAATAATGATAATAAATAGTAAATACACACCTGACTTTACTAGTTGGTAATGTTTCAAATTTTTGTTTTCCAATACCTGTTATAGAACTCAGAGTGTGGTACTGCTTCAGTAGTACCTGCAGCTGTTGGTGGTGATAATGGTGGGAGTGGTGTTGGTTGTAGTGGTGGTACTGGAAGTGGTAATATTGGAGGAGGTGGTGGTTGTAGTGGTGGTGGGAGTGGAGGGGTTAGTGTAAGTTATATATATATTTTTTATCAACTTTGGCATTATATTCAATTTTTCCTTGTATCTCGTAGTCATAGGACCTCCAAAAGGACACAGTCTTTAGATGTTAAATTTATTTGACCTAATTTGATGGTACAATTTTCATGAGAATTTGATACACTGTACCAACCATTCTGGACAAGGTTTTGTTCAATGTTGTGATCCTATTTTGAGGTTTTGTGTAATTATTAGTTTCATTTTATCCTTAAAACTCCTGCAGTTCGTGAATGTTTTATAATGCTTATAAGCACCTAAAATAGCAGAAGCAAATAATGTGCACCTACATGTTATAGATTTCTTTGCACAAACTAAAAATTTTCTTTAGTCCAGTTGGACACAGTACCCCTGTAGAAGTTAATGTCAAAAGGTATCCGTAATTCTGAGCTTGGGATTTGCCCCTAACATATGAACTGTGGCACTGGTTACAAACTGGCTGGGCCTATTGTTAGAGATTTTGCCAGAAATGTTCACCAATTTTTTTTATTTATATTATTGAATTTTATTTCACTTTGTTTATTTCTATGTTATTTTTTTCTTAGCATGTGGGTAATGAAATATCTATTCACATACCTCATGAGCTCTGTAGTTCAGTGGAATGCTTAAGGAGGACTGAGAACTATAGAAGTTCACATAATCCCTATTTTCACCTATGGATTCAGATTGTTAGGAGATACATTAATATTCAGAATATTGATGATCAATTTATCATATCTCATGACTTTTGGAGATAAAGGATTATGTAGTTTTCTTCGCTGCGGGATTCAGATGACACTACCAGAATGCTTACTACCTATTTGCATGCCATAGATTAAACTAGACAATAAAGCAATAACTGTCATCACCGGACATTTGTTGCTTTCCCTATAGTAGTTGTCGCTTGACAATAAATGCAAGTTGTGGATTAAGAATCCAGGAAATTCAGAAACACTAACATGGTATGGCTTTTATTAGCCCCTTAAGTTGGTGACAGTATTAATTCTATTTGGCCAATGTTTGAGGAACTGAATATTAAATTGTTGCAATAGATTCAGCTTTCTGGAAAATTCTACCTCTCAGATGAATAAAACAACCTGGACAAAGCTAAATCTGTAATTTATACCTGTCTTAAAAGGCATAATGAAACTGGTTTCATATAATCCATCATATTTTGTTATTTGATAAGTGAAAGAGTTTGAATCAGTTCACTTGCTGTCCATAGACAGGAAGGAGGCCTTAATTGGGACTATTATTTTTGCAAAAGATATCTCCTATGGTGTCTCATGTCACTTCATGTACTTCTGGTAGGCTAGTTATAGCTTCTAAGGAATGACCTGGATGGAATTCATTATTGTGTTGAGGATAATATTTTGGATGCAAGTTGCAAGATTATTTCAGTAGACTTTATTTGCAGAAGATTTTCTGTGGCATTTGTTTGTTAATTAAACAATTTGCATTGTTATAAATTTGATTTCTTTGTAGGTGAAATTCAAGTTCAATGTAGGTTTTTCCTTGGTTAATAATTTCATGTGATGTGTTTGGGATATTTGTATTTATGTGACATCATTGTGACAGCAATTCATTTGTGTCTGAAAATGTCATGCTGGTATTAGTAGCTATAAGGAGTTCTTTGTTTTAAAGCCAGCAGTAACTCACTTTCTAAACTTGTGTATCTTTATGTTGGATCCAACAGTGATTCTCTTCATAAACTTGTATGAAGGTGAAGCAGATTAACTTTTTTCATTGGTAGATTTTATAGATATAGAAGTCCAATAAATGCTGGCACACACATGAATTTGTCTTATATATTGACTTACTCATTTAGACCTCCTGAGAATGTTGTGTTTAAGTTATTTAGCCCAGAAAAGTTTGCTTTAATTGAGTTTATGATAACAAAAGATTTCTCTGCCATTGATGGAACGGGTCTATAGATTTGGAGTAACAGAATATTACCAAAGCTGTGATACAGTAGTAGTGTATATGGCTGGCAGCTGCTAGGGAGGCAAAGTTTATGTGGCTAGCAGCTACTAAGGAGGCTAAGCATGCAAGTTTGAATCCTGGTCATGGTACATAGTTTGGCTTCCACTCTGAGCAGTAGTCTCCAACCACCAAAGCCAAAATTCTTTTGTAAGGCGCCATCCTAACCCTGAACAAGAGGATTTGTGGAATCATCATTGTCATCACTAATGACTGAAGTTGAATTCAATATTATTTCAATGGTGTATCTGCAGTTGCAGTAATTCCTAGGTAGCTTTGTGATATTGCAATTGTGGATAGCACATCTGCAATTGGTTTTGGTCTACAATGCATGAGTCTGTCTCAGGGTGATGCCACACCACTTTCCATTGCACTCTTTGGTTTGATAGCTTCCTGAAATACAATATGGCTATCCCCAGCTCTGCAACTGTGGAGAGAATGTTGTCTCAGGGTTTTGACATTCTCAAACCAAAGAGATTAAGCTTGACCACTGAGAACTTAGGCATTTGGCATTTTTGGATAGAAATATAAGCTACTGAAGCTGGAGTTATTTTTCATGATCAGAGGATGACTAACTATGGTGAAATTGAATGATGAACAGAGGATGCCAGTGACTTAGGTGAAATTGGATGATGAACTGAGTTTCATGGTGACGATGTCAAAATAATGATTTATCAGGTACCTACCTAGTACCTACTTAGTACAACCTAGAAGAACTAAAGAATATTGTAATTGAATGAATTTATATGTATTTTATTGAAGTTGTAAACAGCTATTAATCTAAACATGAATCATATATCTACAATGCATTTGTAATTTGCACACACCGATGAACCACCGTCTGGAATAAACATCTAGAACAAGCTTTGGAGTATAATTTTTTTTTGCTAAGTTGGAGGAAATGCCTAGTTGGTATTGTATGGGAAAGGAGCTTTGTTTATTGAATGACCAAAATTATATAATAGAGTAATTTCACTTACTGGTTAAAATATAAAATGGAGGATGATGAAGATAGACAAAAATATAGTGAACCAATGGAGAGAAGACTGGATGTAAGCAGGGTTGAATCACCGTTAGGTGTCATCCCAAAAAAGAGTTGCAACATGGAAACACCAAAGACAAATCGAAGGTATGAAAGTATAGCTTTTAGAGGATTTGCAAAATAAAGTGGAATACTAGGTAGAGGTATAGATTTGGAAAGAGAAACAAGGTATAAAAATATTCTAAGAAATCAGGAGATTACAGAACTAATAAATGAAATTATAGATCTGAAAGCTGAATACAGGGCAATGTATAAAGAAGTGATTGAGCTGAAAAGAAGAAATGTTGAAACAAACAGGGAGCTTAATGATCTAAAAAAGGAATTAAACATAGTCAAAAGTGAGAACAAAAGAATGAAAAATGAAGATACAAACAAAAATGAGGCTTTGAAAAAAGAAGTAAAAGAAATACAAGCAGTGACTGAGAAAGTTGGAGAAACCATAAAAGAGACAGATCTCCAAGAAATAAAAAATCAATGGAAAGTGGAACAAGAAAACCAAAAATAACTTTTAAAGAAATTGTACAAGTGGAAGAAAATGCAAAAGAAACAGTCATTAAAGTAATTAAAGAGAAAGAAAATTGGGTCAGAGACACAGTTGATATAAAAAAAGTGTATAGTAGTTTATGGTATTAAAGAAAAACACAATGTAGCTAGATACTTAAGAGAAAAAGAGAAAGAAATAGCAAAAGAAATTCTGAAAGAGATACAAAAGGATGGGCAAGAAATGGAAAAGGAAATAGAGGAAGTGCATAGAATGGGACTAAAAAAAAAAGACCACTAAAATTTAAACTAAGGTCCAGTGATAGCAGAAGTACTAACTAAAACAGCAAAGTTGGCAAAAAGCAAAAATTACAAAAATGATAAAAAAAAAAAAAAAAAAAAAACGAAATGAGTGATGAGGAAAAAGAGAAGGAAAAGACACTAAGAAATGAAGCAAGTAAAAAAAAATAAGAGAAGAACAGAGACTGAAAAGAATTTTTTTTTTTTTGAGAGAGAAAGAGAGAGACTACTGGACCTGAGGCTAAGAAAATGGTACATAAAAAAAAAAAAAAAAGGAAATACAGGAAATGAGGAAAAAGGAAAAAATTGAAAACATATACCAATATATATGGCATGATATCAGGATTAAATGAATAAAGCGAGTATCTGGCGGAAGAGAAAACAGATATAATGGGAATTGTGGAGATGAAATTAAAAGGTCCACTACCACTAAATAGTGTTGGACAAGTGTGAGGCGGCAGATGATTTCCTTCACCTCCACCCACCTCCACCGAAGAGAAGAGAGGCCTTTTCATTAAGCGAGGCCCCATCGAAAAGAACGGCCCATTCATCGCGTGGACCACAGCTGCGCCCTTCCCCCGCGAGGCGGCGGATCACCCCCAACGAAGGAACAACGACCTTCTTTACCGAAGAGAAGCCCCTTCATTACGCGAGGCCCATCGAAGAGAACGGGCTTTTCATCAGGTGACTTCTTTCACCTCCACGGGCACAACTACGCCTCGCAGGTCACGAAGTGACCTCCCCTCCCATACATCTGTCAAGATCAAACAAACAACACGTATTCTCGCTCATCCAGGGTCAGAGTTCACACCTCCGGCTCTGGCATCCTCTGGCACGCCCATTTATGATAACCATATAATGTCTATTGGCTGCCTTCTTGTGGGGCACGCCCATTTTGTAATTTCATTATATTAGCTAGGAATGTCTGGCACTTTCGAAGTTTTCTTCGGACCTGCCAGCCATGTTTTGTATGAGAACTAGGTAGACCTGAATAAAGGAGAGAACTCACCACATAGTTTGGAAGTTGCTAACGACCCTTCCAACACAAGATTTATATAATCACTGGATTAAAGATAGGAAAAACAGGGTGAAGGAGTCATGTTTTTGACTAAAAAAGGTTTAAATGTGGCAAAGATAACAGAAAGAAATTATAATATGGAATTGATTATGACAAAAGTTGAAAATAGTGACATGAAATGTAGAAAATTTGTAGTGATATATGTGCCCCTGAAAATATATTCTTGGAAAGAGAGTGACCATTCCAAAATGTTGGAAGACAAGGCATTTATTTAATGAAATACTGAAAAGAGGAGGAAATTTAGTAATTATGGGTGACTTTAACTCTAAAGAAATATGTTGGGAGGAGATGACAGTGAAAGGTGGAGAGGACCTTTGGGGAAATATACTACTGTACATGACCATTGAATACACTATACACAATGACTCAATGGGTAAAAGAGAATACCAGATATAGAAGTAATAAAGAACCATCAAGACTAGACATAATATTTATGTCAGAGCCACAAATTGTGGATAAAATGGAATACAAGAAAAACTGGGAAGAGTGACCACATACTAATTAAGTTCGAATTAGAATAGGCAATTTATTTGGGAAGAAATGATTTACACAGAAAAGGAAGACTAATGTATAATAAAATGGAAATTAGGGAACTCCAAAAATTGTTTCAAAAAGCGAATTAAGAAAACTTTTTTATTGAAGAAACACAGATGGAAGACAAATGGATTATCTTAAAAGAAATCTATAATGAAGGAGTGGATAAATACATATCAAAGCATAAACATGAAAGGGTGTACATCAAGTGCTGGTACAACAAAAAAATGTAGTGAGGCAAAACATAGAAGAGACAAAGCTTGGAAAAAATGGAAAAAAAAAAAACGGTATGTGGCAAATATATATCAAACTAAGAAATATGTAAAAATATGCAAGGAAGAAAAAAGAAACTATGAAAAAGACACGATAGGCAAATGCAAGGACGAACCTACATTATTCTATAGGTATTCAAATGGTAAATTAAAAAATAAACAAGAAATAGTGAAACTGCATCTAGGTAATAAGGAATATATAGAAGATATAGAAGTGGCTTAGATTATGAACATTTGAAATCTATTCACATATGAAAATACAATTGGGATAAAGGAAAGGGAGAAAGAACCCCCCCCCATGAAAGAAATAATTGCAACACAGAAAGAAATAAGGGACCAAATAATAAACCTTGATGTCAGAAAATGACACAGCATGGACGGAATTGCAAACTGGATACTAAAAGAATGTGTAGATGAACTAACAGATAAAATATATAAGACAATAGATTGCTCACTCAAAGAAGGAAAGGTATTGCAAGACTGGAAAAATGCCAATATTGTGCCAATATATAAAGGGGGAGATAAAGAAGACCCAACAAACTATAGACTGGTCTCCCTTACAAATACAATAGCTGTCTGTTGGTTCATCTCCTACCCTAGCATTGAGATCTCCCAATACCACTAGTCTTATGCCATCCATTTATTGTCACCTTTTACAAAAGAATATTGTAAACAGGCTAAATTAAGTTGATTTAAATTATCCAATTTATCTAGAATTAGATTAAACTTGTGTCTTGTACCTGAAATGGAAACAAAACATATTGCAGTTGTGGAATCTTGGTTGCAGAACTGAAAATTTTGAGGATTGCAGAATTGCAGTGGTAGAAATTAATGGTTGTGAAGGTGGTGGAAATTGATTTCTTTATGATATTGTCCACCTCTCATTATAGATATATAAGTAAGACTTAAATAATGTCAAGACCTATGTCTTGTAGCCAATATTAATGTCATTATATTGGACATTGTGGACCACATCATAGACTGAGGCCAAAGTTGGGTGCCTGTTTTTATGAACATGTCTTCAACAATATACAGAAGAACTGGGTTGAATGAACTGTAGTCTTTATACTTGATCCATTTTTGTTCATATTGAAGTATTGATTATGGATGAGTTCCTCTACAAGTGAGGGGGCAAACATGGGCCTTTCACATGCTACCATGGTAATAGCCATTTGCCCTGGTAAAGAGAACATATAGGGCAAAGAAAATGATTTTAGTTGTAGCTTTTTGGCTTAAACTCATCACCACATTCAGTTGGATCAGTGAGATATTTTGAGCATTCATTCAGTTTGAAAAGTATTTATGTAATACTTGTGGTGTGCGCACCCAAGAAAAGAAAGGCATAACTCCTTCAAGACTGCATCCTTTGTATTTTTTTATAACCAATGTTGGATATGAATTCATGTAGGGATGAATTCTGAACACAACAGAATTGTGATCACACGAGACCCTGTTTTTTCCTCAGTCATCAGCAAAGTAAAATTGTTGGGTAGTAGTGAGAAAAACTTAGTGTGATTGAGGAATCAGGACCAGTATAATGATGATGTGCCAACATGTAGAAATTGTATTTACAAATCTGCATTGTCTATGTGTGGCTACTACATAAACTTATCTTCCTTCAGACAGTTTATCAAAGAATTTTCATGTCTTTTACCTGGAGATTAGGATATGTTATAAATGTTAACAGTTGTTGTGATAGATATGGATATAATGTCAGTGAGAAAAAACTAAAGAAATAAATACACAGTTGTGCTTCCTTGTATTTGAGATAAGTAGATTACCGTATTTTCCGGCTTAAAATGCGCATCGGGTTATAATGCGCACCCATGCACTTCGTTATCTCAGTACACAGATAGCGCGCACCGACGTATAACGCGCATGCCCGATCGCATTTGTCTATAACGCAGTTTTACCTCGGTATATATATCATGTAAACGAGGTTACATGGAGAACTATTTTTCATTGGCTAGAGCCACCGCAGGGAAATCTGTTGATTTGTCACTAAATTAAGTGTCAGTTTAGGCATCAATCAGGACACAACTAAGAAAAAGTCGGAACTACATGTACCGGTATATGACTCATGTTGTGCGTTGGTCCCTTATTACTTTGTAGCTTAAATAGTTTGTAGGAAATATGATCTAAAAAAAGTTTACTGAAAGTAAAATATACAGAAAAATTTCGGGATTTTTACAGAAAATGTTCATTTTATATCTTGAGGAAATAATTCGTCTTTACCATTTTTTTTATTTAATACTGAAACAAACTACAGACTGTTTCGTTTTAGCTTTGAACCTGCAATGACAGAGGTGAAATAGGACAGTCTCTCATCGAGGTGACGTTTAGTTAATATAACTCCCGAAAGAGGGTGTTGTAGTCAGGTGTTTGACACGAGTTTATGAACGGCCGCAACAGAATTTGTACCATACCTAAAGTGAAGCAACAAAGCCAACATAAGAATTCAAACTAGGATGCTGGGAACATGGGCAAATATCATGAATATTGATCACGTTTCATGGTGTTTAGGCCTATCTAAACATAAAAATAAGATTCGATAGATATCTACCTATACCAAATATTTATATACGGTAGCCCATGCTGGCGTATTCTTTCATGTCACCATGGCTATTCTTCTTGTTTTCACGGAACGTCATGGAGAAGTGTGCCATCCCGATTTTGTGACGGCCAACATCGTCACATTGTTGTGAAAAAAATTACACACACAGCCGTAGAATTTTTATCGTAGGCCATAGATAATGCGCACCACCTGATAACGCGCACCCCCCATTTTTAGGCCCTTCCAATGGAAAAAAGTTGCGCACTATACGCCGGAAAATACGGTAAACAAAATTTACTGTACTTGTTATCAGACAATAGAAATGCAAGTTCCTTAGTTGACAGCAAGATTTCTTGTGTAGATGAAAGATTTTCATAAATCCACCTGGCTCATCATAAAACCTAATTTAAACTATATTGTATGAGGACTTCATTCTGATATTTGAGTGGTGATTTTACAAGCTGAGAATATAGGACTGATTTTGAGATGTCTCTCTGAGAACATTTAGGTGCTTGCCACTATTTTGTATGTGATCAATTTGTGGCAACTTCTGTTGCAAAAAAATAAATAAATAGTTGGATAGATTTCCATAATGACTGCATTTGATAATATGGGAAGATATGAATCAGCTTCACATTTTAATAGTGTTAGTTTTTAGTGTGTTCTCCATATTTGAGTTCATATAAGTACAGTATACTTGTTAGGGATTGGTGACATTTTAAGGAGATTGTACAGTTTGCTTTCAAAGCTCTTGTTTAGATATTTTGATAGTCAATACCTTAGTTTGTTAACATTGGAATTTTATTTTTTCAAATAGTTATAAAGGATTAATTATTTAAAGTTGACTTGTGATAATTCAGAATTATAGTTATGTGAAACTTTCATCCATTGTTTATTTTTATAGTAACAGTATGCTTTCCAATTGTGTTTGGTGCTACTTTTTGTATGGGTTGTAGGTGATTTAATGAGTTTTATATATATATATATTTTTATACAGCACGGCAATTATATTTGTTGGATTTTTCTCATTTGTTGCACATTGGGATGGTAATGTGTAGGTAGCAACCTTTGTAGATTTCAAGTCTTTCAAGGATTCCTCTATTGCATGATTCATTGCTGTCTTTTGCATGAAGGTTACAATAATTCTCTAGTTGTGATCTATATTAATGTTTTATTGAACTACTGTTTACATTTTCTCAGTTACATCATTAGTTTCAAAGATAATTCATGAATCTATAAATATAGTTATAAATGTATCAGTAGATACAAAATATTTCAAGTTGCACACAGCAGTAATAGTAATAGAATAGTATGATTGAAATGCAAACCATATTCTGAATTGGTAAAAATAAATACTTCTAATTTTTCTCTTAAGTCAGATGACTATTGTATGTCAGTAGTTTTATTTCTGAGTTCTATAAAGTTCATAAGGAAAGTTGATTTTAACTTAGAAAGATAAAATTGCAGCTTAGTGATGGAGAAATTGAAACATGCATGGTGGGTTATAACCCCCACAGAACTTTGGCGGAGATCAGAGTGTAGCGGGTGGAGGGGTGGGAGGCGGCAAGAAGCAGCGCAGCCGAAGGGGTGGCAAACACAGGTCACGAGGCAACAACAACCGTACGTCTGCAACCACACCGGCAACAACAACAGCAACAACCACCACACCAGCAGCAAGTATGTGTGTGTGTGGTGAGGCCCACAGTAGCATCTTTTCTACATTGTGTTCTTTGTTGCTTGTGTTGTTTATTTGTGGCATTTTTTTAAAGGATGTATTTCAGTCGCTTGTTCTTCATTTTTTTTTTTTTTTATTAGATTCTTATCACTTTAGTTTGATTGCAGTTCACTCAGTTTCTCAGAAAAATCATCAATGACATGTAATTTATCCAGTCTATGGACACCTTTTTCTTTCATATCATGTACAGTATACGTGTTCATTTCACTATTTTGCCCCCACATATACTATTTCATTAATGTCTTGCCCTCTTGTATGTCAGCCATAATTTTTTTCATTATTCTGTGTGGTAACTAAGTACTTCATTTACTTGTCCCTGGTAGGACCAATGATGGGCACTTGCTCTTGTTGACCCTACAAAATGGATATTTGAAAGAATCACCTCCCTATGGCCCATCTTTAAAACCCATCAACAACCTGGTTGGCACCCAGTCTCAAGACTATGTTCAAAATCTTTTGCAGTTATGTGTATTTACCCCTCACATTTCATATCAGAAAATTTGACAAGTAGCAGTTGTTCCATCCTTTCATAATTAATCAGTGATATTGACACAGACTTTTGCAAAAAAGACAGTCCAGAATTCTTTAATTGAGAGATTTGTGAGATAGCCAAAGTACCATTGCTGGTTACTGTGAACTTGTGGGTTTCAGGTTGGTGAAACTCAGGGCAACAATTATTACTTGTCCCTGGTGCACAGTATGTATTCCTCTTTATTGAAACCAAGGACAGGCACCTGGAAGTAGTGGTCCTATGAGATGCAGTCCTGAGGGGCTGACACTTGGTGTCTGGACCAGGCCTGGGATGGCTCTCTTTTAACTTTGACTATATTTCCTTCACCTTTTCACAAGAGCAGAACTGACAACAGAAGTAGAGGGAGTGAATTTGAGGGAATGACCAAGGATGAGATGGATGAATGTAATGAAGGGGGTATTGAGCAAGAAAGGGAGAAGGCAGGAGATAGGGATGAATGGAGAGTGACTGTGTATAGATAATACTGTTATGGAAGTGAGGGGTGGGGGATTGGGGTTAGGGGATGCATATTTGTGAATGATATTTTGACACAGTCTGAAGGGCTTTCTCCACACCTCTTTTTCTGCATGAGGGGACAGAGAAGGGGACCGCTGATTAAGTAAAGTGGCCTTGCTGTGGATGTACTGTGTCTTGCTGCATTGTTTCTGACCCAGAACAGTGAGCAGGATACAGGGATGACCCATCATCCATGAGGAGCTATGATGTGAGAGAAGAAGGGTGGTGGAGGGGAGTGAATTGGGTGGGAGTAGGTACATGCTTGGTTACCTCCCTTATAAAGATGAGACAGGTCTTGGTAAATAAAACTGACAACTGAATACTTCTTTCCACTTACTACTATAAGCTCATATTAGTCAGTCAATCCATTGTCTTGGTCTATCTTGCATGAGACCCATAGCTCCCAGATAATTAGCAGCAAGTGATTTGACACCTGACAAGCATGTAAATAAGTTATTTGGAGAGACCTACAACCTATTAAGATCAATGAAAGTGGCCTTTTGACTACATGGATGAGGAGATGGTTAAGAAAATAATTATTACATTGAGAAGACCGAAATTAGAATATGGTATATCAATGTGGCACCTAGCACAAAGAAAAACACAAGAAAATTAGAAAGAATCCAAAGAGCAGCGACAAAAATGGCACACACTATCAAATTTGACATATGAACAAAGATTGGAGAAATTACAGTTGTCAACATTGGAGCAGAGAAAGGAAAGGCAATTTGTTGACCATTTTCAGAATTATGAAAGGGATGGAAATTCTCAATAGAGATGACCTATTAAAATGGGACAAGAGGGAAACAAGAGGACACGAAAAGAAAGTAAAGAAAGACAGTTACAGAAGAGACCTGAAAAAGAATAGTTTCCCACAGAGAGTGATCGATGTCTGGAACAAATTGAACAGTGAAACAGTGAATGCCAGAACTATACACGATTTCAAGAAAAAACTGGATGTGGAGAGATACAAAAACGGGTTACAATGAGCATAGGTCCCGTTTCGTAAAATACAACTAGGTAAATACCCATTGTATTGGCCCACAAGTCACTCAGAGATATTTTGTTAGAGTAAGGCTAGAGAAGGGCAATGTGGGATGAGGTGTTTTGCACCTTTTGTGTGGTGATCGTATCTGGGGCAATTTGCTTCTGCGACCAGGCCTGTTATGTGGTAATAGTATTGTTTTAAAGATGGATGGTGGCCTGAACATGGTCATGCTAATGTGGCTCTTGCCTGTTGTGAGCGGGATTTCTCTTTAGGACTTATGTCTTGGGGGATTGGTATGGAATTTGGTGGTCAAATTTGGAGTGGTTGTTTTGTGATTTGTATATGTGATTTTATATGGATGTGTTGTTAGGTGCTGGTATTAGGTTGTAGATGTTTAATTACAATGGTACACTATTATATATATATACATGTGCATATTTCCCTAATTGTATTTACCTGGGGGTGAAGGAGGGAATGACAAGGTGTGCATAGATAGTATGTGGACCAAAGAGGATGGGAGGGAATTGAAGGAAGGGTAGTGAGTGTTAGGATGATGAAGTGAAGAAGGTAGTAGAAAAGAAGTGGGCATTCAGGGATTGGTTGTAAAATAGGACAAGAGAAAAATATAAGAAGTATAAATAAAAAAGGAGGGAAGCAAAACAAAAGATAAGGAGGCAAAAAGGGAGCAGATGTAAAATATGGGAGGAGTATGAAAGAAAATATTAAAAGTAATAAAAAGATGTTTTGGAAGGAAGTTAAGAGAGGAAAGTGAGATGGGTCAAGTAGAGAGAAGAAAAGGTAAAAGGAGCAGATGGACAGATGATAACGGAAGAGGAGGTGGTAAGGGGAAGATGGCCAGAGTATTTTAGAGAGCTGTCAAGTATGGAGGGATTAGTGGTAGCACTGGAAGGTGCTAAAAATGACAGTAATGGGAGAGGAAAGTGTAGGAGAAATAAGAAAAGATAAGGTACAAGTAGTTTTGAAAATAATGACAGCAGGTAAGGCATTTGGGTTTGATGGGTGTTATATGGAGTGTATGAAGAAAGGAGGTACAGTAATAGCAGACTGGCTAGTGAGGCTGTTTAATGTGTGTCTAAGGGAGGGTAGAGTACTGAAGGACCGAAGGAGTACCTGTATAGTTCTGCTTTACAAGGGAAAAGGGGACAAATGTGATTGTAGTAGTTTCAGAGGGATCAGTTTGTTGAGTGTAGTTGGGAAGGCTTATGAGAGAGTTTTAATTGAGAAGATTAGCAGAGGAACAGTGAGTAATTGGTGAGGAGCAGTGTGGGTTTAGGGAAGGTAGGGGTTGCATGGATCGGATTTTTGTGGGAAGGCATTATGTGAAAGATTTAGGAAATGGTAAGGATTTTTGGGGGGCCTTTATGGATTTGGGAAAGGCTTATGACAGGATAGACAGGAAGGCATTGGGGGAGGTATTGCAGATATATAGGATTGGGGGAAAGCTGTTAAGGGCGGTCAAGATTTTTTTATGAGAGTAGTAGAACCTGTGTTAGAATTGGAAATAGAAAGGGCGAGTGGTTTGAGTGGGGCTGCATTAGGGATGTGGCATGTTGCTGTGATTCTTCAATGTGTACATGGATGAGGTGGTGTGGGAGGTAAATGTGAGGGTAATAGGCAGGGGACTGGAGATGGTTAAAGAAAGTAGAGAAAAGTGGGAAGTGAGACAGTTGTTGTTTGTGGATGACACTGCATGTGACAGGGTCAGATGGGGATTAAGGCAGTGATGGAGTTTGGGAAGGTATGTCATAAGAGAAAGTTGAATTTGTTAGTAAAAGTAAGGTGAGAGGATGGCAGTGAGTTGGAAGTAAGTTTTCAAAGAGAGAGGCTAGAAGAAGTGGATAATTTTAGGTATTTGGGGTCACATGTGGCAGGAAAGGGAGGAGTGTAGGTAAATTGTAGATTGAGAGAAGCAAGTAACTGTTTTGGGGGACTAAAAAGTGTCTTGAGAAAAAGGCATCTGGGAATGGATATAAGGAGACTGTATGAAGGGGTAATTGTGTCAGTGGCACTGTATGGAGCTGAGACTTAGAATTTAAGAGAGGTAGAGAGAAGTTTAAATGTGTTTGAGATGAAATGTCTGAAAAGTATGATAGGGGCTGCAAGGTTGGATAGAGTGAGAAACAAGGTAGTGAGTAGGAGAGCTGGGGTGGAAAAATAGATGGCAGATAGGGCAGATGAAAGAGTATTGGGGTGCTTTGGACATATGTAAAGAATTAGTGAAGAAAGATTAATAAAAGAAGTGTGGAAGGCAGAGATGAAGAGAGTGATCTTGAGGGGATGACCCAGGAAGAGATGGATGGAGGGGGTGAAAGGAGCTTTGAGCAAGAGGAAAATGTCTGTTGAGCAAGAAAAGGAGAAGGCAGGAGATATGGGTGAGGAGAGAATGGCTGTATATAGATGATACTGTGATGGAATGAGCTAGGGAGTGGTTATGTGTGAATGATTTTTGATGCAGCCCAAAGGGATTTGTCCCTGTCTTTTATATTTTCTGCATGAAGGGATGGAGAGAGGGGGTTGCCAATTAAGTGAAACAACCTTGCTGTGGATATGCTGTGTCTTGCTGCATTGCTTCTGACCCAGGGCATTGGGTGGGATACTGGGATGACCCTTCATCCACAAGGAGCTAAAATGAGAGTAGGGAAAGTGTGATGGGTGGGAGTGGGTACATACCTTTTGATTTGGCTACCTCCCTTATAAGGTATATAGATAATTATCAGTCAGCCAATCAGTCAACAAATTACACACAGTGGCCTTTTCATCCTAGTAAGTTATCCAAGTAAAAGCATACCATGATTCTTGGCAGAAGAAAAATATGGAAAGGAAGATCCCTGGTCCTCTCATTCCATCTCATTTATTAGATAAAAAAGAGAGAGCAGAGCATTCAAATATATGTTCAGAAGCATGAAATGTGTTGACATTTTTTTGAAGAGGGGAATTCAGAAACATAAGTTACTGTGAAGCAGATTAATGAAATATGTAATAGTGGGTCTACTGTAGACAACTAGTGTCAGAAGCTAGCATGGCAAGCAAAATAATGAAAAATTTAGAGAGAAATATGGTTGAAATGCCTGGAAAAGAAAAACAATGCTAGATTAAAATATTGTCATTGAAAACAGAAAGATTAAATCTCAAATTGTGAAAGTCAGATTCACTGACACCTGTCAAATGAAATTAGATGGATATGCTGCTTATATAATACTCTGACTTCAAGAAAACTTTTGGTGTGTCATCACAGGGATCAGTGATGGGTACCTCCAAGTAGTGGTCTTGCAACATGCAGTAATTTTTATATAAATACAGTGAGACCTCTCATTAACGGATGTTAATTAGCTGTGGTTGCAGTGTTTTTGCTGTGTTTTCTGTGTTTTTAGTGCTGTTGATTAGTGCGTGCAATCACTATGCCACCCAAAAACCACTCCAAAATACCGAAAACACACCGGAAACACCACAGACACAACTAATTAAGGTCCGTTAATGAGAGGTCTCACTATATTAAGACTGGGCTAACTTGTCTGTGTCAAGGGAAAGCACCATAAACATGTATGGGAATGAAAACTCCTGATCCAGTCTGAGTACTCTTCCCACCACCATCACCTTCACCACTGGTTTACACTAATCTACCAGAGTATTTTTTATTCCTATCAAGTTAATGACTGATAATTTTGTCATTATGTGATTTATTGTGTTCATATAATTTTGTATATATGCAATTGGAGTTTAACATGTCATAAGTTAAATGCAGTGGAACATCTTTAAATGGTCTAAAGTTTGAACATTTTTATTTTAAAATATTGCTCCTATATTTGAACATTGCTCTAATAACTCAACCATACAAAGCTGACAATTTATTACAAGAGCAACAAAGAGTCATATGGTCAGTTTATCAACTCATGATTGGTAAACATCCTACACTTAATGTTCTTGAAACTTTTTGTGATTCTTTATTCTGTGGTGTTTAGATAGAATGAAGACGTGTATGTGTGTGTGCATATTACCTAGTTGTATTTTACAGGAAAAGGAGCTACGCTTGTGGTGTCCCATGTCTGTATCTCGCCATATCTAATTTGCTCTTAGATTCTTGTTTTGTTTTTGCACACTATTGTTTTGTCTAGAGTGTTCCATACATGCACCACTCTCTGAGGACTTTTTTTTTTTTCTCTCCAGGTCTCTTTTATAACTGTCCTTTTTGAGTTTCTTTCTATGTCCTCTTGTGTTTCTCTTATCCCAATTTAGTGTGTGTGTGTATTTACCTAGTTGTATTCTATGGGAAGAGGAGCTATGCTTGTGGTGTCCCATCCTTGTATCTTGCAGCATCTAGTTTATTCTTAAATTCATGTATTTTTTTTTCCTCTCTCCCAGATCTCTTCTATAAGTCCTTTTTGAGTTTCTTTTCATGTCCCCTTGTTTTTCTTCAATTCCAATTTAATAAGTCTTCACTGTCAAGGACTTCCATGGCTTTCATAATTCTATAAATGGCCAACAGATCACCTCTTTCTCTTCTTAGTTCCAGGGTTGGTAATTCCAGTTTAGACAGTCTTTGTTCACATGTCAGTTTTGAGAGTGTTGGAGCCATCTTTATCATTGGTCTTTGGATTATTTTTATTTTCCTTATATTCTTTTTTGTACTGGGTGTCCATAGTGTTGCTGCATACTCCAGTCTTGGTCTTATCAGTGTGACTAGTATTTTCTTTACCATTTCCTCATCCAAGTAATTAAAAGACACCTTTATTGATCTCTGACTGGTTTGTTTATCAGCTTGTCTGGGGACATGTCTTTGGTGATGATTATTCCTAGGTCCTTTTCGGAACCAACTTTCTTTACTTCCTTTGCACTGATTTTGTATTCTGATATTCTTTTTTTACTTTTTCTAAATTCCATTCTAGTACATTTCTTGATCTTGAAGTTCACTTCCCACTTTTGACTCCATTCCTAGACTTTGTTCAGATCTCTCAGTAGCAATTCACAGTCTTTTTCTGTACTTACTCTCTTTAGTAGTTTTGCATCATCCGCAAAGAAGTTCATGTAACATTCTACACTGTCATCCATGTCATTTACATATATAGCAAACATTTTTGGAGCCAATACTGAACGTGTGGGACTCCACTTATCATTTCTTCCAAAGTAGAATTTTTATCTCTGAGCACCACTGTCATTTTTCTCCCATGCAAGAAATCTTCCATGTATTTCAATAATTTTCCTTGTATACCTCCTGTTGTTTCGAGTTTTCTTAATAATATTTTGTGGTACTTTATCAAACCCCTTTTGTAAATCTAGGAAAGCACAGTCTGCCCATCCATCCCTTTCTTGTATTATATATATTAACATAATAAGTGGTAGCCTATTAAGTTGGACTAGTAATTGGTTGAATGATTGAAAACAGAGAGTTGTTTTAAATGGAAAAACTTCTGGATGGAAAAATGATACAATTGGAGTTCCTCAGGTTTCTGTTCTTGGGTCACTTCTATTCATAGTATATATAAATTATATAGACCATGGACTAAAATCTACTGTTTCCAAATTTGCTGATGATACAAAACTGTGCAGAATGGCAAATAATCACTTAAACCAATTAGATATTCAAGAAGATTTAGATAAATTACAGCAATGATCTGAAAAGTGGCTAATGAAATTTAACACAAATGCAAGGTAATGCACATAGGTAGAAATAACAGTAAGTACGATTATAAGTTATTTGGATATTTTTTAACAAAAGTGGATAGTGAAAAGATGTCGGTATAATTATCAGTAATGATCTCAAATCATCCAAGCAATGTATTTCAGCCTCTGAG
Organism: Oratosquilla oratoria; assembly: GCF_046742065.1. Lineage (NCBI taxonomy): Eukaryota > Metazoa > Arthropoda > Malacostraca > Stomatopoda > Squillidae > Oratosquilla > Oratosquilla oratoria. The sequence continues at coordinate 35,196,319 of NC_134777.1, read as the reverse complement.
AAAGCAAATAAGATCCTAGGACTGATTGCATGATCTTTTGACTTCAAAAGTCCATCTCTAATTAACAAGCAATATAAATAGTTAGTTCCTCCACATTTGGAATATGCTGTTTCCGTATGGTCACCGAATCTCATTAAAGACATTGACAGATTGGAAAAGGTACAACGGTGAGCCACAAAACTGATTCCAAATATAGAAAATAAATAATATGAAAATCAACTAAAACATATGAATCTGTTTTGCCTAAAAAAGCATAGATGAGGTGAATTGATACAGGTCTTTAACCCCTTCGATACGATGACGCCTCCGTAGGCGTCATGAGGAGCAAGGGGGACGCGAGGATGCCGATGTTGGTGTCTTGATTATATTTATTGTAGTCGTACCTGCGTGACCCCCATACTCTGTAAACTGGCTTCATCATATTTTCTATGGTTATCAAAATTCACACATGAAATAGAGAATGAGCAATACAGCAGTGACTTTATTTTTTATAATGTGAGTATCATGATGCAACATTGCACATCTGCAGCTAATGCTGCCCGCGAGATTTTGGCCCGGAGTGAAGGAGTTAAGATTCTAAAGGGAATTGACATCAAAAGTGACAAAATTTTCACACTGAATGAGAATCTGATAAGAAATAATGGTCTCAAACTGTCTGGAAATAGATTTAATTTGGAAGTGGATAGAAACAACTTCGCCAACTGTGTAGTTAATTAATGGAATAAACTTTCTGCAGAGGCAGTGCAATGTAGTTCAGTTCGAAGCTTTAAGAATCATTTAGATAAACACTTAAGCAAGATGCTGTAATTACTATAATTTATTTTATATTATTTGTTTGTTTTGTTATCATTTGTCCGTTTGTTTATTATTATTTGCTTAATTCTCATTATTAGTTATATGTCAGTTTATTATTATTTACTATTTTCCTGTTAGTTTATTATTTAACTATACCTATGTATTTATGTATTTTATTTATTACATTATTATAGTTTTTATTTTTATTTTATTTATTTATCATTATTATTATTATTATTATTATTATTTTTTTTTTTATTTTATTTTTTTTTTTATCCAACCTAGATATGGATGAAAAGGTCTCCTGTTGCCATGCTCCGCCTTTGTAATCCTTTGTAACCTTGAATAGAAACAAAATTTGTGGCACATGACCTATCCTGTCTAAATCTGAATTGTCTCAAATTTAGTATAGTGTTCTCCTCCAGATGTTTAGTCCATCTACTTTTGATAACATTCTCACAAATTTTGGCTATTGTACTTGTAAGGGAGACCAGTATGTATTTACCTAATTGTATTATACGGGAAGGGGAGCTATGGTCGTGGTGACCCGTCTTTGTATCTCACAACATCTAGTTCTTAAATTCTTGTATGGTGTTTACACATACTATTGTTTTGTCCAGTTTGTTCCAGACATCCAGCACTCTGTGTGGAAAACTTTTTTTTTTTTTTTTTTTTTCCAGATCTCTTCTATAGCTGTCCTTTTTGAGTTTCTTTGCATGTCCCCTTGTTTTTCTTCTATCCCAATTTAATAAGTCTTCTCTATCAAGGACTTCCATGTCTTTTATAATTCTGTAAATGCCCAACAGATCACCTCTTTATCTTCCTTGTTCCTGGGTTGGTAGTTCCAGTGTAGACAATCTCTCCTCATATGTCAGTTTTGAGTGTCGGACCCATCTTTGTCGTTGGTCTTTGGATTCTATTTTCCTTATATTCTTTTTTGTACTGGGTGTCCATAGTGTCACTATGTATTCCAAGCTTGGTCTTATCAGTGTGACTAGCATTTTCTTTACCATTACCTCATCCAAGTAATTAAAAACACCTTTATTCATTTTAACGAATTGTAGGTTTCTCCAACTATTTTGTTTATCTGCTTGCCTGGGGACATGTCTTTGGTGATGATTACTCACAGTGTATGTATCCAAAGAAGAAAGTTAAAAGAAAAAATCATTAAAGGAAAGCAATTAGAAGAACAAGCTGTGAAAAGAACTTGTTTCACTTTGTAAACTGGAATTGTTCCTTCAGACCTGGCCACTCAATATGGTATGGCAAAATCCACTATATGTATAGTGAATATTATAGATCAAGGTTGATACTAGTATCTTAAAATGGATATGGGAAATTTGACACTAATGTGCATCTTGTCAAATTTCCCATATCCGTTTTTAGTGAAAAATAACTTCTGATTTGGTAATATCATCCACAGATGTGTCTGATTTAGTCTTCATGTGGACTGGAAAAGATGGAAAAAACTCTTGTTATTGTGTATTAATGAAAAAAACAATGGGCTGGTGATAGTGATACAGAAACAGTTTTCAAGTATGATGTTCTACGTGTAATTTTTAATATACAGATTTAAATGTGCATCATTTCCAATTTAGAAAAATATTAATTTAGCATTTTTTGAGTGTTCTAGAATAAATTTACTTTATTCTTATGGATGTATCGAATGAAAGGGGTTTGAGCAAGAGTGTGTCTGTTGAGCTGGGAAGGGAGAAGGCAGGAGATAGGGGTGAGTGGAGAATGGCTGTGTATAGATGATACTATGATGCAAGAAAAGGAGGGGGCAGAAGATGGAGGGAGTAGGGAATTGTTATTTGTGAATGATGCTTTGACACAGTCTGAAGGGATTTCTCCAGTCTCTCTATTTTCCACATGAGGGAATGGAGGGGGGAGGTCACCAATTAAGTGAAGCAGCCATGCTGCATTGCTTTTGACATGGGGTAGTGGGTGGGAGACAGAGATGACCCTTCAGTCACAAGGAGCTAAGATGAGAGGAAGGAAAGGGTGGAATGGGTTGAAGTGGGTGCCCTTATAAGGGCATTCATTGTGGGAAGTTTAATCTAGTATTCAAACAATTCCATATTCAAATGACCTTATAGAATGAATTAAGTTTGAATAGAGGTTCCACTAAAATTGTTGTGTATTTGTGTTTATTCATAATGGCACATTGGATGCAAAAAGAATGTCTGTTGGGCAAGAGTGTAAAAGATAGTAAATGGAGATTGGTTCTACATAGGTGAAGAAATAAGTGGCCTCAAGAGATATTCTTGTTTATTTCATAAATTTGTTGAATGGATGATCTGAAGGAGCACTGTGTCTTGCTGTATTGCCTTTGACCTGAGTACTGGTGGAGGACAATGAGATGCTCAGGTATAAGGTAGTTGTATGGTTTGACTCAGTCACTCCCTTATAATGGGAAAAAGGTCTTTTGTTATATATATGTTTAGTCTATTCCATATGTATGTGTTTTTCTTACTACTCCTGTGGTAACTTATTTTCTTTCATTTATCTTTTTAGCATCAGCACCATCACCATTAGCCATGCCCTCCAGTCCAGCTGCTAGTGGTGTCAGCAATGCCAAGGAGCCTGCAGGATCTCCTTCATCTCCAGTGGCATCAGCAAGTCCACATGCTGCAAAAGTGTCTGTTTAATTATCATAACTTACCTGAAGAAGAATGGGAGGAAAAATAGAATGACTGAAATGATCTATGACTGAAGATCAGTTATTAGAAGTGATTTATTTGTAGGTTTATTTTCTATTGGTTGAGAACATTTGATTGGAATGTCCTACCAGACTTTAGATGTTTGGGTTTGGGCTGTTAGGGCTGAGTGGCTTTAAGAACAGGAATGGAAGAGGTGGTTAAGAGTTATGGAGAAAAATGATAATCAGCTTGTGACTGGAGATTACACTTTAAGAATCAGTAGGATATGGGATTTTGAAGTGTTTCTTTTAGCTTGCAATGGACAGTTGATATTTAATTTGTTACATAGAACATTATTGCAAACAGAATTCATCCCCATCAGAAATGTGGAAGCTACACATTTGGTAACAAAATGAACCAGAAACTTAGATTTAGTTTGCAATTACTTTTTATGCGAGTTGATTGATTTTTGTTTTTGTTTTTACCTTGCTGTTTTGCAAAATGTACCCTTTCCAAAAGAGCAGTTTGAAAATTAAATTGAGGAATGATCTTCACTAACATTTTGTATATCTGATCTTTTAATCCATCCAAGCCTTTAGTTGATGAACAAATCAATTGTCAATTGAAGGTGATAAAGAAAAGAAATTTTATATTTACGATATGAATTTTCATTTTGTTAATGAAGGTTGTGCTATTTTTAATTTAGGTCACCTTTCAGTAAAGGAGGACATTGATCTTTGCTGCTTTAAATGTAGAGAATTGTCATCAATATAAATATGAAAGATTTGATGTTGGCAATGTGAAACAAAATTGGTTGTCTGTAATAACTTGATTTCAAAAAGCTTTAGTAGATTTTAGAAACTGATTGTTGCAAAGGTATGAGATGTCTTTATTACAGAACAACATAGAAAAAAAAACCTGTTCACCTTTTTCCAATAAGGATGTCCTGGCTGTGGGTTTAATTTAATTAACTGATAGGTAAGTCCAAGATACAGATCTTTTGTAATTGACATCCACGTGTGTGTACTGGGATTGCATACCAGGGATGTGCCACTGTTGTACTGAGGAAGAAGCCTCGTTTCTGTAGTTGATTATTTATAGAATGGGCCCCATGACTGGAGCAATGAATGAATGATTTTATTGAAGAAGTAATTTTTTTTTTGTTCATTTGTGTGCTTTAAAAGTGGCTGTAGATGAGTACAAAATTAAGTAAGGCCTATTACAGACAAGTTGAACTGAACTTTCTTTTTAAGTAGATCCATATTTTTTTCAATAACCATGTATAATTTCATTATTAGTAAATTGTATTGTTGGTTATTTATTTTAGTGCAATTTGAAGTTGAGCTTCAGACTTCAAATCTAGTTGGGAGGTTGATTAGTGCCTGATGTGCATATTTTGATTATAAGACTTATGAGACAGGATGAAGAATCAGACCATTTTTTTTGTGACATATTAGTGCTGAGAGTTACATTTCAATAATGATAATGTATATTCATTGAAGATTAGGAATTGCATCTCAATTGATATATTCATTCGGTGCACTTGGACAACAAGTTAATTTTTCTAATTTCTTGGTTGATAGGGTAATGTTGGGGCAGGTCATACTATTAGTGGAAAAATCTTTTCTAAAATTCAATTTTTGAGGTGAGAGAAATCACAATGTGTGGAAAATCAGCTTCAGCTATTTAGCCAAGTATAACATCCACCTCAAGGTTTCCCAGTCATTGGACCTTTGATAAAATAAAAATCTTACCTGATAACCACAACAAGAGAGCTGGTGCCAAATCAAAATGGTGTTGCTGTGGGACATCTTGATCTTCTTCCCCAGAGAGCATGATGTCATTTGAGCAATGTTTTTTTTCTTGGGAGTGACTGTGTGTCGCCCCCATATATGTCTTGCCCCCACATTACCCTTCATACTGGAACTCCAGTAATAGTTATCATACATCATACTCTGAGTAACAAGACTTTCACTAAAGTACTTACAGTAATTAAAAGTATGTTTTTCCAACAAAAATTTTACAATACACCCTCAGATTTAACACTTTTTACAGTGTATATTATACTTCTGTTTTATTTCTTGTGGTCATCAAACTTTCTTATTGTTGTTTGTATTAAGTTAATTGATTAAACCTTAGGATTTCAAAGGTTAAAAAAAATGTTTCATTCAGTCACACAGATATGAAGGAATGAGTTTTTTTTATTTTTTTTTTTTATTCTTGTATATCTTTAATTGTGCATGAATATGGTGAGATGGGTATGAGCTTTGACTCAGCCATTCCCAATAAAGAGGAAAGAACCACTGGTATGTATGTATATTTACCCAGTTGTATCTTACGAAAAGGGAAGCTATGCTTGTGGTGTCCCGTCCTTGTATCTTGCAGTGTCTAATTTGCTCTTAAATTCATGTAGGGTTTTTGCACACACTATTGTTTCATTCAATTTGTTCCATATAGCCACCACTCTGTGGGGAAAACTATTCTATCTCAGGTCTCCTCTATAACTTTGAGCTTCCTTTTATGCTCCCTTTTATTTCTCTTGTGTGTGTGTATTTACCTAGTTATATCTTAAGAGAAGGGGAGCTATGCTTATGTTGTCCCGTCTTTGTATCTCACCATGTCTTGTTTGCTCTTAAATTTGTGTATATTTTTTGCACACACACTTGTTTGTTCCAGATGCCACTCTGTGTGGAAAACTGTTTTTTCAGGTTTACTAAGAAAACTCGAAATAACAGGTGTACAAGGGAAGTTATTGAAGTGGATGTAAGATTTCATGAACAGGAGAAAAATGAGTGTGGTACTCAGAGACAAAACCTCAACCTGGGAAGAAATAATGAGTGGAGTCCCACAAGGTTCTGCATTAGCTCCGATAATGTTTGCCATACATATATATATATATATATATATATATATATATATATATATAATATATATATATATATATATATATGTATATACATATATATATATATACAACATATATATATAAATGACATGGGATGAAGGTGTTAAAAGTTATGGGTATTATATAAATGCTTAGAAAAAGCACTTAACTGTTTATTGGTTCTTCAAAGGCACAATGCACATGACACAAATAAGTTTATGTTCAGACAAAAATATACACCATCAACCTCTCTACACAGTGGCTTCACCATGACTAACTTGCAGAAGCATAATGTCTCCCTTAGCGCGGGAAATCTCTCAGGCCTAGCAACTGAACTTTGTTATACATGCAAATTTAGTACAGATTATTCAATAAATCAAATGACAAAATTCTTACTGTACATTGCATTGAACATTCAATCAAAAACAATACAAGATGCACAATAACAAATATTTATATTTCAACAGGTGTAGAATGAGGGGAGCAAAAAACCAGGTTTAGCAGATATAAATGTAGAAGTGAGGGAAGTGCTCAATCTCCTGGGATCATTGGATGTGACAAAAGCCTCAGGACCTGATGGGATCTCAAACTGGATACTTAAAGAATGTAGGGAACAACTAGTGGACAAGATCCACAGTCTTATTATTCGTTGAAAAAACATGGTGCCAATTCACAAAGGTGGAAACAAGAAAGCACAACTAAATTATAGCCTAGTATCACTAACCAGCACAATAGTGAAATTAAGTGAAAGGATTTTGAAAGATCAATCGACCAAATATAATGAAAAGATGAAGATTCTGACAGAGTTACTTTGGTTTCTAATCTGGAAAGCCATGTGCATCACATCTTTTAAGCTTTTACTCAAGAGTGGATTGATATGCTGCAAGAGAGGGAGAGGGCTGGGTGGACTGTGTGTACCTGAACCAAGAGAATGCATTTGATAAAATACCTCACAGTCAATGTATGTGGAAATTGGATTATGTTGGAGGACTGAGTAGCAAACTACTAGAATGGATTAAAGACTTTTTGAAGGAAAGATATATTGGGGCAGTAGTAAAGGACGAGAAGTCAAGCTGGAGAGCAGTAACCAGCAGGGTTCCACAAGGTTTAGTACTTGCACTAATGATGTTTCTTGACTATGTCAGTGACATGATGGAAGGTACTACAAGTTATGCCAACATGTTTGCAGGTGATGCAAAAATCACGAGAAGCGTGAAAAATGAGGCGGATGGTAGAATATTACAAAAAGATCTAGACATTACTTTTGCATGGAGTCAAGAATGGGAAATGAAATTCAATACCAAAAAATGCAAAATACTGGAAATGGGCAATAGTGGCAAAAGGCTATCCTTAAACTATTCCTTGGAAAGTGAACCCATTACAAAAGCAAATGAAGAGAAAGATTTGGGAGTGTTGATAAAAGACAACCTGTCACCTGACAGACACATAAGCAGATTTGTGGAAGACATGGACTACTGCAGTAGATTAAAGTGGTGTTCCTTTACATGGATAAAAAGATAATGAAAAAACCCTGATACGTCCAAGACTGAAATATGTGTCAGCAGTATGGTCCCAACACATAGTGAAGGATATAAGCAAGATTGAGAAAATACAAAGGGGAGCAAACAAACTGGTCTCCAGCCTGGCAGATAAACCATATGAGGAAAGACTAAAAGCACTGGGTCTACCAACTTTGAAAGATTGAAGAGAAAGAGGTGATATGATTACAGTATTCAGGTCACTAAAGGGGATAGATTGCATTGACAGAAGAGATCTCCTGATTAAAGATGGGAAGGCTTTAAGAGGTCATGGAAGTAAATTAAGAAAGACCACATGTCGATGGATGTGAAGAAATAGTTTCCCATATAGATGTATATGTGGAATAGCTTAGGTGATATAGCCCAAGCTCAAACAACACATGTGTTCAAATCTAAATATAATTGGAAATCAAAGATATAGATTAAGATGGAATACTATATGAATTTGAGTCTAGATATGTTGGAAAATTAGAAAATAGGAGACAGGACCTAATGAGCATTGCTCTTTTCCTGTATATTACAATTAGGTAAATTTAGTTAGATACACATATATAGACAATAATCAGTGAACAAATATACAGATCCTGATGCCATATGTTCAAGACAAGTACAGTGTGGCCTCTTTTGACTTTCTGGAGTTAGTAAAATGTCTAGCCCCAAACAAACATATTTCCTTGCTCAATATGGAGTCTACAAATTCGAGTGGATTTGACAGTTTTTTTTTTTTTTTTTTAAAGAAGTATATGGTGACATGTCCAACCCACAACAGTTGAAAATCCTTGAAGCAGCCCTGAAGTCCCTGCTAAAGATGCCTCTTTTTCAGATGCCTGAGAAAAAAGGAAATGTTCGTTCTCGATTGGGATTGGCATTATGATGGGATCTTGCTGGGAGTTCTCTTGTTGTAAACTTCTTTATGGGTACAGTCGAGGAATGGAAAAAATAAACAATTGTCGCCCATTTATGTAATAAGGGTTGAGAAGAACAAAAGGATTGAAAAACTTTCCAAGCATTCTGAAGAAAGAGTTTTATTAGAGTGTAGATTGTTTTTTTTAAGAAAATTAGTTGTTTTTATAGAAAATGTAAGAGAGGAAGGGGAGGCATATCAAGTAGAGAAGAAAAGGTAAAAGGTGCAGATGAAGAGACGACGATAATGGAAGAGTAAGGCAGTTAGAGGAAGAGAATGGGCAGAGTATTTTATGGGTTGTTAAATGTGAAGGAGGAATAGGGAGGGAAAGGTAAGTTTGCAAGTGGGAAGGGCTAAGAAAAATGACCATAATGAGTGATGGGAAAATGGAGGGAGAAATAAAGGGAAGGATGAAAGTTGGAAGGCAGCGGTTAAGAATGATGAGAGCAAGGTAAGGCTCCTGGGGTTGGGTGGGATGTCGATAGCAGAATTGTCTGAAAAAAGGAGGTACCAGTTATGGTGGACTGGCTGGATTAGATTATTTAATGACTGATTAAAGACGAGGGTAGAGTGCCAGAGGACTGGAGGAGTGCTTGTATAGTCTTCTCCACTTTACAGAGGGAAAGGGGGACAAGTGTGAGTGTAGTAAGTATTCAGAGGGATCCAGCTTGTTAAGTGTAGTTTTGGAAAGGGCATATGGGAGGGTTCTTGATTGGAAAGGATTAGGAAAGGAACAGAGGGAGTAATTGGTGAGGAACCAGTGTGGGTTTAAAGGACAGAGTAGGGGTTGTGTATGATCGAGATTTTTTGTGGTAGATATGTGAAATAAAGCATATAAGAAAAGGTAAGGAATGTTTCTGGGCTTTTATGAATTTGGAAAAAGGCTTTTTGACCCACAGGGTAGACAGGAAGGCCACTGTGGGAGGTACTGCTAGGCAGATATTATGTGATTGGAGGAAAGGCTTTTAAGGGAGCTGTCAAGAGTTTTTACCAGGAGTAGTAAGAGCATGTTCAGGATTAGAAATGGATAGAGTGAGTGGATTTTAGAAGTAAGAGGTGGGACTTCACGTCAGGGATGTGTTATGCTGCCACTGGCTGTTTTCAATTTATATATGGATGATGTGGTGCGAGAGAGGTAAATGCAACAGGGTAGTGGATCAGGGATTGGAAGATGGTATAAAGAAAATGGAGACAAAGTGGGAGATAAAGCCAGTAGTTATTTGCAGACAACACTTCACTTGTACTAAGGATCGAGAGGAGGGATTGAGGAAGTTAGGTGACAGAGTTTTGGAAGGTGTGTGAAAGGAGTTGAAGATAAACGGGGGTAAAAGTAAGGTGGAATGAGATGTACAAAGGGGAGGAAAGTGAGCAGCAAGACTGGAAGTGAAGTATAACAGGGAAAGAAGACTGGATGAGAGTGGATAGTTTATAGATACTTGTGCGTGTGAATGTGGCAGGAAAGGGAGGAGTGGAGGTGTGAGGTAGAAAGTAGATTGAGAGAAGTGAGTACATGCCTTGGGTGGAGTTAAAAAGTGTTAAATGAGAAATAAGACATTTTGGGAATGGATGCTGAGTAGGAGATTGTAAGAAGGAGTGATTATGTGCTGACAGTCACTGTAAGGGGCAGAAACATGGAAACATAAGAGAGGAAGAGAGGAGAGAGTTATGCAATGTGTTTGAGATGTAGGGTGTCTGAGAAGTATGATAGGGGTTATCTTGGCTGGATAGAGTGAGAAATGAGGAGAACAAGGTGGAAAGGGGAGTTGGGAGATAAGGTTGATGAAAGAGGTATTGGGATGGTTTGGACACCAGATAGCAAAGAATGAGTGAAAGAAAGACTAGTAAAAGAGGTGGGGAAGGAGTGAACATGAGGGGTCGACCTAGGATTGAGATAGATGGATGGGGAAAGAGAGGAATGTCTGTTTGAGGAAGTATGGGTAGGTGGACAGAAGATCAGGAGGTGAAAGGAGAATGGTCTATAGATGATGCTATGATGCATGAGGTGGAATGGATGGTGGGGTGAAGGAGTATGTGTGAGAAAATAATTTGATGTCAGCCCAAAGAGATTTTCTCCCTGTCTTCTCCTTTTCTGCATGAGGGGATGGAGAGGGGGGGTGTCGCCAATTTAATGAAGCAGTACCATGGCTGTGGATGTGCTGTGTCTTGTGACACTGGTTCTGACCCAGGGCAGTGGATGAGATGCAGGGATGTCCCATCATCCAAGAGGTGCCAAGATAAGAGGGAGGGAAAAGGGTTAGAGGGGAGTGGAGTTTGATAGGGATGGAATGGGTAGGGAGTGGTTTTTTATGCCTTTGTTTTTGGCTTCCTCCCTTATAAAAGAAAAAAAAAATTGGTATATGTATGTAGTTCATAGAAATGAATTATGACGTAAAAAATTGAGACATTCAAAGTTATTTGTTGATATTAGGGGGAGCAAAGGTTAATTTCTCAAGGTACCCAGTACTGGTCATGAAATTAATTATGAGATACCCTTCATCCCTATACAATTCATCTCCGTACTAAAAATAAGGATAACAGGATCACTCTTGAGGTGAGAATCTGGGGAGAAAGGACTTCCTGGAAGAAGACAACCAACTGTTGCCCCCACAACCACCTTTTGGTTCCTTCTGGGACCTACTCCTATCTGAGAATTGCTAAGAGAACAGTGAACCTGAAAACTATCAGTTACCATTAAAACTTTACTCTCCCACTCTATTTAACAGGATAACTTTATTATATTCAGTTTAACACATGAAAGTCCCCCACAAATAAAAAAAATTAGTGGGGGTGAAAGAGCATAATCTCTGAAGTTCCCTTAGACAACAATCTACACAAGTGGTGATTCTGTGATTGGAACATAGGGGAACTAACACATTATGGCAGCAGCCATGTAAAGACTGAGCAGCGCCCCTCTTAAAGATCCATTCCGCTCTTCCCAGTGTGGGGAGGAGGGCTAAGTAAAGATCCCTCACAGACATGGTCCCCCATTACCACAACCTGGTTGGTGAACCATTCCCAGACAATGTCACCCAAATGCAGTAAATGGATAGCAAAAGCCCTCCCCAAAATTAAAATCCCTCTGTTGCACGCCTGCTCCACTGCACAACACTTCCCTGTGGAATGGAGTGAAGAGTAGCCCCATTAACCCAAACTCAAAAACTAACTTACAATGGTACCACCTAGAGCAATTGACCATCTTTATCAAGAAACACAATCACAACAATCAGTGACTGAATTCCTGTCCCCACTAAGTGACATGTTATTCCCCAAGAGCCTACCCAGCCTTCACCAGCCACTGGTTTGATTCCATTACCTAGACATAGGGGAACCTTGGCTTAGACTATACCCAAGATTTTTGGATCCAAAGAATCCTCGAACATTGAGTAAATAACAAATGGACCCATGGAACCCACACACACCCAGACCATCCTCCTGTCACAACATTCCAACACCTACGAGATTATCCCTACTGTTCCAAGAAAAGACTACTAGGAAGCCATAGAAAATATAATGGGAATACAATCAGCTTCACCACACCAGTAGACTTCTCTCCAACCTCCAAAAAATACTAACATCATCCTCGACCTCCAGACAACCACAAGGTATGTGAAGCCAATCCACCCTTGGGACCACAGCATCAAAACTGGAGGTTGTTGTAGGCTGTACTTTTAAGCACTGCTTATCTTATGCCATTATGAACAAGCTTGCATCAAAACTGGGGTTGCAAATAAGAGCCTTCACTTCAGCTACAGTGCCAATTACACACCTCAGCACAAAGCTAGTATTCAAGTCTCCACCCCCACCAGTGCCCCCCAGCCAGATCCAACTGGAATGAATGAGGTACTTTTCCAAATTCATGTTCAAGACCCTTCTCTACTCCCCCCTTGTCCTCCCCAAACAACACTTAAAT